>NW_023425537.1:4345000-4945000 GCF_014108245.1 Pipistrellus kuhlii | reverse complement strand
AAGCTGCCCTCACGGAGGACACACAACAGCCAGCCTGCTGCCCCTCTCCCGGGTCCTCGGCCTTTACCCCCGAGGCCCCAGGGCACACCGGGGGCAGCTGCGCTTCAGGGGGTGACAGATCAGCCGCAGAGATTCCAGATGAGAACTCTGGGTCAGCACCTCCAGCCTCGCCTCCCAGGCAGCCTCTCTGTGACCCGGGGACCCCTCCAGCCTCTCTGTGACCTGGGGACCCCACCAGCCTCTCTGTGACCCGGGGACCCCACCAGCCTCTCTGTGACCTGGGGACCCCTCCAGCCTCTCTGTGACCCGGGGACCCCACCAGCCTCTCTGTGACCTGGGGACCCCACCAGCCTCTCTGTGACCCGGGGACCCCACCAGCCTCTCTGTGACCCGGGGACCCCACCAGTCAGAGGCAGGGTCTGTGCTCCCCCTTCCCGGGCAGTGCCTCCCGCCCCCCGCCCCGCCCGGCCTAGGCCGCTCACAGGAATGCAGGCACTCCACGATGGTGGTGGCGTCGATGAAGTAGCCCCCGCAGAGGGCACACATGAGGTGAGGGTTCAGCTCCGTGATTTTGATGCGTGTGGTCCGATGCATGATGCCGGGGAGGGGGCCGGGGAGCCTCACCCTGGGAAGTGCAAGTGGAATTAGAAACGCAAAGACCCAGCATCCTCTCTGAGGCCTCGGACGGGAGGCAGGAAGGTCCGGTCCCTTTGGGCGCCCTCTGAGTGTCCCCTGGGTGCCGGCCGCTCTGGACAGTCCCCCGACCTTGAGCAACAAGACCAGCGCCACCTCGGGAGCCGCGGGAAGGACTGAGGTTGGACCACAGGAAGTACGACCCAATTCCCAAAGGCTGGGGGAGGCAGGAACGTGAAAGAGAACAGACTTTTAAAATAGCTCCATAATCCCAGTTCAAGTGAGAGCTGGGCGCTAGGAGGAGAATCAGATAAGCCAGAACTCCAGAAAATAAGAGGAGAGAAAGAATAAGCTGTCCCTGCCCCTTCGCCCGCTCCAGCTGCAAGGCCGCCAACTTGGGTCTTTCTACTCTGTGCCACCCTTCCTGCCCTCCCATCTGCGCCGCCTCCACACAGCTTTGGTGTGGAGGGGCACCCATCGCTGTCCTCTGGCTCTGCACCCAGCTCCGGCCCCAGAGCAGCAGCCTGGGCGTCACCTGGCCATGCAGGTCCCGGGCCTCACGCTCACGCAAGAAATACTGAGGAACGCGAAACCGGTGTGGCACAGTGAATAGGGCACTGGCCTGCGGACTGGAAGGTCCCAGGTTCCATTCCAGTCAGGGGCATGTACCTTGGTTGTGGGCACATCCCCAGTGGGGGGTAGGGGGTGTGCAGGAGGCAGCTGATTGATGTTTTCTCTCATCGATGTTTCTAACTCTCTATCCCTCTCCCTTCCTCTCAGTAAAAAATCAATAAAATGCATTAAAAAAAAATAATGCGGTACACGCCGCTCCACCTGTGCCCGCAAGCACACACCTCCAGGACCCCCGTCCCAGGCACATGCAGTGATGTCTCCTCCTGGGCACTGCCACCCACCATCTCCCACCTGGTGACACCTCCTCTGCAACCTGCCACAGCCCGTCCAGCCGCAGGCTACAGGCCCGCAGCTGCCGGCCAAGGCTGGGCAGAGTTCCCTGTCCCCGGCCACCTGAGCGCCCAGCCAGGCTCTGGCAGGGCCCGGGAGGTCAGGCAAAGCCCAGCTCTGGCTTGGCGGATGTCCTTACTTCTTGATAAAAAAATAAAAATAATAAAAATAAATCACAGCTGCACAGAGAAGGGACGGCCCCTCCCTTCTTCCTCTTTCCCAGAGTGGAAGCCCAAGGGGTGGGGCTGGAGCGGGCGGCCAAGTCCCAACTGCTCCTTTCCAACACACACCGTCCTCTCCTCTGCAGAGCGTTTCTAAAGGCCGCACTGGGCTTTCCAGGTCCGGAATTCACAGCCGGGAGCAGCAGTTTCTATAGAGACCCCAGGATGAGTTTGGCCGGGACCCAAGCAGCCAACAGAGGCTGGCCAGAGACCGAGAGAGACGGAGAGACACAAAGGCCACACGTGGGAGAAACACCAGCGAGCGGGGCAGACAGAGCGGGACAAGCCAGCCAGCCCGGAGAGCCAGCAGGAAGGCGGCGGCCCAGCCCCGCAGGCCCAGCCCCGCAGGCCCAGCCCAAGGAAAGCTGTTCTGGCCACACACACAGGGTGGGCTCCTTCTGCCTTCCCTGCACGGGTTCCCCCTTCACAATGAGGTAGCCGCCTTGCTACGGACTCTGCTGTTTGGTGGTTTCCATGGTAACTCCGTCCCTGGCAAGATGCCCAAATATTATTACAACCATCCAGGGGGAAGAACAAACTCCAAGCGGCCGTCTCGCTGGGCGCGTGTAATATCAGACACATACGTGCTGTCTGGGCCTCCAAAGGCACTTGGTAGGACTACGTGTCCGTGTCCGTGTCCGTGTCCCAGGGAGTCTGTGTGCGTGCACGGGCAGCAACAAGAGGTCCTGGGCTCTGATCATGCTGGGGGTCCGGGCTGCTATCAGTGAACGTCATACCCCCTTCTCTTTCCCTCACATGCACACGTACACACACAGCGCTGCGCACGGCTTTGGCCGCCTCGTTCGCACACTTGTGTTTGCAGACACTTGCTGCTAAGAATTCCCACCTAGCTGCTGCCAAGCAGACTATGGCCTCCACACACAGGAGCTCCCGGGCACCTGGCCATCCCCCTCCCCCTCCCCCTCCCCCCAAGCATTTGTGAGCCTCAACCCAGAGTATCCCTCAGGGTCCTTCCTAGACGTGCCAGTGAGGGCAGGCGCTGTGGTGCTTACAGAGCAATGACATGCTCCTGTGTCTCCCGTGAAGGAAACGAGCCCCCTGTGACTCTCCTCGCTCCACCCCATCCCCAGAACCTCCGACTGCTACCTCCGGGGCTGGGGAGAAGACAGGATTGGCTCCTCACCTGATTGCCATGGTTACCTGTCCCCCCAAGGACCTCCTCCCCATCTCATCCCCCCCACCAGGAAGCCTCAGGGCCCTACAACTGACACCCAGTTCCTCCCCAGCGGCACCTGGCTGGTGTGCGGTGAGAAGCAGAAGGAAGAGGGCTGAGAGGGGGCTGGACCGTGGGCAGCGTCACTTTAAGAAAGAGGCTGGGAGATGGGACTAGCCCAAGGGGAACAGAGAAGGAGAGACAGATCCAAGAAGCAGAAAAGGGAAACAGGTCAGCCCCAACCACATCCCCACAGGGGACCCGAGTGCCATCACCCACCTCCAATGCCTTCCCCCAGCCGGGGCCAGGCCCCTCCCTCCGTGCCTCCTGTCCCCGCACCAACCACTGGCTGCACAGGCACAACAGGGTCTGGGCAGGAAAGGAGACGGATCAGCACCCAGTTCCCACTTCTCCTCGCCATCAAGCCCGGCATTTGTCTCTCCACATCCTCAAAGTCCCCTGCTACTAAAGACCACCTGCAGCTCTCTGTTTTAACCGCGCTCTTTCCGGAAGCTTCAGGCCTCTCTTGCCATGTAGGCCTCTCTTGCCGTCAGTTTTTGTTTTGTTGTGTTGTGTGTGTGTGTCCCCCCCCCCCCTTTCCCCAGCAGAGAGAGCCGATCTCTGACAACCCCGCGGCCCCTCGGCTCCTCTGGATGCGCAGGGGCAGCATCCTTTGCTCTTCTTTTCCTCCCAACGAAATTAGCCCGGCTCCCTCCCCAGAAAGCCTCCAGGTCTTGGGAAAAGTCACTCAAGGTCACACATCCAGACGTCTAGAGTCGCAGAGGTAGAGGGCGTCTCAGGAAGCGTCTTGTCCGTCATGTCATTTCACAGACGAAGAAACTCAGAAGGAAGGGGCTTGCCTGCGGTTACACAGCGGCGGTCCAAGGACGAGAAACAGCCTGTGCTCTTTGCACAGTGCTCTTTGCACACGGGCCCTATTCCACCCAGGACGGGGGGAGCAGGACTCCACGTTCCCTGGCAGACAGACCACTCGGTGAGCCCCCAGGAGGGGGCCAACGTCTGGCCAAGGACGGCAACCAGCACGCGTGCTGACCTAGAGGCACGCAGAGGGCGCAGAGCCCCCATCCCACGCCCGGGGTACCGATGGGGAGGCTGAGGCTGTCCAGAAGCAGTGAGCCAGAGCGTACTGTCAAGTCTCAGACCGTGGGACCTAGGAGTCCTTTCCTCTCCCAACCACATAGGTGCCACTGCGTGAGCCCCAAGGATTTGGGAGGAACACGGGCAGTCCGGTCCACCTGGGAGCACCGTCCACCTCTCAGGCTTCCCAGGGTGCCGACGTCTCCCCCGCCGGCAGCACGAAAAGGAGGCTGCCAGCCTCCAGGTGCTGGGCTCACCCCGTCCTCCGTCCCTGCCCCACCTCCTGGCTTCCGAAGATCAAACAAAGACAAAAACCCAAAATATAATACACACAGAGCCAGACACACCTCCTCCCTCTCTCACACTCACTACACACAAGGCCGGAGACACAGCACGTGCATGTGCGTGCGCGTACATACACACACATACACACACACACACACACACAGCCAATACTTGGCCAGACACACCCCATCACACAGAGCCAGACCAGAGCCCGGCCCACCTTTGCCAGATGCATTCAGTCACCTCCCCCTCCCCCAACCAGGAGCACACAGCCTGCCTGACATCCATCCCCGGCTGAAACCAGAGCTGCACACACACACACTGGCCTTGTGTGCATCCCTGGTCCACCCCGTGTACATTATAACACACGTCTCCTGGCAACAAGGCTGGGGCGGCTCCTGACCTCCCCACTGGGGGCCGGAGCCTGGAAGAGTCGGGTGGGCATCTGACCTGCACGAAGATACACCCGCTTCCTCTTCAGATCGTCTCCATTCCCATGGCAACAGCTCCATCCACCAAGATCTCCCAGGCGAGGCCAGGGCAGCAGAGTCCCCCACTTCCTGCCCTCTTCCCCTCCACACACAACCCCCCCCCACCCCCCCAACCAGGACTTCAACTTGAACCCCTCCCAGCTACACCGTGTCTGGACGCTAAGCCCCTCCCCCAGCCCCCCAACCAAGATTTCAACTTGAACCCCTCCCAGCCACACCGTGTCTGGACGCTAAACATTTGGAATGTTTCCCGCCTCATTCCAAAGACAGCTCGAAGAACACAAACCCCAACTCCAAATGGGGGAACCCCCGGAGAAAACTCGCCACCAAAAAGCTGCAACAGAGCCGGCTTTATGCTGCTTTCCCAAGTGCTAACACCTTGGAACAGAGCGGAAGTGGGAGGAAGGAGGGAAAGTGGAGTTTCAGGAACAGATGCAAACTGCAAGAGGCCCAGAGGAGGAGGCATCGGAGAGAAGTGGGAGACGGCCAAGGGATGCCCCCCCCCCTGCCCGTCCCCCTACAGGAAGCCCTGGAGAGACGGAGGCAGCGGGGGTGAGGGGTGCGGGGTAAAGGGGTAACTCCTGAGAGACAAAGACCAGGGGCACTTCCACAATATTCACAGGCAAATCCACCGCCCGGGCCTCTTCCAGCCACCCGGAGCGATTCTGGGCAGACGGGGGCTTTGGGGGTGGGGGGAGGCACGCCTGGGCCCAACGCGAAGGCAGGAAGGACTGGGGTGTCCGCTCGCCCAGGGGTCCCCCCCTCCTCCCCAGAGCTAGCAGCAGGAGGACCGGGAAGGAAGGGGCGGCCTGGCCCCCCAGGGGGAGACGGGCCGGTCGGTCAGACCCCCTCCTGCCTCCGCTGGCGATCGGAAATAAACCTTCCCCCCCCCCCCCATTTCCATGCCACCCCCTGGGCCCCGGCTGTCCCCGGAGCTGGGTCCGAGGATCCGAGCCCCCAGTGAGACCCCAGTTCCCGGGGGGCCGCTCCTGTCCTCCCAGGAGCCAAACTTTCCGCTGGGGGGCGGGGGCGGGGGCGGGGCGCCCGGCCTGGGGATGGGGGGAAGGGGCCGGCGGGGGGGGGGGCAGAGCCCCGGGGCCCAGGCAGGAAAGAGCGCCCTCCCCCGGTCCCCGCGGCAATAAAAAAAAAGCATGTCCCCTGCCTCCCGGCCTCCAGGCTTTGCACGTCCGCGACGCCGGGGGGCGGGGGGGGTGTCCCCCGAAAAAAACAGAGAGCGACCCCTCCCCGGGCCGAGGGGCGCAGGGGGGCAGGGCAGCTCTGGGTCCTGGAGGCGGGCAGCGGGGCAGAGATGCACCCCACCCGGCGCCCGAGCCCCGGCGGAGCCTTTGTGGGCGCCCGGCCTCCCCGCCTCCTCGGCAGCGGGTCTGGGACGGCGCGGAGCACAAAGAGGGGGTGGTCCGGGGACGCCACATCGCTGGGAGGGGAATCCGCTTCGGCCATCTTGGAAGGGAGAGAGGGGAAGGGGGAGAGGGAAAGGCAGAAAGGAAGGCGGCGGCGGCCGGGGCGGCCGGCGGGTGGGACGCGGCCCGGCCCGGGCGCCCTCCCCGCGGGGATGCGGGAGAGGATGCGGCCCGGCCGGGGCCCCGCGGCGGGGCAGGCGGAGGGGAGGGAAGGGCGGTCCGGTCCGCTTACCTGGGCTCGGGGTCTGCGGTCCGGGGAGGGGGCGGGAGGGAGGAAGGGAGGGAGGGAAGGGGGCCCAGCCGCGGCGCTTGCTCGGCGGCGGGCGGGGAGAAAGCTTCGGTGAGAAAGGAGTTTGCGAAAGCGGCTGGGGTGGGAGGAAGCGAGGGGAGGGGAGGGGAGGGGAGGGGATGGAGGGGGAGGGGAGGGACCCGGGCTGGGGGGGGGGCACAAAATGGCTTTTTTTCCTCCAGACAAGAGCAGGGCCCGCCCACTGCCCACCCACGTGACCCCATTCCTAGGGTGTTCGCGGAGGGGGCGGGGGGGGGGTAGGGGCGATCGCGGCGGCCCCCCCGCCCCCGGCCACTGGGCCCCCCAAAGTAGGACAGCCCTTTACCCTCCCCAGACAGCCCGGACCCGGAGAAAGGACCCTCCTCTCCGCAGCTCACGCCTCCTCCCCGAACACGCGTGTGCGCCCCCCGCCCCCGGCCCGGCGATGCCCACCCCTCGCGGGGCGCCGGGAAGGCGGTGAAATGCAGCCGGGGCTCCGCGCAGCGGGGCTCGCCGTGCGGTCCCCGCGCCCCGGCCGAAGGGCGCGGGGCCGGGCCAGGGCCGCGCCGCCCGCACGTCCACGCGCCGGGTCCTGTCCATTCACTCGAGCGACGGCCCCCACAGACCGCGGCCGCGATCGTGGGCGCGTGGCCCCCCGCGCCGCTCGCCCCATCGGCCCCCCATCGCCGGCTCCGAGACGCGGCCCCCGGGCCCCAGGGGGTCCCGCCAGGGGTTGGGGTGGGGGGTGGGGGGAACGGGGAGGAAGGCTTGGACCCGCCGGGAAGAGCGGGGAGACGGGTGGCGCCGGGGCCGCCGATCGATACTCGGTTTCGGCGACGGCCGCGGGCCTGCCTCATGCAGACGGTCGATTCGCTCATTCGTCCGTGGAGATTGATCGGGATGGTCGCCGTGTCCGTCCCTTAAAAGAGCGCGGCCATCCGGCCATTAAGTGCCCCGAGTGTGCAAATGAGGAGGCGAACCTTCGGCAGCTCCGGGGCGCCCCCCCGCCTCCTCCCTCCCTTCCCGCCCGCAGCCCAGGCCGCCCCGGAGCCGGCGCCGCCGGCTGCAGCTCCCCTCGCTGGCCGGAGACCAGGGCATCCTTTGGCCGCCCAGTGACCCCGGCTCCAGCCTCCGGCCCACCCTGGCCGCATGGGGGCGGGAGAGGGGTTCCCGCCCAGAGCCGGGCAGTCAGAACCCCGGGAGAAGGCCCGGGGGCCTGGTCACCTGCTCCACGCTGTTCGCAGGCACAGACCAGGCCCCTCTGGGAAAGGGGGTTTGGGGGATGGACACACTGGCTGTCCCTAGTGCAAGGGGGTCGCCTGGACCTTGGGGCTTTGCCAGGGAAGAGCCAGACGCCCTCTTCCGTCCTGAAGGCGCCCTTTGGGGGGGGGGGGGGGGACGCAGTAGGAACTCTTGGTCTGCCACTCCTTTGGGGCTAGAAGATCCGGAGCCAGAGAAAGCTGTGGGGCTTCAGAGATCACAGTCCCTCCCACAGTGCACACCTTGGTTGTGTGTGTATGGGGGGGGGGGGGGGGGTCTGCTACTATCTCTGAGTCCGGCTGCTAGAAGGGATCACCGTGCTCACCTGGGATCCATTCACTTGTTCCTCCATTAACCAAGCGCCGGCCAGGAGCAAACCGCAAGACAGAGGGACCTGCTGAAGACCCCATTGCCCACTTCCATCATGTATGTCCCAGGCAGCAGGGCCCCGTATCCCTGGCCTTTCTGGTTTAGCAGGAGAATCTTCTGAATGTGTCTAGTGTTCAGACAAAGAAGCACCTGTCATGTGTCAAAGCAGGTCCCGTGCCAGGCACAGGGCACAGAACGCCAATGAGCCGGGCTCCGGGGCAGGGTACACACAGACCGATGGGGGCAAATCCGGAGGGTTCCACAGCCTGTGTGCCCCCCGGTGTCCCCCTCAGCGGGGTGAGAGCTGGGTAGGGAGGGTGCGCAGTGGCCAGGGCTTTCTGAAGAGCCCGGCCTTGAGGAGAGACCGGACATGGAGGAGAATTGCTGGAGGGAGTCCTTTGCTTGGCTCTTTCGTAAAAGTGGAGGCTCCGACCCCATGCCCTCGCATATGCTTCTGGGAGAGGTCAGGTGCCAATTATTTATCTCAGTCTTAGTTGTAGCATCGCATGTGATTCTCTACCGGACAAGTACTCATCAGAGGGATCCGCTTACTGAGGGCAGGAACCCTGGAAATCTGGGTGATTATTTCCGGCACAAACCAAGAGCTACTGCCAGGTCAGATGGGGACAGTGGTAGGAGAGAGTGGCCGCTCTTGGGACTGTGTGACTGCCTTTCCTTCTGTCCCTTTCCTTCCTTTCCTTGTGCCTGCCTCCCCCAAACAATGTCCTTTGTCGGTTTCTCCTGCTATTTCCCCATTCTCACTCATGTGGGTGTATTTCTAGGGGAGAAAAAAACAACAAAAACCTGTTTTGTTGTTTTCCTTTTTCTAATGCTTCTCATATTAACTGTTCTTTTCCTTCTCTCCATTTCCTCTGTCTTCCTTCCTCTGACCTCGCCTATTTCCTCTGTCATATCCCCTTTCTGTGTCCGCCTATCACAGCGATGTTCTCTCTCCCTTTCTCACCTCCCTCTTTGCCCCTCAGCTTGTTTCTGCCTTTCTCTCACACCTTTTTTCCCTTCCACATGTAATAGTTGGAGATTGTAACATCGCCTGAGACCGACAGTGGAAAACTATCCAACCTCCGCTGGAAATTCGTTCTTAGTCCTAAAGAAAAACGCAACCTGGAACGTATTGGTATTGCCCGGTGAGACAAAAAACCTGTCTGTTGTTCCTGCAGTCGTTTCGGGGCAGAGTAGTAGAAGAGAGCGCCAGAGAAATTATCCCATCACTGAGTATACAACACATTTCCAATCACGATGAGCCTGTGATGTGCTTATAGAAAAAGTTTATCTCTGCCCTTTCAAAGCCAGATTTAGGATTCCAGCAGTTGGGATAATTACGCTTCAGAGGGAGGGAAAACAGAGCGTCCCTGGGTGGGCTCGAACCACCAACCTTTCGGTTAACAGCCGAACGCGCTATCCGATTGCGCCACAGAGACTGTAGTGGCTGGTAAGGCGGCGGCGAGTCGAGTCAATAGGAGTGAGCTGGCGACGAAGCAGAAGCCAGCACAGAAACCGTCGCGGAGGTGCCAAAGCGGACCCGAGGGCGAAAGAGGGTCTGGATTCGTAGAGGAAAACGAGCAGAACAGGCACACCTTCCCCCATTGGCTCTGGAGGGGTGGGCGCCGGCTTCCTACGGATTTTAGATAAGGGAAAGCTCGGAACGCCCTTTTTAGAGGGACCTGAGATTTGGGATACTTGAAATCGACCCCAGAGCAGAACAACGTTCGGCCTCCAAACCTCCCCTTTGCGGCTGAACCCCTGCAGCTGACCACTCGCGACGCCCACCTACTGCCCTCCCCTCCCGCATTAGTAAATATGCACTTAATGGCGCCTCTTACACACCAGGCACCGTCCTAGCTCAGTTAATGTCCAGAGCCTAGTGCTTGGCACACAACAGATGTAAGGGTTTCTGGAATAAATACAGGGAACAAGCGAAGATGAGTAATAATAAGCTCGACAAGCAACACTGTAGCCCTTCAGCTGCGGCTGCAGCAGCCCAAGTGCACGCGGATCCAGTCCGCCGCGATCCCAGCCTGCACCGCGACGCCGGGGCCTTCCGCGCTCACAGTGACTTTTCACTTTCGCTTTACCGGGTTTGACTTCTCAATCAAACTTCCCGTGCTGGTGACTGACAGAGGGGTTTAGCCAATAGAAAGCCACATTGTCCCGGAAAGGTCGGCCTTCCAGCCAATAGGGAGAGAACAGCGAGGGTGGTTGCGCAGTGAGGTCTCTAGCGGGCTTGCTGCAACTGTGGCGGTCGGAAGTCCTACTACACCGCAGTCATGGTGAGATGGGAGCGAGGAGCGGGGGCTCGGGGTAGCGATGGAGAAACGGGGGTCACGGGAGACTTGGGGGGGGCGAAGAGGGCCTGGTGGTCGGCTGAAGGAAGCGGCTGCAGTTTGAAGGGGGCGGACCATGGTGGGTGAGGTGGCGGCGGTCCTCGCAGCCCGGCTGGGCTGATGGCAGACCCGGAGTTGGAGGCCTCCGCGCACCTCCAGAGGGGAGGACGGTGGGTACAGGACCCTCCGGGTCAGGGGATGGGGTTGGGGTTGGGCCGGGGTCTATGGCCGCGTTTGACCTCTCGCCCTTCCACTCTGTGCACCCCAGTCTATTATGTCCTATAACGGAGGGGCCGTCATGGCCATGAAGGGGAAGGACTGTGTGGCCATCGCTGCCGACAGGCGCTTCGGGATCCAGGCCCAGATGGTGACCACGGACTTCCAGAAGATCTTCCCCATGGGCGACCGGCTGTACATCGGCTTGGCCGGGCTAGCCACCGA
This sequence comes from Pipistrellus kuhlii, assembly GCF_014108245.1. Lineage (NCBI taxonomy): Eukaryota > Metazoa > Chordata > Mammalia > Chiroptera > Vespertilionidae > Pipistrellus > Pipistrellus kuhlii. The sequence goes on along the minus strand of NW_023425537.1, from coordinate 4,934,034 downwards.
CGTCCAGACCGTGTAAGTGTGTGTGTGGGGGGGGTCGCCCACACCCGGCCTCTTCACGGGCCAGCCTTGCCTGGCGTCATGAGTGGGACACCATAAATGACACCGTTGTATCCTAGTGACTGACGCCAGCATTTACTCTGTGCCAGGCTCTGTGAAAAGCACCTGGCCTGCCTGGGTTCATGTAATGGCATCTCCATGGTGCCGTCCTAGTTTGCAGGTCAGGGAGCCCAGGCTCTCAGAGAGCATCTTGCCCAAGAGGCAAGCTAATGAAGTTCAGCCAAGATCCCACACAGGCTGCTCCGAAGCGAAAGCCTGTGCACTCCGTCTTTGAAAAGCTTACGGTCTCGTTGGGGGACAAGGCAGGCATCCAGAAAGAGAAATGACCCCGGTGCATATTAGATCAGCTGTCTAGTTGGCAGTGGTTCTGTGAGTTGAGACTAGGAGGGTCTGGGAGATGAAATAGGTAGCCGTTGGGACATCCAGGTGTGCTCAGTATGGCCCTAATGGGGTGGTTGTGGTGGTGGTGGTGGTAGGAAAGGAACTTTGAAAGCTGGCCAGCCGTCGTGGCTACTTGGATATTGTGAGGCCAGAGAATCCTTCATTGAGGCTGTGGTTCCTTTCCTTTATCTTGACTACTGTCTAAACTATTATAGTTACCCCGCATGTAGGCAGTCCGGAGATGTTTTAAAGATGGATTCTGTGCTGAGCCTGTTGACATATAGGAATTGGGAGGACTTATTTTAGAGGGAGGTGATGACTTTGATTTTGACACTAATTTTGAGGGACAAGGCATGCCACGTAGAAACATCTTGTGAGCATTTGGGGTCTGAAATGCTGTCTCCGGACTGGAGAGGTATTGGTGAGCTGTTAAATCCATGGGAATAGATTTTGGAGAGACAAAGGGGGAAAATAAGCTGAACGCCATCATTTTAGCAGCTGGGTTAGAAGAGAAGTCAGGGGAAAAGAATCGAGATAGGGTTTCCAGAGGGAAGGCGTGGTCACAGGTGACAGGTCCTGCAAGAAGCTGGTGGCCTGCCCTGACCGGTTTGGCTCCGTGGATAGAGCATCGGCCTGCGGACTCAAGGGTCCCAGATTCGATTCCGGTCAAGGGCATGTACCTTGGTTGCGGGCACGTCCCCGGTAGGGAGTGTGCAAGAGGCAGCTGAGTCGATGTTTCTAACTCTCTATCCCTCTCCTTTCCTCTCTATAAAAAAATCAATAAAATACATTTAAAGAAAAAAGAGAGAGAAGCTGGTGGCCTAAGAAGCAACGGCTCCTGGACTTTGTCTCTGGAAGTCCGAGGGACCAGTCCACTAATGTGGGTGGACGCTTGGCAGAAATGTCCTCTCCCATTTCCCTTAAAGCTCCCTGAGTCGCAAGAACATAGAACTTGGAAATTCGTCCTGAGATCTAACTGAAACTGCCGACTTTTTCCGGTTCTGGTGGCGTCAGGGAACCATAGCGGAGAGTTCCAGTCCGTGAAGGGCCCCCATCAGCCTCCCTCTCCAGCCACTGCCCTTCCCACCCCCTTTCCTTGTCTTCCGGAGGTTTTTCCCACAGAGTTTGCTCGTTTGTGGGCAGTAATGGCTCATTTTGCAAGGCCGTGGCCTCCTCACCTGTAGATGAAGCTAAGGTCGTATCTGAGGTTCTTTGTCCTGGGGGCCTGTGCTGGCTCTTTGCTTTGCTTCTGGCAGGTAAGGCATCAGTGTGCTCCCTGCAGGGGCCCATTTCTGGGCTGGCAGATGGCACTGGAGGATTTGTGGCCTCTTTTTCTTAGTTACTTTCCGGTCCGTTAGTGTGGTGGCTGCTGCTTAAGACATAGCAGACTTTGCAGTTTTCTAAGCACCTTGTCATATGCCCGTCATTATCTTATCACCAGGTGATGTACTTTTTCCTCATCTTGTGGACGAAAAAATTAAGGTGGAGGTCAGCTCTCTCAATCCACTGCTCCTTCTTCTGTGCATTTTATTGGGTTTGATTCCAGTCAAGGACACATGCCTGGGTTGTGGGCTCCATCTCCAGGAGGGGCCATGCAGGAGGCAGCTGATCAGTGGTTCTCATCATTGATTTTCTATCTCTCTTCCTCTTTGAAATCAATATAAAGTGTATATGTTAAAGCCAAAACTGCCGAGACCGGTATGGCTCAATGGATAGAGCGTTGGCTTGGGGACTGAAGGGTCCCGGGTTCGATTCTGATAAAGGCCATGTACCTTGGTTGCGGGCATATCCCCAGTAGGGGTTGTGCAAGAGGCAGCTGATTGATGACTCTCTCTCATCGATGTTTCTAACTCTCTGTCTCTCTCCCTTCCTCTCTGTACAAAATCAATAAAATATATTTAAAAAATAAAAATAAATAAATAAATAAAGCCAAAACTGGTTTGGCTCAGTGGATAGAGCGTCGGTCTGCAGACTGGAAGGTCCCAGGTTTGATTCTGGTCAAGGGGATGTACATTGGTTGCGGGCACATTCCCCAGTAGGTGGTGTAGGTGGTGTGCAAGAGTTAGCTGGTCAATGTTTCTCTCTCATCGATGTTTCTAGCTCTCTCTCCCTTTCCCTTCCTCTGTGAAAAATCAATAAAATGTATATATTAAAAAAAAAAAAAAAGAAGAAGAAGATGGGGGAAATCTCCCCTCTAAAAAGTATGGGAGGGGAGGTTATAGCGGTGTGTCCAGGTGTTGTGTTGGGTAAGTCCTGAAACATGGACACGAGGTTGGACTTCTGGGAGGGGAAGAGAGGAGTCACAGCAGGGCCGAGACGTGGGTCTCCCTATGTACCTCCCACCTCCACAGGCTGAGCACTGGGGGATATGCGGCAGTGGCTTAGTAATTCTCCTCCTTCTACAGTGCCCAGCGCCTGAAGTTCCGGCTGAACCTGTATGAGCTGAAGGAAGGCCGGCAGATCAAGCCTTACACCCTCATGAGCATGGTGGCCAACCTCTTGTATGAGAAGCGGTGAGTGGAAATAGAGCACGTCCTCTAACGATGAGGTGCCATAGGAACTTGTTTGTAGCGGTTGGTCTATGACACAATTGGTTTTATTACATATCATTTCGCTTAAAGTCACAGGACCTATCTATGATGTAAGGGAGGACTTCCTGTTTGGTCTGGGACTCAGAGAATCAGAAACCTTTGATTCTTTAAGTAGGCATGTAGGAGAGTATGGTGCCTAGGAAAGAGTTCCCTCCTCATTCTCCCATTTCTTTTTTAAAATATATATATATACTTATTGATTTCAGAGAAGGGAGAGGGAGAAAAAGATAGAAATATCAACAATGAGAGAGAATCATTGATCGGCTGCCTTCTGCAGCATGTGTCCTTGACCAGAATCGAACTTGGGACCTGTCAGTCCTAAGGCTGATTCTCTGTCCACTGAGCCAAACCGGCTAGGGCTCCCATTTCTTATTTGCAAGACATCTTTATTTTAGGGGTCTGTTTTCTGTGTGCCTCACCACCAAATAGGAAAGAAAGGGCTATTGCAGAAGGTAGAGAATGCAAATAGAAAATAAACTTGCTTCTGGGCCACAGAATTGACCACCCAAAGACTGTCCTGCAGTCTTCCAGCCAGGAGCCACCCTTACTCCAAAGCTCACTCTGTGACACGGGTTCTCTGGAACAGCAGGGAACCTCGGATTGGGTGGAGCTGGAGAAAGAACCCACAGGTACTTTCCCCACCCACCTCTGGACAGAACGGAGGCAAGGGCACAAGTTAAGCTCTTTTTTCTTTTTGTTTTTTTAAATGTTTTATATTTAGATAATTTTAGAATTTATAGAAAAGTTGCAGAACTAAGTCTTTGCTACCTGGAGCAAATTATTGCCTTTTTAGTATTAAAAAGTTAAAGACACAAAAAGGACTACTATTTTAAATATATATATTTTTATTGATTTCGGAGAGGAAGGGAGAGGGAGAGAGAGAGAGAGACATCAGTGATGAACCACCCGGTGCATATGGTAGGCCTGCCTGGTGTCCCTCACCAAGGCCTCCCGAGCACAAATTCATTTCCGCCGTGATAGGCACAATGCGTTCCCAGCGGCATGGTAAAAAATTAACCCGGAAACTAGGTCACATAAAACTTACTGAAAATGAAAAACAAAACACACACACATTAATGATGAGAGAGAATCATTGATTGGCTGCCTCCTGTGCTGCATGCCCCACACTGGGGATCAAGCCTGCAACTCGAATATGCCCTGAACTCCTGATTCATAGGTTGACGCTCAGTCACTGAGCCATGCTAGCCAGGCAGGACTACCATTTTGTTTTTAGGCATAAGTTTATATTCTCAGCTGTGAACTGACTGCTGTATATGGTAACCACATTTGTCAAAATCCCACATTGAGAAAGCTTAACAAAAGATTTCTTAAACTGATTCAAATGAGAGCGGGGAATCTTATAAAATCTAACTCACATTAAGGTTTATATTTAATGGCTCATGTTTATTGAAAATAATAAAAAGGCATCGAGGCCCAACCAGTGTTGCTCAGTGATTAAACATCGACCTATGAACCATGAGGTCACAGTTCGATTCCCGGTCAGGGCATGTGCCCGGGTGGCGGGCTTGTTCCCCATTATGGGGTGTGCAGGAGGCAGCTGATCAATGACACTGACATCATTGATGTTTTGATATCTCTCTCTCTCTCTCTCTCTCTCTCTCTCTCTCTCTCTCTCTCTCTCTCCTTCTCCCTCCCTCACTCCCTCCCTCCCTCCCTCCCTCCCTCCTTCTCTCTCCTCCTCTCTCTCCTTTCCCCTCCCTCCCTCTCCCTCTCCCTCTCTCTCCCTCCCTTCCTCTCTGAAGTCAATAAAAATATAAATAAATTTTAAAAAGCTGGCCACAGGAAAAGGAGATTTCCCAAACAGACCTTCTGTTTCCTCCCTGGGTCTGGGCCAGGGCTTGTCTGACTAGACCTGAGCAGGGAAGTGCTTGTTCTTAAGCTCTGGTTTCTCTCTGCTCCTGGACCTGCAGGTTTGGCCCCTACTACACTGAGCCCGTCATCGCTGGGTTGGACCCGAAGACCTTCAAGCCCTTCATTTGCTCTCTGGACCTCATCGGCTGCCCCATGGTGACTGACGACTTTGTGGTCAGCGGCACTTGTGCCGAACAGATGTATGGGATGTGCGAGTCCCTCTGGGAGCCCGACATGGTGAGTTGATGGCAGGAAGTGGGGCTGGGACCTGAAGCTCCCTCCTCTCCTGGACCATCGGGGAAATGTGTTTACCTTGCAGATATTGGGGAAATGGTGTGGGTAGGGGGAAAGCCACAGCTGCTGAGCCAGAAACTCCATCCGCCAGGTGTGGCCTCGCTGGCTCCAGGGACCCCAATCAGATATTTGCTACAAGTAATTCCTCACATTGAATTTTCAGGGTTCTCACTGTCATTCATTTAACAAACATTTAACAAAATGTGAAGTGTAGGTTTAGAGGCAGTTCAACAGAATGGGTGCTGGGTTGGAATATCAGCTCCACCAACCACTTAACTAGTTCTCTTCTTGGGTAATTTATTTCTCTGCCTCCGTCTCCTCCGCTGTAAAATGGGGGTGATACATGGAGGTGTGAGGAAAACACGAGAGGATTGGAACAGGCCTGGCAGTGAGGGTGTCCGCTGGGCCAGCTTGGTCAGACTCTGGGGAACCAGGTAGTCTGTCTGCAGAGGCTCACCGCAGTCTAATGAAGCAAAGCAGACACCCAAATACTTGTTAAACCGAGTATTAGGAAGAGGGGGAGGAAAGGGCCTGGTTGGCAGAAGGAACAGCTAGTGCAAAGGTGCGGGAGAGCTCGCTGTGGCTGCTGAGTGTGAGTGGGATGTGGGGTGAGTGGATGAACGAGAGTGAGGTTGGGGTGAGACTTTGAAACACCTTGAACACCATGCCCAGGAGTTTGAACTTCTCTTTCTGGTGTGGTGGCAAGGGCAGTAGGAACCTTGGGGACCAGAGGCCTGCAGGTAGAAGGGACGAGCTATTGTGGTCACCGGCAGGAGGCTCAGGTTCTGAGCAAACACTGGCAGTGGGAGGGTGGGGTAGCCATAGTCTAGAGGACTTGGTCATTTAAAACAGAAACGAGGGAGGTGGAGATATTAGGACTCCTGAGTTTTCTAGCTAAGCCAACAAAGATAGAAAATGAAGAACAAGTTTGGGTGGAAATGTGTTGTCATGGCTGGACAGGTTGTATTTTTTTTGTTTTGTTTTGTTTTGAAATATGTTTCTATTGATTTTTTTTATAGAGAGGAAGGGAGAGGGATAGAGAGCGAGAAACATTGATGAGAGAGAAACATTGATCAGCTGCCTCCTGCACACCTCCTACGGGGGATGTGCCTGCAACCAAGGTACATGCCCTTGACCGGGATCGAACCTGGGACCCTTAAGTCCGCAGGCCAATGCTCTATCCACTGAGCCAAACCAGTTAGGGTGACAGGTTGCGTTTTGAGGTATAAATGGGATCCCCAGGGGGAGAGTCCATCAGACAGCTGACAGCGCACATGGGAGCCAGATAGGGGGTCTTCTCCCCATTTTCCAGGAGAGGAATTGAGGCTCAGTGAAGGTCTGGCTTGCCCAAGGTCACACTGCTGCCTAGTGGAGGAAGTGCAGGACTTGAACTTGCACTTATAGAACCCTGCTCCCTTCTGAGAGGGAGCTGAGGGGCCTTTCACCTCAGGCAGAGGAGGGAGGAGGGCCGCCGCTGGGGTCCTCGGGCCTAGAGAAAGAGTGTATTAGGAGCCAGACCACGCTGGAGTCCAGGCAGTGGGGACTGGAAGCTTCTGCTCTGCTGGCAGGACCCAGAACACCTGTTTGAGACCATCTCCCAAGCCATGCTGAACGCCGTGGACCGGGACGCGGTTTCGGGCATGGGGGTCATCGTCCACGTCATGTGAGTACGAGCTGCGAGTCCGGAGCTTTGCAGACACTTCCCTCCCCCTCCCGCACAAACACCCCGTCCCAGCCCCGGCAGATGCGGGACAGAAGTCCTAAAGGTGGCAGCTGGGAGCCTCCCCAGGTTCCCCTAGTCCGTCAGGTGAGGCTCCAGGACCCTGAGACTCCCCTGTTCACAGCAGGTATTTCTTTCTCCCTTTAAGTGCCCCCAAACCTCAGGGACCTTGTGGTGATGAGCCACAGCAGTGCCACTGCAGACAGATTGAAATACTGGGTGGCTCCCCATCTCCCCAGTTCCCACCAGTGTGGGACTCCATGTGTGAACTCTTTTCCTGCCCTATGAGCGCCATCCCCTTTTTCCTCTTACTTGTTTGGGGCTGTCACCAGGAACCTAACTGGATGGCCTAGGTGTCCTCCCAGCTGCTTCCCTTCGGTACAACCCAGAACAGTATCTGGGCCCTTTGTTGTGGGAGAGCCTGCTCAGTCACCATGGAAAGCAGACGGGACTAACGGAGGATGTTCTGTCCATCCGTGACACCCATCACGTGTCCTTCCTAGGTTGCTTGTTCTCTAGGCCTGGGGCAGCCTTCCTTTCTTCGGAGGGCTTCTCAGTCCTGCCCTGAACCATCTCAGCTCCTGACGGTCCCACCCATGGGGAGCTCCCACCAGTTTCCCCACCTCTCCCTCTCCCCTCCCTCAGCACAGGCCGGGAGACAGGCAGACAATAATGTACGCGAGCGAAACGGTTAAACCCAGTTAGGACGCCCCTTGTTCTGGTCTCATGGTCTTCTCCCTCCGCAGTGAGAAGGACAAAATCACCACCAGGACCCTGAAGGCCCGAATGGATTAACTCCCGTTTCCAGAGCCCACTGTTTTTTGTCTTTTTTTTTTTTTTTTAAGTAAATGTTTTTCTTTCACTCCTGTTTCTTTGATCTCTGTCCCCAGCTAGGAAGTTACAAACAGCTACTCAGGGTCTAGCTCAGCCCGCAGGGGGTTTTGACTTAACAGCATCTCCACCGGTATACCCGAGGGGGTAATGTCTACACATCATTTGAGTGCCTGTTACAGGCCCTGCACAAAGTGCTTTACACATTTTGGTATTTAATCATGACGAAGGTAGTTAAATAACGTGTGCAGGGCCACTTCAGTAAGTGATGGTGCAAAGGGGTAAAAACCCCCATTCTGTTTGCTTTCAAAGACTAGACTCCTTTTCACTCAATAGAAACCCCTTAAATCTCTTCTCGTCGTTTCCGGTAGAAATTGGCCGGTACCCACCAGTACTGTTCTGTAGACCCGTGTTTCTGAGCCTCGGCTGCACATTAGTCACCTGGGGAGCTTCTAAAACGTACTTTGATCCCATCCCTCAAGATTCTTATTTAATTGGTCTTTTAAAGGGGCCTGAGCACCTGACTTTTCTGAGTTCCCCAAATGAGAGAGTCTATGGGCGGGTACAACACACAGGTACTTGTTCAAAGCCAGCCTTGCAGCTGGTGTGCCGGAGGGAGGGCGGGTCTGCCCTTTCTCCGTGTGCGTGGGAATGACACTCACAGACCAGCTCCGGGGCCCTGCTCTTAACCACATCTGAAAGTGGGTGACCAGAAGTGAGTCCTTCTCCAAACTCAAGCCATACATTAATTTAGCCCAAGCAGCCTCTGACACGGACTACAACCTTTTAATTAAGAAAAAGAAATGGACTGAAAGGCTCATTTCCAAAGGACTCACACGTAACAGATGTGTACACAAAGCTTTTTAAGTTTTATTTTCCTCGGGTTGAAGATTCATCGTAACACGCATGCATTTTAAAACAGTAACAGGGTCTCGAACTGTTCCGAGCAGACATTAGACAAGCACAGGGGCTGAAAATTCCTATTTAAAAATGGAAATTGCAGTGGGGAATGGAGGTCACACACACATGGCGGGGTGATTGATAGTTTATCCTGTTCCCCCCTGCAACTGAATCTAGACTTAATTCACATTTTTTATTATAATGACCAGACCTGATGCTTGGGTGTACTGAGCACCACCAGGCCTTCCCCCAAAGGTGGTTGGTTCCTACTTCCCCCTGTGCAAGAGGAAGGGGCTGCTCTGGAAGATTCCTCTCCAGCCTCCGGGATCTCAGCACCACCCACTGGGTAAGCCACGTCTTCCCTTTGGAGGCCCCCTCATGAGCGCCCTGGCCCCGCCCCCTCCAGACCGTGCAGATGGCTGGTACATCGAGGGACAGTTACTTGAATGTTTTCCCTTTGATTCCTGTGCTGAGAGTGGACTCGCCCTCCACACGTTTCTGACGGAAAGAGGTGAGGTCCCTTGACTTGGGAGACCTGTGCTGAGGGAGGCCAGGGCTCTAAGGGTTGTTTCAACACTCCAGCCCCTAACGTTTTAGTACAATAGCTCAAATGCTGGGGAGTGCCGAGTTCTTTTTTCCAACGGGGACTGGTAAAGAGACAACTGGGGGTGGGACTGGCTACTGAGGAAAATCCTGGGTCTTTGGTTCACCTCCCCAGGGCAGATCTAGGGCAGGGGGCTGCAGGCCCCAGTCCGGAGTACTCCCAGGGGCCTGCCTGAGGCCGAACGCACAGGCCAGAGGAACAAGGGGACTAGGAAGAGCTGCCTGTGACGGGAACTGGGGGGGTGCTGCTGAGAATAGCCCAGACCAGAGCTCCTGAGCAAGGGGTGATGGAGCACTGCTCCAGCTGTGCTCCCGGGCTGCGGGCTTCCCAGCCCTCCCATTACTCCCACTGTGGGCATGGGAAGGAGCTCCCACTGGGAGGATAAGACTCAGTGGTTCATGAACAGGAACAAGGGCCAGAGGCCTTCAGCTAGTAGTCTCAGTGGAGTTTTCAGAAAACCCCTCGTTTTGGCTGGGAAACCTGGAGACTAGTCTCTTATCTGTAGCCTTTCGGAACAGGTGCAGGATAGGAGAGACTGGGATATGAATCTTGCCCTTCAGACCTCACCAGTCAGCCACGTCCTATTCTTATACCTCTGCTCTTGGGAGACCCAAAACTCCTCTAGGATGCCACGAGGCAGCTGAGTTTCATAGCTCCAGGGAGTGAGGTTGAGGGTCGTTACATCCCCTCAGCAGGTAATGGCGGGATTTGGGGAAGAAAAGTGGGGACAGACAAAAGCTTGGGGATCAGTTCACTTTCTCTACATTCAGACTGCAAACCAAATATAGTATCTTCATCATTACAAAAAGAAGAGAAAGAAAACTTGCATAAACCAAGATAAATAGCTTTTAAACATTTGAATGCCAAAAGAATTAGAGGGCCAAACCCAAGGTTTTGAAAATAGCACAGAATGACCTTTAAAAAAATCTACAATTCACCAAACCACAGCTTAATGTTCTGACCCAATCAACAACACTCAGAAACACAAAGAGCATTTGCAATAGGGTGCTACCTCTCAAAATGTAAACAATATACAAAAAATAAACCGCACAAAATCACAAAACTCAATGTTAAGTCAGATACTCGGTAGCTCATCTTTCACTGATAGGATTATTACATAATTCATACACATCATGGCAATAAGATCAGACCAAATGCAGGGAGCCCGAGGCTATGGAGGCTGCTGGGAGCCAGCCTGCCAGCCTTTGGAGATGCTGGGCCTATGAGCAGATCCAAATCTCTATTCTTGATTAGAAGGTGGGAAATCAAGTCCAAACATCATTCCTATAGAATCCCTAAGTCAGTTTGTTTTCTCCATGTGCCATTTGGTTTCAAGTCCTTGTTCCAGTCCCTTTGTGGTCTTACTGCCGATGCTCAGAGTTCCCTACAGGCCCTTCCTGGGCCCAGGGCAGATGTTTGGCCCATCTGCTTCTTCCAGAGGAGTCCAGAATGCTGTCTCTGTTCCCTCCTGACCTAAAGCTGCAGGTAGGGCAGAGATGGTGACGGTTCCTGCTCCAGAGGCTGAGCTTGACCAAGTTTGGAAGGACCATAGGAAACCAATCCATTCATTCCAAATGCTTCCACAAACTTCCTTCGAATCTGTGTTTTGCCATATCTCCAACTAAATCCCCCGTTCCTGGTGAGGGGTTGAGACGATATGGAAATGTACCTCCCCAGCACAGGGCTGTTTTCTCTGCTAGCTGGACCAGACAGCTCTGATGTCACCACAGAATAACAGCTCAATTCTGAGGCCTGGATAGCAAGGCAAAGGTGGGAGAGAGCCTGAAGGAAGCCGCAGGGTGCCACTCCTGAGGAAGCCTGTAGGTGGCAGATCTGTTAGCAATCAAGATGGGGCATCAAGGAAAAACAGCCCGAGGGTGGATCCAAATCCACTCCCACCTCAAGCCTCTGCATTGGATTAGGTGGTCACATCCTCACGTGATCCAAGAACGACCTCAGGCTTGGGCACCACATCCAGGCGGGAGGCATCCCTCCCTGCTGGCCGCAACATCCCGATGGCAAACCCAGGCCATGGAGTCACACCTACAGGGCAGCCCTGGGAGCCCAGGCGAACCTCAGCAAGGAGCACCCAGGCACCTGGAGATCTGCCCCAGCTGCCAGCTCGCCTAAAGTGAGGCGCCTGGGCAAAGGTCACAGGAAGTAAGTGGGCGGAGGGCACAAGCCCTCGTTGGATACTCTTCAGCTTCTGGGGTTTCTCCAAGAGGAAGAAAGGGTCCTTGCTTGTTCCTCTTGACCACGTGGGAGGCAGGTTTTACGGAGAAGACGTCTGACCTCCAGGGGCCCAGAGCCAGCGGCTGAGCGGTGACCCAGCAGCCCCCCCCTCGCCAGCCCAGGAGGATGAACTCGCTCCCTCCGAGAGCTTTGATTCTGATCCAAAATGACCAGGGACCTGGAGTGTTCGGTCAGGAGGACAGCGTTCAGGATCCGAGGAGGAAAGGTGAAGGAGGCTGTGCACAATCCTTCGTCAAACTGAAAGTTCCCCGAGGAGGAGGCGTCTGACCTCTCCTCCGGTGTCAGCCCTCAGCTGAGGGGACCCTGGGCGGGTCTGGAAGGTACCCCTGTAACTGAAGGGACTACGGCAGGATGGGAGGTGGACAGGGTGATGACATACATCATTATAAAGAGCAAACCGAGGGCAATGAAATTTCAGAAAAACCCAAATAAACCCACAGTCACCTCTCGCCCCATGGCGTTTTAAAGGCTACAAGGTGACAAAAAGGGAACCCCTTTTAGCCTGGGTCAACGGGATGGGGGAGTCAAAGGTAAGAAGGAGGTGAGGCCACATCCTGTGAGCATGAGCACACAGCACATCCCCCTCCCCAGAACCGTTCAGTGTCACAGGCTGCAGTCTCACTGCTAACGCCCTCCCCGGCCCCCCACTCTGCTCCCACCCCTCCATCTAGCCCAAATACACCCTCTCCCCCTTCGGATCCCCAACCCCGTATCTCATTCTCTGGCTGTGGCTGAAGGCAGAAGGTCACTACGTCAGGATGTTGGACATGAACTCATTGAAGCGCTTGGAGTACTGCTCAGGGTTCACAGTCGAGATCTCGGCCCCTGCCTGCAATACAGAGATCAATTCAGGCCCAGCTCCTTGGCCCTCAGAAGTAGCTGCTCCTGGGACGAGCTTGGGTGTTCAGGAGCCTCTAGATCAGCATTAGAGCTGAATCCAACCCCATGGACGGGGCAGGCCACAAAGAGAGGGGGCAGCTATGTCTCAGAATTGCCCCGGCCCCTCTGATTTCCAACCTCAGGAATGCACCCACTGAAGCAGAGGCAAGTGGTAGGAGGTAGCAGAGAGCCTCCTGACCTCTGGGAGCTGCTGTTTGGAGAAGAGTGGCTGGAAGCCTCTGGGGCGCAGTGCGGACAGGTAAACAGCCATTACCGGCATCAACAAACGCACTGCATGCCCAGCAGCCCTGGGAGAGGCACCAGGGGCCGCAGAGTCCCGAGGGCCAGAGAACAAAGGGGAAAACAAGTTGGCATATTATCCAGGGAGGAATACAGATGGCAGAGAACGAACACCAGGCAACCTGGCAGGCTGCGCTTCCTGTCCCCTGCCCTGGGAGAGGGGCACGGGGGTGTCTCCTTAGAGCAGGAGGCCTGAGAGGCGGGGGCCGCCCGCTGGGAGAACTCACCCCATGTTTCACTGTTTTGGCTGCATGTGCAGCTTTCTTCTTAGCGTCGTATGGTGTGAGGATATCAATGATGGCCATGAAGTAGACCTCCTTCTTGGGGGAACCTGGAGGTGAAACGAGGAGGAGGAGGTGGCAGAGAGAAGAGCAGCAAGTAGCTGGGTCCATAACCCTTCAGATGTGAGATCCAGGTCGATCCCTACCATTTTGGATCTGGGGGGGGAAATGGCTAATGGAATCCTCAGAAGCTTTCATAGTTTTTAAAAATTATTATCATCGATTCCATAGAGAGCTCAGAAGAGAGACAAACATCAAAGTATGAGAGAAACATCGATCAGCCACCTGACTAGGAATCAAACCCTCCACCTTCTAGTGTATGAGACCACCCTCCAACCAATTGAGGATTCCATATCATCTCTCTCATCGTATTTGATCTTCACAGCTCCCTGTGGGTTAACATGAGAGTATTTATAAAGTTTTATTTGTCCCATGAGTCAGAGAACTATGCCCCAAACATCCAGGACAAGCAGAGATGGTAAGAAAGCCCAACAGAGAAGAACCCCCGGCCCAGAGGACAGAGTTACTGCTCATGACTCAGTGTGGAGCCTGGGGGCACAAAGAGACCCAGCTCAGCGATTATTGAATGAAGTGGAAACCCAGACCCACACAGAAGCTAAACAGCGGGCCAGTGGGCAGGAGGAGAGCCCGAGTGGGCAGGGAGCACAGGCTCCTACTTACTTTCATGGCTCTTCATGGCATACACGTCAACAGAGGGATCGAACTCCCCGGGGCCGAAGAACCGCGGGAAGCTGAGCAGGTTGCCAGGGCTGTCCGGCGGCGTGCCGTACGAGCAGATCAGGTTGCCCATCCCGTCGTTCTCACACTCCTCGTCCTCCGCCCGCTCCTCCACCTCCATCTCCTCCTGCTCTGCCCGGTCCACATCGTGGATGCCCACCAGCAGGCTGTAGTCCATGATCTTCAGCTGGGCCAGAAACTAGGAGAAGGAAGGCAGAAGTTACGCAGGACACCGCAGTGGCATCTGGAAAGGGGAGGAAACATTCCTTTCAGCTCGGCTCTCCAATCTGGAAACCCGAGGACGAGACCTCAGTCTCCGTGCTCCATGGGGAAGACGGTCATCCACAGGGCCCGCAGCTGCGGTGTCCACAGCAGCGGAGAGGGCCGCCCGGGAGTGGGTGAGACAGCCTGGCGGACGCGGAAGAGTCAGGCAGGCAGAGGCTGTGGAGGGAAAGGCGAACGCGCACTGCAGGGAGGGGGGCACAGCGTGCGGTCTGGGATCAGAGGCCGTGGCCAGCGTGAGGAAAGACATGACGGAATGCCACTGTCTTTCAAATCCTGAGTCTCAATCCATTATGATCCTACATCCAATTTAGTGGGCTGAGACTAGGACTTTGAAAATTATTATTAAATACCATCAAATGGGGGGGGGGAAGCTCTGGCCGGGTATCTTAGTTGGTTTGAGGATCTTCCTGATACATCAAGGCTGTGGGTTCGCTCCTCAGGCAGAGCACAATATAAGAAACAACTAATCAATACATAAATAAGTGGAACAACAAATCAATGTTGCTCTCGCTCTCTCCCTCCATTCCGCTCTCTATAAAATGAGTAAAAAAAATTAAAAATATAATGAACAATAGAGTACATAACATGAAGTAAAGCTAGATAGTATTTCATTGTGTGTGCGTGTGTTTTGGGTTTGCAGGTAAAAATGTATCAATATTTCTAATGGGGTAATAGGCAAAGCTTGAAAAAGTATCCAATTCAGCTTTTTTCTGCTCAGGATAAAATGGGGAGAAAATTTAAAGGAAATACAATACAAGAATGACGGAGCCAACCACTCTCCTGAACTCGTCCCTCAAGGTCAAAGGGCTGTGGCGAGGGGGAGGATGCTGCAGCCCGCCCCTCCACTGCGGCTTCCCTTGCCGCTCTCAGTCCCCCATCTGTATGTGCTGTGAGTAGAATGGTGTCTCCGGTCTCCTGATGTAGGACTCCAGGTCTCGGAGGAGAACAAAGAGTGTGGGAATGACACAGGATGGACATGGTCAGCCGGCATTCCAGTCTGGCTAATAGTGAGACCAGAGTCGCTGGTCCAAATCCTCATGAACTAGCCAGCAGCCACCAGCAGCCACATGCCAGGTCACACACTGAGCCTGCAGCACCTTGAACCTGTCTAACTGGCCACTGTGACTAAGGGACTCGGAGGACAATGACAATGGGCCAGAGAGCTCTGCACACAGGCCCAGACACAACTAAAAGCACAAGAAGCCCTGACGACAGAGATCAGCAGAATCTCCTACGGAGAAAGGTGGGGCAGCATTCCAAGCACCTGCACAAAGCTTCTCAAGGCCTGGGGAGAAGGGGCCGGATCCCAGGAGAGAGAGAGTCCCTGAACCGCACCCCCTCCCATCCTCTTGAGAACATTTATAAAGCAACATGTACATGTAAACGAATTCTGTAAACTGCCTTTAAACATTCTTAGGAGCAGAGTAAAGAGAAAAGCAGAAAAGGGAGGAGAGACTGAACAAACTGAACTTCAGAATAAAGGCACAAACATAGTAGGGAATGATGAAGGACAAGCTTCCCAGCAAAAGAAGCCTGTAAGACTCAGGTTCACAGCAGCACTGGTCACAATGAAGCAACTCGAGTGCGATGGTTCATACTATGTGTCAACCTGACTGGGCCACTAGGCGCCCGGACAGGACATTCGCTCAAATGTTATTCTGAGTGTGTCTGTAGGATGCCTATGGACGAACTGACATTTGAGTCAGTACAGTGAGTAAAGGAGATTGCCTTCCCTAAGGTGGGTGGGTCTGAGGCATGAACAGAACAAAACGGAGGACCCTCCAGTGAGTCAAAGGGAACTTCCTCCGCCTGCCCATCAGCTGGGCCATCGGCTTTTCTCTCCAGATGTGGCCTGAAACAGCCACTCCTCCTGGGACTGAGCCTGCCAGACTCCAGACCGAAACAATACCATCTGCCCTCCTGGGGCCCCACCTGGCCAACTGCGCGTGTTGGGACTTGTCAGGCTCTGTAGTCATGTGAGCCAATTCCTTGTAATAAACGTCTTTCCATCTGTCAATCAATTTATCTATCTACTTACACTCTTCTTGTTCTGTTTCTCTCTGGAGAATCTTAACTAATATACCGAATGTCCACTGGTGGGTAAATGGGTAAACAAAATGCACTCATGCTGTGCACGGCTGGTGGATCTCCAGAGCTGGCTTCCTGTTGCTCTGATGGCCGGTTGCCCCCTCCACCGGGAACCACCAGGAAGGAGTTCTGAAGGAGCCTGAGAAAGGTGTTGGAGCAGATGAGGGAAAGCATTCCAAATGGAAGGTTCATCTGCACCAGCTTTAGGTGCAAATAACCACCCCTCTGCTCCAATCGCCACTCCTCCTTCCGTCTACACTCTTGGGAGGTAGTGAATTCGGTTTTTCTTAAAGAGACTCCTGCTCTGGGGACAAGGGGAGACCCGGCTCGACCGGTGGAAGCGAGTTAATCGGTACCTCTACGTCCCGCTTCAGCTTTTCCAGGAAGTTCTTTTTAGTCTCCTCTCCCACGTGCAGCTTCTGCCCTTCGTTGAGGAAGTCATTGTCTTTAAAAGTTGGCAAGTCCTTGGCCTGGGAGAACAGCAGCAGTGTTAGCCGGGCAGCCTGATTCCTTCACCCCAAGGTCCCTGCTGGGGGCAACGGCAGAGAGGGGGAGGGTCTAGACAGCAGGTGGCCAACAGCGAGGCACAGGAGGCTGCAGCCCAGGCTCCGGGCAGACAGGGACGGCGAGTGTGTCCGACAGGGAGGACTGACAAGCACGCCTTCTTGCTGAGCCCGGGCTAGCGCGGGGGTCAGGCAGCCACCCCCGACCCAGGACGGGCCAGCCCTCCAGGACGACGAAGAGCCCGCAGGCCCGAGCTCAGCGGCTGGAGACCCAGGCGAGGCCGAGGCCGGGCAGAGCTCAGTGACGCCGCGCTCCGGCAGCCGGCGTCTGGGAAGTGGACTAGGGGCTGAGATGGAGGAGGGGGCGGGACGGCCAACAAGTGTTTCGCATTCCAAGCAACCCATTCCCCACGCGATCAGCACTGGCCCCAGCTTACCTTCTCCTTGTCACTCGCTTCTCTGGCGACAGTAGAACCCTGAAAGGATAAGAGCCATCAGGAGTCCGGCTGAGGCAAATTCCGCCGAGCGGGGACCATGCCCAGTCTTTGGGGAGAGGCAGCAGGTGAGGGAAGCAGGTAGTTAGAATCCTAGAGGGGCCGGGAGGCAGCGGCTTGCTCACTTCCTCTGTCACCGACCGCTCCCAGACTCTATGTCCACGTCCTGCTCAGGAGACAGGACTGTGCCAGGCGTCTCAGTGCCTGCCCTGGGGGAACTTCCCCTCCAACAGGCAGGCAGGCAGGAAGCGGTAGCTGTACAATGAATGAGCCCGCTAACCACCGTGGTGCTGAGTGGTACCGAGAGGACACAGGGAGAGCCCAAAGCACAGGGAGGGACCTGGACTGGAGAGGGCCGGTGGCCAAGGCCTGCTTCCAGAAACAAGCGATACCTGAGCTGAGCTCAGAGGGGGTGCAGGAAGTAATTAGGTGGGGGAAGGGGGAGGCAGAGAAAGGGCAGGGAGGGAAATAACTCAGGCCGCCGTGTGGACCTGGGGGGGGGGGGGGCACAGACTGCAGGGCTGGGCCCGAAACCAGTGCCGCTGCCGCAGGGAGGCAGTGGAGCAAGGCAGCTGGTGAAGTCAGAGTGAGGTGTAAGAACAGCGAGTGCTGTGGCTCGCAGGCCGTGTGCTGCCTTCAGTGCCTAGAAACGCACTTGTGCTGTCAGTCCACGGGGCCTGGACAGATGCCTGTCCCATCCCACTGCCAGGAGTCACAGAGCATCCATCTCTCTCTATAAAAGCTTAAGCAAACAGCTGACTGGCCGACCAGCCAGTGCTATGACATGCACTGACCGCCAGTCACTTGGCAGCTGCAGTGTTTGGGTGATGCACCGGAACCAGAGAGGAAGTAAGTCCAATTTGGGGTACGTCACCCAAGAACCACCCTCTCACAATTCAGGACTCCTTGGGGGATGTCGGAGAGCCGGTTTTGGCAGAATCCCTGCCAGCCAGGCAGAGGGACCCCACCAGTGCATGAATCTGCGCCCCGGGCCTCTAGTTGTTACATAAATGTGGTGCAGGGGGGCTTAAGTGACCTCCTGTCACTGTCACCTGGACTTCACACAGCCTGTGGCCCACAAGAATTAGACAATCAGCGCCAGAGCCACCTGTCCGTGCAGCATATGCTCTGGCTTCCCCCTTACGTGGCAGCTGGAATGGTGGTGCTCCCGGGCCCCGGGGGAGAGCAGCCACTGAGCTGGGAAGCGCAGAGCCCTTTACCTTGAGGTCATACTTGCGGTGTACAGTGAGCCGATGGCTGAACACGTTCCTGGTGACCACCATGTAGGTCTCCACGCCGTCCACGGTCAGGCGGTACATGCCCAGGAACTGTGGCAGGAGGGTGTTGCCGTGGCACTCCACGATGAACTAGAGGGAAGGCGGGAGGCTCAGGAGCGCAGGAAGGTGCCGGGATGGACGGGCTCTCCCAGGCTCAGACGCTGCCTGCCTGGGATTCTAAACTGTGTTACGTGAAGTCACCGGGTTCCTGAGACTTACAGCAGGCAGCAGCCACCCCCACCCTCAACGGGCTAACAGAGCGAGGGGCGGAGCCGGCGGTGCAGGGCCCGTGGGTTTATGTTGCTGGGGCTCCTCCGTAGGAAAACCACCGGTCTAGGCCGGCATCTCCTCTGCGGCTGCAGTGGGAGCTGCAGAAGCCGCTGTGATCGGGCCGTCTGGGAAAACAAGGCTCCCCACAAGCTCTCACCCGGCCACGCCCCAACTGTAACTCCGTCCCTGTCACCACTTCTCCGGTGCCTTGTTTGCACGCACATAAGCATAACCAACGGACACAGCCGCCAGGCAGTGAGGGCATGAGCGGGGGGTGAGGGGGGGGGAGCACGGGGGGTTGAGGACACATGTAATACCTTAATCAATAAAGAAAACAAACAAAGAAGCGGCTGTTCAACTGGGACAGAGCCAAGAACATGCCTTCGTCCTTCCCTTTCAATCCCTCCTCGCAGACACGGTACCAGGAGGCCCAGTGCTCGGGGATCAGGAAGCATCTGCTGTCACCAGAGGACCCCTCTCCCCCGGCTCCCTCCCTCCTCAGCCCACCCTCCGCGTCAGGCTCGGGACTCACCATACCTGGTGGTACTTCTTTAGGATGTTGTGCATCTCGGCCACGTCCTCGCTGGAGACCGTCTTGATGACAAAGCGCCGGTCGTAGGTGGTGAGGAAGCGAGTGCCACACCGGCCCTGGCTGTCGCTGTTGATGGGGGCGCTGCGTGTCACCGAGTTCTGAGGGACCAAGACAGAGCGAGCCGGGCTTGGGAGGGGGTCGGGACTCTGACGCTGCGGCTTCTGCGATGGGCCGTTGCTCCAAAGCCACGACACTGAGAAGATGGGACCTTCCTTGCCCTTTTACTCCCGGGAAGGTCATCTCTCCCCCCAAAGTCTTCCTTACGAGTGACAAGAGCTGGTGCCAATCTTTGACTGGGGTGGGAAGAGGGCTTACTGTGAAATGCTCCCTTTATTTCTGATCCCGGACAGCTACCCACGACGTCAGGGACTCGCAGGTGATGTGACCCCTCAACTCCTCTGCTCCCCAGCTTCCTCACGGGAACACCAGGAGGCAGAGCGAAGTGACGTTCCCGGTCTCTTAGGGCAGGCTTTTCTGGTCTGTACCTGCTCCTCCTCCAGGTCCCCTCCCATTAGGGTCAGAGAGCTGTGGGGGCCTCAAGAAGAGCAGGGGAAGGTGAGGCAAACAAAGGGGGTGTGTTCACCAACAGACCCTGGGAAAGGCCTTTGGGAGCAAGGCAGGCAGGGAAATGCCGAGAAGACACAGAGTGATCTGCTCACAGAAGCCTCTCCTCTCTCACCTGGGACCCGACTCTACCTTCACCTGAAGCCTTCTCACGAGAAGGGAGCACCACGAAAGCCTAAAGTGGGGAGGGGCTCTCTAGACTAAAGGAGCACCCCCAAAGCAGGATGTCCCCGGCCCAGGTTACGTGCCTGAGGGCCCCGCTCTCCCCGCCTGGTCCTTCTACCAGGAAGACGGAGAGGCCTCAGTCCCAGGGGAAAGACTACCTGCACCCTGGCCTCTTTTCAGGCAGCATCTTCTGACTCTAAGTCATTGGCAGTCCTAGAGTCCCTCACAGAACACCACCCTCCCTGCCCCATTTCAGTTGTGAGCACAATCATTTGCCCACAAGGCTATTAGAGAAAAAATGCAGACACTGAGAGGATCTGGTTAGATGGCCAAGGGGAGGGGGAGGAGCCACAGTGAAAGGAAGAGGTCCGAGCAGGTTACCTGGGTTGCGACTATGGCAAGAAGTTTCCGGAAAGTCTCGGGCTGCAATCAGGTCATTATTTCATTTAAGGTTTGTTCCTAGCCGCGGGGGTGGGGGACATCCCAGTACCTCTCAGACCTTCCTGCTTGCCCAAGCCCCTGGCATCTCCTCTCTCTCCCCCTCTCCCCCTCCACAGGACACACCTCTTTGCAGGAGGCCTTCAGCATGGAGGAAAGAGGGGCAGGAGGATTCATGGAGGAGAGAGGGAGGAAGACTCACGCTCTGCTTGTCCTGGGAAAGGCTGACAGGGAGGGGGGTGGAAGGGTTCGTGTTTTAAAAGCCTGGGGCAGCCAAAACCGGTTTGGCTCGTCAGTCTCCGGACTGAAAGGTTCCAGGTGCGATTCCAGTCAAGGGCATATACTTTGGTTGCTGGCACATCTCCACTAGGGGGTGTGCAAGAGGCAGCTGATCAATGATTCTCATTGATGTTTCCAACTCTCTATCCCTCTCTCTTCCTCTCTGTAAAAAATCAATAAAATATATAGCCGAAACTGGTTTGGCTCAGTGGATAGAGTGTCGGCCTGCAGACTGAAGAGTCCCAGGTTCGATTCCAGTCAAGGGCATGTACCTTGGTTGCGGGCACATCCCCAGTAGGGGGTGTGCAAGAGGCAGCTGATTGATGATTCTCTCTCATCGATGTTTCTAACTATCTATCTCCCTCTCTTCCTCTCTGTAAAAAATCAATAAAATATATATTTTTTTAAATTAAAAAAAATATATATAAAAGCCTGGGGCGTCCGTTTTAGATTTCCCCAGGCTGTGCACTCCTTTCCCCGACAATGGGAAGTCAGCCAAAGGTCTTCCTGCTACGGAAGTGAAGGGGATTCTCCACCACAGGCTGTCTCCCGAGGGAGGAAGGTCCAGGGAAGGTGCTAGGTGGGGAAGGGACAGAAACCACAGCTGTAGTTACACTAAAATGTCCCTGATGTTGGGATTCATTCCCCCCAATGGGACAAAGGGGGCAGTTTCCTGCCATGCCTTGCCCCCTCCCAACATCAGGACAGGGGACAAGGTTAGGAGGCGGCACTCCAGCCTGGCAAGAGATTACATCTTCCTTTTCTAATCTGTCTACGTGCTTTAAGCAGCCTCCTCTCCCGCTGGCAACAATTCTCTCCCTTTTAGGTCGAATTATGAAGGAGAAGGCTTCTTCAGTCTCCACTGGGATGTCAGACTAACAGGAAGCAGCTTCTGCAGTCCCTCTCCCTCCCTCCCCCACTCCCAAGGCCCTCACCCCTCCAAGAGCCACCGACACAGAGAAAAGACTGCCTGGGCTGGAGAGCAGCAGGACAGGGGGACACAGCCAGGAAAGGCCGACACGTCTCTGCGTGTCCTGGGGCTTCCTGGCCCCACGCCGCCTGCCAATCCTGCCAAGAGGCGTGTACCTGGTAATCCTGGTCGTCAATCCCAAACCTCTCCCGGAGGTTCCGGAACACCATGGGGCAGTACTCCTTAAACTTGAAGCGGCTGGGCAGGTTCTCCCTGGGAAAAGCAGAGGCAGGCCTTTGTGAACATCTTAACTCTCACCTCAGAACTCAGAGTGTGGTCCATGGGCCACCGGGATCTGAACAGTCCGCCGGGCTTAAAATGTAGGGTTCTAGCCTCCAGAGATTCAGGAGGTGAGCCTGGAAAGCTGCTTTTTTAAATTCGCTTTTTTAAAATATATTTTTATTAATTTCAGAGAGAAAGGAAGAGGGAGAGAGACAGAAACATTGATGAGAGAAAAACATCAACATCCACTGGCTGCCTCCGGTACGCCCCAGCTTCTAGAATAAGATGATGTTATTACTATGGCAGAAAGAGGTCACTAAGGGACAATTTCAAATCAAGCTTCTCCTCCCAGCTAACAGTCAGAGACGACTGGTGAGTGACAGAGCCCAGCGGGTGAGGTGGTGAGGACTGTGGAACAGTGAGAGTGGAACCAGGATTCAAATGCAGAAAGGAAGCGAGTGTGAGCAGCAAACAGTTTCTGGGGTGACTCATCTATCTATCTGTGTGTGTGTGTGTGTGTGTGTGTGTGTGTGTGTGTATGCCTAACATGCAAATTTCCCCTCAGGAGTTCAACTTGGAGACCTGGAGTTCGATTTCTTGCTATGATGGGCGCTGACCACCAGGGGGCGATGAAGAAAGAAGGAGGGCCCCAGCCAGCAGCTGGAAGAAAGGTCCCGATTGGCCCTGATAGCAGGCCAGGCCTAGGGTCCCTACCCATGCATGAATTTCGTGCCCCAGGCCTCTAATAGGATAAAAAGCAAGGTCTCCAAAGGGCTTAGAGTAGACCCCAATCTGTGCCAGGCTTCAACAAAGCCTGAGACAACCTTCAGGCCCCAGTGTCAATCCAAGAAGCCACAAGGAACGAAAGTGAGAATTACTGTGGATAGCGCCCTCAGGCCCTGTGCTCAGCCTGCAGACCACACAAAGCTGGAGAGAAAACAGCTTGGGTGCATCCCAGGCCAGAATCATGGCAGGCAGCTTCTTGCCTCAGACTAAGATCAAGATAGGGCCACTACTTTCAGCCTCAAACTAGACAGCTCAGCCCTGAGCAGCTCACTTCTTACCCTGGCCCTGGATGAATCACCGGGGCAGGCCCATGCCCTCCGGGGCACTGGAGGTAGCTGATAAGGGAGTGAGATGACAAGACAACTGGGAGAGAGGCCGTAATGAATGCCTTTCTCCAGCCAGCTTTTCAGCTCGGTGACCCGGGTGTCCCTGCTACACCCTGCCAGGTGCGGGCGGCCCCGCCTCACACAGGTTTCAGCAGCTCTCTGCTTTACGGGAAAGGATTGCCCACACAACCTGAGTCCACTCAAGAGGCAACTTACTTGTTGAAGAGATGGTTGTCCACCTTGATCTTGCTGTATGCTTTGAAGTCATCTGGCATCAGCATGACGGGAACAGGGACATTGCTCAGCTCATTGATCTGCAAAGCAAAGGGAGAGTGAGGCCCGCAGCTCAGAGGCCTCCTGCCTCAGACAGACAATGTGCCGCCATGTGGATGCCACCATCTCACCATAAACATGCTCATGGATTCCCTCCTTGTCTTCGTTTCTGCTCTTCTCTTCCCAACCTCATCTCCATCTACTGAAATTCTCCCCACCTGACATGGTCCAGCTCACAAGGCGCCTCTTCCATACATCTTTCCACGATTCTAGACCATAAATGTCCTTTCCCGCGTTAGAATTCCCGGTGTCCCTCTTTTGGCCATCTCACAGCCTCCCTCGTTTGTAGTTAATGCTTATTAACCTCCTAAGTCTGTTAGACCATAACCTAGGCAAGACGGTAGTATTGATCTTTGTAAGCAAATACCATCTCACTGATCTTTGGGGGCTCTATAGTACTTGGCCCAGGATGTACTACATAAATATTTGTCAATGCAATGATGGATCAATGAGTAAATGTCACCCAACCTACGTGAGTATTGAGGCCTCTGAACATCTTCATACAAATTGTGGGTCTCTCAAGAAATCAGCGTAGGCCCTGGCCAGGTAGCTCAGGAGTTTGGAGCACTATCCCAAAGTGCCAAGGCTCCGGGTTCAATCCCAGTCAGGGCACATACAGGAATCAACCAATGAATGTATAAATAAGTGGAAAATGCCCCCCCACGCACACACACACATTTTTTTTTTCTCTGAGAGGGGGGGGGGGTAATCAGCTAGGGCAGGAAAAGAACTGGGCGTATAACTCATCTCCAAAGTAAAGGCTTCAATTCACAGTGAGCAGAAGAGGTAGAGATATCTGGCCACTGGCTCACTCTGACTCTCTGATTAAAGCAGGGCCAGTTCTTAAAGCGGTGTCCTGCCTTATGATAACTGGGGGAGGGGGGGCCGCGATGGAGGGGTGCTTTGCCCCCACTGCAAGCGTACCTTCTCATTGTCTTTCCTCCCTCTTGGGGAGCTGCCGCTGGGACAGGGCACTGGCTTCCATTGGTGCAGGACCGAGGGCAACCCCTTGGCTTCCCCAGTCCCAGTTTGCCAATTAGTGGGCTAATTAGCCCCAGATGTCCTCTCCCATCACAGCAGAGCATTTGACATTTGACCCTCAACCCAGTTGCCACTAATGCATTCAGGATTTACGGCGGAAACCTCAGTCCTGACTTAATGGATAGCGGGGAGGGAGGGCATGGCCTGGGTCTCCCGGATCCTTCCCTTGCAAATCCCATTATGTCCATGAGGCCCCATGTGGCAATGAGGGGATAACCTGGAGTCATTAATTAGGGCTCCCCAGAACCATAAATGGGGGGAAATGGCATTTAATTTCCTGCCCCTTTTATGTTCCAAACCATTTTATTTGGAAATCTCTGAAGATAGAGGAAGTTCAAGTTAATGCAGTAACTGGGCTGGTGAATGAGACCTTCCTGGAGCTGGTGGAGTATCCAATGGACATGTGGGGAGATTAAGAAAGGCAGAGAGCGGCCGGGACTGGTTGGCTCAATGGATAGAGCGTCAGCTTGGGGACTGAAGGGTCCCGGGTTCGAGTCCGGTCAAGGGCATGTACCTTGGTTGTGGGCATATCCCCAGTAGGGGGTGTGCAAGAGGCAGCTGATCGATGACTCATCGATGTTTCTAACTCTCTCTCTCTCTCCCTTCCTCTCTGTATAAAAATCAATAAAATATATAAAAATAAATAAATAAATAAAAAGGAAGGCAGAGAGCGTATGGGAAGGAGGGACAGTAGGGCAGTGAGAACTGACCCGCACAGGTACAGGAGTATATACTGTATGCTCTGTTCATATGAAGTTCTAGAACAGCATCCAGCTCTGTGATGCCTGCCATTGGCTAACAGGCCACACACACACACACACACACACACACACAGCCACGCCAGTCCCCACTCCGAGGGGTGTGCAGGGAACCTGATTGTGTGCCTACGGAGGAAACCGTTCCACTTCCTTGCTTTTCTGCCAACAGAAACAATTCATGGTAGCTGTCCCACTTCCTTTTTCCTGGCATAGTAAGCTTGGCTCTGAGAGTTAAAGGAGTTCACGGCTCTTAGGCAATTCTGCCTTTCCTAGCTCATAGCATCATGCTAGAAAGAACGTACCACTGGCTCAAAGAGTATGCTTTTACACCAAAATGTCCTAGCATGTGCAGCTGATTGACTCTGGGTTGGTCTAATGTCCAAGCTGGGTGCCAAGGCCGGAGCTGGATCACCGAGAGCTAAACAAGACAGCGTTTGCCTGAGAGCGTCAATGGCCCTGCAGCCAGGGTGAAATGCTCTAACAGGAGCTATCCAGGAATGCGCTCTCTCCAATCCTCTCTGTAACTCTTGGGGAGGCATAGTTTGAATGGTTGTTAAGCTGGTTAGTTTTTGGCGCTCATTCCCTCTCTATTCTTGACTACACAACCTACCAGTGGGAAATCTCTGAGATAATATATTGGTCAACAATCCACACATCTGAACTATGTAGATTCACCCCTCATTTCCCGGGACCACATGGAGATGATTCACTCACTCTAGGGATTAGCTGTACCTCTTTATTTTAGTTGTGCTAAATTTTTTTGTCCCCCGGGGCCTATTCAATTTCAATGGAACAAGCAGTTACTGAAATACCTACTACATGCTTCACGTGTGTTAGGGAAGAGGGGCCACGCAGTGGGGGAAACGCTGTGCACAATAAGCAGGAGCCGGTCCTCTTCTCAGGGAAAGACAAACCCAGGCTCCAGGGAAAGCGGAAGTCGTATACGAGCCAGTGAGGACGAAGGGACGGGCATCAGGAGCAGCTGGTGCTCAGTCCAGAGAAGGTGAGGTTAGTGTGGGCAGAGGGTAAGACTCCCAGCCTCACACATCAGGCTAGGAACAGGGCACCTCCTGCCCCTTCTGCTACTGCCAAGAGCACTTGACACTGGAAGAATCTACAAGATCCTGTTACAGCCCAGCTTAACTCTCCCCGGGCGCATCACCCTCAGCGCGGCTTTAACTCCTTCCCCTCGAAGGTCGTTCCTGATCTGGCTCTTCAGCTTACTTTTCTACTCAATGTATTGAGGGCTTACTCTAGGCCAGTCCTGTGCCAGGAGCTGGGGACGCAAAAAGGGGAAAGACATATCTCTGTTTAGCTGGGAAGACAGACAAGTAGCTAATACAACGTGAGGATGTGATAGTTATAAATAACGGGAAATGGGAAAACAGATTAAGAAATGATTGATTCGTCCGGCTGATGGCAGACGTAGCTCAGTGGTTGAGCATCAGCCTATGAACCAGGAGGTCACGGTTCAATTCCTAGTCAGGGCACAGGCCCAGGTTGCGGGCTTGATCCCCAGTGTGGGGCATGCAGGAGGCAGCTGATCAATGATTCTTTCTCATCACTGATGTTTCTATCTCTCTCTCCCTCTTCTTTCCTCACTGAAATATATATATATTTTTAGCCCTAACTGGTTTGGCTCAATGAATAGAGCTTCAGCCTGCGGACTGAAAGGTCCCAGGTTCGATTCTGGTCAAGGGCATGTACCTTGGTTGTGGGCACATCCCCAGTGGGGGGGGGGGGGGGTGTGCAGGAGGCAACTGATAACTGATCCAGGTTTCTCTCTCATCAATGTTTCTAACTCTCTATCCCTGTCCCTTCTTCTCTGTAAAAAATCAATAAGTATATATTTAAATATATATATATTAAAAAGAAAAAAAAAAAATGATTGATTCTGCCCTGGTCCAAGTTTCTCAGTGGTTAGAGCATCAGCCCAAGAACCAAAGAGTCTCGGGTTTCATTCCTGGTCAAGGGCACATACCTGGGTTTCAGGTTCAATCCCCAGCCCCTGTTGGGGGGCATGTGGGAGGCAACTAATTGATGTGTCTCTCTCAAATTGATGTTTCTCTGTCTCTTCTCCTCCCTCTTTCCTTTCCACTCTCTCTAAAAATCAATGGAAAAAACATTCACAGGTGAGGATTTAAAAAAAAAATAAGTGACTGATTCTGACTGAAGAGTGAGAGTTGGTTGCTAGAGGAAGTCGGAGAGAAATATACATAAGAAAAGTCTAGAATGGTAAATCTCAAAAAAAAAAAATAATAATAATAAGAGGAAGGGAATTCCAGGCTGTGAGAACAGTCAGAACCAAGCTCAGAGTTGTGCCCGGCCAAGGTGGCTCAGTGGTTGAGCGTTGCCCTATGAACCAGGTCAAGATTCGATTCCCAGTCAGGGCACACGCCTGGCTGATAGACCTGACCGCCCGTAAGGGGTGTGCAGGAGGCAGCCAATCAGTGATTCTCTCTCATCACTGACATTTCTCTCTCTCTCTCCCCCTCTCCCTTCCTCTCTGAAATCAATAAAAAAAATATATATATATATATATATATATATATATATATATATATATGTATATATATACACTTTTAAAAGTAGAAAGATAATACAGGAAAGATAGATGAATGGTCTAACATATTATCAGTTAATAAATAACATCTGCTTCTATTTATTGAATGCCTGTAAATGGCCAGTGCTTTATATTATTGTATATTACATTACGTGTCATAATACATTTATACATTTATATTGTCTTTATTATTTCTATACTTAATAGTTACAAAAGTTATTATTAATTTGATTTTGCAAAAGAGGTTCAAGGTGCCTTGCTCAAGGTCACACAGATAATGTGTGCAGACTCAGGATTTGCTCCCAGGCTTTATGGTGCCAAAGCAGAGAGAAATTACTACTCAAAAGCTAAACCAACATCAGGGGGACAGCCTGGATTTGAACTTCGGCTTGTCCACTAAATGATAAATTTGGACTCAACTACGCAGGCAACGGGAAGTCCTCTCAGGTTCAAGTCTGAGAATTCACGTGATCAGACGGGCGATACAAAAATGTAATTCTGGAATCAAAGTCAAGTAAGGATTGGAAAGGGCAAAAACAATAAGCAGTGTCATTTATGGGGCCATTACAATAGTTTAGGTGACAGACTGTGGCAGCAAGAGTAGAGGAAGGAATAAAGCTAAGAGAATCATCTAAGATCTGGCTAAATGACACTTGCTCTACAAGAACTCCCTTCTCCCTAGGCCAGTGGTCGGCAAACTCATTAGTCAACAATTCAGCAACTGACATTTCTTTTAAGAGCCAAAAGTTTTAAACTTAAAACATCTTCTAACGCCAATTCTTCAAAATAGACTCGCCCAGGCCGTGGTATTTTGTGGAAGAGCCACACTCAAGGGGCCAAAGAACTGCATGTGGCTCGAGAACCGCAGTTTGCCGACCAGGGCCCTAGGTTGATTTATTTACTCATGCCTCTGTGCATCTGTATATTCTAAGTGTCACATTCACTTTGGTAATTATTCCCTTATATGTTTAATGTCTCCACTAGGCTGTGAGCCCCTACAAAAGAGGAGACTATCTTACTCATTACTTTGTCCCTATCGTGACTGGCACAAGAGTGGTTGCACAACAGACGCTGGGTGGAGGGATGGATGGCTAGGAAAGGGGGACTGAAGGATGGCTAACATTAGGATAAAGACAAAAAGATACAGCAAAGCTGGTGTGGCCATGCCAGGGAGCCATGATCTGGAGGAAGGGAAAGATTAGCATTGGTTATGGAGGCTATGACCAGATTGCAAAGAATCTTAAATGACAGGGAGAGAATAAACTTTATTTGGCTGACAAAGGGGAGTGACTGAACATTTTGAAGCATGACTAAAGCAACGTTACAGGAAGATGTGCCTTTCCTTCACTATCCACACATTTCTGGACCAACCTCTTTCACCTCCAGCAGAAGTGCACTGTGGAATGCTAACTCATTCGAATGTCACACTCAATATCTATATATAAAAAAGGCTAATATGCAAAGTGTCCCTCGGGAGTTTGGGAGTTCGATCGCTTGCTATGACGTGTGCTGACCACCAGGGGGTAGCACAGAACGAAGGAAGGCCCCAGCAGGCAGCTGGAAGGCCCTGATCGCAGGCCAGGCCGAGGGACCCTACCTGTGCACGCATTTCAAGCACCAGGCCTCCAGTAACATATAAGAATGGTAAGTTTTTTGTATCTCTTATCATAGTAGTTTTTGGATTTTCCACACGATTAATTCCATGACCATTAGCATCAATAATGAGTTTAACCAAGCTGAATGAGGGCTAACTTAAAAGCAGAGTTCACTCTATGCTGATCCTACTGGAAATGAAAATTCAGTCACCAGTTCCAGTCTGGTGAATTGCTGATTCTAGAAGCCTCCACTTCCCTGTGTGACCTTCACTGGAACAGCTCCCCAGGAGGTGGGGCTGGGCATACAGGATTCCTGTCACGTCCAGGGTTCCGTGGGTGACTCAGCTATGGGCTGGCTACCACTGACAGACATTTGTTACCTGCCGCCATCAGAAAACATTATGTACTGGGAACCACACTCTCAAGACCAAGAGCCCATCAAGACGCGGAACTCCAGAGAGGAAAAGGCGAGAGCAGAGAGCCACCGGGGCCAACAAATTCACCCGAGTCTATTCCTTCCTTTTATACTTTGGCTTTTCTCCTCCTGTTGAGGCCCACTGTCCTCTGAGGTCGGAAAGACTGGTAAGAGACAAATTCACCCGAAGGCCTCACTAGAGCAGAAGAGTTTTCTAAGGTTTTTAAAGAAACAGGTCAAGAGAAAAAGGCAGGAAAAGTAGGTTCTGGGTCTGCACTTAGCAAATAAAATGCATGGCAGATGAAGATGAAATGTGGGAGAGAAATGAGCAAACTTAAGAAGGAATCTGGCCCTGGCTGGTTTGGCTCAGTGGATAAGAGTGTCGGCCTGCAGACTGAAGGGTCCCATGTTCAATTCTGGCCAAGGGCACATGCCCAAGTTGTGGGCTCAATCCCCACCCCCCAGTAGGGGGCGTTGGGGAGGTAGCCAATCAATGATTCTCTCTCATTGATGTTTCTATCTCTCTATTCCTCTTCCTTCCTCTCTGAAATCAATAAAAAAGACACACAAAAAAAGACTGAATTTGTTTCTCACATCATACACAAAAATTAATGCAAAATGGATTACAAACCTAAATATAAGAGCTAAAGCTGTAAGAGGTTTTTTTGTTTTGGGGGGTTTTTTTTAAGAGTTTTTCTTAGGAGAAAATGTAAGAAAAAAATCTTCATGACCTTGGGTTAGGCAAAGCCCTCTTAGATTTGGCACCAAAAGCACAAACAACCAAAATAATAGATAAGCTTGAGTTTATCAAAATTAAAAACTTGAGCTTCAAAAGAAAACACCAAAAAAGTGAAAAAAAATAACCTAAAAAATGGGATAAAAATATTTGCAAATCATATATCTAATAAGTAACTTGCATTCAGAATATATCAAGTTCTCTAACAACTCAATAATAAAAAGACAAATAATCCAAATAAAGATGCAAAAAGTTTTTTTCCCAATGGGCAAAGGGTCTTTTCCCCCCCACCCCAAAGGGTCTTTTTTTTTTTTTTTTAATATATTTTATTGATTTTTTACAGAGAGAAAGGGAGAGAGACAGAGAGCTAGAAACGTCGATGAGAGAGAAACATCGACCAGTTGCCTCTTGCACACCCCCTACCGGGGATGTGCCCGCAACCAAGGTACATGCCCTTGACCAGAATCGAACCTGGGACCTTTCAGTCCATAGACCGACGCTCTACCACTGAGCCAAACCGGTTTCGGTGCCCCAAAGGACCTTAACAGACATTTCTCCAATGAAAATACAAATATGACCACTAAGCACATGAAGAGATGTTCAACTTCACTAGTTACAAAGGAAACAAATTGAAATCACAATAACGTTTCACATCCACGAGGATGGCTACATTAAATAAAAAAAGACAGACAGTAACAAGTGTTGGTAAGGACCACACACACTCTGCTGGTGGAAGTGTAAGATGGTGCCGCCACTTTGAAGAACAAGGCTGACGGTTAAACATAGTTACCATCAATTGCTCCTATTCCTTCTGACCACCTGGGTGAGGCTACACAGACACCTGGTCCTAACACGGCAACATGTTATCAAGCCGGGTCTGCTCTTCTGCTCTCCCCGCCCCTCTCACAAGCCACCTCTTCCGTAATTCCAGACCCTTTGAACTACGTTTCATCCATGAAAACATTGGTTCTCCCTGACAAACCCAAAGTCTTTTGGGTTTTCTCTCTGTTTCCGACAGTCTTCCTCCACCAAACCCGTGGGCTTCATCCTAGTCCAGTGGCCGGCAAACTGCGGCTCGTGAGCCGAGCTTTGCCGCTCTGTTGACTACTGAGTTTGCCGACCACTGACCTAGACTCTCGATTCCAATAATTACAGGCTGCTGTTCCTTGTGATTAAGCCCCTATCCCAGTGGTCGGCAAAATGACCACTGTGACCTCGTCCTTGAGAGCAGCTCATGTGACAACACTGGAACCTAGAAGAAATCATCTACCTCTTGAGAGAGTAACTCATTCTACTACAGGCCGAGACAGCCCCATTCACCATCAGCCACAGACCATCATGGATGGCCTAACTGCCTAAATGGGCGAGAAACTAGAGTCAAAGAAAACGGGAGATCTGAAATCTCAGATTGCACAACACTGCAACAGCGGGCTTCTGAAGTAAGGTAATCGCCAAGAAAGGCTAGCAACCCACTAAGAACAATGTGGTCCTGGCCCCCTAGAGCAGTGGTCGGCAAACTGCGGCTCTCCAGCCCCATGCGGCTCTTTGGCCCCCTGAGTGTGGCTCTTCCACAAAATACCGCGGCCTGGGCCAGTCTATTTTGAAGAAGTGGCGTTAGAAGAAGTTTAAGTTTAAAAAATGTGGCTCTCCAAAGAAATGTCAATCGTTGTCCTGTTGCTATGTGGCAACGAGGGCGGCCGAGACAGCGCACGAGGGCGGACTGATGAGTTTTGCCGACCGCTGCCCTAGAGAATTGCAAAATTGTATACACTTCTTCTGGGGAGATGCCTCCATTTCCCAGATGAGGACCTTTAAGTACTAGACTTATTACAGGCTGGGTGGAAGCATCAAAACTTGGGGCTAACTGACCTCAGAAGCTCACTCAGCCGGCGGGGTCTGGGGTGCCTGTGGCATTTCCCCTGAGGTGCTGGCTCTTTATGCCCAGAAGCAAGGTTCTTGCTTACAGCCCATGCCTTCCCAGCTGGCCCTCCAGCAAACTTCCTGAGTTAGCAAAGAGAGGTGACTGCTGCATCCCACGGAGTAGGAATCACAGCTATACCCACCCACCTGGATGGCCTAACTGCCTACAGAGGCTTGCACCTGATGCCCCATCTGAGCAGATTGCCTGCCTATCAGAAAACCAAGCCCCACGCACACGCCCTGCCCAGGTGCACACAGCTGAGGTTCATACATTCAGGTTCTCTCACAAGATGATACTTCCCAACTGTCCCCGGCCCGTGGCTGAGAGACAGGACAAGGAACAGGAGGAAGAGAAGGAGGCAGCCGCTCAAGCACCCCGCTGGCCAGCACAGCCCACAGCGCTGGACAGTGAGCTGCGTCCGCTGGTGTGGCCACAGGTCCCGGCGCCTGGATCTCTCCCAGTTCTCTGCCCAGAAAGGATGCTTTCTAGTGAGAAGCAGGCAGCAGGACAACATCAAGGACGACTTCTAGGCAGTGACACGGGGTTCACATTTTGATGTCAAATGACCCCCGAGGTAGCAGGAAGCAGGACGAACAAACTCTGCCGGACTATTGGCCAGAAGCGGTTCAAGAACCAAAAGGACCGCACCGTACACGGGTGCTTCTCTGGATCAGATGTGAAGTTCTAAAACAAGGCTCAGGCCATGGTCTATCCATCTACCAAACCAAAACTCCATGGAGGGAGTCTACGGGCCACTTCAGGTGTTCAGAAAAGCGAGGGGAACTAAAAGACCGAAACCCAAGCCGTTAGCTCCATCCTCCTTATGGCAAACTTTTCCTTGGTGGGGCTGGTTGTCTCGGGTCCTTTTGCTTCTTTTGCTCGTTCCTAATCTACGGGCTCCCGACGACATGGTCAGAGTGCAGGGGGCAAGCAATTGGAAGAGGAAGAAAAAAGACCCTAAGCAAGCAGGACATAAAGCCCTCCAGTTTGCACTGGGCTGGGCTCCAACTTCCGGACGGACTGTAGGACCATCTCACAGCGCCCCAAAGATCCAGGGGACCCCTCGCTCACCCCAATCACCACCCATTGCCACACCCTTTCTGACATACAATAGAAAGCTAAATACATGAGAAGTCAAAGGCTTTGGCATGAGCAGCGTACGGGAGAAAGCAGGAAGACATTCCTACCATCCACAGTCCTTAAAACCCGGCCTCACCTCTTCTCTCCTCCCTAACCCGGAGGGCCCTGGCCAAGTGTCTGTGGTTCAAGGCAGCCTGTGCTTCTCCAGCGGGTACATCTCGTTCAAGCAGGAGAAAGGGAAACCCGGGAAGGACTTCCATGGTCAGGAGGATGGGAAACTTTGAGGAGCCACACCGACCAAACGACCAGACACAGAGGCACCGCCAGGCAGGCCAATGCCACTTGCCCTGTCAACCAGACCCTGAGCCGGCAGCGGGAACACGCATGCACCCCAGAGGGCGAGGTGGAGAGGGGATGAGGGCGATCCCCCTGCACCCAGGCCTTCCCTCCGCGCTGCAGGGCCGGCCGGGCGAGCGCCCCGGACGCAGCAGCAGAGGGGCTGAGGGCGGGAGGCGGCGGCGGCGACGGCGTTCCACGGGGCACAGGCCTCGCGGGGCGCGCACGGCCGGCCGGACGGCGTGCGGGGCGGGCTGGGTGGGCGTGCGAGCGGCCGGAGCGGGGCTGCAGGCGCCCCGGCCGGGCCGCGGGGCGGAGGCCGGGGAAGGCGGGGGGAGGCCGGGAGGCCGGGGGCGCGCCGGGGAGCTGGTTACCGTGTGGTTCACCCCCCACATCAGGACGCTGAGGATCGGCTCGCTGGCCCGGAATAGCTTCACTTTCTGGCACACAAAATGCTTCTTCTTGGTCTTGGTCTTGCTGGCGCTCAGCGGCGCCACCGCCACCGCCGTGGTGCTGGTGCAGTTGGACGACATGCCCGGGGCGGCGGCGGCGGCGGCGGCGGCGGCGGCGGCGAACGGGGGGGCGGCCGAGACAGCGCGCGAGCCAGCGGCGCCAGGCCTCCCCCGGACCGATCCCACCCCCTCCCTCAGCGCGCCATGGTCGCGCCCGTCCCGTTACCTCCCCACCCCGCCCCGGTGGTTCCGTCCGCCCCGCGCCCCGCCCCCAGGGGCCGGCCAGCCCGCTCGGCGCCCGCCCCGGAGCCGCGCCCGCCCGGCCGTCCCCGACGCCCCCCGCCGGGTGGTACGGCCCGGCCCCCGGGGGCTGCGGCCGCCCCGCCCGCCCCTCCTCCCCGGGCCTGACTGGAGCCCGGCGGCCCCCGCGCCCCAGAACCCCGCACCGGAGCGAGGAGGGGAGGAGGGCGGGAGGGGAGGGGTCCCGGTCCGGGCCCCCAAAGCCAGGGTTCGGCTATTTCCTGCAACCTGACGTGCCAAGATGGCGGCGCCCGGGAGGGGAGGAGGGGCGGGCGGGCGGGGGCGGGACGTACCATCGCACCCCGGGGGGGGGAGGGACGCAGCGGCGGGAAAAGGAAGTCCTGCGGGGAAAACCAAGGAGCGCCCCCTCGCCCCACCCGGGCTGGGTCTACCCACTCCCCCGGGCCCAGGGCAGCGTCCCACCCACAGGCCACGCCCCCCGCCCCGGGGCCAATGAGAAGGGCCGACCGGGAGCCCAGCTTTTATGAATGGGCTCTCCACCCACCTGCAGCCCGGGCCTCCTCCCGCCAAAGGGTCAGGTTAAGAGACGGCTGGCACTTTAAGACACCTGTCCTACAACAGCCGTGATCATCTTATTCTCAGGCTCACTTCATGAAATCTGTTACATAATTCCTCGTGGGCCAAGGAGCTCCAGGTATATTACCTAAATGACGGGCATAGTGCTCTGAATGGAAATATGCAAATTTGCTTCTCAGCACATGGTAGCTCTTTAAACAGTAACAAAAATAAATGTAACCTTTATTACCAAGTAATATAGTAAACTACATCATTAACATTATCACAGGGGAAGAGGATGAAGTGATTAAATAAGTAACAAGTGTATGTTACTTTCTCTCTGGAGAAAGACTAGGTTTTAAATATTACAGAGCCTTGCATTATAAGTGCTCAAAAATATAAATCCAAATTTGTTTTAAGCCAAATTAGGAATCAGTAGAAAAGGAATAGCCCAGCTAATGTGGGGGGCAAGGGTACCTATGAAAAAGTTCATGGGTCAAATGAGGGCTTGTGGTGAAAGAACAAAGGGAAAGAAGACAGGAGATTAGAACCATAACTTTTGGTTTTTTTAATAACTGACTAAAAAATAGTAGCAAACAACTTCAGGAAATCTAGAATTATTATAATAGGATTACTACATGATAAAAGGAAGCCATAAAATATAAATAGCTTCTATTTTTATTTTTTTAAGAGCCAGGGAGCATACTGCCAATTTGGTCCTGACTCATAAAATGATTTGATTTCATCATTGCACTTCTCACATCGAAGACTCTACGCAGTGTGAAAGGATGGCTACCTTAGACCCTATCCATAAACCCAGCCCCTCCTAAACCAGCTGGATGTGCAAAGGGGAAAAAAGCTGACCTGCCTTAACTGCATTACTTATCGATAATAACAAGATACAATGTGGTTCTGTTACATATAAAGTCGCTTACGAAACAAGATATTCTCACAAAGCTAATTTTTTAAAAAGCATGTAAAAATTACCATTTGTGTGTACACACACACACACACACACACACACACACTATACTTTTACAGTTTGAAAGGTAGTCCAATGGTTTCAACAGTTGACTTAGGAATTTAAAAAATATTTTCTCCTTCCAGATTCTTTGTCACTCCCTTGGCTCTGCCCTAACCTGATGTCATCCTGTCACCTATCGACTAAGTCAAATAAATGTCCATTTACCCTGGTAAGCACAATCCAGCTCAGTGACGCTGGAGCGGGGCTTCTAAAAGGCCTGGAATATGCTGAGGTGTGTTCACACAGGTGGGAGGAAATGGCATAACACCAACCCCAACCACAGGAAACAGCCCTCCAGAGGGGCAGGAGTGCTCACACCGAGATGGTCCATTGCCCACCATTAAATACAGTCAAAACCCACTATGCACCCAGCACAAGCTGCTGAGGGTCCCATAAAGCAAGTCTCACTACTTCTCAAAGGAAGTAGCTGTTTCAGGAACCCACGGAGGACAGTCACTTTGAACAGTGGTGGTTTGACATCTGTGGAGGAAGTCGCTTGAACTCTTATAAAGAGAATTTTTAAGGGGTCAGCAGCTTCCCTGGAAAATTCAGGAAAACCAGTGAGAGAGGATGGTTTCATCTTTTCATAAAGTTCTTCTCCAGGGCCACTGAGGTCCTCTGCAGAGAGTAGATGTTCCGCTTCACCCGGTCCTCCAGGGAGGAGGTGGACGCACTCTCTAGCTTCATGCGCCTAGGGAGAGAAGACAGATGAATGCAGGTGACAAACGTGTCAACTGGTCAACTAGCAAAATTAAACCAACAGGTTGCTAGCCACAAACCAGTTGTAAAAACACACCCTCTCTTACGCCCACATACATCACTTTTGCCTCCATCTGGAACTCAGTTATTTAAACCAGATTCAAAGGGAAAATTTATCTGTTTTGGAAAATAGTCAAAGCCTCATTGGAAAAAAAGATTTCCTCAGCAGAATAAAAAAAGCTGGTTGGGCAAAAGGAAGGCCAAGGAGATTCCATGAAAATACCAATTCACCTCTCCTCCCCTCAAATTAAAAACATGCTACTCTCTAGCCAGGTCTGGCCAGCAGCTACGAGTGGTAACAAAGATGGTCTGGAGACTGCGCTCCATGTTCTCTCTACAGACACAGAAACACTGGGAGCACCAGGAATGAACCAGCTGCCCAGCTGCCTTCTTGGGACCATCGCTACCAATGAAAGCCATTGGGGAAGAAGGTGCACTCACTGGATAAACTTCCCGTCCCGAGAGTCCAGCTTCTCCAGCCTCTGCTCCCTTTCCTCATCCTTAGCGTGCTTCTTAAGGATGTTGAGTCTCTCTTCCTCCCGCCACTTGGCATTTTCCATCATTTCTTGCCGTTTTCGCTCAAGTTCCTCTGATGAGAGCTTTCTGTTGGACACAAAAACCACCCCAACATGTCTACTTCTCTCCTAACAAAAAAAACAACGGAACCACCTCAGGGAGAACAGGAATCAGGTAGGACCTCAGGTTCACACCTCACTGCTCTTCCCACAGATATGCCTAACCTACAGTCAAACTCAGGATGAGTTTCTTTCCTTCCAAATACCTTGCTTGGTCAGGTGGGAAGTTGCCAGTCAAAAATAAATCTTTTTAGCCCTCGCCAGTTTTGCTCAGTTGATGGAACACCGGCCTGCAAACTGAAGGGTCCCAGGTTCCATTCAAGGGCACATGCCAAGGTTGTGGGCCTGATCCCCAGTAGGGGATGTGCAGGAGGCAGCTGATCAATGATTCTCATTATGGATGTTTCTACCTCCCTCTCCTTCTCCCTTCCTCCCTGAAACCAATAAAAATATATTTAAAAATAAATAAACTTTTTTTTTTTTTTAAGTTTCTATTCCCTGGAAACAGAGAATCAGGCAATTAATAGTTAAAAGGGACCTAGGGTCCACCTCTCTTCTAACGACATAGTGAATACAAGATGTTGTAGACTCAGTGGTTCTCAACATTGGTTACACATCAGAATCACCAGGGAGCTTTAAAAACACTGATGTCTCGCTGAAACCGGTTTGGCTCAGCGATAGTCGGTCTGCGGACTGAAAGGTCCCAGGTTCGATTCCGGTCAAGGGCATGTACATTGGTTGCGGGCACATCCCTGATAGGGGGTGTGCAAGAGGCAGCTAGTCGATGTCTCTCTCTCATCGACGTTTCTAGCTCTCTTTCTCTCTCCTTTCCTCTCTGTAAAAAATCAATAAAATATATTAAAATAAATAAAAACACTGATGTCTGGCCCTAGCCGGTTTGTCTCAGTGGATAAAGTGTTCACTCATTGATTAAAGGATCCCAAATTCGATTCTGGTCAAGGACACATATCATACCTCAGTTGCAGACTCGAACCCTGGCCCTGGTCAGGGCGTGTGCAGGAGGCAACCAATCAATGTGTCTCTCCCCCCTCCATTCCATACTCTCTAAAAGCCAATGAAAAAAATATCCTCTAGTGAGGATTAACAACAACAAAATACTAATGTCTGGGTCCATCCCCAGAGATTATGAGGTGTAGCTAGGTAATGGGACCTTTTTTTTTTAAGCTTCCCCAGTGATTTTCATGTGCAGTAAAAGGAAGTTCAAGGTTACTCATTCATCTAAACTTCTACTAAGAGCTACTGCATCGCCTAGGGACAGCCTTTCCCTCACATCCCAGGGCAGCACGCCTCTATCCTGCCTGACCCACTCACGCCCAGCTCAAACACAGAGTCCTGTCTGCCCTCAGGAGGGGCCCCTGCTGCCCTTCCAGCTGAGGCCTCAAGTAAGGGACACTCTCTTGAGAAAAGCTTTCCTATGGAAATAGAGAACTTACAGATGTTGAGAGACTATCCCTTCAATATGCCTCCCACTCTGAGGGGCAGACGTCTAAAAGCTGACAAGAAGAATAAAAAAAGCTGGTTGGGCATAAAGGTGATGTAGGTTGTCCACTTGCCCAAGACTCAGGCCTGCAGGGCTGAGCTGACCTGCTGGCTCCTGACCCACCTGGTGTATCCAGGAGCATGCCGCCGCTGGTAGGCCTCCTTTTTAGGCGATGGGCTCCTGGTTCGGCCTCGCTCTCTCCTGCTTACCTTAGAGTTGTGTCTGTAACAGACGCAGAGAGCAGAGAGGAGAAAAGTTTTTTTCAACACAAGGGCTTTTATCGTGTTCCTCAAACGATGGAAGAAAAGCTAACTGTTAGAATTATAATCCAAACTGAAGAAAACAGAGGGCAGAAGTGAAAGGAAAACAAAGGCATAAAGGTACATAAGATTTGATATTAAACCTGCTCTAGAGATTCCAAATATGTAAATATGTAGTTCAAGTCAGCATGGCTCAGTGGTTGAGCATCGACCTATGAACCAAGAAGTTCACAATTGGATTCCCGGCCAGGGACATGTCCGAGTTGCAGGCTCAATCCCCAGTGGGGGCGTGCAGGAGGCAACCAATCAATGATTCTCTCTCATCACTGATGGTTCTCTCTCTCTCTCTCTCTCTCCCCCCCTCTCTTTTCCTCTCTGAAATCAATAAAATATGTACATATATATTTTAAAAACATTAAAAAAATATGTTGTTCTATGGGCCTGGGCTTTCCATTGAGGTGAGGGCACATGACGTAAAGGGAGTAACAAAGCAAAGACGCTTGGGAAAATTAATGAACAGACGTCACCAAAAGCAGATCGCCTGTGTGACCAGCCCCAGCACACACAGGTTATTCCACAGTGAATCCCAGGACTCACGCTTTGCTTGGCCTTGGGGACCGGGACCTTCTGCCCGGGGAGGGAGACCTCCTGTCCCGGGACCCTCCTTCTCTGGTGCTCTTCTTGCTGGCATGTCTGGGGGGCGAGGGGGAGGAGCTCCTGGACCTGGAGTGATTCTTCCACCCATGAACTCCTTTTGGCTCAGCCGTCAAAGGGCCCTGCAGACGCTGGCTGTGGTCGGAGTTCCTGATCTGTATCATAAAGGAAAGGAAGAAAGGCTATTCCTAGGGAAGTCCAGCAGCTCAAGAGAAAACGCAGTGAGACAAGAAAATGAATGGGCACGGAGGCTCTGTAAGGAGACAACTGGGTGACCAATCCCTTCCCAGCGAAACTTAGGAAAGTTATCTGCAGAATTATTTAAAAGACTGTACCCACCCAACCACCACACTGGCTTGGCTCTTCACTGCAGCCTAAGGAGGATCCTCAAAAGAGGCAGAGCATGGAGGACAGGGCCTAACGCTAAACATACTAAGGGAAAAGAAGGAATCCAGAGGGGTGTGCATTTGTTAAACATTACCAGCCTGTACACTTAAAATATATGCATTTCAAGTACATTATTTGCAGAGGGATGGACAGAATGCCTAAACACTCCCCTGGTGGGTTAGCCTCTGCTCAGAGGGTCCTCAGCTCAGGGATATGCATGGGCCTGTTTCCCAGAGCCCCAGTCTTAGCTGCTCAAACTGGCTCCTTCTCACGTTTGATTGGCTGCTAAAAATGCTATCTAAAAGGCTGAAGTTGGCACATTCAACAGTCCACTCCCTTTGCAAAGCTCATGTCCTTACCTGTAAACCATACCCAGGAACTTTGGATAAAACAGAGGAAGAATTTGCCATCTTCTTTTGAGATCTAAAAGATTAAAACACACACTCATCGAAAAAAAGGAAATGTAAAAAGGTCCAGTGTACATCTCTCGTGCTGAAATGTGCTTCCTGCTTCAATGGCGACCTTTCCCGCCTCCCAGCTCTTACTTGGGAGTGTGTCTCTATCGGACTGTCTTTGCTGGAAGATGCATCAGCACAGCCATGTTTTTCCTGTGGAAAAAACGTGGGCCCAGCTTTTCAGCCCTGATGCCTGAACACATTCTCCTCTCACCTCGTGCTGCTATTCCAGGGACCAAGAGTGAGTCAGCAGCGACAATGTTGACTGCCCCCACAGAGAAGATACCCAGAATGGGCCCAGATGGGTCCATTAAGCATTAAAAAAAAAAGCCTACATAAAACTCGCTTCAGTCTCTGAGAAATCACCAGCTGAGATGAAAGTCACATCCAGGCTGTCTGACCGAAGACCCACAGGGCTCTGCGGTCACGCCAAGATCTCCAAAAAGCTCTAGTGGTAAATGGCCAGCTCTGTGGGCACAGGGCCCGGGTCTGAGTTCACCACTGAAACCTCAGGCCCTGGCAGTGGGCGTTCAGGAAGTGCCTGTGGAATGACTGAGGGAATGAATCAATGAGGGAGGCCCGCCTCCGCATGCTCACCTCCCCGAGCTGCGCTCATCCTCACTGCTGCAGCGATCACTGCTGGAGCTTCTGTGCTTATGTTTCTTGTGCTTCTTCTTCTTCTCCTTCTTTTTCTTCTTCTCCTTTTTTTCCAGACTCATTTGCAACTAGAAAATGCCCAGAACATAATCACATGAGATTACTGAGACCCTTGTCAATCCTCCTGAGTGGACTGGGTTCTGCACAAACTACCTAACTCCAAGCCTCTGGATCTACAGGGGCCCTGTCAACAGCAGAAGGCCTTACCCCTGGTTGTACACAAATGCCCCCAGACTAGTGAACAGAATCTCTGGTGGGTGGGGCTAGGCATCTGTGTTTTCACCAGTCCCTGGACCCACTGCCTAGCACATCCATCTGTCAAAAGAATTCCAACTTCACTGAAAGCCGTGGGAACTGAAAGATCAATCTTCACATTTTCCTCACCAATTGATCCAAGAAATAATCACATGTCATGTGAATGCTGCCACGAAAGTCTGCCACCTCATCTCCTGAACACACTGGATGATCATGCTTTCCACAGGCATGACCCATACCCCTCTTTTTCTGGAACCATGCCATCACATGGTACTTTCCCAATCAAAAGACATAAAATAAAAAATCAAGTTTAATTAAGCTTGATAAATTGAGATTGCATAAAATCACCAGGAAAAGGTCTCTAAAAGACAAAATATTTGAAAGCCATTGTTTTCCTCTCGTAAGGTGAGAGTAAAAGCAGTGAAGTTCTCATGTTGAAGTAGCTAAAAGATACTCCTGGTGCTCATTTGATGCACTACTTACCAATTCTTTGATTTTCTTCATTTTCACAGGATTATTCAATACCTCTCTTTTTTTTTCTTCTTCCTTCTTCCTAAAGAGAGGAAATTATAAAAATCTTCACAACTTATTTTAGAAAGGAAGTTAAGTCACTTATTCCACTCTCCACAATTCTGGGTAGCAATCTTTTTTCAAAAGGCATGTAGGCAGATTCTATGTTGAAATCTACATGATGGTGTGAAAGCTAGAAACCTTCCCCAAATCTGCATACAAATCTGCATAAGGACTGAATATTGTGAGGACAGTCCACACTGGTTCCCTGTGGGGTGACTGTTAGGCTTCCCACTCGAGGCTTCCCAAATAGTCAGGTAAACGGGGTCAGCCAAATTCCCAAGAAGCTGCCCGTCTTTCTGACCTGCTTCCACCTGGTATTTTGTATTAAGGGTCAACAGTAAACGAATAAATCTGGTCTGGTCCACTTGCCAATCTCTCACCATATGGCCTACACCAGGCACCCACAATGGAGCCTCCTTGCCAACATCAAGCAGCCCAAAGGGAGACAAACGCTTTCACATGATGTATAAAAGCTAAGGGAAACCACCTGTGAAGCGAGATGCTCAGTAACACGCCTCTAAGCATCCCTGTAACAGAGCCCTCCCAGCCCCTCCAGCACCTGATGATGAAGAGCGGGTCCTCCCGGATCTTGCTGGCCATGTCGAGGAGGGAATTGGCACCCGATGGGGCAAAGATAGAGCCTGGGAGGAGTCCTGTCTCAGAAGAGCAGCCTGCCTCCTTCTCCTCCATCTTCTCAAAAACGTATTTGTCAATGGGGCGCCCCAGCAAGTACTCATCACGGTTCACCATCCCCCCGGGACCCTGGTACATCCAGTCCAATTTTTCTTCTTTTTTCCTAGATCAAGAAAAGGACATGTAGACACTGACACACAAAACCTGAGCACGAAGGATGGATAACCACAGCCGGCCAGAGCAGGACTCATCCTACAGGCACCTAAGATGGGCTAAACACAGCACTCCA
Source organism: Pipistrellus kuhlii (assembly GCF_014108245.1). NCBI lineage: Eukaryota > Metazoa > Chordata > Mammalia > Chiroptera > Vespertilionidae > Pipistrellus > Pipistrellus kuhlii. Next base: position 4,891,006 of record NW_023425537.1, on the reverse strand, counting down.
CATGGCACCCAGGGAGAAATGGTGCTGCCAGCATGAAGCTTACCATTTAGCGAAGATCACTTTCACAACCTAAAACAATTTATGAGGAAATCTATGTTCCTCAACTTGGGGCAGAGATCTTTTGCCCAGGGCTTCTACAAAGTTTTAAATTATCTAGAATTATCTGAAACAATAGCATATTCTGATAATCTCATTACCAAGACCAATTTTAGTGATGAATATGCAGTTGTGCTCACTGAGTGTTTTGGTGCTCATTGTCATATTGGCACAAGCAGTGACACTACGTTATGGAGATGGTGAAAAAAGCCCAGAGATAACCCTGTAAGAAAATTATGCTTTCAAGCCAAAGAGGGGGGCCAAATTATGCCACAGTATCATTTGCTTAATATACTAAACAAATATTTCCTTAGAGTTCTGAGACAAAAAAGTGGTGAGAAAACTGAATCCTCAGACAACAGACAATAAAGGCACGCTGAATTTATAAAAGCTTATGCTAAAGCAGCTAATACCCTACTCACACTGCAAGCAGCAATGTGTTTTCATCAAAACCTATAACATTAAATTACATATTTTTTTAATATGATTATTTTGTGTATTTGTTTTTGGTTAAGATTATATAAAACTATGAACATAAAGAATGTCTTTTTGGTTACATCCCTGGACATTTTAAAAAATATTGTTTTAGCTGAAACCGGTTTGGCTCAGGGGATAGAGCGTCGGTCTGCGGACTGAAAGGTCCCAAGTTCGATTCCGGTCAAGGCACATACCTTGGTTGCGGGCACATCCCCAGTGGGGGGTGTGCAAGAGGCAGCCGGTCGATGTACCTCTCTCATTGACGTTTCTAACTCTCTATCCCTCTCAATTCCTGTGTAAAAATCAATAAAATATATATTTTTAAAAAATTTTATTGTTTTACTGATTTCTGAGAGAGAGGAAGGGAGAAGGAGAGAGAGAAACATCAATGCAAGAGTGAAGCATTGATAGGCTGCCTCCTGCATGCTCCCTACTGGGGATCAAGCCCACAACCTAGGCATGTGCCCTCACCAGAATCAAACCAGTAACTTTTGGCATATGGACAATGCTCAACCAACTGAACCATACTGGCCAGGGCCTTCGGACATTTACTTTTTTATTTTAAATATATTTTATTGATTTCAGAGAGGAAGAAGGGGGGAGGAGAGGGGGAGGGAGGGAAGGAGGGAGGGGAGAGAGGGAGAGGAGAGGGAGAGGGAGAGGGAGAAGGAGAGGAGAGGAGAGGGAGAGAGAGAGAGAGAGAGAGAGAGAGAGAGAAATATCAATGATGAGAGAGAATCATTGATCAGCTGCCTCCTGCAACTAATGTACATGCCCTTTACCGGAATCGAACCTAGGACCCAGTCCACAGGCTGACGCTCTATCCACTGAGCCAAACCGGTTTTGGCTGGGTAGGGTAATTATTATCTGCTACTCCTATCCTGTATTACACAAGAGGAAACAAACAGCGTAACATCGAGTGGGACTGTCCAGTCACACAGCTTTTACTGACAGACACACTGTCCACCTCCTTCCATGAGACCTCACTGCCCCCCTAAGCCTGCAACACAAACTAACAGAGCAGGAACGAGGCCTTGGCACATACCGAGAGGCAGGTAGCAGCAATCCCCTCAGTTGTGGTTATTTGCCAATCATCTACATGAGCTTGGCCTACACCAAGCCCTCTACATGTTATCTGTCCATCTTCCTCAAACCTTAGAAGCTGGGAATTCACAGTCTCGTGGGTCTAGCTCCATGGGTCGAGCCTTACATGGTGAGGCTCGAACATGCAAAGCCAGCCTCAGAACCCAGGTCAGACTGACCAAAACCCATGCTTTTAACCAGCCATGTGCCACAGCCAGATGCTGCCCCTCGGGCAGCCTGCAGTTCCCTGCACGCCAGGACACCTCGCCCCCAACGCCCCCGCAGCTCCCGGCTTACTTGACAGCGCCCACATCCTCGGCGTAGCGCTGCATCTCCTCCCTGGCCCTCTCCTCCCGCAGCTCCCGCTGCAGCTCCTCAATCTTCTTCCGCTCCGCCTCATGCTTCTGCTCAGCCTTCCACACTTTCTCCACATTGCGGAGCGTCTGCGGGTGCCAGCTCTTCTTCAGGTTCTGTGGAAATGGGCAGGAGGGAGAAAGCCGTTCAGGGAGTGTACGGGCAGCGAATGTAACTGGCCCTGCCTCACCCACCCCTCTGTACCCAGATCACACCAAGGCAGGCGTATGTAAGGCCAAGACTGTCTTTAACAATGACAAGGTTGGCACCCACAATCTCTCACACACCAGGGGGGTTTTGGTCAAGTGCATAAAGCTCCAGGATAAAAAAGGCCCTTGCTGAATTCCCTTCTAATCCTTTCAGCCTGAAATGCATATAAGTCTGACCTCCATTGGCTATGTCTGGAGTGAGGGTTGGTGATGACGATACAGGAGGAATGGGGCAGGAGATGGAAAAGCACAGACTCTGTAAACCACATTCATTCTTAGGAGCACAGCCTTCTTTTCCGGCGACTCACTTAGCCTGCCTGGCACCTGATGGCTTACAGCCCCATCAAGTACCTCCTCCAACCTCCCTTCCCAGGAATCTCCCCTTGGTTCTGATCTCCCCCCACCCCTTCACCCTCCTCCTCTCCATCCTCCCAAGAGCCACTCCTCTGATCCAGCTTTCCCAATCAGAGGTTTCCTGGAAGAAAGGACATCTCAGAACAATTACAAATAAAGCTGATAATGTAGAAAGAGGGGAGGCGGGGTAGGATTTTGTTTGTTTGCTTGCTTTTTGTTTTTATATTTTATTGATTTTTTACAGAGAAGAAAAGAGAGGGATAGAGAGTTAGAAACATCGATGAGAGAGAGACATCAACCAGCTGCCTCCTGCACACCCTCTACCAGGATGTGCCTGAAACCAATGTACATGCCCTTGACCAGAATGGATTCTGGGAACTTTCAGACTGCAGACTGACGCTCTATCCACTGAGCCAAACAGTTTTGGCAGGGGTAGGATTTTGTAGAACGAGCCTGGGAAGGCACAGGAGCATTTCTTTAATTACTGTCAGCTGAATCCAATGGAGTTGGCAGAGCCAGAGGCAGGAGTGTACTCAGCTGGACCCTCAGCCCAGGAGCTGGGTTTCCTTATCTAAATCCAGCCAAGCATCAGCCCACCCAAGCATGCACATAATTTCCTTTGTCTTGACCTTTAGTAAAACTTTCTGGGTTTTGCTGTATAAAATAAAAGCACTGTATTGGCTCTGGGTCCCTGACTCTCCATCAGAGGACTCAACTTTTTCCTTCCATCTGTGTCGGTCTGTCTCTTTCTTTCATTTTCTCAATCCCCAGCAGCCCCTACTCAAGAACCGGACTGCTCTCTAGCTGTGCTGGACGCGGCGAAGAGAAATATTTACAGCATTTCCAAACAGAATAGCGCACACAGGTGAAGGAACAGTGCTGAGGAAGGACATAGCACAACAATTCACTGTGGCTGGGGATGGAGTGTAAGCTGAAGGGAGGCACTGTCTGGAGACATTTTGGTTGCACAACTGGGGCACAGATCTGGGAGAAGGATGGTATGAGTGGCTAGAAGCCAGGGATGCTGGTAAACATCCTACAGTGCACAGGAACACACACACACACACACACACACTCATCCCAAAGAATTACCCAGTCTTGAATGTCAATAGCACTGAGGCTGGGAAACCCCGGATTAGAGCTTTCCTGTTCCCCAAACAATTAGGTGGTGACAGCCTGGGGCCGTGGGGGCTGAAGGGAGTTAATAGGGGGGAAAGGGAGGACATATGTAATATTTTCAACAATATTTTTTAATTTGCATTTTCCATGAAAAACAAAGAGCTTTCCTGTCTCTAAATGCAGTTTTCCGAAGAATACTCCAAATTCGAGGAACCTTGCTGGGGTATTGAAAATCTAACAGCTCCTGGACAGGTGACTTAATTGATTTGCTGATTCAATTAACTAAACTTTCAAGAGGTCAGCATTTTTCTGATGTTGCACCAAGCTCTTGTGGGTCACTGCCCAACTGAGGGCCTCAGCCCCCTACAAATGAACTATTCTGTTTAAGAGCAATTGCCACTTAACCTATATTAAGTGCTATAAATTCAGGAGAGAACTCTGACACTGTAGATAAGAATGCAGCACTGAAGGAGAAACGGAAAAGGTGGACCTGAAGATGTCTTCAGGCTTAAACCATTTTAAGACTGTAGACAGGTGGTGCCAACCCAGGACATGGCTCAGGGAAAGAATGGGGCACAAACCACGCCTACTCCAGCCCAGGACGTCGCTCTGAACTCCTAGCTGAGAAAGACAGATGTGTCCCAAGACAAAATATACAAAACAATGCCTGCGTGACCGGTCCTCGGTATCTGCCTTCTTTCCTACCCGAGATTTAACCCTTGTCCCCGGGCCTTCCCCCGGAATTTCCAGCCAAGACGGCCCCCTAACACACACACAAACAACCCCTGCCACCATTGGGGACACACCTGGCACCCCTCCCCAAGCCGCCGCTCAGTCCTTTCGTGGCCTTAGCGATCCGTCCCCTCTCCAGGCTCCGGCACACACCCCCACCCCTTCACCCCAGCGAAAGTGATGTTGCGTTGCCACGGTTACCCACTCCCACCAGTTTCCGTCCGGAGCCCCGGCCCGCCTCCCGCCTCAGTCCTCCCGGCCGAGACCCCCCTCACTTACCAGGTCTCCGCCTCCCATGATGGCGGGGACGTTTCCTCACTCCGGGGACCTGGAAGACTCAGGAAGGATCAAGAGGAAACAGAGAAATAGTTCAGGGACGAGACCTCCCCACCTCTGCTCTCGGGGGCCGCCGGCTGCCACTTTCCCAGCCGGATCTACATTCCACTTCCGGGAGGGCGTTCACATACGGCGCCGGCGTCGCGGGGTGATGACGTGTGTTACCCTGTGACGCAACGTAGCGGGAGCGTCACGTGTAGTTTCGCAGTTCGAGGCCCTCAGGTTGCAGCTCCCGTGGTCCTTGGGTTGGCACCCCTCTACTCTCCCGCTAGGATATGTGACCTTGACTGGAATAGAACCCGGGACCCTTCAGACCCCAGGACAATGCTCTATTATCCACTGAGCCAAACCAGCTTGGGCAAGGCTTATTTTTTTAATTCACTACGGCCTTGCATGCTCTCATAAAATACGGTACATGTCTGAATGCCTTTATCTTTACTATCATACATCCGATTGCTAAATTTGTGTTCACAGCTCTGACTTAATCTTAGCTCTGAATCTTAGATTTAGAATTTCCTAGGGAACCGTGTCCTTTTATTTTTATTTTACTTTATTGAATTTATTGGGATGACATAAATTTGTCTTTTTTTAAATATATTTTATTGATTTTTTTACAGAGAGGAAGGGAGAGGAGAGAGATAAAGAGCTAGAAACATCGATGAGAGAGAGAGAGAGAGAGAGACATCGACCAGCTGCCTCCTGCACACCCCTCACCGGGGATGTGCCTGCAACCAATGTACATGCCCTTGACTGGAATCGAACCTGAGACCCTTCAGTCCACAGACCGACGCTCTATCCACTGAGCCAAACCGGTTTCAGCATAAATTTGTCTTAATTGAATCCCAACCGATGTTCCACCGGTCTCTCCTAACTGGTTATTTGGAATATACTAGTATTTCAGGACATGGGAGTTCATTGCCTTCTCTAGTAACTTTGTGTCTGGGGGTTGAGGGGTATTTATAGTACATATAATGGAAGTGGAAAAACAATGGGAAGGGGGCACCTGGACTTGAACCAGGGACCTCTTGATCTGCAGTCAAATGCTCTACCACTGAGCTATACCCCCAGGACATGCTTTGTCTGTCCTCCTTGTCCACTTGTGGTGACTCAAAATAATTAGGTTCCACCCACACCAGAGTGCTGGCAAACTTTGTGTTCTAAAGCCCCGCCTTCTTTTGTATCCATCACCCATTTTGGCTTCTCCCCTGGCCACCCATAAACTGGGCTGAAGCACAGGGAAAAAATGGCCTGGAAAGTAGCCGGAAGGGAAACTGACATGGCGTTTGTAGGGAAAGTGTCCACCAGCACAGTATTACTGTGTCAGAATCCTTGGATTAAAAAAGCACTCCGGGTTTCCCCTTGTTCCTGCCCTGCCTCTGGATGAATCCCTACTCTCAGGAAATTCAGGAAATCCTTTTAGGGCAACCAACGGCCCATCCCTGTGGCCACCGGCTTACTCCATCCTTGATGGAAACAGTAGCCAGCTCTGACCTGGCTCTGCGGATGTCTGGGGAAGAGTTGTTGAGGGCTGGGTAGTGTGGTTCCTCATCACACTGGCAAGGGAGAACGGAGGCAGAATAGTGTGCAGCAAGCTGGCACTGGTTGGCATGGAACATAAAGGCACAAACCTCAGACCCCCTTTCTCCTCTCACCCCCTCTCCGCTGGGGAGAAACGCTGAGGACAGAGAAACGAGTTTCTCCTCCCCCCGCAACTCGGGGGAAGAAACAGCACACTTGGAGGCACAGGTAAAAACAATTTTTATATAAAACGATATTGGGAGTTCATCTAAGCAACTGCCAAGGAAATTCAGCTCAAGGGAAGGAAGAGCTGCGGTTAGAAGAGAGGGAGGCGGGTGACCTCTCCGAAGACAGAGGTGCACTGGCGGAGGGCCGGGGTGTTTCTGCGGTAGCCAAACTGGCCGTTGTACCCCCTGATCATCTTCACATCAGCATTGTAGTAGTCGTGCCCGATCACCTGCGGGAAGGAATGCCCTGGCGGGCGGAGAGAGAGGCCTGATCCTGCGTGCAGCCCCCTCTTGCTTCCTCCACTTCCACGGGGCTGGGATTAGGAAACCAACCCAGCCACGGGGGCTGTGCTCCCCATGGCTAGCGGAACCCTCAGTCCTCAAGTGTCTCAAGCCTCTTGCAGAAAAGCCAAGGGTTGGTGAAGTCAAGGAAGCAGATGGCCTCATACCAGGAAGAGCGTGAAGGAGGAGTATGGATGGCCTGTGAGGGTCAGAAACTTCTGGGCGTGGCCAAACTTGCCTTGCTCCTAGAACTGAGAAAATGCCATCCCCGCCTCTGACCCATCTGAGAACATTGATGTGCTCAGCGTGGCCAAATGTTACAAAGGGTCACGTGTATAGAGTGTGCCTAAAGGGTGGTGGGATTGGGGTGGGACGAGTGTTTACCCAGAAAGACACCTCTCAACTCTCCCATTCCTGTTGCTGCTTAACTGTGCGGGTAACATACGCAGGAGACAGCCTGCCCAGAAGCATTGAGAGGAATGAAGGCTTTAGAGTTAGGAAAGTGGAATCCCAATCCTAGCTCAGCCCTTCTCAGCAAATCCGTTAACTCCCTCAGTCCCAGTTCCCCAGGTGGTAAGTAACATAGGGGTAGTGTGAGGGTAAAAAGCACCTGACATGCTGTAGATGCTCAATAACTAAATATAGATACAGCTTCTGCTCTTATCTATACTAATCAAAGGCTAATTAGACTGGGTGACTAGACTGGACACCTTCTGGACATCTGATTTCCTTCCAGACAAAGCCACAACGGAAGGTGCCAAGGCAGAGGCGGTGAGGGGAGATGATGAGGCTGGCAGGGGAGCAAGCAGTTAGAGGGCAATAAGGCCAGCGGGAGAGAGCATTTAGGGGCTGATCAGGCCGGCAGGGGGAGGCAGTTGGGAGCAATCAGGCTGGCAGGCAGGTGAGCAGTTAGGAGCCAGTGGTCCCAGATTGTGAGAGGGATGTCCAACTGCTGATTTAGGCCTGATCCCAGGAGGACATCCCTCAAGGGGTCCTGGATTGAAGAGGGTGCAGGCTGGGCTGAGGGACACCCCACCCATGCACGAATTTCATGCATCGGACCTCTAGTCTAATAGGAAAAGCTGGAGGATGCAGTCCCTGCCCTCTTCTCCCCAACCAGGTTTCTCTCCACCCACTCTCTCTCTCTGATCTGTGGATGCACACCACTCTTCCTAGGGGGGACCACTTGCCTGCCCCTGCCCAGTTTCTCCTGTTGAGGTATTTCTGTTCTTCCCCGAAGATGTGGAAATAATCCACTATCCAGCCGTCCCTTCCTGTACCTCCACGGTCCTGAGCGTGAGGGGGAGAATACGGAAGACGGTTAGGGAACAAAAGGACAGTCCGCCACCATGCTGAGACAGGCCCACTGCAGGCTCCCCTGTGGCTTGTGGGTAGAGGTCACAGCCAGGGGTAAGGGGCCAGAAAGATTAAACATACTTATGACCTCTATTGCCTCTCAGGGAGAGGCTGTGTAGCGTGGCACTTGGTGGGTCTAGAGCACATGTGTCAAACACAAGGCCCGCGGGCCAAATCCGTCCCGCCAGGCCTTGCAATGTGGCCCGCACCGCGCTGTCATCACTGCACTCCACTGCGTTTCCATCACAATGACAGTTTATGACTGTTCAGTAAACCATTCGGCCCGCGATTTAGGCTGGATTTTAGATTTTGGCCCCTTCTCTGATTGAGTTCGACACCCCTAGTCTAGAGTCTAAGACAGCTCTTTGTCTTGTCCCCTGAGGTCACATAGATTTTCGTGCTTTCCGAGAGAATCTGCAGTGTGAGGTCACCCTAAAGGGAGGTTCCATGTCGTCAAAAAGGACAATGCAATCGGTTTGGGAGGAGCGGACTTGGAGTCCGGTTCCCTAGGCTTACAGAAACCCAAAATGAGATCATTCTCAAGTTCAGGGATAGAACCTGGCCAGGTCCGTGTGGTCGTGAAGAACACAGGTGTGTGTGTATGGGGATGGGGGGATGGGAGGGCGCTTGAGTGAGACGCCCGGATTTGGGGAGTCGGTCCGCCGCCAGGGACAACCTCTACAGGCAAACAGCGGGGGCTTTGGAGAGTTCCATACCTGACCCGTTTTCCGCAAAACGGGCGGAACCACACAGCTCCTGAAGTAGCGGCGGGCGTGGTGGTCCTGCTGCGCGTTGTAGGGCGGGATCGCAGACCAGACCTTGGGCTTCAGCTGCTCGTAGTTGCGGGCCATGGTGCTCAGGGCCACGCCGTCCAGGATGAAGCCCTTCTCCAGCCGCAGCGGGTACTCGCCCAAGTGCACCATCCCAGCCGCCGGCCTCCCAGGACCCTGCTGGTGGGAGTGTGGGCGAGGGGGGGGGGGCCGGCAGGGGGCGCCCCTGCGCATTGTGACGTGGTCATAAACCCTATTGTCCCCATCCCTGTAGAGGTTGTCCCTGGCGGCGGACTGACTTCCCAAGGGTGGCCCTTAGAGCTGTGGGAGAAGCTGCTTGCTGGGCCGGCGGGGTGAGCAGGAGGAGGCCATGCAGGAGATTGAAGGGGAGAAGGGGTTACTGAATGTGAGCCTGTGAGTGCGGTCAGGCCTAGCTTTGGGCTTTAAGAGCAAGGTTCTCTGTTCCCACCTGATCATATGCATTTTCCCAACTCAGTTGTTGAAAATATTTGCCCAGATGGATCAGAGTTCAGATGGCATCTACTTCCAGCTCTCATTTTACAGAACTGGAAGTTGAAGCTCAGAAACGTCGGGATATTCCCTAAATCCATTTACTGATGGATCCAGAACCAGAGTTTGGTCTCCTGACTTCCAGTTAAGTGCACTTAAAGGACCTCCACTCTCCCCACTCAATTCATCAGTATTTCTCTTCTTGTTAACCCCCCTAAAAACAGGTTGACATATTGCCATACTTTTTCTCTGGCGAAATTAATGTATATGATAGGATACAGCAAAGTGTTAATAATGATTTTTTTTCTTTTTTAATATATTTTATTGATTTTTTCAGAGAGGAAGGGAGATAGAGAGCTAGAAATGTTAATGAGAGAGAAACATGACCAGCTGCCTCTTGCACACCCCCTACCAGGGCACATGCCCTTGAGCGGAACCAAGGCACATGCCCTTGATAGGAATCAAACCTGGGACCTTTCAGTCCGCAGACCGACACTCTACCACTGAGCCAAACCGGTTTCAGCCATGATTTTCTTTAAAAAAATATATATATATATTGATTTTTTACAGAAAGGGACAGAGAGCCAGAAACATCGATGAGGGAGAAACATTGACCAGCTGCCTCCTGCACAACCCCCACTGGGGATGTGCCCACAACCAAGGTACATGCCCCTAACCGGAATCGAACCTGGGACATTTCAGTCCACAGGCCGACACAAACCAGCCTCAGCAATAATGATTTTCTTTAGTATGGCTTCAGGTACTGTTTACTTCCCAAAATTCCCCCTTGATTAAATCCTTATAAAGATGCTTTATATATCAAAGCACATTATATGGACTGCTCACACCAGCTCTGAGGTGTTATTCATCCTTTTACAGGCTCAAGGAGGAATTATTTTATTCACTATTAAAAACTTAAAATATTTTTATTGGTTTCAGAGAGAGGGAAACATCAGTGATGCAAGTCATTGATCGGCTACCTCCTGCACACCCACACTGGGGATCAATCCCATAATCTGGGAATGCCCTGACCAGGATTTGAACCGTGACCTCCTGGCTCGTAGGTCGACAACCACTGAGCCATGCCTACAGCAGGATTTTTTCAGTATAGGACCTGGGGGATTCTTGTCACAGATTTGAAGTTCACCAGGCTGGAGAATGCAGTAGCAAAGTCTGTTTTAGGCTTCAATACTTCTAAAACCAAGGCTCAATCTAAACTGTGCACTGCATCTTAAGTCTTGGCTACTCCTTGGAAATCTGGGCAGCTTTAAAAAGTACGGGTGCTATTTAGTCCTACCTCCAGTCTGACTTAATTGGCCTGGCCACATTAAAAAAAAAAATTCCTCCAGTTGACAATCACTGCCCTCTGGTCCTGCTACATTCCATTCATCTTGAACAAAAGGTAGTCATCTCACCAAGTGACTGAGCTCGGCAGCTTCATGTACTCAAGCTTCAGCCTTACATACTAACCTCCAGGTAACATTCTTTCCCCATACCCTGTCACCTAACTCACGGTTTGGTAAGAAAAGCTACAAAAGTGTCAACACCTTCAGGCACAACTTGCCAGGATTTATACCTATTGTGCTGGCATAATCATATCCTCCCCTTTTATTCTCAAACCAGTTTGGTATATATGTGGCCACCCTGTCAAAACAGTAGCCCTAGCTTGCTTGGCTCAGTGGATAGAGCGTCAGCCTGCGGACTGAAAGGTCCCAGGCTTGATTCCAATAGAGGGTACATGCCTGTTGTAGGCTTTAGGGGGTGTGCAGGAGGCAGCTGAACAATGATTCTCTCCCTCCCTCTGATAGCATTAAACCTATAAATCCAAGTGTGTGTAAATAAGTGTGTATGTGGTTCCTACTGACATCACTCCTTGGACTCCATAAGTGTCTAGGATCTGAGTGGTCACTCTACTTATCTATAATAAAAGCATAATATGCTAATTAGACCAGACTTCGAATGAAGGAGGCGATGGCAGCAAGGGGGAGGAATGCCTACTCTTGCATGAATTTAGTGCACTAATTTAGGCCTCTAATCTTGAATATTTTTCTCACTACATGCCAGTTTTCTGGGGTTTCCTGTCATTAAGCAGTACCTGCCACTTAAGTTATTAAGTAGTTTGTTTTACAAACGAGGGGAGAGTTGCATGGTGTTAAGAAAAATGACATGGTGTCAAGTAGAAATGAACAGAAGGCAAGCATTTCATGTCACCAGTTTTTAATAGGTTTTTCCTTTACAAATACACCAGAGAATCATGCAATGCTGCCAGCATTGGACGCAATCCTGGGCCACAAGTCTGCACACTCCTTTGCCACGGGTCCTGTGATGGCAGAACCTGCATAGAAGAAAGGTGTCGGATAAGACCAGAGGGTACTCCTAGGCCCAAGAATTAAAGCACCCGAACAACGTGATCTTTTCTTACCTTTCATTTCCCCTTTATTATTTACTATGACCCCCGCATTATCCTCAAAATAAAGAAACACGCCATCTTTTCTCCGGTATGACTTCCGTTGTCTAATTACCACCGCTGGATGTACTGAGGAGGAAAAGGACAGCAGTCATCAATCTGTCAGGCCAGGTCCCAGGGCCATCATAAGAGAGCAGTTTTACACACTGTCCAGTCCCCCAGCATTTCCCATTTGGACAGATGTATGCAGGACGCTTGCTAAACACTTCTATACTGTTCCCATTTCACCCAATGGGTGGAAACTGTCAAGATCCTAGTGTCATAGCAGAGGGAATACCCTGCCCCTCCCCCCACTCCAGATCGAATATATGGAGGCCAAACTGTTAATTCATCAGGCAATATTCCAACAGTACATATCAAACCGTCAAGAAAGTACATACCTTGATCTAAAAATTACTGCTTCCAAGAATTTGTTGGAATTAAGTACTTTCCATACCTTAGGTTTTCCAAATACAAACTCATTAAGTTTATTGCACAAAAATGAGGCCTTCATATTTCATAGTTCACTAAGGCTAGAGAAAGTCTAGGTAATTTTTTAAAAATCTGCACAAAAAGTTCATTATCACCACCCTACCCCCAACTATTAAAATGGCCTGACCAAATGGCATAAAAAACAATGCTATAAATATTACACCAAACTCTTTAAAGACAACTATTCCAAATGTTATTTCTCAGCATAGACGCTCTTCGTGGCACAGCACAGCATGATGTTGTTAATTAAATCCTTGTAAAGCACCCTTGGAAGCACCAGCCTGTCTCCAAATTCAACAAATGCAATGCCATGCCTCTCAGGCATCCAACTCTTCCTTGAAACCAGGGAAGCAATTAAACGGCGTAGGTAACATCTCCCTAGTCTCTTTCTTTTTTAAAAAATATATTTTATTGATTTTTTACAGAGAGGAAGGGAGAGAGTTAGAGAGCTAGAAACGTCAATGGGAGAGAAACATCGACCAACTGCCTCTTGCACACCCCCTACCAGGGATGTGCCCGAAACCAATGTACATGCCCTTGACCGGAATCGAACCTGGGACCTTTCAGTCCGCAGACCCTCTCTCTACCGCTGAGCCAAACCGGTTTCGGCCCTAGTCTCTTTCGCTAAATTATTAAGGAATGAAATCTAGCTTGGCGGGTTATCGTAGACCTGAGCGAGAACTTAAGCCCGACAATCCTTGAGTCAAGTTCTATGGCAGACAGCCTCTTTTTTTTTTTAAAATATATTTTTATTGATTTTGTACAGAGAGGGAGAGAGATAGTTAGAAACATCGATGAGAGAGAGTCATCGATCAGCTGCCTCTTGCACACCCCCCACTGGGGATGTGCCCGCAACCAAGGTACATGCCCTTGACCAGAATTGAACCCGGGACCCTTCAGTCCCCAAGCCAACGCTCTATCCATTGAGCCAAACCGGTCTTGGCCAGCCTCTTGTTCTTAACAAGCACACACAGAGCGGCAGGCAAACAGTATTTACTGAGCACCACCTGTTGGACCCCCATCTACACAGATGAGCCTACAGATCTAATCCGGGATCCCAGGCTTCCAGTCCTGCCTCTTCCACATTTCTGCACTACATGCTAAGTCTAAGGTGAGAAGAATTTGGTAGCAGAAATAAGGGCCAAAGAAGAAAATGCACAACTACTTTTGGAAGCATGCGGCGTTCTCTGGTCTGTCCCAGTACTGAAGGAGACCCACAGCACATCCTGCTGCCGTCTCACCCACAGCCATGGCCAACTGCTCTGCCCTTCCCTGACAGCCCCCGGGCCACACATCAGACCCAGCAGGTGTCCTAAAAGGGAAGCCTGGCCAGGTGCATACCACCCCAATCCACACACTGATTCTTCAATCCGTAACCACAATGCTACTCACTCCTTGCCTACGGAGCCCTCAAGGACATTGAAAGTGAACCAAGTTAAGACTTCTGACCAAAAAGCTAAAAACAGGAGTGGGGAGGGGCATATGCAGGCCTACAAGGAGTAACTGGGACATGTGTCTGAGACCTGTCACATTTCTAAGAGATGGCTACGGCTTCTCAGGAAAAGCAAGATACCCCATGGCAGAGGCACACTAAGCAGAAAAAAAAAATCAGGAGCTGAACCGTGAAATCGTACCAAGTATCAGAAGCAGTATAGCCAGACCGTCATCACAGTTGTAAGTGCTCCGAGACCACCCCCTTTAATTCATATTAGCAGGAAAACTCCTAGGCAACAGCCCAGGATCGGAGCACCAAGCAGCTCCCTGTTTTAGTTTCTATCAGAAGAGATTTAGAAGCAACCACGTCAAACTTTTCATCTCATCTAAAAAAACAAAACAAAACAAAAAACTTAAGGAGAAATACCATGTGATATTTCTACAAATATCATGTGATATACCTACAGAGTGCTAGGTAACAGGCCTGATACTCTACATTAGGGGTGTCGAACTAAATCAGAGAAGGGTCCAAAATCTAAAATCCAGCCTAAATCGCGGGCCGAATGGTTTACTGAACAGTCATAAACTGTCATTGTGATGGAAACGCAGCGGAGTGCAGTGATGACAGCGCAGTGCGCGCCACATTGCAAGGCCTGGCGGGACGGATTTGGCCCGAGGGCCTTGTGTTTGACACATGTGCTCTACATGGTTAGCACATTGCCTGACTGTACCCACTTGAGGAAGTATCACCATCCCCTTTCAAATCAGCAGTCCCAGAAAAGGAGACCTGTCTGAGGACATACATCAAGTCCTAAGGGTGTGATCTCACCTGGTTGAGCTCTAACCCAGCCATTAAAAAAAAAAAAAAAAAAAAAAAAATGTATTTACTAAGTACCACCATATTCACCTGGAGCCAAGGGAATCAGCAATGAGCTAAAGACCTTAAGTAGAAGAGACAACCTACACATCACATACTCAGGGCTTTTGTTCCCATGTGTGTGGGTATGTGAGGTGGCCTGTAATTACCAGCTGAACTTGCTGGGGAAACGGCAGAATAAATATTTGGGGGAGGGAGCCCCTAGTTTACACCGGAAGTCAATGAGGAATTTCGACTATTGGTCTCACATTGCCTCTCAAAGGAAGTCAAGCTTTAAGAGGCCTGGAAGATGGTAAAATTATCAATAAAGGGAGAAGTCTCCAGCTGTCCAGTAAGCCATGAGGGCTCAGTTGCTGGCCTCACCCTTCTTTCGAAGCTCTGGTTTGCCTTTTTTCACTGTGGCCATCACCATGTCGCCCACACCGGCAGCAGGAAGCCTGTTCAGTCGTCCCTTGATCCCCTTCACAGAGATAATGTACAGATTTTTGGCTCCTAGAAGAGAAATGTAAGCAGAGGTGATGTTTTCCTGAGGGTCTATCAGACAGCTCTGCCACTGTAACATTTCCCCAACACCCCCAAGGCCTCTCCCTCCAGTCACTCACCCCCACCCTAAGGCGGAGCATTGTCACACCACCGATTGAAGCAAAAACAGCACATTTGCTGCTGCTTCACCCAAAAGCGGTGTTTTTCCTTTGCCCTTTCTTGACGGCTCAGTGGGTCATTAGCAAAAGGCCCAACGAGTGCTTTTGAAAGGGGTGGGCGGGCCGGTGCAGCCGCGGGTCTCACCTGTGTTGTCGGCACAGTTGATCACGGCTCCCACCGGAAGACCCAGGGAAATCCGGAATTTGGCCCCGGAGGACCCACCACGTCCTGTGCGTAAGAAACAGGGGAGCGCTCACTGTCCGGCCCTGGTTCGGGGTTCCCTCCGCATTCTCAGGCTTTAAACTCATGCGCATGTGAATTTATTGGAAACGGCACACTACAGACTCGCTCTCTAGGGCTCCATTCACGCCCTTCCCCATGTGCCAACCAGTTCTCAGGGCAAATCGCCAAACCCTCATTGCAACCACCTTTAGGTTGAGATAAGGGGCCTGCACGACTCAATTCTCGCCCCGACTTTTGCGCCACGGAGTTCTCCCTGTAAGGGGCGGGGGGCCGCGAAAGTCCCCCCGTCTCAGGCCCAAGTCAACCCGGATTCAACCCCATTCCCGCAGCGCCGGGGGGTGCGGTATGTCATCATGTCCGAATCCCGCAGCTCAACGCTCCAGGCCTCCCGCCACTTTCGGGGGCCCAGCCAGTGCTCTCGCGGGGCCCCCTCCTCACCCTCTCCGGCTCGGACGAGAGCCAAGCGCCCCAGCTGCCCATGGCCGCCGCTCCCGGCGAGGCCAGCTGCCACCACGCAGCAGATGGAGACGGATCACCCAGAGCCAGAGCCTCACCTCTCTTCGACATCTTGGACGCCGGAAAGGGATGGAAAGGAAGTGTTTGCAAAGGATGCTGGGATATGAGCCTTCACGCCCCGCCCACGACCGTCACGTGGTCTGGAGTTTGCTCAGCGCGACTTGTTATTACGTAATAGGCCTTGGAAGTGGGCGGTTACTGGGTTGAGGGCTGCGGAAGCGAATGAAACCTAGAGTCTCCCCTTGACGAGTTCGAAAACGGCTGTGAACACAGACATTGGTTTGTTAATTTACGCAACAACCCTTTTTTTAAGCACTTAGTGCCAGGGACCTCGCTGGACGCTACCTTAATGGTTAAAACATCTGTGCTGCCCTGACCAGTTTGGCTCAGTGGATAGAGGTTCAGCCTGCGAACTCAAGGGTCCAGGGTTCGATTCCCGGCAAGGGCATGTACCTTGGTTGCTGGCACCTACCCAGTAGGGAGTGTGCAGGAGGCAGCTGATCGATGTTTCTAACTCTCTATCCCTCTCCCTTCCTCTCTGTAAGAAATCAATAAAATATTAATACATTTAAAAAAATAAAACAAAACATCTGTGCTGTTTTATTTTGAAGGCGCCCCTAAAGATGAGGTGTGGGAAGGCTAGGGAAAAAACGCTACATGGTTTCTTTAGGATGTGATGTAATTGAGAAGTGCCATTTTAGCACTACAGATAATTACAAATATATGTGTGCCTGGCCCCATACCCATCTGTGTTAGATATCTTGCTTTATTAATTACTCCTTTCACAGCTTCAGCTTCCTCCATTCTCCTGGTTTCTTTCTGTCAATTCTGCATTCACTTAAATATTAATGGAGTGCCCACTTTATGCCAGATACTGTCCTGGGCACACACTAGACTACATCAGAGGACAAAACAGATCAACATTCTTGCCCTTATGGAGCTCACTGCTGGGTGGTGGTGAAGGTGGATATTGGACACTGAACAACCTATCATATATATATATGGCTAATATACAAAGTGTCCCCTTGGGAATTTGACCAAGAGACTGGGGTTCAATCGCTTGCTATGACATGTGCTGATCACCAGGGGGCGGCGTAGAAGGAAAGCAGGCCCAGGCTGGCAGCCAGCAGCTGGGGAAGGAAAGCCCGTAGGCAGCTGGCAGGCCCTGATCAGCCCTCCTTGCTGGTCAGGCCTAGGGTCCCTACCCCCCTACCCGTGCACGAACTTCCTGCACTGGGCCTCTAGTAGATACAATAATTGCAATATGTGGTATGTAGGATGATGTTAAGTAGTATGAAAACAATAAAGCAGAACAAGGTAAGAGACATCAGGAAGTGGGAGGAGGGGCAGATTGCAATTTAAAATAGAATGGTTAGTGTGGGCTTCACAGAAGGAGCTGACATTTAGAGCAAAGACTTTAAGAGAAGTGAGTTAGTAATAGCCATGTCCAGGGAGGAGCCGTCTAGAGCAGCGGTCGCCAACCTTTTGGACCTCACGGACCACCAGTGGTCAGTGACTGCTGGTCTGGAGTCATCAGCTAATAAAAAGCCCTAAGGCAGGAGTGTGCCTGAACTAATAGGAACAGAAAGGAAACCAGGTGTGTCTGGGCAAAGTAAGGGAAGGCAAAAATAATAGGACACAGGTCAGAAGCTCAGATGTAATGGAATCATATTGTGTTGGGCTTTGAATGCTACTCGGACTGAGAAGAGGAACCATTTCCCTACTTAAACACGATCTGACTAATATGTCAGAAGGATCTCTCTAGTTGAGACTAGGCTGTGGGAGGGGACACAAGGATACAAGTAATGAGATCTGTTAGGGAGCTCTGGCAGTAACCCAGGAGAGAAATGATAGTGGTTTGGACTCCAGTGGTAGCAGTAGAGGTAGCAGCAGGTGATGTCGTCAGGTTCTGGATGTGTTTGTGGGGTGTGGAAGAAAGAGAGAGTCAAAATGTTTCCAAGGTGCCCACTGGTGTGATCATTAGTTGAGCATCTCCTCATACACCGAGAAGTCACTGGTTCATGCCCAGGTTGCAGGCTTGATCCCCAGTTATGGGTATGCAGAAGGAAGATGATGCTTGTGTCTCTCTCAGTCTCTACTTCCCTTCCTGCATTTGCACATTCCTTAAAGACCTGTAATCTAGTTTTTATACTCCTTGTATGACTGAAGTTATAGTAGGAATTATATTTACTGAAATTGTACTAGAAAAGTCACCATGACCTACTTGTTCTCAAAACCCAAGGACACTCCTCTGTCTTTATCTTACTTAACTCGCAGCATTTCACACTGAGAATATTCCCAACTTTTTAAAAAATATATTTTTAAAAATATGTTATTTTTTCCTGGGTCATCTCACAACCCCAACATTCTCTGCCCTGAGCTACCTCTTTAAAAATATATATATATATATATATATATATATATATATATAGATAGATAGATAGATATAGATATAGATATAGATATAGATATAGATAGATATATAGATATATAGGTATATAGGTATATAGATATATAGATATATAGATATATAGATATATAGATATATAGATAGATATATATATAGATATATTTTTATTGATTTCAGAGAGGAAGGGAGAGACAGAAACATCAATGATGAGAGAGAATCACTGATTGGCTGCCTCCTGCACCGCGCCCCCCCACCCCCCCCTGTTGAGAATCAATCAGCAATCTGGGCATGTGCCCTTTACCTGAATAGAACCTGGGACCTTTTAGTCCGCAGGCTGAGACTCCATCCACTGAGCCAAACCGGCTATGGCCTGAGCCACCTCTTTCTATTTTTATTGATTTTTTTACAGAGAGGAAGGGAGTAGAGATCTAGAAACATTGATCAGCTGCCTCCTGCACACCGCCTGCAACCAAGGTACATACATGCCCCTGACTGGAATCGAACCTGGGACCCTTCAGTCCACAGGCTGAAGCTCTAGCCACTGAGCCAAACTGGTTTCGCCCTGAGCCAGCTCTTTACTGAGAACAGTGCTTCTCAAATATTTTCATCTGAAGACTATTTTACATTCTCAAATTATCAAGGCCCCAATATTTTTTTTGTTTTAGAAAGGTTCTATCTGTTGACATTTACCAGATTAGAAATTAAAATGGTGAATGTTTAATTATTTAATTCATTTAAAGTAATAAGCCTGCAAAATATGCTTTCCCAAACTAATGAGATGAATGACTTTGCATTACATGCTTTTGGAAATCCCTTTAATATCTGGCCTTAATGAAAGACAACTGGATCTCCATTTTTTTACATGTCATTTGTTGTGATATCAAATGTCTTTAAGGTTACAAGTATAAGAAACACTGACCTAAAGTTGTGGATTATCACATAGTACGGTAGTACCCCTTTTGTTTGCAAACTCTACCTGATACTGATTGTGAAATCTGGAATTAGTAGTTACCATTACCTTTAATTCCTCACCATCTTAACAGGTGATATGGTAAGGCTTAAAAGTGACACAGTGAGGGGACACCTGGATTTGAACCAGAGACCTCTTGATCTGCAGTCAAATGCCCTACCAGTGAGCTATATCTCCTCTGTTGCATGAGATACATGCTTAATTGTAGTGTCTACTGACCAGCCATCTCTCAGCTGATTAATAGTAGACTGGTATTTATGATCAACTGCTTCGGTTTTCCCAGAGAGATACTAAAGAACTAAGAAAAGCTGAAACCGGTTTGGCTCAGTGGATAGAGCATCGGCCTGCGAACTGAAGGGTCCCAGGTTCAATTCCGGTCAAGGGCATGTACCTTGGTTGCGGGCACATCCCCAGTGGGGGGTGGTGCAAGAGGCAGCTGATTGATGATTCTCTCTCATCGATGTTTCTAACTCTCTATCCCTCTCTCTTCCTCTCTGTAAAAAATCAATAATTTATATATATATATATATATATATATATATATATATATATATATATATATAAACTAAGAAAAGATTAGAGGCAATCAGGACTCAAGTGCTAGGAGAAAAGAGCGAGGTCCGCTTTGACCTGTGCTTGAAGGCGCTGGCGGGGTGTGTGATGGGATTCCTCTCCTACATTAGCGACAACCTTCTCTGCCTCTGGCATCTGGAGTTCTTGAAAATTAATTTCCATCCTGCCTGCCTGCAACCTGCCTTGCAGCCCAGTCTTGCTGCTTCCAAACAGAAGTGCTTCCCTTGTCTTTCTCAAGACCCTCTCTGCTCCTGGGCCAGAGGGGCCCCTATTGTTTCTATTCTCTCCAGCCACTTCCTCGGCTTCCTTGGCTCCTTCAACTTTCAACAGGCTTCCCCTAAATAAAAAAAAATAAAAATAAAAATAAATCCTTCCTCAAAAAACTCCCCCTTCTTTCTCACCACTGATACCCATTTTAAAGGAAGTCTATACTTCATTTTTCTCATTATCAACTACCTGTCTCCAAGTACTGCTGCTCTCTCAGTTATCTTTCTCTTCTTGTATATGTATTGTTTCTCCAAATATACTGTAAATTTATTTTTTTAAATGTATTTTTATTTCAGAGAGGAAGGGAGAGGGAGAGAGAAAGATAGAAACATCAATGATGAGAATCCTTGATTGGCTGCTTCCTGCATGCCTGCTACTGGGGATTGAGCCTGCAACCCCAGCACGTTGACCAGAATTGAACCTGGGACCCTTCAGTCCACAGGCCAACGCTCCATCCACTGAGCCAGACCAGCTAGGACTAGACTGTAAGTCCTTGAGGGCAGGATCACGTTGCGTCCTTTTTTGTATTCCCTACAGAAGTTGGCACAGTGCCTCATTCTCTAAACCAGGAAGCCATGGGTTGTGCTCGCCGGCCAAACCACAGTCCTAGTTGCACTCAGCCCTCTGACTACACCACGCCTGCCCCCAAAGCAGCTGAAGGGCCTCGGAAGAAAGCTTACAAGTTTGTGTCCCTCCAGGCTTTCCATCTAGTACTCAAACGGCTGATTAGGTTCACGTTCCTCCTCTCCAAAGTGCCCAATTCACAGACTTCCTCCTGTCTCAGCTCTTCCACACCTTCTCTCTCCTTCTCACGCTCTTTGCCACAAAGCTTGACTCTTCCTTTCTAGAGAAAGTCAGAACCAACCGAAACCGGTTTGGCTCAGTGGATAGAGCGTGGGCCTGCAGACTGAAAGATCCCAGGTTCGATCCCAGTCAAGGGCATGTACCTTGGTTGCGGGCACATCCCCAGTAGGGGGTGTGCAAGAGGCAGTAGGGGGTGTGCAAGAAGCAGCGGATTGATGATTCTCTCTCATTGATGTTTCTAACTCTCTATTTCTCTCTCTTCCTCTCTATTAAAAAATAAATCAATAAAATATATATTAGAAAAAGAGAGAGAGAGAGAGTGAGAGAGAGAAAGTCAGAACTAGTCAGAGGTAGTGTGGTCAATGGGTAAGAACCAGTCTTGGGGGCCCTGACTTCCCAAGGTGCAGGGACTCCCACCTGCCAGGTTTAAGTTACCAAAGAGAAGCCAACTGGCGCCGAGCTGGCATGGCTCAGTGGTTGAGGATCCTGCCTATGAAGCAGTAGGATCACTGCTTGATTCCCGGTCAGGGCACATGCCCAGGTTTTGGGCTGCATCCCTGGTAAGGCAGCGGACCCCTGTTTTGCTCTCACATGGATGCTTCTTTCTCTACCTTTTTCTCTCTCTAAAAATCATTTTTAAAATATTTTTTAAAATATATTTTATTGATTTTTTACAGAGAGGAAGGGAGAGAGATAGAGAGCCAGATACGTCGGTGAGAGAGAAACATTGATCAGCCGCCTCCTGCACACCCCCCACCAGGGATGTGCCCGCATGCCCGCAACCAAGGTACATGCCCTTGACCGGAATTGAACCCGGGACCCTTCAGTCCGCAGACCGACTCTCTACCACTGAGCCATACCGGTTTCGGCAATATTTTTAAAAAATAATGGAAAAGAAATGCTTGATTCCTTTTCTAATCATACAAGGCCCTCTCCAGCTCTCTTGAATCGCCTTCCTCCAGCCCCTCTAGGCTTAAGGCCCTTGTAGTAGCCATTTTCTTTGCCTGGAATATGCCCTCATTCAGGCCTCCCATGATTGTCCAACCTGAGATAGCACCCCTCACCCCTTCCTAATGCACTGGTAACTTTTAAAAATTGGTTTTAGCCCTAGCTGGTTTGGCTCAGTGGATAGAGTGCCAGCCTGCAGATAGAAGGGTCCCAGTTTCCATTCTGGTCAAGGACATGTACTCGTACTGGGGCTTGATCTCCAGTAGGGGGCGTGCAGAATGCAGACGTTCAATGATTCTCATCACTGATGTACTTGTACATTTATTTCTGTCAGTGAAGACTCAGAACCTTTGTGACTTTCATTTGAAAGCATGTTCTGTACCTAGAAAAGGCGGTTTGGTACCCAACTTCATGTTTTCAAAGGGCTATGTTTTCAGGTGGTCTTTCAATTTTGTTCCCCATCATAAGTGAATTCAATATAATTTAGCAAGAAGTACCTAATTTTGAACAAGTAAACAATTTCAGTACAAAAAATTAGGATTGGCATAAAAAGAATTTATCAAACACTTACCAACAAAATAAGGCGGGGCTTTAGAACAGAAAGCTTGCCAGCACTCTGGTGTGGGCAGGACCTAATTGTATTGAGTCACCACAAGTGGATAAGGAGAACAAACAAAGTATGTCCAGGGGGTATAGCTCAGTGGTAGAGCATTTGACTGCAGATCAAGAGGTCCCCGGTTCAAATCCGGGTGCCCCCTCATATATCCTTGACATTTTCCTCCCCTCCCTCAGGTGTAACCCCATTACAAGGTGAATACAATGGTGCTTCAAAGCAGTCCCCTCACTCAGTAGGGAGAAGCCTTACTCTCAATAGGTGGAAAAAAGCAGCCGACACTTCCCTCCTTTGAGGCTGTTCAACATCTATTGGTCCTGGAGGTGGGCAGGGCAGTATTATTTTGCCTACTTTATTCTCTGACAGGAAGACTAGGAGAATGAATCCAAAGTTCAGTAGCTTATTAACTGCAAAGTTTAACAGGACATACGCAGACAGCCGGAGCTGGCAGGGCTCAGTGGTTGAGCATCGACCTATGAACCAGGAGGTCTTGGTTCCATCCCCAGTCAGAGAATACGCTTGGGTTTTGGGCTCAATCCCCAGTGTGGAGCGTGCCGAGGCAGCTGACCGATGAGTCTCTCATCCCTGATGTGTCTATCTCTCTCTCCTTCTCCCTTGCCCTCTGGGGGGAGGGGAGGGAGGGAAGAGGAGAGAAGACATACACAGATAAAAGGTAAAAAGTGGACAGCTTTCTCCTTCATATTCGCACCAAGAAAAGCCTTAGGCCTGGGGTAAGTTTGAGGCCTAGTGTCCAGGAGGGTCTAAGTTTTGCCCCAGGAGGACAGCTTTGCCCATGTCCAGCCTCACACACATGGAACAGCAATGGGAGCCCTGGGGAAAAATGCACTGGAGTATTCCCCAGGGGCCTGAAGGGATGACACAACCAAATTCCGGGTTTAAAATATCGCAGGTGCCCTTTGACCACAGTAGCATGCCTCTTCCTTTCTCCTTTATTTTTCCTTTTTTGGGGCAAAACCTTGTCGAACGGGCTGTCCTTACTCCTTTCACATGTACTGTTTTCCTCTGGCTTAGCAATGATACTGTCAGTAACACAACCGACAAGTATCTGTCCCTGCCTTTAGGCCATGGAACTCGATAGCCCTGTATTACCCGTTTAGTGGTTCTCAAAGTGTGGTCCCCTGACCAGAAGCATCTGCATCTTCTGGGAACTTGTCAGAAATGCAGATTCCCTGGGGAGCCCACTCCGGGCCTGCGGGATGAGGACCTGGGGGTGTCTTCACAAGCCCTCCAGGTAATTCTGATGCACACTAGTTTACGTCAGTTTGTATTCGGAGGTAACTTTATTTTTGTAAATTAAAATGAGCTCTGGATGTGCCTGGGGCATTTTAACCTTCTCAAAAGTGCGTTGACTCTCTTCTCTACCTGTGTTCTGAGCACCGGTAATAAAAAAAAAGTTGAAGTTTGGAGAAAGGCTGTGGCTTTGTTCCCCTTGACCCACCCACACCCCATCCGAAACGGAACACCAACGGCGGCGGGGTGGGGGGCGGGGGTGGGGGCAGTCATTTTGTTCCCGGATCCCGTGGCCGCGGAAATCCCGATACCTCTGGCCTCTGGCGCCAACAATCGAGCCTGATTTGGGCACAGATCCACCCCTCCTCCTCCTGCTGGGCACAAAGCAAAACCGAAAGCGTCCCGCTAAGATTGGA
This sequence comes from Pipistrellus kuhlii, assembly GCF_014108245.1. Lineage (NCBI taxonomy): Eukaryota > Metazoa > Chordata > Mammalia > Chiroptera > Vespertilionidae > Pipistrellus > Pipistrellus kuhlii. Next base: position 4,866,681 of record NW_023425537.1, on the reverse strand, counting down.
CATGAGAAATGCATTTCTGAAAAATCGTTTCTGTTTTCCTTTAATCCAGGAGTCAATCTTAAAATAAAGAGTCAAGAAAGATGGGGCCTTATTCGTTGCAGGGAAGAAAAACCACCAAGGGGGCACCCGGATTTGAACCAGGGACCTCTTGATCTGCAGTCAAATGCTCTACCACTGAGCTATACCCCCGCGCCGCTCTGGCTCCCGGAGATGGGTCTTTGGATGCACCGAGGGTCGGAGGCCAGAAGAAAGGAATGGAGGAGGAAAGGGGGCCAGGCCGAAAGCGGACGGTGCCCGGACCCGGGGCACTCCGGCCAAGCTGCGCGGAGAGGGGAGAACTAGCCCGGGCTGGAGGCACAGATTCCGCCCCGCAAAGAAAGACATGCGGCGGGAAGGGAGGCCAATGCAGGCGTGGGGCACGGGGTTCCCATCCCGTCCATGGGTTCATCCCAGGTAGCGACGGGCACAAAGGAAAGTCCCCGAATGCGGTGAATCAGTTCGGGCGCTCAGGGGTGTGCCAACCCCGCCCTCGACGGCCTCCCGCAGCCCGCGCTCCGCCACCCCGGCTCCGGGCAGGGCTGCGGGCACAGCCGGCGCTCCCCGGGGCGCCCCCATCGGGAGCACCGGGCGCCGGGAGCCCCGGGGACTCACCTAGGCCCGCTCCCCGCGCCCACACCCCGCCCGGAACCCGCCTCCGCCAGCACCCCGCTCCCGGGAGCGCGCCCGGCGCGCGCCCCCGCCCTCCGCGCCCCTCCTCCCGCCCGCCCCGCCGTGTTTATAGGGGCGGAGGGCGGAGGCGAGCCAGTTCCCCGCTCCCGCCGCCGCCGCCGCCGCCGCCGCCCGCGCCGCTGCCTCCGCGGCGCCTCCCGCCTGCCCGCTCCGGGGAGAGAGCGCGCGAGCCCGGGCGTCCCCGCCCAGCCTCTCCCGGAGCCATGAACCCCAACTGCGCCCGGTGCGGCAAGATCGTGTACCCCACGGAGAAGGTGAACTGCCTGGACAAGGTGAGCCCGCGGCCGGGGGGCGCGCCCTGGCCACTGCCGCCCCGAGAGCTCCAGATCGGGGGCCGCGAGAGGGGCCGGGGCCACGCCGCCTGGCCCCCCGATCCCGGGGGGAGAGGGAGGAGGAGGAGGAGGGCGGTGTCAGGGGGTGCTGGGGGCACAGACCCCAGGTCTGCGAACCGGGGGGCCCGAGGCGAGGCCAGGGGTCCACGCGTGGCGGGCAGCGGGTATGGAGCGGCCGGCTCCGTGCCCCGGGGCTGGGCGGAGGAAGAGGGGTGGGGGAGCCAGGCCACGGGGAGGGGGTGCTGGGGGAAGGTTAGGGGTGCAGCCCCGCCCCCTAAGCCCCGGAGAGAGAGTGAGAGAGCCGGCCGCTCCCTCTCCCCGCCGCCCGGAACGCCAAGTAGGCGGAAGCGCGGGGCTCGGGGGGAGGGGGCGGCGGGCGGGGGGCGGGGCAGGGGTTGGGGGGGCCCCGCGGAACCGTCCGCGGAGGCCGCGGGTGGCTGGGCTTCCTGGCCCGGGGACTGGGTTTGGGGGGGCTCCGGCGGGCGAGGGTTGCATCTGGTGACCTGGGCTGCGGATGGGGAAGGACCTGAGTCCCACGGCGAGACCCCCTGTTTCGGGCGATCTGGGGTCCCCTGGGCGGTGCAGCGGCTGCTAGACCGCGGGGTTCAGGGCAGCGCCCCAGCCCCCACCCCAAACTGGAGGCCACCTCGGGGTGCGGGGCGGCTCGGGCCGCGCGGGGCGGGGCCGGGGCCGGTCGGGGTGGGTGGCGGGCGGGTGCTCCGCGGAGATCGCCTGAAATTGTGCTCCGAGCCCGAGCCCCGGCTTGCAGAACAAAGAGCTAACTTTTCAAAGCAGGTTTACCCAGTGGAGGGTGGGGTTGGCTGGATTCGGGAGAAGGCTAGGAAAGGGGGGAGGCGTTTGGGGGGAGGGAAGGGTGGCCTTCTGGAAATTCACTGTCCCCTGAGGCCCTTAGGATTTCGTGTCCGGCCCCCCCTCCCCCCCATGCTGGACTTGTTCATCTGGTTGCCATTATGCTTTCGGAGGGGGTGGGGGTGGAGAGCAGAACTGGGTGTTTCCAGCAACTTGGGGAAGAAGGACCTGGTCCTCTTTTTTAGCTTCCTTAGATCCTGAGGCAAAATGTGTCTCCTCTGCACGCCCCCTCCCTTCGGTCTGGAGGAGGGGCTTTGTGATTTTTGTCCCCTTCCTCATCGGGCCACTTCCCAAAGCTGGCTCCAAGTTCAAATACCCCCCCCCCCTCTTTTTTTTCCTTCCTGAAATGGCAGGAATGGGGGCCTGGGATGGAAGAGGGGTGCAGAGCCCCAGGGTCAAGTTCATTGCTCACCTGACGCCATGTTTGCTTGGGAAAGGACAGTTCATTGGATACTTAACTCTCCCCCTTGGGGTTGGAGCCTCCTCGGTGACCTTTGGCCTCTGAGTCAGGGTGAAAGGACGTCGGGTTCCAGGTTCTGAAATACTTTTGAACTTGCTCCTGGAGGAAGGGGCCGAGGGGGCTGCTGCTGTCTCACTGCCCCTCTGGGGCTTGGCCAGACAGGAGGGGAGGAGGGCCCCACTGTGGACACAAAGGATGTGGGCCCTGACCTTCCCCAGGACTGGGCCAGCCTCCGGAGGGTAGGACGTGAGCTTGGAGGCACTGGCTGGGGAACCATTTGTCCTTGCACACAGGCCTCTTTGCCCTCCCCTGGTGGTGGGCATTTGGCCTCTGTAACTGGAGTTCCCTGGGCTCCCCTTCCCCACAGTCATGAACTGGCGAGAGGTTGTGGGCGCTTTTCCCATATAAGGCAGAAGCCAGGTAGATGGAGAGAGGGCTCACCCATCCTCATTCCAGGTTTTCTCCCACCCGCTTTATGAGTGGCTCCAGGCCTCAGTGTTCCGGATCTGTCCGATGGGTGTGATGACGTCATTTCCTTGGGGGAGGGGCGGGGCCCTAAAGCGCCGGGAAATGGTACAGGCTGTGGATTCCCCGCCTTCCTGGGATACTCCCTCTAGCCCCACACCTGCTCCTCTGCAACAGAACGTGTGTGCTGGGTGTCAGAGGGGAGGGGGGGCAGGAGTCCGGCAAGGTACCCTCCCCGGTAGCTGTTCTCCCGTCCCAGCTGAAGCCGACAGTCAGGTGGGGGTTGCCTTGGGAAGTGGGGATTTAAATACATTTTTATTGATTTTTAGAGAGAGGCGGGGAGAATAGAGAGGTAGGAAAACATCGATGAGAGAGAAACATCCATCGCTGCCTCCTGCATATCTCTCCTGGGGATCGAACCTGCAGCCTGGGCTGTGCCCTGTCCTCCAATCGAACACAGAGATCTCCAGGTTCCTGGGCTGACACTCACCGCTGAGCCGTACCTGCCGGGCATCCCCCCTCTTTGAGAGCTTTCCCTGGAGGAGGTGGTCCCTGCACCCAGCTGGGGGCCTGGAGTATCCAGGGATCAGACCTCGTCCATCCGTCCAATCTCTCCAGGCAGTAAGGATTGGCACTTCCTACTGGGGCACGGGTACCCCAAGGGCTGAAACCGGCAGAACCTTTAGTCCCAGGGGCCAGGTTGCTAACCAGCTTCCCCAGGCTTCCAGTTTACAACAGGACAGAGTCAAATTAGACCCACCCCGCTCCCTTTAATTTCCCTACCGCACAGTCTGACCCAAAGCACAAGATATTCCCTTGGTGTTAACCTTTGTTCCTCCGGAGCCTTATCTCCCCAAGGCTTAGGGGAGTGGAGGCCATGTTACCCCTGATGGCCCCCGGCCCCCAGCTCGCAGCACCCCGGGAGTTCCGCACGCTGGGTAAATACACGTTGCTGATGACGGTGTGTGAGCTTCCTTCCCCAGAGGACTTCTGGGATTAAAGTCGGGGGAAACAGGGTGACCTCACTGGGTCGCTCACTGGGCAAATATTTATTGAGCACCTGCCTTGTGCCAGGCACTCGGAAGGGTTGCCCTTGCAAGGCCTTTGGGAAGGGAGAGAGGAGCTGTGTCTCCAAACATCCTCCTCCTTTTGAGAGATTTGTGGGTTTGTATCCCGGATCCTGTTGGGAAGCCTTTGCATCTGGGAGCCTGTGTGGGGAAGAATCTTGCCCTGCCCCTGCCCCTGGGCTGGCTTTCTGGGCTCCTGAAAGCAGGTGAGACAGTCATTGTGGACGTGCAGAGGACTGTGTGTGTGTGTGTGTGTGTGTGTGTGTGTGCCAGTTTCCCTGGATTCCCCCAGTGGAGGGCTCTTTGCCTCTGGTTGTCTACATTGCCCCCTACTCTGCCCTCTCACTTCCATAGGGGCCAGCAAGATAGGAGGAGACTGGGCCCTCACCTGTTTGGCTCAGTGGATAGAGCATTGACCTGTGGACTGAAGGGTCCCAGGTTCGATTCCTGTCCAGGGCATGTACCTGGGTTACGGTCACATTCCCAGTAGGGGGTGTGCAGGGGGCAGCTGATTGATGTTTCTAACTCTCCCTTCCTCTCTGCAAAAATCAATAAAATATATTTTTAAAAAAAGATGGAAGGAGACTGGGCTGGACACACTAAAAAGATAAGTCCTTGTGGGACGGTGCCCCATTTTACCAGCTAAAGCGGAGTGGCCATCCATTCACAGTAGCTGCTACTGATTGCGAGGTGCCAGGCTCGGTCTTCGCAGCAGCTTCCCACAACAGATGTGGCTGCTCCCAAAAACGATGAACCCCATAAACGGAGGCTCAGACTGTGTGTGGCTCATTGAAGTTCTTTGTGCTCCGCTCTTTTGCCTGTTACGTTGGCAAAACAGTACTTTAATGCCCAGCTAGCGTAGCTCAGTGGGTGAGTGTCGACCTACGAACCAGGAGGTCATGGTTTGATTGCCCGGCAGGGCATATACCCGGGCTGTGGGCTCAACACCCAGTGTGGGGCATGCAGGAGGCAGTCAATCAATGATTCTCTCTCATCATCGATGTTTCTCTCTCTCTCCCCCTCTCCCTTCCTCTCTGAAGTAAAAAAATATATATTTATTTAACAAATATATATATATCTTTAAGTACTTTTATTTACACTATCTCATTAGTGTCCAGACCCTGGCCTGAGGAATGTTCTGGGCCTGGGCCTTTCCAGGAGCTGGGATACTAGGAATAATCATCTCCCCTGGGAATTTGTGGAGATGACTTTAAACCCGTGCCCAGGTGACCAACTGAACCAGGTTGGTGACCCAGCCAGGGTGGAGCTGGAGTTACCCCTAGAAAAGGGAAAAGCCACTGGGGCACAGGAAAGGAGAGGAAGGTCTTACTTATCTTTGAACCCTGAGTCAGGTAGCCTGGGTGCAGAGGGCAAGATGCCAGGCTGCAGGCAGTGACCTGAAGCTGGCCGCGTGCCCGAGCCGAGAGCCGGGAGCCGGGAGCCGGGAGCGCGCCTGCCCCACCTCCACCCCGATTACAGGGAGACAGGCGCTGTCCCAGCCTCGCCCAAGAGCGGGCGGCTTCCTTCTGCTCACGGCCTCCGTGTCTCTCTGCGGAGTGGGTTTCTGTGCCCGGGGCTTCAGCTTTGGAGCTGCGGGCCCGGAAGGCTGGCGGGCAGGCTGAGCCTTGGGGGAAGGGCTGGGGAGCTTCGAACAGGCCTGATTTTTGTGTGAAAGGGAAACAGGGACTTGAGGGCAGTGGGGAGGATTAGGGTTGCCTGCCCAGAGGTTGTACTTTGCTCCAGATCCTGAATCCCAGAGTCACTGACATCTCCTTCCTGGGGCCTTTAAGAAAGGGGGACAGGAGAAAGGCAGACCGAGAGGGTCCTTGTGGGGTTTTATTATTTTCTTAATTTTTGTATTTTTTATTGATTTCAAAAAGGAAGGGAAATAGAGAGACGGAGAGACAGAAACATCAATGATGAGAGAGAATCATCAATTGATCAATTGTTTGCCTCCGGTACATTCCCCACGGGGGGCGAGGGGGGGAATCGAGCCCACAACCCGGGCAAGTGCCTTGGCCAGAATCGAACCTGGGACCCTTTAGTCCACAGGCCGACACTCTATCCCCTGAGCCAAACCGGCCAGGGCTGTGGGGGTTTAATTGACTTATGTCCCTGACTGAGCTGGTCACCCGACCTGACAGACAGGGAGGGGGTGTCCCGGTCCAGGCTGGGCCCCGGGGCTGCTGAGTGACTGGCCATAGTCCGTCCTCCCTGCCCTCCACGTGCCCCCTGTGAGGAGGACACGGGGGCAGGCGCTGCTGGTTGTTCGGAGCCTGGGAGCCCTTCCCCCAGGAGGGAAGTGACCTGAGCGGTGGCTCGGAGTGCAGCTAGCTCTAGCTCGGGGCGTGAGTCATCTCCTCACTCCTCCCCACACCGCTGTGGGACCCTGGTTTTAGTTCCACTTTACAGCTGCAGACTTTACCATGCCCCTGGAGCCACTCGGACCACCTGTGCTTTTATTATTCTGCTCTCGAGCCCCCGTTAGGGAACAGACCCTAGTGTACCTATCTAGCTGGAAGCAAGGGGTGTCTGGGGGTGAGGTGGGGAAGAGCTACGGATGGAAATGGGTACCATCCCTTCATATCGGGGGTCCCCCCTTCAAATGGCAGCCGGGAGGGGTCTTGTGGAAGGAACCCTCAGCCCAGTCAGTATACCCTGCCCCTTTCCAAGGGGCTTGACCCCTGGGTGAGATCCTAGCCATCTGCTGGGGCGGGAAAAGGGGTTTCTGTCTCCTTCCCTTTCTCTCCCCCAAATCCATCAGGAGGCTGCTTTGGAGGTCCCCAGGTCTAGGACAGTGTGTATTCCTATAGGTGTGTGTGTGTGTGTGTGTGTGTGTGTGTGTATGTGTGAAAGTGGGTCATGGTCTGGATTCCAGAGAATATTTTTCCTGACAGGCCCCTGAGGCGGTAGGGGGAGGTAGGGGCCTGGGCAGCTGAGCAGGCGGAGGCCAGCAGGCTGGGTGGTGACAGACCCGGGCGCCCTGCCAGTGCCTCCCAGGTATGGGGGGAGGGAGAGGGGCTGCCACTGTGGGCACTGACTGGGCAGGGACTACCCTCTTTCATTTTTTATTTATTTACTTTTTTAAAACATACATTTTTATTGATTTCAGATAGGAAGGGAGAGAGGGATAGAAACATCAGTGATGAGAGGGAATCAGCAATTGGCTGCCTCCTGCATGCCCCCTACTGGGGATCGAGCCCACAATCCAAGCATGTGCCCTTGACCAGGAATCGAACCTGGGACCCTTCAGTCCACAGGCTGACGCTCTTTCCACTGAGCCAAACCAGCCAGGGCAAGGACTACCTTCTCTTAGTTTTTCTGGGGGGCTGTGTGTGTTGGGGCGTTGCACCTGGAGTGGGGGCTGGGCTGTGGGCTGGGCCTCGGCGGGGGTGGGGGCTGAGCTTGGATCAGCCACCCCTCCCCTCTGCTCCCAGACCTCCGGCTGGCCTTCCCCACACAGTGGCTCTCCTGTCACTCCATGTGCTGTTGTGCCACCGGGGATTCCTTCTGTCCCCGGACGGGGAAGCACCCTATGGTGGACGAGGGCCATGGAAGGGGCCCTGGAATCCCAACCTCCCAGCTTCTTCCTGTCCCCTCCTCCAAGGTGTCCCAGGGGAACTGAGCGGCAGGAACACACCTTTTGAAAGGCAGTGCCTTGGGGGAAATTCCTTGGCTGACGGCCCTGTGCCGGTCACCTTCACACAGCTCCCCCCGCCCTCCCCTGGCCTCTGGCCTTCCCTGAGGGCTTGGGAGTGTCTCCTGTGACTTCTGGGAAATGGGGCAGAACCAGGCTGGGTCACCCAGGCAGCCTGGGCTCCGGGGTCCTGGAAGCTGGGCTCCCGGTCAGTGCAGATCCCAGGGCCATGCAAACCCAAGGTGCATGGTTTGGCCAGTGTCACCATTGCTGAGGAGGTCCCTCCTGTTGCCTCCTCTCCCCTCCACTGGCCTTCCCGGATCGGCCTGCGTGTGAAAGTGGGTCATGGTCTGGGCCTCTCGGCGTTGCTGGAGTCTCACCTGTCATGCACTGTCCCCCGCGTTGTGGCCGTGGCCGGGCACAGCGACGCCCCACCTGTGCCCACACACAGAAGCTCCCGGGCAGCTCCCCTGGGAGCCCCTGGTTGAGGTTCAGAGCTGCTGTGCCCAGCATCTAACACTCTGGTGCTCAGAGGTGCCAGGTGCCGGCCGCGGGCTGTGCAGGTGATTTCTCATCGAATCCCAGACCATCCCCGGAGGAAGCGATGTGGTCCCTGACAAGGTCACACAGCCAGTCAGGGGGGCGCTCCGGTGTCCACTGTGGGGGATCCCCTTCCAAGGCTTTTAAGCAGAGCCCTGCAGGGCCTGAGAGAGAGATGCTGAGTGCTCTCCCGGGTGAGGGCGGGAGAGAGGGTGAGGGCGGGAGAGAGGGTGCAGGAGTGTGGATAGAGCTTGGGCACCCACTCCTACCCTCTGGTTGGGGGTCCCACAGGAAGTGGGAGGTTCAGGGCCAGGCCCCCCTCCTCCTCTTCTCCAGGCCTCGTCAGTGCTGAGGAGCTGCCCCTCCTGTTCAGCAGCCGTCTCTTAGCAACCCTGGTCCAGCTTTGCAGGAGCAATGGGGCTACTCCAGCTTGGGGGCAGCAGGCACGGTAGGGAGGTGGAGCTGACCTCTGGGGACAGCTTAGCACCACTGTCACGGCCCTTTCCCCACTCACCCTCCACGTCTGCCCTCCTCCCATCCTTACATCGCCAGTGACTGATTGGGGGGGAGGGTGAAAAGGGGGAGCTGGGACCTGCGATGCCCCCAGCTCGCCTGGTGGAGCCGAGTGCTCCCTCCTGGGCCTGCGCCCCTCCCTCAGGGCCTGTGTCTGACGGGTGTCCGCCCTCTGCCTCTGTCCCCAGTTCTGGCACAAAGCATGCTTCCACTGCGAGACCTGCAAGATGACACTCAACATGAAGAACTACAAGGGCTACGAGAAGAAGCCCTACTGCAATGCGTGAGTGCCGCCCGGGGCAGGGGCGGGGCCGGGCGGGTCCCGGGTGGATCCCTTCCTCATTCTTCCCTCCGTGCTAATCTCCACGAGGGGACTTCGCCTTCGCCACGAGCACGTCCGGCTCTGCCTGGTTAGCGTCCGTCCCAGGTCAGCTTCCCCGCGGCCGGATGAAGTAAGGGCTCTCCTTCCCATTTCACAGAGGAGGAGACTGAGGCCCGGGGAAGGGAAGGGATGACGTGTCTAGAGAGAGGCTAGTTCGCCCAGTGAAATACGTACGTTCCTCCCGCTGACCGGCCGGAGGGTGGGGCCCAGGGGGAAAAGCGAGCGGCCCTGGTGTCTGCCCGGTTGTGTTCTCTGCGTCTCCTTTCCTCCTCGCTCTCCTCAGAATGGCCGCTGACTGTCTCCATCTCTCTGTCTGCCCCCTGCCAGAGCCCGGGCACTGATTCTTTGGGGGATCCTGGCAGAGCCCTCCCTGGTGAGGCAGCAGGAAGGGGGGGCCTGGCTCCGGGCAGAGACCCCCGTCTTCTCGGACGGTGTGGGCTCGGACTGTTCCCTCTGCACTGGGCCCTGCAGCCTGGCCTGCTGCGGAGAGGGGGGCGTAGGTAGGGCCCCTCACCCCACGCTGCTGCAGAGAATGCAACACCTCGGTCTTCGGGGCGACCTTGTGTGCGTGACAAGTGCAAACTCGGCGGGGTCTGGGGCGCAGGCAGCCCCTCACAGCCGCCCCGCCAGGTAGGGTTTTAGAAGGTCAGGTCGGTTCAGCAGAACTGACTCGAGTCCAGTTTTTCTTTAAGTTCCCAGTCAGAGGCTCTTTGCAGCGGAAGTTCACCCCAGAGGGGGACCCTGGGACTTGTCTCAGTGGCCTTGGGGTCTTAAGCCCCCTTTGGAAGGCTGCCTCTCTCCCCTTTTGGCACCCCCAGTGCCCTGCTCGTACCCCCTCTCATTAGGTAAGCATGGCCGCCCGCTGCTGCCTGCTAACCTGTGCAGGTGCTGGGAAAACAGATTTCTGATAAAATCTCACACTCAGGATACATGTGTGTCCTCCCTTCTGGGAGGGCTCGGGGGCTCCCCGGGGAAGGGGAAGGTCCGGGGCACCACGGCGGTGGTCGCCTGGGTCCCCCTCTCTCCCCTCCGTGCGCCTCCTCTTCTGTTAACTTATCTGGCCCTCTCCCCCCAGCCTCCACCCCAGTCCCCCCCAGGGAAATGGGACATTCCTCGAATTCTTAAGGACTCACACAAGCCCTGATTCTCTGCCACTTCCTCCCTCTGTTGGGGAGTGGGGTGGGGTTCAGCAAAGCCGGAGGCTGGGGCAGTGTTAACCCCTCCGTGGCTGGACCACTCCCGGCTGGCTTCTGGGCACGGAGGCTCCTCGGGGGGCAGCTTCGGACCGCCGCCTCTCCAGGCAGCCGTCTGGCCGAGCCCCCAGTCCCGGCTGCTCTGCCCTCGGGCTGCGGTAGCCTAGAATTCAGGGAGCGCTGGGAGTTGGAGAAAGAAGTCAGAGGCGTGCCCTTGTTTTCTCTGTGCCACAGTCCCGCCCAGCTCACTGCTCTCCCTCTTCTGGGGAGGCCGCAGTAAGGGGGTGAGGGGCTCCTTGCATCGGTGGAGGGTGGGGAGGCCCAGGGGAGGTGGGAGACGGAGCGCCCCTCCTGGCTTGGATCCCGCTTCCAGCTGCCTGGGCAGGTCTGTCTCGGCCTCCAGCCAGAGCAGGGGCAGGGGGGGGCGGGGGTTTGCCCTCTCCGTTGCCCCAGCCTTTACAGCCGGCCCCGCTGACCTTTGGCCCCGCGGGGTGTCCCCTGGGAAGGAGAAGACGTGGGGGCTCTGTGGTCCGGCTGTGTTTCGCTCCGGCGTGTAGTAGCAGCTTGCCCGAGGCATTCACACGCCTCAGCCAGCTCCTGCCGAGCAGCGGTCTGTGCCAGCGATCCAGACAGGGAAATTCCAGGACAAGCCAGATGCGGGCCTGGCCTGCCAGAGCTGCCTGGAGACCTGCCCCAGCCTCGGTTTCCCCAGGGCTCCAGCTTCCTACCTTCCCCGGGACCAGACCCCGAAGGCTGCTGAGCGCCTGCTCCGTGCCAGCCCCGTGCTGGGTGCTCACCCTCCTTCCTTCCTGTTTTCTTCCTGCCTCTGGCCCCATGCTCCAGGGGCACCCGGCTCCGGATCCTGGGCTGTCCGGGGTGCAGAGCGCTGCCCTTTGCTCCGTGGGCCAGGCCTGGCTTCCTCCTGGGCAGCGCCGCCCGCTCAGAGCCCGAGAGGCGGGGTCTCTCCTGGCCCTCTGCCAGGGCGCCGGGCCCACCCAGTGAGTGAGCTTGAGGCCTCCGCGTTCAGGGGGAGGGTCAGGAGAGGAGCAGCCTGTCTGTCTTTTCCCAGAGGCACCTCAAGACTAATTTAAGTTCTGGAGAGGGACCGCAGGCAGCAGAGGCCTCTGCTGTTCCTCTCTGTGCTTTAGAGAGAGGTGTGGGGGAGCGGACAGGCTTTAGAGAGAGGTGGGGGGGGCGGGCAGGCTTTAGAGAGAGGTGGGGGGAGCGGACAGGCTTTAGAGAGAGGTGGGGGGCCGGACAGGCTTTAGAGAGAGGTGGGGGGGCGGACAGGCTTTAGAGAGAGGTGGGGGGGCGGACAGGCTTTAGAGAGAGGTGGGGGGGGCGGACAGGCCAGAGCTCACTTCGGGGCTGCCGGGCAGGGGCGCACCCCCGTGGACACGCACTCACACACGTGCCTGGTGTGTGTCCAGACACACACGCTGCCGGGCGTGGGCTGGGGAGAAGAGCCAGGGAGGTCGGCCCGAGAGGACGTGTTTGTGTTCACGCTCCCCAGGCCGCCCCGGCTGCTGTGCTGTGAGGCCTGCTTTGGCACAGGGGCCCGCGGTGGGAAGGCCCATTCACCGAGTCCTTTCCTGGCATGTCGAGGTGGGGGGGGTGAGTCTGCTCCATTTTGGTCAGAGGGATCGTTATACCCTCGATGATTTGTTTTCTAAGCTACATTTTCTGAAAGGTGGCAGGCCTGTCCCCACAGCAAACCTGCTGCTTTCTTTTCAGGCACCTAGTCTAGGAGTCTGGAGGGCAGGGGCAGGGGCAGGGGCAGGGACAGGGGCAGGGTGGGGGTGGGGAGAAATTGCTGTTCTTCCTCCTCGGGGGCATGACTCATGGAGGCTGCAGACTGTGTGTGTGTGTGTGTGTGTGTGTGTGTGAAGTGGGGGTGAAGTTGCAGGCGGAGAGGAACGAGCCAGCTTTCGGGGTGTCCAGAGGGGGAGTAGACATGGGCTGGGAAGGAGGGGTGCTCTGCTGGATCCTCCCCTCCTCATGGACTGGCCATCCTTCCGTGTCCTTGAGCTGTGGGGGAGGGGCTGCGCAGGGTGCAGATGCGTCTGGTTCTGGGGAGCGAGGGGCTGTGGTCCTGGGCCTGCCGCCAGGCCGCAGGGGGGGGCGGGCCTGTGCTGAGGGGAGGGGCGGTAGCGGGCAGATCCAGGCCTGTGGCACGGGGCTGCCCCATCTCCCCAGAAGTTTCTGCCCCGACCGAGCAAAATGGGGTCCGATAGCCAGGTCAGCGCCGGGCATGGGGAGGGTTTGTGCGGTGTGTGCGTGGGACAGGGAGACACTCGCAAAGGGGCATCCGCAAACCCTCCAGGCAGCCCGGCCCCTCACTCTCACCCCCAAATCCTTGCGCTCAGAGACGTGACGGCCGCCAGGAAGCTCAGGGTCCCTCATGCTCCCATTTCATGGATAAGGAAGCCAAGGCCCTGTGTTTCCAACCCCTGGCCAACTTGGCAGAATCACTCCTTTCTCTTTGTTGTCATCGGGGCAGGATGCTACCGTGTGTCTCCTGCCCCCGAGGGCCAGTAAGTTCTTCTTCTCGTCTAGCCTTGATCTTCTTGGCTGCTCGTTTTTCCCCCCCTCCGGTCAGACAATGCCTCCTTGTTGCTTCCTATCCCCACCACGTCAGCCCCGAGGCCTGGGGGACGGGTGAGAAACCGGGTTAGGGGGAGCCCTCCCTGCCGCCCTGGGCAGGGTTCCCAGCTGGGGCTCAGGGCTCCTTCCAGAGGCAGGATGTCGGGCCTGTGTTTCTCCCCCTCCCTCCTTTTGGTGAAACCAAAGGCTCCTTGTTGCTTTTTGTTGGTGTATTTTTGTTCCTCTTTGAACAAAAAGCTGTGGTTTTGAATGAGTCTGAGGCTGGAGGAGGCGAGGGTGCGTGCAGAAGGGGGCGCTGGGCTGCGTCCACTCCGCCTCTGCAACGCGGCTCCTGGTGGGCCTGGGCGTGGGGCTGGGCCCTGCGAGCGGTCCCTGTCCCCAGGAGGCCCCTCGCCGGAGCACAGCGCCTCTCAGCATCCTCCCTGCCCTCGGGTGGCTCAGAGGCCCTCAGGCATAACCCCTCTCTGGGGCAGGCCCCTGGTCCTGCATCCCTGCCTGCCGGTCATTGTTCGGACTCGAGACACCCTCTTTTTTGATAGGTTTAAAAGCATCTATCTCCCCAGGAGGCCACCTTGGCAAAATTTGCTTCCTTGTTTGTGCCTGTCTAATGCTTTATTTATATCCATGGAGGAGAAGAGACACCCTCTTTTTTATTTTTAATTATATATTTTAGTGATTTTTTACAGAGAGGAAGAGAGAGGGATAGAGAGTTAGACACATTGATGAGAGAGAATCATCGATCCGCTGCCTCTTGCACACTCCCTACTGGGGATGTGCCGGCAACCAAGGTACATGCCCTGATCGGAATCGAACCTGGGACCCTTTAGTCTGAAGGCCGACGCTCTATCCACTGAGCCAAACCGGTTTTGGCAAGACACCCTCTTTAGAAAAGGAGAAGGCGGCTTCTGACGGGTGGTGATCGAGAGACCCCATTGAAAGATGAATTCCTTTGTCCTCCACCGGCCCTGCCACGCACGTCTCTCCCCAGAGGCCCGAGCGCTGGGGCTGGACGGGGTCCCCCTGAGAGAGCTGTCCGCTGGCCCTGAGCCGGCTGGGTGGCCAAGGTGGAGGGGAGAGTGCACTGGGCCGTGCTCCTGGACACACAGCCTCCGTTTCTCTCCCTGTGAAATGGGCACATGGGTCACACTGACGTGTCCCATCCGTGGCCTTGGGGCAGATTTCCAGAGGGCATGTGCTCGGGACCCTGTCCATCCAGAAATCGCTTCGTGTGCCTGGAGGTTCTCTTGGAGGCTCAGCTGCCTGGTTTCCCTGCCCGTCTGGTGCGGGCTGGGGTTCCGGGGGGTCACTCTCTGGGGGCGGGGCCCCTCTCTGCCTCGGTGCCCACAAAGGCACACACACATCCATTCATCTCGCCTGGGAGGTGCGGGGAGCGAGGGCAGAGCTTCCACCTGAGGGCGGGAGGGAGGAAAAGGGAACGTTCCCAGCAACTGCTTCTGGAAGGAGGTCAGGGAGCCCCGTCCAGGGCAGTCATGCTGGCGGGGGAGGGGGCAGCGCTGCTGGGGCTGTGTCCCCCCTCGGAAGACGGACCGATTCCTGGCTCCTGTGCTCCTCGCCTCGCTGTCTCCCGGCCTTGTCCCAGCCTTGTCCTCCGTCCTCGCAGTGAGGACACCCTGGCTGCCTGTCTCCTCCCCACCCCCACCGCCCGGCTCCCTCTGTCTGCTCTCCCGCCCTCCTGCCTGGAGCTGAGGATGAGGTTGCCATGGGAACCTGAAGCGCAGTGAGCAGGGGAAGGGGAAGGCAGGGCTGTCAGGCCAGGGCTGGGGCTGCGGGGAGGGGACAGGACTGACCCAGGGCGGGGAGGAGAGCCCAGACTGCACGCCTGTCCGCCCCCCCCCCCCCCCCCCCGGGGGTAAGAGACAGAGGCTCTGCACTCCTCTTACGTCCAGCTCATCTGGTGCAGGATGGACAATTCCTCCCCTCCCCTCCCCTCCCCTCCCCTCCCCTCCCCTCCCCTCCCCTCCCCTCCCCTCCCCCGGCCACAGGAAGCCGAGACCACGTCTGTCTAGGCTGGATACCCCTTCCCCTCCCCTCCCCTGGGGTTAACTCCTGGCTTTGGGAGGTCTGACATCTGGGGGTCATATGACTCCAAAGAGGGAATGAAACACCCGCCACCCCCACCCCCACCCACAGGTTTTTGCAGCATGGCGGGTGTGTGTGTGTGTGTGTGTGTGTGTGTGTGTGTGTGCCCTGAGCCCTGGGGGAGTGCAGGGTAGGAGGTGTGAGTGTGGCCTCAGTGCGTCCTGTCCCGGGTGGACCTGCTGGCCCCCGTGTCCAGGAGACGGGGTCAGGCTCCTCCATTCGTTTATGGAGGGTGGGGTGCATGTCAGGTGCGTGTCAGGTACATGGGTCTAGCTGTCCGTGGGCCCCTGGAGCCCGCACTCCGCTCTAACCGTGCACACGCGGCAAACGGGAAACCCCGGGTTTGCAGACGGCCCCGTGCACACGTGTTTGCCTTTGGCTGCTCGCTCCCCTTCCCACCAAACGCTGCCCAGCATCGTCTGGGGTTAACCCTCTACTTGGCGGGCCAGCGCCCCCCTGGGGTCTCCCTGGCTCATTGCTTTAGGATAGGGGTGTCGAACTCAATCAGAGAAGGGGCCAAAATCTAAAATCCAGCCTAAATCGCGGGCCGAATGGTTTACTGAACAGTCATAAACTGTCATTGTGATGGAAACGCAGCGGAGTGCAGTGATGACAGTGCGGTGCGGGCCACATTGCAAGGCCTGGCGGGACGGATTTGGCCTCCGGGCCTTGTGTTTGACACATGTGCTTTAGGACCTCCCGGCCCCCCCCCCCCCCCCCCCCGCCTTCGCTGTGGCTCTTCCCTGCTGGGAGGGTCATCTCTGAACACCCCCCCGGGACCTCTGGGCCGGCCGGTTCTGCTGGAGAGCTGACGGCCCCTCCTGCCGTCCTCTGCCGAGCCTCTGGGCACAGTCCCCGGGGCCCTCCCTCCCCCGGGAGCCGCGCAGGAATTTTGATGGCGTCCTCGGCTGTGGGTGGCCCTGGCTTCGTGGCACTGGGCCAAGCCCGGCGACTGGACCCACAGCCGCGGCCCCACATTCGTCCGCAGGCCGTGCCAGCTGCAGGCACCTGTGTTTACCCTCCGTCTCCTCGCTTTCCTCCCTCCACCGGGGCAGCTGCGGCCGGGCTGACCGGGAGGCGGGAGCCGGGCTGGACAGGGAGGCCTGGGGCTGGGGCACGGCTAGAACCACGTAGGTCCACGGTGGTGAAACAGGGACTTGCCAGTCCCCCCGCGAGCCGGTGGCAGGGCCAGCGCCCGGCACGGTGCCCCTCCCCTCCGCCCCCTCCAAGCTCCAGGGAAGCCCCGTGTTCGCCGTGGCTCTGGTTCAGGGAGGGGCGGCGGCTGGAGAGCTGCGAGTTTGGTGAGGACACAGGGCTGGAGGGTGCTCAGGCCCAGCTCTAGGGCGTGCCAGCCTAGGGGGTGGAACAGGCCTGCCAGGGGGCCATCCTCTTCCCGGGGACAGACAGCGGGGGATCCGGGACCTGCCTGCCGGGTGGCACAGCTGTGCCACCGGGGCTGAAACGGCCCCATCTCAGCTTCTGCTGGGAGAAGCCACCGCATTCCCTGACGTGCTGGGGCCCCTGCGGATCCCCACCGGCTTCACATTTCAGCGCTTCACACACACCCCCCGGCCCGGACTGCCTCCCCTCCGCTGGTGCGCTGGGACTTTGTGAGGCCCCAGTGGCCCCTTGAGCATGGCTCTTCCTCAAAATACCAGGGCCTGGGAGAGTCTATTAAAAAAAAATTTATATATATATATATATATATATATATATATATATATGTGTGTGTGTGTGTGTGTGTGTATACAATTGATTTTTTTTACAGAGAGGAAGGGAGAGGGATAGAGACTTAGGAACATCGATGAGAGAGAAACATCGATCCGCTGCCTCCTGCTCACCCCCCACTAGGGATGTGCCCGAAACCAAGGTACATGCCCTTGACCGGAACCAAACCTGGGACCCTTCAGTCCGCAGGCTGAAGCTCTATCTGCTGAGCCAAACCAGTTTCGGCTGGGTGAGTCTATTTTGAAGAAGTGGCGTCAGAAGAAGTTTAAGTTTAAACAATTTAAATTTCTCTCAAAAGAAATCTCCATGGTTGTCCTGTTGATATTTGGCTCTGCGGACTCGTGCGTTTGCCCTGGGAGATGTAGGAGACCCGAGTTCAGTTTCAGTGCTTGCTGTGGTGTTGGTTTACTCAACAAGTATTTGTTGGGGACCAGGTACTATTCTAGGAGCTTGGGGCCGTCAATGACCAAAAGAGATAAAAAACCACCCCTCACCTCACAGAGGAGTGGTGGAGGGAGGAGACAATAGCAGATGTGAAAGGAAGTTCATTATCATCACCTCAGTGCCCTGTGTCCCCGGGAGAGGAGGGGCTGGGCCGGTGGTCCGAGAGGCCCCTGCAGACTGGCTGCCAGGGCTTTCCCGGCTCCCGCCCCCTCCGCCTGCCCTCTTTCTGGGGGTCGAGCCTCCGGTCTGCCTGGTGCCTGGAGAGCAGAGGGTTTGACTCTGCTGGGTCCAGGGCAGAGTGTCCGGGTGCCCATTGGGAGCCCAGCCTTGTGCCTTGTGCTACATTCTCCAACCTCTCTGAGCCTCCGTGAGGGGGACAGCGGGTGCGTGTGGGAATTGGGTGAACGGAGGCACGCATGCCTCTAGCACAGGCGAACATGGGCCGTGGTGGCAGTGTTACCTGCCACCCGAGGGTGGCCTCCTTTCTGGCATCAGGCTGACCTCTCACCTGTGCTCCCTTAAGTTGGCCCTTGTTGGCCACTCTGGATGTGTGCACCCTCTTTCTCTCCCTGCCTCCTCCTCCTCCTCCAGGAAGCCCCCCTGGATATGCACGTCCCTTTCCCCTTCATTTCTGGCTCCGTACCCCTCCTGACCTTCCTCTCCTTCGTTGGCCTCCATTTCTGGCTTTAGCTGAGAGCTTCGTCCTGACCCCATCCTTATCTTCGCCCCGTGCTGGCCCAGCGCCCGTGACGTCCCTGGTTGGTAGACTCCTAAGGCATGGGTTATCCCCAAACAAGGGTGATCTGGAACCCTCGGTGCCCCTGTGGCCTCCCTTTGGCTCAGAACCGTTCTGCACGGCCTGCCGGCCGCTCGAGCCCGTTGTGTCTCCCAGGTCCGCGCAGGCTGAGTCTGAGCGGCCGGCCTCCCTCTGCGCGGCCGGCGGACACTGGGCCCGCCCGGGGGCAGAGGCCGGGGCCCGGAGAGAGTCGGGGCCGTGAGAAGCCCAGAGGCTCCCGCCCTTCCCCCAGAGTGACCTCCGCTTGTTCCTTCCTGTCCTGCAGACACTACCCCAAGCAGTCCTTCACCATGGTGGCCGACACCCCTGAGAACCTCCGCCTCAAGCAACAGAGCGAGCTCCAGAGTCAGGTGAGGGCCGGGCGGGGCCGGGCGGGGCCTGGGGGAGGGGGGAGAGCGGGGGGGGGGGGGGGGGGGAGGGGGCGGCTGTCACAACCCCCGCGTTTGGCAAGGGCCCCTTCCCCGCCGGTTACTCAGGAGGCCCAGGAGCTGAGACGCTGGCCCCGCCTGTCTCCCTGCCCCCAGCGCTGCACCCAGTTACTTCACATTTCCTGGCTGATCAAAGGAGGGGGGAGAGCCTGCCCCCCTCACCTAACGTGGGTTATTGGGGTGTCGGTGTGATTCTTTCTGCTCTGGGGAATTTCACGTGGGGTCCCCGAGGCCCCCCTCCTCTAGGCAGCTGCTCCCTCTTCCTCCTCCCCACTCACCCCCACCCACAAAGGGGGAGCACACCTCCCTGGGCTGGTGCTGGCCTGAGAGGACACAGCCCAGCCTCTGCACCATGTCCCGAGGATCCTCTCTCAGCATTCGTGTTTCCGTCTCTCCCTCTCCCTTCCTGTCTGAAATCAGTAAAAATATACTAAAAAGAAAGAGAGAGAGAGAGAGAGAGAGAGAGAGAGAGAGAGAGAGAGAGAGAGGGGGGCAGCCAGAACCCTGAGGAACCCGGGGGAAGACGTGTGGGGCCCGGGGGCGGGGAGAGGCGCCGGCCGGAGGTGTGTGTGTGTGTGTGTGTGTCTGTGTGTGTGTGTGTGTCTGTGTGTGAGTGTGTGAGTGTGTGAGTGTGTGAGTGTGTCTGTGTGTGTGTGTCTGTGTGTGTGTGAGTGTGTCTATGTGTGTGTCTGTGTGTGTGTGTCTGTGTGTCTGTGTGTGTGAGTGTGTCTGTGTCTGTGTGTGTGTGTGTGTGTGTGTCTGTCTGTGTGTGTGTGAGTGTGTCTGTGTGTGTGTCTGTCTGTGTGTGTGAGTGTGTCTGTGTGTGTGTGTGTCTGTATGTGTGTGTGTCTGTGTGTGTCTGTGTGTGTGCACACTCAGGCGGAGGCAGGGGAGACACACACCTCCACACTCTCAGGAGGAGGAATTCACACCGCACTCGTTCCCCAGCCTTTGTTGGTCTCACAGAAAGCTTGGCTACAGAGCTTTTTTTTTTCTGTCCCTGGAATCCAATCCCCAAGGGGAACCCCGTGCTCCCCAGAGGCCCTCCTGAGTCATCTGGGCTCCGGGCCTCCTGACTCTCGGGCAGGCTGGGGCAATCATGAGAACCGCCCTCACTCTGCGGTGGGTCCTGCCAGAGAGCCAGGCCCTGACCTCCTCTGATCCTCACCACCAGCTGGTGGAGGGACTCCTGCCGTCCCCATTGTACAGATGGGAACACCGAGGTCTGGAGAGGCCGTGCTACTTGCCCAGACTCAGATTTCAAGCCCTTTGCGCAGGGCAGCTCCGTAGCTGCTGTGGCCCCCAGCCCCGTGCTCTCAGCCCGCAGGACACGCCAGAAGGGCCTGGGGGCTTGTTAGATGCACCCAAGGGGCTGGATGGGGCCAGGAATCTGTGTTTTGGCTGCTCTGGTGCTTCAGGTGAGAGCTTTTGGTCTCACAGACAGTTTGAGAGGCTTAGAGCTGGGCTGGGGACCAGGTGGAGCCGAGGGACCTGAGCTCACCCTCTCTCTGCTGTGCCGGGCGGGCGGGCGGGAGCCCTGGGCATTGGGGGCACAGCTCTAAGCTATAGTTGGGCTCCTGAGGGGCTGGGGCTGGGGCTGGGGAGGCAGAGGGTGGAGAAAGGCCCCGCCCTCTTTGCAGGCCCCTCCCCTTCCCCCAGCTGTGCGGTGGGAGCTGGTTGCTGCCTCCCCTCTTTTGTTTTTTTCTTTCCTGGTAAAATGGGGACAGCAAACCCCAGTTGCCTGCATGTCGGGGCTGGGCCCGCTGCTCTGAGGCTGGAAGGGCTGAGCTGGCCTGGCGGGGGTGTGACAGGCCTGGTTCCTGTGGCCGCGGTGGGGGCAGGGCCTGCGCTGGCCGCCTGCGTCTGGCGGGAAGGGAAGTGGGAGCCTCTGCCCCACCCCGCGGGGCATCAGCCGGGCTCTCTCCGGGCCCCTTCCTGGGTTGGCATCTGAGTGTCTCGGTCCTCCCCTGGCTCCGGGAAGCTGCCTGTGCTATTTCGACTCTGTTTTCCCGTCTCCAGATCGGCTCCCCAGATGGCTCTTTGGGTGCCTGGGACACCTGGAGCCTTCCCTCGGGGGGAGGAGCCACAGAGCCGGCCGGAAATGGCCCTCTGGGTGGTCCAGGCAGGCTGGGCGGAGGCAGGAGCTGGCAGCTCTCCCACCACCCACCCCAGGCTGAAGGGAGGCAGCATCTTTGGGGTGCGGCTGAGCTGGGGGTGTCCGTGTGGCCCCCTGAGCCCAGGCAGAAGTGCAAAGAGGTCTCTCATTTCCCCCTCACCGTCATACCTCCAGGGTGCAGTACAGCCTGGGACTGGCCCGGGGGGACAGGAGCGCCCAGGCCCGCCCTGGAGCAGGGTCCCTACTCCCTTCTTTTGGATCTAGTGGCCTCACATAGCATATCTGTGTCCTGAGCCGATGGCCAGAGGTGAAATCCCGGATGGAGGTCCCTCTAGTAGCTACTGTGACCCTGGGCAAGTAAAGACTTCCAGCCTGAGTGCCTCATCTGTAAAATGGGGGTCAGGGGTCTCTCTCCAGAGGTTGCTGTGAGGATGCTGGTCTACAGCAGGCATCTGGAACAGTTTCTGGTATGCAGTCAGCGCTCGGTAGCTGTTTGCATCCCTATTGTCCTGGTGGGGAGAGGGAATGGAACTCGGGCGTGATGCGTCCGAGGCACAGACAGTGACCTGCTCACCGCCCCCAGCACCGACCTTTCTCACCAGGTCTCCCCCCCTTCGGTGTGTGTCCGATCTCAAACCTGACTTTTTATTTTTTAATATATTGTATTGATTTTTCACAGAGAGGAAGGGAGAGGGAGAGAGAGCTAGAAACATCAATGAGAGAGATACATCGATCAGCTGCCTCCTGCCCTCCCCTCACCGGGAATGCGCCCGCAACCGAGGCACATGCCCTTGACTGGAATCGAACCTGGGACCCTTCAGTCCCCAGGCCGACACTCTATCCACTGAGCCACACCGGTGTCAGCACTAACTCACCTCTGGGGAGGGACTGACTTGCCCAGGGACACGTAGCAGAGGGGTGCTGAGCCCGGCCCTGCCTTTTCTCGGCGTGGACGCCCTCTCTGCCCCGGTGCCAGCAGTCAGTGAGTTACCCCTCCCCGCAGGGAGGGCAGGCAGCTCCGGGCCTGGGAACTCTCTGATGTCACCACAGTGTCGCCACGGCAATGTCTCCCCCGGATGAGGGGCCTGGACCTGGCCCTGCCCGGCCTGGCCAGGAAGTAGAGGAAGGAGTGGGGAACGGGCTTTGACAAAGCGCTTTCACAACCGCCCTTATCGGCGTGTGGCGGCCCGCCGCGCCTCCGCCGTGCGTTGGCGGCTGTGGAGCAACTGTCTGCCATCTGCACCCCAGATCGGCGGGCGGTGCTGTTGTCCCCTTTCACAGATTTGTAAACCGAGGCCCAGAAGGTTACGACACTTGCCCAAGGCCACTTGGCAGATGGAGACGGAGCCTGTGCTGGTTCTGGCTCCCTCTGGCACTTTGCCTGGGGGGTAGGAACTCCCCCTCCCCCGCCCCCCGACTCCCCAGGATTCCTAGGAAAACCCTTTTACAGGCGGGGAAACCAAAGCCAGAGGCCTTGCATGTGGGGCTTCTGTATCCAGAGCTGCATTGTCTGGCTCTCAGTGCCTTACCCGCCCTGCTGCCGCCTTCTCAGCGGGTTCCCCTCCCCACCCCCACTCAGAGGCGCCATGCTGGCCCGGATCTTCCCGGTGGGCCGCGGCTGGCAGCTCTGGGCCCGTGGGCTGGGCTGGTACCTTTGTCATTGCTCATTGCTCTGCCCCTGCCTTTGTTTTCGGTCTGGATGGAAACAAAGGGATTTCTGGGATCTTTTGGGAAGAAGCCCGTGGACGGATGAGCTGGGTCGCCAGGGGGCAAACCAGGACGCCTGACCTGGGATGGGGGCCTGACCTGGGATGGGGGGCGGCAGGATGCAGAGGAACTGACTGGTGTGGCCGTGGCTGCAAACGTGTGTGGTCGGCTGGGTCCTAGTGCAGCTCGGCTCGGTGGCCGGATGATCCCATGCCTGGGAGCTGCCTGGGCTGGTCACCCTGGAAACGGCCGGGTCCTGGGCCCCGTGTCCTGGGCTGACCTTCCAGGACAGGGCAGCCCCAGGGGAGGAAGTCTGGGCAGCTGGTGGGGTTCGGAGCAGCTGGACGCCGAGGAGCAGTGCTCGGCGGGCGCCCTGGGCATTGCCAGCCTCCGTCCTGCTCTTCAGAGCCCCCAGGGGAGGACACGGACGCCTGGTTATTATTTTAATGCCGTGGGCGTCTGGGAAGTCCTCTCTGCCGTCTGACCTGAGTCCCTCTCTCGGGGGTCCGTGGGATTCTCAGAAGAGGGGGGAGTGGTGGGTGGTGGGGCTCTTCCCCAGAGCCTGGCGCCCTGTGGTGAGGTGCTGTCTGTCCCCCGACAACTCCGTCCTCCCCTTCCTCCCCTGCAGCGCTGACCTCAGGGCCCGGCTCCCGGGAGCCGCCAGAGCCTCTCAAAGGCTCATTGATGAGCCTTCCGGGTGGCTGTCTCCCTGCCCTCCTTTCCGGGCACCGACTCTGCCCCTTGGCACAGCCCTCACTTCATGGGTCACTCAGACACTCCCCGGGCTCTCGGCCGGCAGGGCATGTCCTGGCGAGGGCGAGGGCGAGGGCGAGGGCCGGGGCCGGGGCCGGCCGGGGGCTCCGGGAGGAGCCTTCTTCCATAGCCCTCTGGCAGGATGGGCGGGCGGCCACCGGTCAGGCGTCAGGCGGATGAGGCTTTGTTTGCATTTGGGTGGCTCTGGCCTTCTGCTGCTGAGCTGTGTGACTTTGGGCATGGAGTGTGTGTCCCTGTGGCTCAGCTTCCTTACTTAAAACGGAGCTAATGGCCCTGGCCAGTGTTCTCAGTGGTTAGAACATCACCCATGCACTTTTTTTTTTTTTTTAATAAATATAATATATTGATTTTTTACAGAGAGGAAGGGAGAGAGATACAGAGCTAGAAACGTCAATGAGAGAGAAACATCGACCAGCTGCCTCTTGCACACCCCCTACCGGGGATGTGCCCACAACCAATGTACATGCCCTTGACCGGAATCAAACCTGGGTCCTTTCAGTCTGCAGACCGACGCTCTACCACTGAGCCAAACCGGTTTTGGCTCGCCCATGCACTTTAGCATGGATTGGTGGTTTGATTCCTGGTCGAGGACATGTAGCTGGGTACTGCAAACCACCACCTGGAACACATGCCTCTCACATCAGTGTTTCTCTCTCCTTCCCTCCCTCCCATTCCTTCTCTCCCTTTGCTCTCTAAAAGTCAATGGAAAAAAAATATCCTCGGGTGAGGATTAACAACAACAACAAAAATGGAGCTAATAATAGTATATGGTGAGATTTAAGTGAGGCAGTTTGTGGAAGGCACTCGGCACTCAGAATGCACTGAATATGTATTGACGGATTATCGTTCTTATTTTAACATTTTTTTAGTTAAGACTCTGCTTTGAGTTGGGAAGTGGGGGTGGATGTCACTCCAGGGGGGTTCTGGTCCGGATCTCCCTCCGAGCTGGTTGCCAGCTCAGGTGGCCACAGGCTGGCCCCTTTCTGCCCCCACCCCCACCCCCGACCCCGAACTTGACTCGAGCCCCTCTCCCGTCTGGCCTGCAGGTGCGCTACAAGGAGGAGTTCGAGAAGAACAAGGGCAAGGGCTTCAGCGTGGTGGCCGACACCCCGGAGCTCCAGCGGATCAAGAAGACCCAGGACCAGATCAGTAACGTAAGCCCCTGCCCCTGCCCCGCGGGGCACACCGCCCGCCGCCCCTCCCCGGCCGTGTCCGCTCCCGGCGGGCCCTTGGGCGGGCCTGCTGGTGGCTGCTGGACCAGAGGGAGAAGAAGGGGAGGGTTTGGGGTACAGAGACCTTTTCTCTGTGTCCCCCGGACTCCCTCTGCCCACAGAGCAGACATGGACTATCCTTGGAGGCCTATGTTTAGCTCAGTCACGCCCTCTCTGTGGGTTTTTCCTGGCCGGTGGGTGTTAGGGTCCAGAGTGGCTGCTTTGTCTGAGCACAAAGGTCAGGACTTCAGAGCAGGGTGGCAGGGCGGGGAGGGGCCGGCCTCCTGTCTGCCTTTGGGTGCTGACATTGCAGTCATTTCCGCCCGCCCTCCGCTTCCTCCCCCTCCGTGGCTTGCTCTTCCTTCCTGTGTAAAAACCCCAGCCAGCGGCCTGCTGGCCCTGCACCCCGGCCCGGCCCGGCCCTCCTGGGCCCAGGACGGTCAGCAGTCTGTGCTGTGGCCGGGCGGGGAGTGGAGAGGGGGCGGAGGATGGCCGGGCCCCTGGGGCCTGTGGCCAGGGGCCAGGCCTTCGCTTCCCGCGTGGCTGAGCCGTAGACCTGCAGCCCGTGCGGCTTAGGGCTGCGGGGAGGCCGTCTCGGGGGCTTCGGGCACTGGGGTTGGGACGTCCTGTGCAGGGGCGTTGGGGCACAGAGCTGCAGGAAGTGCCGGTCCGCTGGGCCAGGCGATCCTACACATGGAGGACTGGGCAGGTGGCTGTCTGCCTGTCTGGAGCGGGCAGGGGTCGGCGGGCTGCCCGTGTCCCTCTGGGCTGAGGGGCTGGCGGTGGAGGCAGGGGAGGACCTGGGTGTCAGGCGGCCCAGCCGGCACCCAGCCCCTGGCTCCATCCCTGTCAGGACGCGCTCAGAGCTCGGCTGGGCTCCGGCAGGGGCTCAGGTGGCTTCCAGGAGCCGGGCCCGCGCCTCGAGGAACAGTCGTACCCATGACCCCGGCTTGCAAACTCCGACTGCAAACTACGCCTGGAACACATCTCACAGCGCGACCCCTTCCCCAAACCGGCCTGCTTGTTTACTTAGAGGGAAAGCAGAATCGAAACGTTCATGAGAGAGTCCTCCCTGCGGGAGGGCACTCCGGTATTTTCTGTTGTATTTTGTAAAGATGCCAGTGGCAGGCTTCACTGAATGGGCTCGGCACTAGGCGCACTAGGTCGCTGACCTGCCTCGGAAATGGGAGGCTTGGGAGGAAGGCGTGCCCCCCGGGGCCCGGAGCCCATGTCTGCCCCCAGAAAAGCTGTCTCAGGTGCTTCTTCCTCGTTAGGGCCGGGCCAGAGGTAAAGAAGAGGGAAAGAGCGCACCAGGGGAGAGCTGGAGGGAGGTGTGAGGGGGGAAATAACGGGGAAGAGAAGAGCAGGGATGGCTCACAAAGCTGGGATTTTTTTTTTTTAATGATAAATTTTATCTTATATGTTCTTTTCTTTTAACATATATTTTTATTGATTTTTGAGAGGAAGTTAGAAGGAGAGAGGCTCATTGATTGATTGGCTGCCTCCTGCACGCCCATCGTTTGGGGATGGAGCCCGCGACCGGGCTTGTGCCCTGAATGGGAATCGAACCCTGAACTCCTGGTTCATAGGTTGACGCTCAATGACTGAGCCATGCCGCCGGGCAAAGCTGAAATCTTAACTTTTTTTTTTTCCTTTTTAATGTATCTTTATGGATTTCAGAGAAGAAGGGAGAGGGAAAGAGTTAGAAACTTTGGTGATGAGAGAGAATCTGGTTGGCTGCCTCCTGTGTGTCCCCTACTGGGGATCAAGCCCACAACCCAGGCATGTGCCCTTGGGACCAGCTGGGGCTGGAATCTTGACTCTGGCTTTTCATTGTGAAGACTCTAGTCTCCTGCCTATAACCCTAATCTCCGAATACCTCCTTCACTCATTGCTTTTAGCCTGTGGGTTTGAGCCAGGTGTGTGTGTGTGTGTGTGTGTGTGTGTGTGGTGGTGGGGTGGGTGATGACAAGCAAGCCCAGTCATTTCTGCCTCCCTTTCTGGAAGGCTTCCAGAATATTCCACATCCAGACTATGGTAGCCGCTCTTCTTCCCTCCCCCACTCACCAGTTACCGGAGGTGTTACTGCCCCCGGAGTCCTGGTAATAGAACTCACTGCGGCCAGGACATCCACACCTAAGCAGATAGTGATCTTATCATTAACCACGGGCTGCAATTAGCTGATTGTCCCCTGCTCTGAGGGGAGGTGAAGTGAGCCTGACCTGGTTCTGCCTTTGCAGCGTTAGCAGCCGCGTGTGAGCTGTGGCCACAGAGCTGGAAGGCTTGGTGTTGGTGAATGCAATTAGACCACATGTGTCAAACACAAGGCCCGGGGCCAAATCCGTCCCGCCAGGCCTTGCAATGTGGCCCGCACCGCGCTGTCACCACTGCACTCCGCTGCGTTTCCATCACAATGACAGTTTATGACTGTTCAGTAAACCATTCGGCCCGCGATTTAGGCTGGATTTTAGATTTTGGCCCCTTCTCTGATTGAGTTCGACACCCCTAAATTAGAGTCTGTCAAACGTGGCCTCCCACCAACCAACCGTTCTAGAATCACCTGGGAAGGTTTATTGAAAATGCAGCTCACAGCCCTCCTCCTCAGTCTGCCTGAATCAGCCTCTAGGGGTGGGACCCAGGGACCAGCGTTTAAGAAAGTCCTTCCTGGAGGATTTATTTTTTCCCCCCATTGATTTTTGGAGAGGGAGAGAGAGAGGGGGGGAAACATGTTGAGTGAAAGAGACACATCGAATGGTTGTCTCCCAAACACCCCAACACATCGTGAGCCTCCGCCAGGGAGCGGCATTGGCGGGGAATTGAGGATCTGATGTTAGGGCCGGATTCTGACTCACCCACCGTTGAACCATCTCTTGAGCCTTGGCTTCCTCGGCTGTAAAGTGGGGATGATAAAACACATTTTTTCTTGGACTGGCTGAGAAAAGAGGGCGAATAAAGCATCTAAGGACACAAACTAGGCCCTCAACCAACGGGAGGTGCTGCAAAAATAGGCCCTGACTGGTGAGTGGATTGTTCCGTTCCGAGCCCGATGCTCCCTGGCTGCCGCGACGCAGAGTCATGTGAGGGCAACGTGTGGAGTCAGACCTTCGGTTTCCCCGCAATCGGGAGAGCAGGGGGCTCGGGGAAACCCCAAACATCACCCAGCAGAGAAAGTGTCTTTTCTTGAGTTTTGGGACGGACCCTCCATCAGTCATCCTGCCGGCCTGGCTCACGGGCCTGGTCAGTGGGCCCGGGCCCTCCACCCACGTTCCTTTGGATGCCGTGGGCACAGTCAGAGCCTGGAGTCTTTCCACGGGGCCCTGGGCGGCTCTTAAACTGGGGCTCTGCTGGTGTTCCTGGACTCAAGGGGTTTCCATTTGGGGCTCTGAGAAGATCACATTTGCTGAGCTTGGAGCAGCATCGGCCAGGCCCTGGGTGTCTGGAAAATGTCTCCCTTTCGGATGTGCAAGCACCTTTCGTCTGCCTATTTGGTTCTCATACCATTAGGTCGGTCAGCAAAATGGCGCGCTCCGTCTCCTCCTTTGCTGGGGAGGGGAGAGGAGGCTGGGAGCACTGGCCTGACTGTTACCCAGGGGGCCAGGCACAGGGCAGCGGCCTCGCTCTTCTCACCCGCCCCTCCTCCGTGCCGCCTCTCCCGAGTTCGCCTGCCTGGTGCTCTCCTCTCCTCCCCCTCAGACTCGGCCTATTCTTTTTTTTAATTTTTATTTTTATTTATTTTTATTTTTAAAAATATATATATTTTATTGATTTTTTACAGAGAGGAAGGGAGAGAGATAGAGAGCTAGAAACGTCGATGAGAGAGAAAGACCGACCAGCTGCCTCTTGCACACCCCCAGGCGGGGATGTGCCCGCAACCAACGTACATGCCCCTGACCGGAATCGAACCTGGGACCTTTCAGTCCGCAGACCGACGCTCTACCACTGAGCCAAACCGGTTTGGGCTTTTTATTTTTATTTAAAAAAATATATATGTTTTATTGATTTTTTTACAGAGAGGAAGTGAGAGAGATAGAGTAAGAAACAACAATGAGAGAGCCATCGATCAGCTGCCTCTTGCACACCCCCTACCAAGGATGTGCCCGCAACCAAGGTACATGCCCTTGACCAGAATCGAACCTGGCATCCTTGAGTCCACATGCCAACACTCTATGCACTGAGCCAAACCGGTTAGGGCCACTCGGCCTATTTTACCATTTGGGTGGGGGTCCTTGCTGGGGCAGGAAGAGGAGGGGGTTGGCTCTGACCCAAACCCCTAAGAGAGGCTCTCTCTGCCTTCAGACTGGACCCATCCTGAGCTTTGATGGTGCCAGCTGGTCCTTGTAGCCCAGGCTGCAGCGAGAAACCATCATTGGAGCCAGCAGGAGGATATAGGTGTGCCCAATGGGCCACACCCTAGAACCTTTAGCCCATACTTTCCGTGTTTGTAAAATGATTAGCCCAGTCACTAATGCATTAGCCCCGCCCAGCCTCGGGCTAACTCCTGCCCTGTGGGAGTGGGTGCCCGAGGGGACTCGGGGAGCTGGACAGCTCGTCAGGCCTTGGCCAGGGGGTCAAGGGCACAGGATCACAGGGCAGGCTTTGCCCCCCTCCTTGCCCATTCCTCTGGCACCCCATTTCCTTGTCTTTTAAAAAAAAAATTTTTTAATTGATTTCAGAGAGGAAGGGCAAGGGAGAGAGAGAAACATTAATGATGAGAGAGAATCTTTGATCGGCTGCCTCCTGCAAGCCCCTCACTGGTGGTCAAGCCCCCAACCCAGGGATGTGCCCTGACGGAATCGAACCCACGATCTCCTGGTTATTCGGTTGAGGCTCAAATCACTGAGAGGGAATCACAGGGCAGGATCCGGCAGGATCCACTGGGAGGATCACAGGGCAGGATCCGGGTGGACAGGAAGTGAGAACCAGCTTCTGGGCAAATGGTCTGAGGCCCGGAGAGAATGCAGGGCCTGGGCCTGTCTGGGATGGGACCAGCTTTTCTCAGCGCCCTGCTTTCTGAGCGTCCTTGGGGGTAAGGGGGGCTGGTCTGTGTCTCTCTGTCCCACTTCCTCCCCCACACCCAGGCCAGCCCAGCACTCAGACCGTGGGCCTTAGCACCCTCCTAGTCGCTGTCCTCCCCACACGTTTCCTCTCCGACAAGCTCACACCCGGGGGCTGCCCGTGGGTGTGGGCAGCGTGCCCGAGAGCCCAGGGAGAAAACCCTCTTGCTCTTTCTCATCTCACACCTGGTTTTATTCTTATTTTTCTGTGTACGTTTTATATTCTACTTTACATATCTGTAAACGGATACTTGTATTTAATTTTTTAAAAATATATTTTATTGATTTTTCACAGAGGAAGAGAGAGATATAGAGAGTTAGAAACACAGATGAGAGAGAATCATCGATCAGCTGCCTCTTGTACAACCCCTACTGGGGATGTGCCCGCAACCAAGGTACATGCCCTTGCCCAGAATCGAACCCGGGACCTTTCAGTCCGCAGGCCGACGCTCTATCCACTGAGCCAAACGGGTCCTGGCTACTTGTATTTAATTTATAAAAGATGTAATTTGGGAGGAATGTGCTAAAACCTTTTACATGTTTCAGCCCAAGGATTTGGGCAAGCGGGGTCAGCAGGCTTCTCCCATCCAGGGCCAGAGGGCAAAGACGCGGCTCTGTAGGCCATTTGCTTCTGCCCAGCTGCTCTGCTCTGCAGCGACAGCGCGAAAGCCGCCACGGATAACAGGGAAACGAGTGGGCGTGGCTGTCAATAAAACTTTATTCCTGGGCACTGAGATTTGCATGCCATAGGAAGTTCATGCATCCCCCAACATTAAAAAAGAAATGAAGTAAATGATTCTTCGCTCATGGACCTTGCACTAAGCCTGCTTCAGGCTCACCTGGGAGCTTTTAAAAATGCACAGTCCAGCCCTAGACACTTTGGCTCAGTGCATAGAGCATCGGCCTGTGGACTGAGGGGTCCTGGGTTCGATTCTGGTCAAGGGCATATGCTCCCGTGGCGGGCTGGATCTCCCAGGAGGGGGCGTGCAGGAGGCAGCTGATCAATGATTCCCTATCATCATTGATGTTTCTGTCTCCCTTTACCTTCCTCTCTGAGATCAATAAAAATTGTTTTTTGGGTTGTTTTTTTTAAGGCCTAGCCCAGAACCCCAGCCCTGGTTTAGCAGGTTCTGTGGGAGACCTGGAGCCTGCGCTCTGGCCAGCGGCACCGCGGGAGGGCGCGGATCTCGGCGGGTTCTGTTCAGCCCGCTCTTGTCTCCCCCCCGGCTGGGGTCCTCAGCAGAGCGCCGGCCTCCACTGCTCAGGCCTGTCAGAGGCAGAGCCACCGCTGACGGAGGACACAGGCTCTGGGGCCTGTGTGCTCTTGGACAGCTCTTTGCTGGACAGCGCCTCTGTTTCCTTGTCTGTTAAAGGGGGGCTGTGCTGTGCCCCCTCGGAGGTGCTGACAGGTCAGACGAGCTGTGACATGGAGCCCGCAGCCCAGTGCCTGGCACCGAGTAGGTCCTCAGGAAACAGAGTCGCTGCTCTTGCTGCTCTGGGCCAGCAGGGGGCGCCAGCCCCCGCCGCAGGCACCGTTCACGTTTGTCTGGTGCTTTCGTGTGCGTGGCCCTTGCCGTCGTCATCTCGTGGCACCTCCCGCTCACCCGGGGAGACGCCGCTGTCCCTTTGGAAACAGGCCCGGCAAGGCCCTGTAGCACATCCCAGGGCACAGCCGTGCACCCTCGAGAGAGCCTGGCTCTCTCCGCCGGGAGCCCTCGCGTCTCAGCCCGGGACCTTGGTGGCCATGGGAGGGAGCTCAGGTTGGCGTCTGTGGTCCTTTACCCGGAGCTTTCTGCCCTTGCAGATAAAGTACCACGAGGAGTTCGAGAAGAGCCGCATGGGCCCCAGTGGGGGTGAGGGCCTGGAGCCCGAGCGCCGAGACTCCCAGGACTCCGGCCACCGGAGACCCCAGGAGCAGCAGCCTCACCACATCCCGACCGGCGCCCCCGGTGAGCACGGAGCCTGAGGCCGGGCCGGCTGCCGGGTGGGAGAAGCCTCAGTCACACACGCGCGCGCACACACACACACACACACACACACACGTCAGGTCTCATGCCCACAGAGGGCATGAGCTGGGCACAGGGCCTCTGCTGGGCCCGGGGAGAGGAGGCGGAGGTGCCCCCTTGCTGTAGAATACTGGATACGGGTGGGCACTCGGACATCGCCTCTGAGAAGTGGGCCTTGAGCGGGACTGTGGGCTTCTGGGAGGGAGGAGGGAGGCCCTGGGAGGGCCGGGTTTGTCAGGACAGGCTCTGAGCCCCGCCTCCTCCCTCTCCCAGTTTACCAGCAGCCCCCGCAGCAGCAGGTGGCCCCGTCCTACGGCGGCTACAAGGAGCCTGCAGCCCCGGTGTCCACACAGCGCAGCGCCCCAGGCGGGGGCGGGGTGAGTCTCGGGGCCCAGGTGGGCGGTGGGAGGTGGGCGGTGGGCGGTGGTGAGGCCTGGGGCAGCCGGCGTGGGTGGGCCTGGAGAGATGGGCGGGCTTAGGGAAGAACCGAGGTCACAGATTCTTCTTAGAGACCCTGCCCGGCAGGCCTGGCTGCTCCTGGCCTCTGACCCCAGTTTCTACATCACCTGCAGGCGGTAGGGATCTCGGCCTCTGGGGCAGAGGGTGAGTGTGGGATCCGGGCAGAACCCTGGGCTGGGCTAGGGGCCCAGCCAGACCCGTCGCCCAGGTTCTCTTACTCCGGCCGCCTGGGAGCTCAGGAGGCAGCTTTGTGCTCGGGGCCACCCAGACCTGGTGCCTGGTCCCTGCTCTCCAGGGGGGACCCCCTGCTCTTCATGTCTCAGGCTGCTCCTTCCTCGGAGGGGTCCTCCCAGACATTAAAAGGGGGACCCAGAGTCAAGTCCCCATCCACTGACATGTGCCTCGAAATCACGTGAGATCCAGACACGGTCCCTCTTAGCCCCCGACTGGGCTAGCTCCCGGTCCGGCCAGTCCCACCCTTGTCAAGCCAGCTGGGCAGAGGTGTAGCCTCAGGTCCCTGCTGATTGCCCGCTAAGGCTGCTTAAGGAGACTTGGCCTCAGCTGTGGGTGCAGCCATCTTTGTGATGGATGATGGTCCATTAGCATATCCCCTCTTTATTAGATAGGATTGTGACTCTTTTTAATTCTCATCTGAAGCTATGTTGTTATTGATTTTAGAGAGAGGAAGGGAGAGGGAGAGAGAAGCACGTTGTGAGAGAGAACCATCAGTTGGCCGCCTCCTGCAACCTAGGTCTGTGCCCTGACCAGGAATCGAACCTGTGACCTTCCGGGGCTTGGGGCACCGCTCTAACCGAGTTACACCAGCCAGGGCGTGCCTGCCTTTTAGTAGATGCCAAATAGACTGGACACTCTCAGAGGTGACAGTGAGAAAATGCAAGGCAGAGCCCAGGCCTTCCCGTCTCTGGCTCCCGGGTCCCTGCTCACCCAGGCTCCACGCCGGGGTCCCAGGCCGGCAGGGAGGGAGGCCGGGTCCGGGCTGACTGTGCGCCCCGGGCTGACTGCGCGCCCCGGGCTGACTGTGCCCCCCCGGGCTGACTGTGCTCCCCGGGCTGACTGTGCTCCCCGGGCTGACTGTGCCCCCCCCCCCGGGCTGACTGTGCTCCCCGGGCTGACTGTGCCCCCCGGGCTGACTGTGCCCCGGGCTGACTGTGCGCCCCGGGCTGACTGCGCGCCCCGGGCTGACGGCGCGCCCCGGGCTGACGGCGCGCCCCGGGCTGACGGCGCGCCCCCGGGCTGACGGCGCGCCCCCGGGCTGACGGCGCGCCCCCGGGCTGACGGCGCGCCCCCGGGCTGACTGCGCGCCCCCGGGCTGACTGCGCGCCCCCGGGCTGACTGCGCGCCCCCGGGCTGACTGCGCGCCCCCGGGCTGACTGTGCCCCTGTCCCCGCAGAAGCGGTACCGCGCCGTCTACGACTACAGCGCCGCGGACGAGGACGAGGTCTCCTTCCAGGACGGTGACACCATCGTCAACGTGCAGCAGATCGACGACGGCTGGATGTACGGGACCGTGGAGCGCACGGGCGACACGGGGATGCTGCCGGCCAACTACGTGGAGGCCATCTGAGCCCGCTGCCCGCCCCGTCCTTCCGCGCATTCCGCCGCATCGCATCCGCATCGCCCTCAGTGTCTCTGTGTCTTTAGATCTGCGACAGCTCGTTCCTTCCCAACCTCCTCCTGCTTCTTTTGCCACCTGAAGCCTTGTCCTGCCCCTCCCCGGGCTCCTCCCTCGGCAGGTTTTCCCCTAGACCGACCTCTCGCTCTTCCCTCTGGTGGAGCAGGAGCGGACGTTCTACGGGCCCGGCCCCTGGGCTGGGCTGGAAAGGGGGGCCCCTCGGCTCCCAGGCCTCTGCCTGCTCTTTCTCGGCCCCCTCAGGCCCTCCAGCCCCCTCCTCACACACCCGAACATTCCAGGGCTGGGGTGAGCCCCGGCCCCCAGGACTCCGGGGAGGGGCTCCATGGCCGGGAAGAGAGAGGGCTCTGCTTCTCAGAGGTGGGGCTGCTGGCCCTCTGGGGGTCCCCTCCCCTCCCTCTCCTTCCTCAGAGGAGGGGGACGTTCCCGCAGTGGGTCCAGGCACCCCCCACACGTGTTCTCCTCACACTGTGATTTCGCTCTCCCGCCCACGGAGACCCGGTGTGGGCCAGGAGCTCCCGGGGAGGCACGGCTGGGGTCACGTCCTGGCCTTCCTTACTTTTGGGGACCGCTGCAGGAAGAAGGGGACGGGCTGCTCTCTCCGAGCCCCCTTTTCTCTGCACTTCCCCCGACCCCCCACTCCCCAACCCCCAGGACCCTTGGCTCGCCTCCTTGGCTGGAAGCTGAGGTCCTGACAGGTGGGATGAGGAAGCACCCGAGATCCGGGCTGGGTGGGCCACTCCTCCCTGCCCCTCCTGGAAGGGAGCCCCCTCCCCACCCGCCCCCACGTGCACGGGAACCGCGCGAGGCCCCAGGACCCGCTGTGTCTCCAGGACGTGGCGTGTGGGGGAAGGAGTGTGTGTGTCTGCGGAGTGTCAGCGAGTGTGAGCGTGAGCGTGAGCGAAGGGGCAGGGGGTGGCCTGCAGGGGTCTCTGGCTTGTGTGAGGCCGCACAGGACTGTTTCCCCCTCCTATTTTCCTCAGAGCCCACAGTGAGGGGACAGGGGCGGCCCTAGGGGACAGAAGTTCCTCATGCTTCCTTTGGAATGAAAATGCCTCTTCTGTCCCGGAATGGAGGAAGCCCGCCCGCCCGCCCGCCTGCCTCCGTTGCGGTGTGCTGGGCGGAAGGGAGGGAGTGACTGAAGATGGGTGGGCGCTGGCACCGCCTCCTGGGAGGGGGGAGGGAGAAGGCTTCATGCCTCCAGGCATATTCTCTCCCCCATCTCTGTCCTGCGCTGCAGACCAGGGGCCAGAGGCCCCTGTGCTACCCACACGGTGGGTGCCTTACTCTGGGGGCTCTGCCCCCCAGCCTCTCCCCTACTTCCCTAAAGCCCCCCCCCAGAGGTGTTAGGAGAGGGTCCCAGGGCTACAAAACTGGAAGCACAGGCCCCGGGCGAGGAAGGGAAAGATGGTGCTATCTCCAGTCCCTTCTGTCCCTCGCTGGCGGCTGTCACAGCCCTGCCTGGCGTTACTCATCTCTGGGCTTTCTCCCCCGCGTCCACCAGGCCCCATCGGTAACATCTTTGCGTCCTTGTCCCCTGCGTGGTGGCTGCAGGCATGATCGAGTCCTCTGCGTGTGAGTTAAGCTGGGACTATTGGGCCCGGATGAGGGAGCTCAGGAAATGACTGTGGGGGAACAGGTGTGATCTTTCTGGGGGAGGGTGGATGGAGGGTTTCCTACGGGGCGATCTGGGGGTGAGGGAGCAATGTTGGAAACCTGGGGAGAGGCCGGTCCATTCCATTTCCTCTTGATCTCAAAGCACAACATGGATTCTGGGACCAAAGGTCAGAGACACGTCGAGTGGAGGACCCAAGGGGGGCCTGGAGGAGCGAGAAACAGCCTTTTCACGCAGTTTAACTTCCCTTCCAAAACGAGGGGAGCCGGCCACTGGAATCCTGCTGCCTGGCCCGCCGCTCCTCCCATCCTAAAAATAGGGGACCTTTTTTTATACAACCCGCAGAGAGGAGGGGCTGCCGCACTGGTGCTGAGGGACCCAGGGGCTGCTGGGAGTCCTTGTTCCTTTCCAGAACCATCCATCCCCAGAAGAGCACAGAACTCGAGGGCTGGGCTGAGGCCCCGGCCTCCTCTTAACAGTTCATAGAGGTCTTTTAGCCAGTGTCCCAGGAAAAGTCAGAGCTAGGATGTGAATATGGCGTTAGTGGACCAATAATAAATGCGAGAAGCCCAACGGTGAGAAAAGTGAGTTCTCTCAACACCGCTTCCTGTTTTCTTCCTCGTGTCCCTCCAGGGAAAACTATTGCTTAATTTCTGCATTTCCCCCCTTCACGTATGCACTTTGGGGCTTTTTTTTTTTTTTTTTTTTAATAGCTGGAAAAAAAAACAACCGCCTCACAAACCTGTATTTAAAAAGAAACAGAAATGACCGTGTGAGACTTGCCTCTGTCCGAACATTTCATCCATGTGTGTGTGTGTGAAGCCGTCATTCATCTTTTTATATGGGGTGGTCGTCTCTCCCTGGTTTGTCTGGTCCCCTCCCTCGTGGGCTTGTGCTTGGGATCAAATCCTTCTGGCCTGTTATGATTCTGAACGTTTGACTTGGACCACAAGTGAATCCCTCTGGTGACTCGAATAAAACTATAATTTTTACCTGCGGACTTCGCTTCCTCTCTGGCTCTGGCGGCGGCTGTCTGCGTGTGACCATCTGTTTGGGGGCATTGGCCTGGCACCCTCCTGGGAGCCCTGCCACCTGTCCTTCGGGGTGGGGGTGGGGGGAAGAGACCAGTTTGGAAGCAGTCAGCCTGGAGTGGCAATTGGCCTTGGCACCTACACACCCGCCTGCGCCTGGCACTGGAATGACACTCCCACAAACTTCCGAGTTCCCGTGTTCTCTTCCTGTCTGACTTGCTTCACTAGGTACCCGTCTCCCCACTGGGCAGGTGGTGATGGGTCTAACTCAGTGGTCGGCAAACTCATTAGTCAACAGAGCCAACTACCAACAGTACAACGATGGAAATTTCTTTTGAGAGCCACATTTTTTTAACTTAAACTTCTTCAAAACAGACTCGCCCAGGCCGTGGTATTTTGTGGAAGAGCCACACTCAAGGGGCTGCATGTGGCTCTCGAGCCGCAGCTTGCAGACCACGGGTCTTAATTCATCTTTAAACTCCCCGTGTTTGCCCAAGGCCAGGCACAGAGCGGCTCAACAAATGTGTGCCTTAAAGAATGAGCTCAGCTGGGGGCTGTTCTAGCTCTGCCTGCCCTTCACAGGCCCATACCCGAGGGATGAACTGACGGAGCCTGGGACGGAGGGACTGCGGTGGGAGAAGGCAGGTGCAAAGCCGTCCGTTCGCTGGCCTGACAACCCAACGCCCTCGTCACGATGCCTTACACCTGTGATCTTCAACGCACGCTTTTTATTTCATCTTATTAGCCGTGCCCATCTTATAAGAGGGGGTTCACTGAAACCCAGAAAGGCCGTGGTTTGGGGGAAGTCACAGCTGGGCTGGAGGTCTTAGGACCCCGGATGTGATGCTCACAGTCTCCTGCTACCTTGCTAGGGTGGGCTGTGTACCCAAGC
This sequence comes from Pipistrellus kuhlii, assembly GCF_014108245.1. Lineage (NCBI taxonomy): Eukaryota > Metazoa > Chordata > Mammalia > Chiroptera > Vespertilionidae > Pipistrellus > Pipistrellus kuhlii. The sequence continues at coordinate 4,829,877 of NW_023425537.1, read as the reverse complement.
CCTTTGCACGTCTCATTTCAGTATCTCCTGAGCTCTGGTCTTCGCTCCAGGGGCCCTGGGTCTAACGCCCCACCAGAAGGCCTCTCTGTCAGGCTAAGGAGGGGCCAGAGGTGGAGAAGGGATCCAGACCCCCCCGTCCAGCTGTTTTGTGGAATCCACCAGTAGCCTCCCGTCCAGCTGTTTTGTGGAGAGGGCATTTCCCACTCGGGCTCAGAGGGAAGGCATTCATTCCCTGGCTGCAGGGTGATGGCGGGGTGGGGAGGAAAAGGGCCTTCTTGAACTGAGCCTGCACTGAGCTTCCTAAGAAAGGGAATGTGACAGATAATCAGGGGAAGGACAGGCCGGGTCAGCAGGGCTGACCGTGTGGGCAGTGTCGGGCGGCAGCTGGTGGGATAATTAAAGATAATACTGACACCTGCTTCTCGGAAGCAGCGGCTGAAGCAGCGGCTGTCTGGTGTTCCCGCTAGAAGGGAATGAGTTGGCAGGTCTTGTCTCCTGTGGGCCTGGCCCCTTTTGTTAGAGTGAGGCAGGCCCCTCGCCCCAGGAGGCTGCTCTCCCCTGAGCGATGAGAGGGGCAGTCCTTCTGCTCGGGAGGGGCACTGTGTGCCCAGGAGGAGTTTCTAGCCCGATTCTAGAAGTGGCCTGAGTTCCCGAGAGACCTAGCGTGAGGAGGGAGGATGCTAATGCTTCACCCACAGGCTCTTCCAAAGAATTTTTTTTTGGGTGGAGCCCTGGACACTAGGCTTCAGAGATGTCACAGGAAAGTTTGGTAATTTAATGGAAAATAAGACAAACAGGCATTAAGAGCAACACAATACATAATACCCACGACCCAGCTTAAACAAATAAAACATCAATTTTCCCCCCTTTCCCTTCAGAAGAAGCCACTTGAATTTGCATTTCTAGGCCCAGGGGGGCCTGAGAACTCCGTGCCTCTCTGGGCGTTAACACCAGGAGGAACGCGGAGGAGGATACAAAAGAACAAGAATGTGGTAATGACCGCAGGGAGACAGGCGGGAGAAGGGGAGAGGCCTCTGGTGCCCGCACTGTAGAGGGAGGGACCTGAGCCCAGGGGCATTTCAGACAGAAGGTGGGCCAGTCTGGGGCGGAGAGCAATGTGGATTCTGGAGTGTGCAAGCCGACTGGTAGTTTTTATTTACTTACTTACTTTATTGATCTTTTACAGAGAGGAAGGGAGAGGGATAGAGGGTTAGAAACATCGCTGAGAGAGAAACATCGATCAGCTGCCTCCCGCACACCTCCTACTGGGGATGTGCCCGCAACCAAGGTACATGCCCTTGACTGGAGTCAAACTCAAGACGCTTGAGTTTGCAGGCTGATATCCACTGAGCCGAAGCGGTTAGGGCTGGTAGTTTTGAATCTTGGTCTCTGCCACTTCCAGTGACACATTGGGCAAATTCCTCACCATCTCTGAGCCTCAGCTATAGGAGACCTGTAGGGAGGGTGAAGTTACACCATCTGGGCAGTATCTGGCACAGGCTAGAAATCCTGTGTCAGCCCCGTCCCAGAGGTGCCAGCTGAGGCTCACATGAGACCTTTCCCCACATCTCTCCATACGGGACCTTTACACCTTGCATACGGCCCACCCCACTCCCAACCATTCTTCTCCTGAGATCGTTTGCTGGGGAGTGGGGGGGTGGTGAGGAGAAAGAGGGAAGAAAGGCAGAACGACTCACTCCTAAGGGATCTGGCTAGAGATCCGCTCTCCTCCTCCAGCCCTGTCATGCAGACTCCACTTAGATACCAAGGGGTGGGATTGGGTTCCTGGGGAGAAATTGAGCCTCCTCAGTGCTGCTTGGTCTCAATCCAGCAGTTCCTGGGTTACCCAATCCCGGGCTTCCTGATTGGTTGGCTGTGGTGTATGGAGGTGGGGTAAAGGAAGCTGCTGATGGACCGGCAGCATCCCGGACTCGGGCCCTGGAAGGGGGAGGGGGAAAACGAGGGCTGAGCCGTGGAGGGAGGAGGGAGCCATTCCTCTCCGCTGACTGCAACCTCGGAGCTCACAGCTCACATTTCCCTGCAATCCAGAGGCCTCCTCTGCCGAGAACTCCATAATGCTGGATATTTTCATCCTGATGTTCTTTGCCATCATAGGCCTGGTCATTCTCTCCTACATCATCTATCTGCTCTAGTGCCTGCAGCTGCGGCGGAGCCCACAGGAGAACCGCTCAGGGAAGAAGGATGAAGCTGGCTAGCCGAGGATCCTGCTTTGCTGACGCACCGGTGGATTTTTGCTTCTGGTCATTATTTCGGGTATTGATTCAAAAACAAAATTAAGAGAGATCTTGTTTTTGAATCCCCCACCCCCCTCCCAGATGCATTGATGTAGTATTTCTCAGACCACTCTGAAAAGAATAAGAAATGCCGACTTTTTTCTTTGTGACCTCATTTAAAACATTAAAAAAAAAAAATGAAAGCCACTAGGTGAAGGATTTTTAGGTAGACTGAGTTGGGAGTGGTGTGCATGGTGGGAGGGACTATAATTTTGTAGCTTTTTCTCTCAAGTTGCTCAAACTCCAAGTTGTCCGTTCTCTTCCGGTAATTAAAGGTTAAAAACACGTCATTCTATGCCAGCAGGGTGGTTTACAATTATGCTTGCACCGTTGCGTTCATGACTCATTCTCACTTGAAGATGAGCTAGGAAATGAGAATTACTGAGGAGTGGGGTTTGGGGGAAAGGAGAGGTGGAACTCCTCTTTCTTTTCTTAGTCCCCAGAGCCTAAGACCAGGGAAGGAACGGAGACCTTTGCCGCCGTTCCCATCTGACCCTGTTGTTTCTGCGTTTCCCACAGTTCCCGGTCTCCGGTCCAGCAAGAGGCCTCTTATCAACAGCGGCTGCCCTGCCGCCCAAACAGATCCCTTCCAGAGCCTTCCGGATATGGTCAAGCAAGGGACTTCTGGAATTCAGAGTCTGAGGCACTCGGCTGGGACATCAGGAATTCACGGGCATGGCTGGCAGGTGTGCGTGCTTTTGAGCTCTAAGCTGAAAACACGGATAGCTGAAATGGAGACTTATTTAAATGACCCTAGAGAGCTTCTCAAAATTCATTTAGATAGGAGAGCCTTTCCTTAGGTGTTTTCTTTCCCTCACACGAAGGTGTTCCTTTGTTAAGCCCAAAACCACATTGTCTCTCTTGACCTAGCCACTTCACCCCTGCTGCTATAGATTGCACAATCTGGGGCTGTGTGATTTCCTTTGACTTAGTCTCTAGCCTGAAGGAACTTGTCATCTGAGCTTTTAAGATTTACTTTCCTCGCTCCCCTAACATTTGCGCTCCCGCTTCTCACTGAAAGAGAGAAACAGTTCTATAGTTCTCATTCTTTGTGCGTGGCTGAGTCATAAATTATTGAAACAAGATGGCTATGCTTGTTATTTGGGAGAAATATCTCTCTTACTGCAAAGTAAATGCTTTTTTAAGTTGTCAAATGTTTCTTTTCTGGAAAAAACCTTTCAACTTATTTTCTGTCCAATTCAGGTTGAAGAAACCATATATTTTGGGGTCCAGAAAAGACTGAAAAATCCATCATAATTGTTTTACATTTGATTTTTTAGCTTAAAAATAAACAAGAAAGATGAACTTAATCGGTTTACCGATACCATTGTGTCCCATTCCCATGTTTTAAAAAGAAATAAAATCGAGGCATTATAATATATTGTCAATTAAAATGAAAAACTTGCATTTTAGAATTCTGGCCAAGGAAAAACATTGTTCTAGAAGCTTTTTGTCTTGGCAACAAATTATGTGACCTTCAGTAAGTCATTGAACCTTTCAGGGTTTCATTTTTTTCTGACAAATGGAAGCGATGGACTAGAAAATTGTTAATATCCACTTTGAAGTTCTACAATTCTAGGATGCATCATCTTTGAAAACTACATCTTTGAGAACAGAAATCTTAAAAAAAAACAAAAAACCTTAATAGTTAACAGTAGTCCACTTTCCTGCTCTCCCCAAGTGACATTTTATGACAAAAACTCAACTACAAGACTTTTGGCACATTGTGAGGGGAAAAAATGACTATTTTTTACCCCAAATATATATCAGTGGTCCTTGGCCATGGTGGTTTGTAACAAAAATAGGTAATCTGATAGATACACCAATGCAAAAGCCTGGCCTGACCATTAATACATTCAGAGATGATCTTTTGTTATCTGTGGAGTCCTTGATATGATATTTCCCAGTAAAACATTCCTCTGACTCTTTGGCATAGTTTTGTGTTTGAAACGAAAATTTTCTTCAAATCAAGATAGCAGCTCTAGGTCATTTCCTAGGCAATCAGGGAAGTGTTAGTATTTTGGAGGGGTCCAAGTAACAGTTAATTATGTGGTATAATCTTCATGGTATAGTCTCTAATCAAGCTCGCTCTGAAGTTTTTCATGAGATCAAGGCTCTTCAGTCTGAATCCACAGAAAGTTGAAGTGACTAATCAATTCAGTGAAAACAATCCGCCGATTTTCAGTTATACAACAGTGATATATACCACTGGCACCGGGCACAATCTAAGGACAGAAAGATTATCCATATTTTCAGTTACTTGTGAAATAATTACATTTTGGAAGAAATGTTATGACTTTGTGGGCCGCGCCTGCATGGCCAAGGGGGTGGCTGAAAGGCTCAGAAAAGACAGACAAAAGAATGAAAGCTGCTTCTTGGTGGGATGGGGCTTTCTGAGAGACAGCGCCAACTCCCACCAGCCGAGTCTTTATTTTATAGCAGATGCCACGAGGCAAAGTAAGGGCGTGGTCAAGATGTTTACAGCATTCTCGTGGGTTTTGATCTTACTCCATTACAAGCACCTGATCAGGCTTTGTTTACCTGCAGCCTCTAGCACTCAGGCACGTGGGCCACGTGTTTGGACCACAGGTTCACGCTGACAACCACAGCTGCTGGCTATCATTGTGCAGGGAGGCTCTGCCCTCCACGCTGGGACTTGCACGTGGCCATGAGAGGACTGTGCCCTCTGATCAGTCCAAGGCTTGACCCTGTCCAAACGCTGTAGCTGCACCCAACTTTATGCTTATATCCATCCTATAATAATGCCAGTTTATAACAGTGTTTTACAGTGTTTATCATTTTGATAATTTAAAAATTTTTTCATATTTAAACTTTTTGTATATTAAAACACTGGAAAACATTGCTTCTGTAATATAAGGTTGTGTTTGGTTTTAAACCTCATCTAAGGATATTCTTCCATTAAATTTTTAGAGAAAGTGGAAGAGAGAGGGAAAGACAAGAGAAATATTGATATGAGACAAACACATCGATTGGTTGCCTCTCCTGCTTGAGGCCTGACCAAGCAAGGTACATGCCCTTGACTGGAATCGAACCTGGGACCTTTTGGTCCACAGGCTGATGCTCCATCCACCGGCTAGGTCGGTAATATAAGGTTTTGGATAAATTTTATAAATCTGTGTCATAGGGCAATCATGTCCTAAGAAAGGGGATTATACTTGGCCCACATAAATGCAATAAAAACATCTCTAAATAATTATAGAATACTTGGAAAAAATTAATGTGGCATAATGCTAAGAATTATTATATTAATACCTGCTTTATTGATTAAAAATAAGGGGTTTGTATGGAATAAAGGGTTTGTATGGAAAAGTGATGTATTTTATTTTATGAGCAAGAGGACATATTTTGGGAAATAGTTAAATAATGGAAAGATAAATGTTACTAAGCTAGACTCATCCAAGCAATGAGCTCTGAGTATATGGAATCAAATCCAAACTTTCAGAGTTTGAAGCTTAGCATGACATTAATTTGTTAACTTTCAGAAAATGTTTGCTTATAAAAGGCTTATAATAAGCATTCAAATTTCAAAATCCCTTGAGTATCATTTTAATTTAAATTATTTACAAATAATGGGAATTTCCCTTAATAGAATACTAAAGAATAGTTGAAATAAAAAATTATCTTTGTAAATTATATACTTTGCCTTTACCAACCTCCAAATGTTTGTTACAATGGCCTCTTCTAGTTTTGCTCTCATCTATTTTATTTTTTTTTTTTTATTTTTTTTTTTTTAAATATATTTTATTGATTTTGTACAGAGAGGAAGGGAGAGATAGAGAGTTAGAAACATCGATGAGAGAGAGTCATCGATCAGCTGCCTCCTGCACACCCCCCACCGGGGATATGCCCGCAACCAAGGTACATGCCCTTGACCGGAATCGAACCCGGGACCCTTCAGTCCCCAAGCCGACGCTCTATCCATTGAGCCAAACCGGTCCCGGCATGCTCTCATCTATTTTAAACAAAAATAAAGCAAAGTCATATATAAAGAGAGAAACAGAAAAAGTCATTGACACAACTTCCATTATAAACTCAAACTCACTAAGGAAGACATTTAGAAATAGTTAATAACTTTTTGTTCTTAAAAAAACACTGCAATATCTTGTAGTCATGGGAAATAACAGGTAATACACAATACTTAATTACATATTTTGTTTTTTGAAATTAGTATTAAACTAATTGTAGCATATCCATTTTAGCAGGAATTAAAATATTAATTGGTTGGGGATTTGGTATCTGAAATAGATAACAGAACAGTATAGAATACTGTTGTAGTTACAGATTATTATACAACTTAGGAATTGTTGCTAGTAAATGAAATTAATTTATATACTATAATATTAAGCATACATATACATAAATATATAGCTAATTAAACATTATTTTATGTTAAGGCATTTTATATTTTGATCATGGCAGAGCTTTAATAAATAAAAGCTTAAATAAAAATAAGTTCCTCAAAAAGAAATAATTTAAAGAAATTTATACATTCAATGACTTGCATAATGACAAACTGGACAACTTAGAAATGTTTCTAATTTTATTTTTATTTTATTAATATAAATAACAAAATAAATAAAAGTTAACAAATATTAAATATTTACGTATCAAAGACATTTTACCATAAACACAATACTTTAAAAATAATAATCATACTTTTTAGTTTGTGCACCTTGAAGCTATGATCTTAGAATATCTATAAGCATTTGTTTTATTTTGTTTTTAACTTAAAAGGCTTTCAAAGGTTAAACTAAGCTTGTTTTTTTAGTCTAATTACGAAGAGTTTTCTGGAGTTATATTTTCTTTCTTGATGAAAAAAAAGTATTCTTAGTCAGTCCTTTGGCACTTTTTTGTAACCTAGGAAAGACTGCCCAAAACAACTATTTTTGGGCTGGTAATGTTTCTTAGTCTAGTAATGTTTCAATAAACCAAGGAGCTATGTCCACAGACTGGTTTCTGACAGGGTTCACAGCTGCCTGTAGTGGAATTGGTAAAGAAGTTACATTGCTAGCAAGGTATCCAATAACATGAGGCTTTTACAGCAGCTTTGTATTTTTATCCTTCACAATATTTATTGACATAAACATTTCTAATCATATAATTCAGTACTATTCACTTAAAGAAGTTAACTCAGGTCGAAACCGGTTTGGCTCAGTGGCAGAGCGTCGGTCTGCGGTCTGAAAGGTCCCAGGTTCGATTCCGGTCAAGGGCATGTGCATTGGCAGTAGGGGGTGTGCAAGAGGCAGCTGGTCAATGTTTCTCTCTCACCGACATTTCTAGCTCTCTATTTCTCTCCCTTCCTCTCTGGAAAAAATCAATAAAAAATATTTAAAAAAAAAAAAGAAGTTAACTCAGGTAATAGCCACACGAAGAGATTAATAGTTGTTTTTTGCTGACATAAGATGGTTCCTCCACTTGTACCTTTTCTACTGGGCACATCACACTTGCTCTAAATTCCAAAGGTGAAAAATTATCATGGCAATAAAATCTTTGTTATTAACAAAACAACTGGGAGCATGAATTAAGCTATCAGAGATGGGAAAGGTGTGAAATAGGTGCCTATTGTTCATGCCATGGGAGAGCAGCCTTAAACTCTTCAAAGCCAGAAAGGCTTCCCAGGTACAGTAATTTACTGCCGGATCGTGAAAACAACAAAGTTGAGGAGTCAGAAGGGCATGAGAAGGAATTATCCAAAAAAGTATTAAGAAGATATTTTTTTAGCCAACCTGATATGCTCCGGGGTTGAGCACCGACCCAGGAACCAAGTGGTCACTGGTCATATGCCTGGGTTGCTGGGCTTGATCCCCAGTGGAGTGCATGCAGGAGGCAGCCGATTGATGATGTTCCTCTCTCACCCATGTTTCTATCTCTCTATCCCTCTCCCTTCCTCTCTCTCTAACAAAATCAATAAAGATATATTTAAAAAAAAGATGTTTTATGGTTTCATAAAGTACAGAGTATTTATCACAAGAAATAAACTTTAAATTAGTGTCTAAGAAATGTAGTACCATTAGTTTGTTATTAGTACTATTATGGTATGTGTGTGTGTGTGTGTTTAGAAACAATAGTAAAGTTCAATGTAATGCTGTCATTGAGCTTTTTGGGCTTGCCTTCTAGTCGAAGTAAAAATCATCCTACAAATAGAAGTCAAAGAATTCTGAGGAAATCACTATGAAAAGGAAAAAAAAGAGCTAGAAGCCCAGGTTAATCTTCTAATTCATAAAAAGGTACAGAATAAATGAATGATTTGAATTGTTAGTATTGTTATTATGACTATTCTAGAGTCAGCTAGGAGTGAACAATCTAACATTCTTAGGCTATTCATTTTGCACATGCTCGGTTTTTGTGGCAATATGATTGCATATACCATAACTTAAATATCAATATTAATGATAATATGCTTTCACAATTTAGGCTCCCACTTCAAAATTTGATATCACACTTTATTCCTAATGACGAATATATTCAGCAAAAAAACTGGACTGCTGTCCAGCTGGGTTCGGGCTTCATTCACCCTTTAGAAAGATAACCACCATCAACTCTAATTGTATAGATTTACTGCAGCCTGGTTTCTCTGTTACAATAAAATTACTGTCGACCCAAAAAGTAAAAAAAAAACACAACAATAATAATAATAATAATAATAATAATAATAAAAACCACACTGGATTGCTGAATTGAGGAAACTGCAAATTTTATCTCAAAAGTTATTTTTATTTATTAATAATTGAATGAAGAATTTTTCAATTTACTTTTTATTGGTAGCAAGATGATATCATTTACCTATTATACCCAAAGAATGAATCAGATTTTTTACGTCCCAAATTTCTCAGGATGGTGAGATAATGATCTCACAAGTATCGAGAATAATGCAATAATGTGTTTTTCAAATTTTACAGCAGCAGTCATGTCAAGTATATGAGATTCAAAATCCAGGTAAAAAACTTTTAAATTAAGCCATTCTTCTTTTGTAAATTTCTGAAAATAACTATTGTAGAGACTTAGGTAATTCAAGGAACACAAGGAAACTTCACAATGCCAAATTGCTTCTCTAAGAGAATGAAACTTAACATCTATGTAATAAACTTTAAAATATTCACTATGTTAAATTTTTTACTTTCTTTCCTTCATTCCCTCCCTCCCCCAATAATCTAATGGAGTATATTCTCAACTTGGAATTACTAATATTTTGATAAGTAAATGGTTAGGTTTTCCAAAGCATGTAAGAGAAAAAGAGTGAGAGAGAAAACAAAAAGCTAATTAAAATGTTTTGTACTCTGGTATCTGCCAACTTTTAATCTTCATAATTTAGTGGTGAACTGGAAGGAAGAAAATGAAATTGAGAGGAAGAAAATGAAACTAGGATAAAAGCAAGGACTTGTTTTTCCCCCCATAAATATGCAAAGGCTAACCTCTGGAGAAATAATTCCTGCAACCGATGGAATTACAGTTGGACAATCCATCAAAGAAAGGCAGTTAGTTTCTGACCATCCAAGGTTAAGTGCTTATGCTACTGAAATTTAGTAAAATCTTGTTATAAAAATTTACATTTCCTCCACAAATTTCACTCTTCCTCAATCTTATTAAATCTCTTACTGAGCCCCACTTGCCAAATACTTGAAAATTTTACACTATTTCTATCCTACTTCTGCAGGTAATTTCTATATCGTCTAGTTGTTTCTTCCCTTTATCAGGTCAAGAGGTGATTTAAATTAAGGGCTTGGAAAAAGAGAGCCGGTGTCTGAAAAGTTGAGTGGGAAAAGTTGTGTTCACCCGAGGAGAAGAATTGGAAAATCCAGGAGGGCTCCAGCGTTATGTCAGCCTCATTAGGCGCTATTATTTTCTACTTTAATAGTAAAAGTGATGCTAGTCAGACTGAAATAGCCCTGGAGCTTCTTAGAATTCATTTATTTGAGTGAAGAAAAATCCCACTCCTGGGTTGCTTTTACATCCATGCTTCCAGTTTCTTCAAGTTCTACTCTTTAAGATAGGGAGAAAAGCTTTAGGAAGAAGTGCAAATTATTTGTGCATATTGTGCTGGCATCAGAATATTTTCTTTCATTTTATATTTTCCCTTATTTGCAACATTTTACTCTAATCCCCAGAAAATAAAATATGATTTGTATTAAAACACTATATACCCCTCTCTTTATAGACTTTTTATATGATTTATAATATATATATATATTTGTCTATATGTACATATATAAATATTTATGGATATGTATATACATATACACACATACTTTCTTTGGTTTTGATCTGTTAGTTTATACAAAAAATGAACAAAATATAATGGTCTTTATAACTATATGCCAACAAGGTGGTTTAAAATGTGATTTATATCTGCACATTCCAAAACATCATATTGCAAACCTTCATAAAACATTCTAGGCTATGTCTACACAATCTAAGCACAGTGAACAGATACATACTAAATTTGGGTCTGCTCAACTACAAAACAAAATTTTCTCTTGCTTCAAAGTCTCATACATACAGTCTGGTTGGCCCCAGACTCTTGGACACTAAATTTTGGTGTTAGGTTTATAAAGTCTGGAGAGAAACAGCTTGTTTTCTAGAATAATCTCAATATATTCTTGGGTTTGCCTATAATTTTTATATTAATAATATAAGCAGTTGCCACTAAAATGCTGTGCAACTTTAGAATTACTTGGGTCATAAAAAGTTCCCTGGGCGCTCTTTTTTGATTGTGGAAAGGAGCATTCTTCTCATCGTTAGTTCAGTGAGGTAGTCTCTAAATGCACGGCTTTCTGAGTATTTAGGTAGCGATAGAATTGATGGTCAAATACAGGACCTCCTTATGGAAATTAGCTTGAGCATGCACAAGATGGAACAAATTCAAAAAGATTCTGTCCTCTTCATCTCGATCTCCTATATGCCATACACAAGAATGGACAGTTGGGGGAAAATGACAGTAAAGTTTTAAATATATGATCTATTTAAAACATAAGATGTCCCAATTTTTTCTAATATACGTAGCAGAAGACTAGTTATTGATCTTAATCAGATGTTAACCATTGAGATCATGGAATTCTATAACAGCACTAACTTAGAAGTCTGAGAAAAGGATGCTGGTCCATGTTACTTTCAACTTTATGACTGAGGGTAAGTCAGATAACTATCTACCGATAAGCTTTAGTTTTCTCATCTGTAAAATAGGGTTAATTATCATGTTGTCTACCTAATAAAACTGTAAAAAATGTACATTAAAACTATACAAATACAGGATATTATTGTGATGAGTATGATGGTTGATTAGTGAACAAGTTAAAATTGTTTCCCTTTATCAGGTCAAGAGGTGATTTAAATTGAGGGCTTGGAAAAAGAGAGCCGGTGTCTGAAAAGTTGAGTGGGAAAAGTTGTGTGTTCACCCGAGGAGGAGAATTGGAAAATCCAGGAGGGCTCCAGCGTTATGTCAGCCTCATTAGCCCTTAATTTAAATCACCTCTTGACCTGATAAAGGGAAATCGGATCCTATCAGAGCAGACTCTTTGACTTTGTCTTCCATTAAAACTAATATCAGATTTAAAAAAGTGACAAGACCAGAAACTAAATATATCCCATGGAAAAGCAAACAAAAAATGTCTACTCCTTCTATTGTTGGTTTAGAAATAAAAGTCTACACAGAATTATTCCTGTCTCAAGTGGAGACTAGAATGCATTTATTCACTCCTGCGCACCATCTACATGCATACTCACCAGACATAATTGACTGCAGCATTTCCATTATAATACATGCAAATGCATTTGCCACATTCTGCAGGAAGCTGGTTTTTTCAACTGAGGTACTAAAGACTTTACAGACTTTTTGCATCATTTTAACTGCCCAGTCCATGCAGTATAGTTCTTTCTCGCACACCTGATTTAGACATACAAAGCATTATGGAATATCTTCATTTAAAGAAAGCTATAAAATTTGAAAATTGTATTAACTATGATGGTTTATAATTTTATATAATTTATTTATTACACATGGCATTATATATATTTATATATATATTTATTATATATATATTTATTTATATATATATTTATTTATTTATTTATTAGTCCTCACATGAGGATATTTTTCCATTGATTTTTAGGGAGACTGGAAGAGAGAGAGAAAGACAGAGAAACATCGATGTGAGAGGAACACATTGATTAGTTGCCTCCTGCACTCCCTGACCAGGGCCCAGGCCAGGGAGGAGCCTGCAACCAAGGTATGTGGCCTTGATCAGAATCAAACCCAGGACCCTTTGGTCCACAGGCCGATTCTCTATCCCCTAAGCCAAACTGGCTAGGGCAATTTAGTTTACATTTTCAATTTAGTTTACATTTAACATTTTTCTGTATTAGTTTCAGATGTACAGCATAGTGGTTAGAAAATCATGTACTCACTGATCCCATACATAGTTATCATGATACTATTTTTAAAAAATATATATTTTTATTTATTTTTTTACAGAGAGGAAGGGAGATAGTTAGAAACATTTATGAGAGAGAGTCATCGATCAGCTGCCTCTTGCACACCCCCTAGGGGGGACGTGCCCAGAACCAAGGTACATGCCCTTGACCGGAATCGAACCTGGGACCCCTCAATCTGCAGGCCGATGCTCTATCCACTGAGCCAAACCGGTTTCGGCTATCATGATATTATTGACTGTATTCCCTATGTTATAGTTTACATATCTGTTACTGTTCTGTAACTACCAATTTGTACTTCTTAATCTCTTTAATCTTTTTTTACCCAGACGAACTGTCAGTCTGACTCTGTATCTTATTATAGAATATTAATGTAAGAATTAATATAAAAAACAATTGTTATTTTTATGGACAACAGACTTCTGCCCTTTCACTCATGCAATAGATATTGATGGAGCACATGCTAAGAGGTGGAAATATGATAAGCCATAAAGACAGGGCTTCTATTTTGAAGGAGTCTAATCAGGGTGACAGACAAACAAGAAATTTCAATAGGCAAGAGAACTCTATAGTATTATCAACTTTTTATCTTGGAAGTTGTAGGAAATATTTATCTTTCTATTGTTTAAAAGATAAATATTTAAAGGAAAGACTACATGTTAATAGTTAAAACTGAAAGAAAAAGGTTTATTATTAACATTCTAAATGGCCATTTTAACATATAGCTAAATAATATGCAGCATGAAAATAAACTTTATAGTAGTATCACTAAACAATATTAATCTGATAGGAAAGATGTATTCTACTTATGTGTAAGGAATGGTACAAGGCACTATGAAAAGCATGTGACATAGTCCTGGATATCAAAGAATTTGCAATCTGTTTTGGGAGATAACTTACCACTATAAGTAAATGAAGATAAAGAGAAGACAAATCTGAGGCAATTTAGGGAAAATTAATGATCAGAGTTGAGATGATAATCAGGGAAGGCTTTCTGGAAGGCTTCTTCACCCAGTGACTCCCTCTCCATTCTGTTTGCTATGGTGCTGTCAGAGTGACCTATGATATTAAGAACTCGAAGCTGATCACCTCACTCCCCTCCCTAAAACTTTTCAGCAGCTCCCTATTAGAGGATGTGTTCAAGCTCCACAGAAAGTCTACCAGCCCTTCATTACCTAGCCTCTCCCTTTCTGTCTGATCACGCTTCCTCCTCTTCCTCTTCCTTACATTTTACCCTTCAGAAATAATACTGAGCTACTTACAGTCCTGTGAATATAGCCATGCAATTCTCTTCCCCTCTCTTTTGGAGAAAGTGTGTTTAATTATTAAAATAAATATTTATATTGAAATTACTTTAGTAGCTTTATTCACACTTTAAAAAGAGCCACAGAGGTTTCATTCATGTTTTAAGCAGTTGAGTTGGTAATAACCCTGTCTCCACTTCATAGGAAATGAATTACTTCAATTCTTCCTCACAACAGCCAACTTGAGGATTACTCCATTGCTTGTGAAGCATTGGTTGAGCTGGCATCTGCGATGGTAGCCAAATAGTGATTTGCCCTCTCTGCCTTGTGAACTTCTATTCATTTTTAAAAATAAATTTGGTTTGAGAAAGCCCTCACTATGCTCTACTCTCACCCATATTGGCTCCTCTTTGCTACCTCTGATTGTATCTTTCTGCATATATAGTTTTGCACTTACCTCACTGAATTTATTTATATATACCTTAATATCACTTAAAACACTATAAACAGCTTTCTGTCAGAGAACTGTTTTATGAATTTCCATAACCTAGAATCTCACATAGTGTGGCCTGTAGTAAAATCTCAATTTTTATTAAATGAATATTAAATATATTTTAAATGTTTTGTTTTGAAAACATTTTAACTATAGAAAGTAGAGAGAATAGTATAATGAATCCCGTGTATCCACTTTCCAGCTTACCAATCTTGTTTCACCTTTACCTCCATTCCCTACCATATCCTCTCCCTGCTGCCCATTGGTTATTCTGAAGCAAATCAAATAGAGTACTATATTTTTTATTTTTTAATTTCATTTAATTGATTTCAGAGAGGAAGGGAGAGGGAGAGAGAGGAACATCAATGATGAGAGAGAATCATGGATCGGCTGCCTCCTGCACACCACCCATCAGGGATGGAGCCACAACCCAGGCCTGTGCCCTGACCAGGAATCCAACTCGGGAGCCCTCAGTCCGCAGGCTGATGCTCTATCCACTGAGCAACACTGGACAGGGCAAGTACTTTATTTTTTAATAGAATTTTTGAAAAAAGAATATAACTTGGCAGAGCTGTATGATGACAATCTAGACATGAATTAGGGAGAGGTTAATACAGAGAATAACTCCAAGTATGATAGTTTATTACTATTACTATTTTTTTTCCTTTTTTTAAGAGCTATTTTTATTTTTATTTTATTGATTTATTCACAGAGAGGAAGAGAGAGGGATAGAGAGCTAGAAACATTGATGAGAATCATCGATCAGCTGCCTCTTGCACACCCCCTACTGGGGATGTGCCCGCAACCAGGTACATGCCCTTGCCCGGAATCGAACCCGGGACCTTTCAGTCCGCAGGCCGACGCTCTATCCACTGAGCCAAACCGGTCCCGGCACTATTTACCGTATTTTTCGGACCATAAGACGCACTTTTTTCCCCCCCAGAAGTGGGGGGAAAAAGTCCCTGCGTCTTATGGTCCAAATATATCCTACACATATACTTTTAAAAAAAAAGTTTTTTTACTTGCCCGGCTCTGTGTGGTCTGTGTGTGCTTGCCCAGCTCTAAAATGGTTCTAAATGCTGCTGTTTACTTTACAGGGTTGATTACATGTGTTTATGACTGTGATGTTGGGTTTTAATGCACATAAAATATTTTAGGACACTATTTGTTTCAGAATCTTTTTTTCTTCATTTCCCTTCTCTAAAAACTGGTGCGTCTTATGGTCCAAAAAATACGGTATTTTTTGTTAATCCTCACCCAAGGATATTTTTCCATTGATTTTTTTTTTTTTAGAGTGGAAAGGAGGAAGGGAGGAGATGGAGGGAGAGAGAAGGACATATGAGAGAGAGAGAGAGAGAGAGAAAATATGAGATATATGAGAGAGATACATCGATCTGATCAGTTGACTCTAGCCCTTGCCCCAACTGGGGCCGGGAATTAACCTACAATCCAGGTACTTGCCCTTGACGTGGGAAATGGAACCTGAGACCCTCTGGTACTCGGGACGATGCTCCACACTGGCCAGGGCTGTTACATGTATTTTAAATTTTTATAAGTATATATTATAAGATATATACCTATATACTTATTCTTTCAAAATGTTTTGTACATATTTCAGTTCCTTCAGGGCAGCTTCTTGGCAGGTCAACTATAATGTTAAACAACTTGTTAGAGAAAACTTATTTTTTACTTACCAAAGCCAAAAAGACTATCAGTCTTGCCAGTTCAGCGGTCCGTCCATTCACAGCTTTACTAGCCATGAAAGTGAAACAGATGTCGTTCCCACTTAGGATTAGGAGACGTGCATTATTTTCTAGAAGCCACTCCCGAGGAACCACTTTTATTAGAGAAAGAACAGTTACTATGAGAAATTGCACAATAGCTATAGTAAACATCATTAATTACATGCACTATTATATCACTTCTTTGGAAATATAATTATTGCCAAGGGAAAAGCTCAGAAAAAATGCTTTAGTTTCTTAATTCCAGCATTTAACTGGAGGCAGAGATTACTGCCATGTCATGGCAGCTCTTACACATGTACTAGTAATATAGTCAAAGCATTTTTCCTACAGATAGATCAATAAACAAGGTGGCTTAATCACATGAAAGGAAAGAACTCTTGAAAACTTCAGAATCTAAAGAATTATGCATAAATGGGAAAAATTGTTTCACTTCTGCCATACCAAGAGAGGGATTCTTCTGCCGAAACCGGTTTGGCTCAGTGGATGGAGCGTCGGCCTGTAGACTCAGGGGTCCCAGGTTCGATTCTGGTCAGGGGCACGTACCTTGGTTGCAGGCACATCCCCAGTAGGGGTGTGCAGGAGGCAGCTGATCAATGTTTCTCTCTCATTGATGTTTCTGGCTCTCTATCCCTCTCTCTTCTTCTCTGGAAAAAAATCAATAAAAAATATATTTAAAAAAATATATTTACGCAGCCAAGGAAGGTGTTTTTGAGAACTTGCAAAATGGGAATAATTAAATTATGAAGCTTTCAAATAATATTGGTAACAAAAATATACCTATTACATTCACAATTGAAGAAAAGTAAGTTGATTATATCCAGTCTCTTCAAAAAATGCCTAATTCTTTAAATATTTTAAAGCATTTAATGATAGACAAGTCACTTGTTACCTGTAGAATTACCATTATAATTTTATAACTGTATTCTAACAACAAATTTCTGTTACTCTGTGTGATAAATATGTTATTTTACCTGATAGTTCATCTATAAGACTGATAACATCATCTGCTGTCCACTCTTTGATGCCTGTGTCATATAGTAATTTAATGGCATCAGCCAGGCCTTTCAGACTAGATTCATCTGTAGGTTCTTCTATCATTTTCTGCCAAACCACTTGTCCTGAATGATAATTGAAACAAAAATTAGGTTATGACAGAATAGTTGACTTTGTGATAAAGACTTCATGGATTATTTAAAAAGGAAATTGGATTGCATAATGGAATTCATTACTTATATGTGCTATTTTCATAATGAAAGTCAATTCTGATAACAGTATAAATTTGAATGTCTCTAACTGATGTGATGAAGCATAGCCATAATAGCTAAATGAAGTAAAAAAAAAAAAAAAAAAAAAAAAAAAAAAAAAGAAGTTTCACCAGGCAGAATAGTGCTTTTAGTAAAAAGATAATACTATTCTGATAACAAAAATTGGAACAGATAATGTAATTTTACTGAAATAAAATAAAATCTGAAAAAGAGAACATGCTTATTTGAGTATCAAAACATATCAAAACAGAGTTGTCCAGTTGATTTTTTATTTAGCAACAAACATATATTTTTTATTGATTTTCACAGAGAGGAAGGGAGAAGGATAGAGAGTTAGAAACATTGAAGGGAGAGAAACATCAGTCAGCTGCCTCTTGCACACCTCCTACTGGGGATGTGCCCGCAACCAAGGTACATGCCCTTGACCAGAATCAAACCTGAGAACTTTCAGTCCGCAGGCCGACACTGTCCACTGAGCCAAACCAGTTAGGGCAACAAACATAGTCTTGAATTAAGATAATGTTTAAAAATGAAAAGCCGCTATTTTAGGTAAACCAGAGATGATAGGAATATATTTGGTAATGGCCTGCAGGGAACAATTTCTGTCTTGAAGCTTAAGCTATGCACAAGTTAATGTATAAATCCATGAAATCATGAAATATTTTAGGAATGATGAAACTGAACAAGTACAAAAAGATATGCTTCCTAAAGTAAAAGTAATTAACCAGTTTTATAACATATATTGCTAAAAAATAAATGCTCACCATCTTGAGGAGATATTGGTCCAAAGATGATATATAGTAGTCTTGCCTGATTCACCATTGGCCATGGTTTTAATATACGTGTCAACCAAAAAGCAGAATCACTTCTATGTGTCCAGTGATCAAACAGGACATTCCTACAGAACAGTCTGATCCTTAACTCTAGTTTTCGGGAATTTCCTATGAACACAAAAGGCTTGTAAGTCATTCTTCCTAGAAAGGTTTATGTGCATAATAAATAAGTCAAATTTATTATTATACAATTGTTAATATACTAAAAGCATTAATTCACTTTCCTCTGTAAAATTTTTAGATTATTAAGGGATTGTTTTTAAAAAGTTTTATTGAGATATGATTTACATTGCATACAATTCACCCATTTAAAGTGTACAATTCAATGGTTTTTAGTATACTCACAGATATGTGCAGCTATCACCAAGTGAATTTTAGAATATTTGAGCATCTCAAAAAAGAAATTCTGCTCTTTTAGTTACCACTCCCAGCCCCAAGTAACCAATAATTTATTACTTGTCTATATAAATTTTCCTATTCTGGGATTTCATATGAAGTCATATAGTTCGTGGTCTTTTGTGACTAGATCCTTTCACTTAGCATAATGGCTTGAAGGTTCATTCATGTTATGGCATGTATCTAGCTTAAGTAATAAAATATTATTAATACAGTTGAAGCCATCTGAGTACTTCTCTTTCTCTAATCACATGCCACTTGAGCCTCACTATCCAATTCAGTGTTTATCATTCTCTTATATTTCTTTGTTGTTTAACTATAAATAGATATCACAATTTATTTATTTTTTATATTTTATTAATTTTTTACAGAGAGGAAGGGAGAAGGATAACGAGCTAGAAACATCGATGAGAGAGATACATCGACTAGCTGCCTCCTGCACATCCCCCACCAAGGATGTGCCTGCAACCACTGTACATGCCCTTGACTGGAATCGAACCTGGGACCCTTCAGTCTGCAGGCTGACACTCTATCCACCGAGCCAAACCAGTTTCCGCCACAATTTATTTTTAAATATCCTTTTGAACTGTGCTTTTTTTTTCTTTTTCTTTTTCTTTTCTTTTCTTTTTTTTCTATTTTAACTTCTGTATGTTATTTCTGAATTTTGATTCTTTACCTGGTTTGCTGAAGACAATGGTCTGCATTTTGCGGGAGAGATCAGTCAGCTCACATAAAAAGTTAAAAACACGATGGCATTCGAGTTCATCCCAACCTGCTGTTAAGGTCTGAGGATAATAAAATAAATGAAACATTGCAGATGTTTAGAACACAAATCAAAACATAAGTCACTATTGCCTAATGAGCATATAACTGTCATAGCATATGATCCAGGTGATGTGTAATTTTTATCCACTATGGAACAATTGACATTAATAAGACATTTTATATAAAAATAGGAATACTCCCAATCCAGTTTCTTTTTCATTGTAAAGGGTGTATGTTTTCAGAGAACTTCTAAATGATACTGAATCTTGAACTCTGACAGTATGAATAAGTATGAGGAAAATAGCAAAGGCCCAAACCCTCGAACGCAACTTTAGACATCTGACTATAAACAGTCTAAAACTGTGGCTTAATTTTAGACTACAGTAGAACCCCTTTGACTCCCTCTAGCTATCATTTATGAAATTGCTTACAAAGGATAATGATTTCATTTTAATGTGACAATTATGAACATTTATGACATTTGGATGTGAACAAGCAAAAAAAATTTTATTAGAGCAAAATTTAATAATTATTTTTTAGCAAATCCAAATGTATAGTTAAATATCTATGGAAAGGAAATTTAAATGGTATGTCACTATATAGTTGACCCTTGAACAAAACACTTATAATGTGCAGGTCCACCTTATGCATTTTTTTTTCCAGTACTAAATATAATACCTGTAGCGTTTTCAATATGAGGTTGGGAGTAAATAGATATGGAGAGCTGACTGAATGCATTGATCTATGTCATTATATATAGGGGACTTGAACATCCATGGCTTTGGTATCTGTGTAGAGTCCTGGAACCAATCCCCCTAGAATACCAAGAGACAACTTAAATTTTGGGGGAGTTAAAGTTATACACAGATTTTCAACATGTGTAGGTTGGTGCCCCTAATGCTTGTATTGTTCAAGGGTAAACGGTAATTAGATTTTGAAGATTTCTTAAAATAGTTGACCTAGCCGAAACTGGTTTAGCTCAGTGGATAGAGTGTTGGTCTGTGGACTAACGGGTCCCAGGTTCGATTCTGGTCAAGGGCATGTACATTGGTTGCAGGCACATCCCTGGTGGGGGATGTGCAGGAGGCAGCTAATCGATTTTCCTCTCTCATAGATGTTTCTAGCTTTCTATCCCTCTCCCTTCCTCTCTGTAAAAAATCAATAAAATATATTTTAAAAAAAATAGTTGACCTGGATTTCAGTAGTATATAAATTAATCTATTATCTCTGGAAGGACATATAAGAAACTGCTAACATTGGTTAATTCTCTTGAAGGGCACTCAGTGGACAAGGGACAGGTCTTGGAGGGAGAGTTACTTTTTACTTTATACCTTTTTATTTTATATTAGAGGCCTGATGCACAAAATGCATGCACTCGGAGTGGGGGTTCCTCAGCTTGGCCTGCTCCCTCTCACAGTTCAGGAGTCCTCAGGGGATGTTCAACTGCTGCGGAGGCAGGAGAGGCTCCTGTCACCACTGCTGCATTTGCCAGCCATAAGTCTGGCTTCTGGCTGAGCAGTACTCCCCATGAGAGCTTACGACTACCAGGGGGCAGTTCCTGGGTCAAGTGTCTGTCCCTGGTGGTCAGTGCACATTATAGCGACTGGTTGTTCCACCGTTCAGTCGATTTGCATATTAGCCTTTTATTATATAGGATAAATACATGTGCTCACATTACCTGCTCTCTAAAAGAAGAAAGAAAGGGAAAAAAATCTATCTTGAAAGAAGGCTAGTAGAAGGGTCTACCCAGGGATCAGAAGGTGGCTGTCAGGCTGGGACATTAGCAAGATTGTTGTAAGACTGTAGTAAACCTCATAAGGTTATTGTAAGTTTTAAAAGTTAGCACATGTAGCCGGGACCGGTTTGGCTCAGTGGATAGAGCGTCAGCCTGTGGACTGAAATGTCCCGGGTTCGATTCCGGGCAAGGGCGTGTACCTTGGTTGTGGGCACGTCCCCAGTAGGGGGTGTGCAAGAGGCAGATGATCGATGATTCTTCTCTCTCATTGATGTTTCTAACTCTCTATCCCTCTCTCTTCCTCCCTGTGAAAAATCAATAAAATATATTTAAAAAAAAAGAACTGGAAAAAAAAAAGTTAGCACATGTAAATTGCTTAGAATAATATAATATATTAATATATTATTTATGATAATATATTATTAATATCGAATAACATTACATTATGTTATTATCTTTTTTGTTTACAATAAAAGTTTAATCAAGCCCAGGAAGTGTGGCTCAGCAGTTGAGTTTCAACAAAATATTTTTAAAATCATACCACTGATTTTTTCTCTCTAGCTTTACTGAGATATTACTAACATGTAAATTAAAGGCATACACTGTAGTAATTTTATATATGTACGTATTGCAAAATGGTTACAAGGAAGTTAGTTACATCTATCACCTCCTTAGTTACAATTTTTTCATACATTTTATTTCTAAAATCATATCTTAAATAACTAACCCAAGACTTAAAACTCATTACACACACATACATACACACCTCACACTATTTCTAGTCTTTTTTTTTAAAATATATATTTTATTGTTTTTTTACAGAGAGGAAGAGAGAGGGACAGAGAGTTAGAAACATTGATGAGAATCATCATAGGTCAGCTGCCGCTTGCACACCCCCCACCGGGGATGTGCCCGCAACCAAGGTACATGCCCTTGACCAGAATCGAACCCGGGACCTTTTGGTCCACAGGCCAACACTCTATCCACTGAGCCAACCCGGTTTCGGCTATTTCTAGTCTTTACAACGATGGCTAAAACATTGAGAACATTGGTATAGAGCAAGTAAATATTAAACATTTCTTACCAGTGAGAAATCCTAGAAGAAAATTTGAGGCGGCAAACTTTATTAGACTAATAGGTCAAATTTTTACAATTTTATTTAGTTTTTTATTTTATTTTAATATACTTTTATTGATTTCAGAGAAGAGAGAGAGGAGAAACTTCAAGGATGAGAGAGAATCATTGGTCGGCTGCCTCCTGCACTCCCCCACTGGGGATCCCTTGACTGGAATCAAACCTGGGACCCTTCAGTCCATAGGCCGATGCTCTATCCATTGAGTCAAACCAGCTAGGGCTATTTTATTCTTTTTTAAAAATTATTATTACCACCTTTATTTTCCCATGGAACAATGGATTACATGCTCTACTTGTCAATAGTTCAAAACATTCATTTTCTCATTTCATTAAAAAAAAAGTACCTGTAAAAGCCTGCCATAACATGATAATCCTGAACACTGCATAGGAGCTGCACAGCCACTGAATTTAAAACAGGGAACCTGTAAAGAGAACAAGTATTCATTTCTCCTTTTCAATGGAGAATGATTTGACAGTCAAATTTAATGGAAATGTAAACATTTTTCCAGTATTAACTGAAAATAACTAAAACATTGACATTGATTAGCATTATTATATAGGTGGGGATTATGAAGGAAATATATTAAAAAAAAGGCTGCCTTCAAGGTGCTCACAATTTATTTAGGAGATAAGATATACACATGTGAGGTTACTTTAATGATTTAAGGTTAGAATATGTAAAAATGGCAAAATGACCAAAAAAGTACTATGTCGGTTATTATGAAAGCAAAGAAATGAAAATTTTGGGAATGATCAGAAAAGCTTATGAAGGATATGAAACAAGCAATGTCTTAAAGTAGGATTCAGACATAACAAATGGAAAAAACTGATGAGAGAAACAATAAGGGAAAAATTGTGTAGAGGTAGGAATAAAAAAAGGTTATTTGGGAATAAAAATATGATCAACTTAACTAGACTCAAAGTAATAGGAAGTACAGTTGCATGTCAGGGAGAACCTTAAATACCAACTATGGCCTTTGGACCTTATCTTGCTGAAATTGAGTAGCCACTGAAAGATTTTTAGCAAGAAAATTAACTTGATGAAAGTGATGCTTTAGAAAAAATAACCTTGCTTCACTGTCTTGGAGACTGAAAGAATGGATGCTAGAAAGGTTATCTGGGAAGCTGCTATAATAATATAGATCTGAATTCAATGCAAATATGGACATGAAAAAAGCTACTGCATGAGAAATAGTTTGCATACTACTGAGTATAGAACTGAGCCATCAGTGTTTGTATGTGTGTTTGGGTTTGAATAGTAAAACTCATTTTCTTAAAGAGATTATAATACATTGATACACATTTGCAAGTCATAAATGATCATAAAAGGGTTATTTTATATATTAAAATACTTTCCTATGTTTTTGTATATTTTAACATTCAGAAATTACTTCTTCTTAATAAAATATCTAAATCACCAGTTTAAAATAGCCTCATGATTCCCATGTGGGATAAAAATACTTTTATATTCTGATAAACCTAATAACCTTAAGTGATGTATTAAATTATATAAAAATTATTTTACTATAAGTAAAAGATTACTACATTTTGGTGTTTTATTATCTTTGAGTGCTTGGTAAAGTATTAGATTAT
The DNA here is from genome assembly GCF_014108245.1 of Pipistrellus kuhlii. Lineage (NCBI taxonomy): Eukaryota > Metazoa > Chordata > Mammalia > Chiroptera > Vespertilionidae > Pipistrellus > Pipistrellus kuhlii. Next base: position 4,805,934 of record NW_023425537.1, on the reverse strand, counting down.
CAATTAATTTTTTAGTACTAATTCATGAAGTTTTACTAATTAAGAATAGAACTTAAATGAGTATAAGAAGACAATAAAATATCTTTACTGAAATCAAGATTGTGAACTAATTCAGAAGTATAATCTTACTTCTGCGAGTATCTTGTGAATGTACTTTAGTCTCTCCTTTGTGGGTAGCAGCAATGTACATCTTTTAAATAGTAAACCTGAGAAAGTAAAACAAACACATGAAAAAACAGTGACAACAATTTAAAAAATCTATAAAGCACTGCATAATGTTTCCTGAAAATTAAGTATGTATACCAGTGAACTGTGAGCTGATAGATTTTTTTAAAGAGGAAACTTGGGAGGAAGGGTATAAAACATTTATATGTTGAAAACTAAGTGACTCTGATGTCTCCCTAAGAGGCACTAACATAAAATCTTATAAAATATTATGAAATTGATACTATAGGACAGATCTGGAAATGTTTAAAATTATTTAGATTTTAAGTTGGTCCGAAGGTTGTGGGTTATTGTTAAGCTGATTAAAATTATTTAGATTTTAAAAGATACAAGACAAAAAATACACTAGGAAACTTTATATTGTCTTAATTCCATAGAAAACATATTCCAATATCTCTTGAAATCAACCTCATGTCCACAAAGGAAAATGTTTTGAATTGTAAAACATGGAAAAATGGGAAAAGAGATTTTGTATTCTTTTTGGAAAAAACAATTAAAGTCATAAGTCCTTAAAATTTCAGAGAGTTGAAGTCATTTTTGCTCACAAAAAATATCCAATTTGGATGAATATCTATTTCTTCCTTCAAAGATACCCTTTTATGGTGTTTGCATGTTAAGAATGTATAGAATTTTGTGTTTAGATATTTAAAAATGAAAAAAAAAAGCTCTTCAATTTCCAAGAGAGGTCTGTAACTTCAGTTACAGGGACAGGAAGTGAATGATTCGTTCCCTCGAACTTTGAGTGGTCTGTTTTCCTAAAATGGCAATGCATTGCTAACATTCCTATGAGGGCAAATATCCTCAAATTAAAAATAAGATATATGGAAGAAAAATATATGCCTGAATATCATGGCTCTGTTCAGTTTTTACTTTCTCTGCTTAGTATTTTAAAATAATATAATTACTACTTTATGTAATTCTGTAGACTATATGAGAATATAATTTATTTTTAGAAGTTGCTATGTTTGGATAACACATGACCAGAATTGAGTTTTAAACATAAACCCTCCCTACTTTTTTTTTTTTTTTTTTTTTTTTTTAATATATATTTTTTATTGATTTTGTACAGAGAGGAAGGGAGAGAGATAGAGAGTTAGAAACATCGATGAGAGAGAGTCATCGATCAGCTGCCTCCTGCACACCCCCTACTGGGGATATGCCCGCAACCAAGGTACATGCCATTGACCGGAACCGAACCCGGGTCCCTTCAGTCCCCAAGCCGACGCTCTATCCATTGAGCTAAACCGGTCCGGCAAAACCCTCCCTACTTTTGTACATAAAAAGACATTTTCAGTGTTTGGTTTTTAGGCTGAGTTCTTTTCCTTTCATGTTTTGGCATTCAGTCCCAAGGTATATAATAGCTAGGGAATTGCAAGCTATAATTAATGTTGGTTGCCTTTTCTAATGTAAAACTGCTATTTTTAAGGGTTGCAATTCACCATATAAACCAATACAGGCTGACATTAAAAACACACACACACACACAAAACACAAGTGCTCTGCTATATCCTTTGGAGACCAACTTCTTTAATTTCTTCCCACTAAAATAATCAGATGTAATGTTCTTTCCCCACTGGCCATCTGCTCTGTTTTATATGAAGAAGCAAATTAAAATTTATAATATTCAAAGAGCAGGATTCTGAAAATGTTACATTAAAGTCTGAAAATAAGAACAGATCAGATAGAAATAGTAACATGAGAAAATGGCAAGTACATCAAACATTTATCTAAAGAATTAGTCAGAAGCCAGATATCTGCATCAAAATTAAATATAAGGTTACAATCATTGCATGACTAAAACTGTTTTAAAAATTTAGCTCTTAAGATCAATACACACTTGTATTTAAAAAAAAATTTTTTTTTACTGATTTTTTACAGAGAGAAAGGGAGAAGAATAGAGAGTTAGAAACATCAATCAGCTGCCTCCTGCACACCCTGCACCGGGGATGTGCCCGCAACCAAGGTACATGCCCTTGACTGGAATTGAACCTGGGACCTTTCAGTCCGCAAGCCAAGGCTCTATCCACTGAGCCAAACCGGTTTCGGCCACATTTGTATTTTTAAAAAATATATATTTTTATTGATTTCAAAGACAAAGGGAGAGGGGGGAGAGAGAGAGAGAGAGAGAGAGAGAGAGAGAGAGAGAGAGAGAGAGAGAGAGAGAGAGAGAGAGAGAGAGAGAAACATCAATATGAGAGAGAATCATTGAATCAGCTGCCTCCTGCAGGTCCTCTACTGGGGATCCAGCCCACAACCCACACATGTGCGCTTGACTGGAATCAAACCCAGAACCCTTCAGTCCACAGGCTGACATTCTATCCACTGCGACAAACAGTGGATAAATTTGTATTTTTAACTGACTTATCCATATAATTGTCTTAATGCTTTGTTTGTTTACTAGGGGTGTCGAACTCAATCAGAGAAGGGGCCAAAATCTAAAATCCAGCCTAAATCGAGGGCCGAATGGTTTACTGAACAGTCATAAACTGTCATTGTGATGGAAACGCAGCGGAGTGCAGTGATGACAGCGCGGTGCGGGCCACATTGCAAGGCCTGGCGGGACGGATTTGGCCCGCGGGCCTTGTGTTTGACACATGTGGTTTAAGCAATTGAGCCTTGGTCAGGGAAAAAGTTCTTTTCAGATCAAAACCAAGAATAAGCTCATTACCTAACCAAGTACCACTTTCTCGGCAACTAATGATGCTTGAAAAAAGGTATTTACAATAACAAGTAGCAAAAAGTAACTACATATTGTTACACACTTGACTAAGCCTAATCATAAAAACTGAAGCCAATAACACTGTAATAAAATCATATACTTTTCATTTAGTCTTGTTAAATATACCTGCCAAATACAGTTTTATTTATTAATACATCTATATAGTGTTATTTTATTATCTTAAAGCTAGACATCCTTGGGCTACTAAAACATAATATTCATTAACTCGTCTGTATACTTTTATTTAAATCTTAAGATCACTTTGATATTTGGTTTTATTGCCATGCTTTGGTTGATTATAAAGTGACTTCATAATTAAGATGTTGTCATTAAGTAAGTAAAAAATAGAATTTTATTTTAGCACTCTTAGGAAAAATAAAATCAATAAAGAGAGTGAAAGACAAATGAATACAAATCAAGGGAAAAAAGATTATGTAAATTTCCTTTGGTAATATTAATTTAATCATGACATAATGACGTATTAGTAAAATCTACAATGCTTAAAAACAGAAAGCCATTGTTTCCGATAAGAGAGTAAAAGAATAAGTGATCTTCCACCATAAAGTGTTTAGATTTCTTTTCTATTTTAAGGACCAGATTATGGTTGAAAGGGAAAAGAGGTATAAAGATAAAACTCATTAGATCCACAGGAAATAAAATATAATATACATCAATTTCCTCAACCGGTAAGCCACCTGGAAAAAAAATCAGAGGTGACACTGTATCCACAGGAAATCATAAGGGCTGACACTTCACATGGAAGTGCATTCTCTTCTCTTTAGAAGTTAGTGTAAGGGACTGCTGCTTTAAGGGAAAGTCCTCACATTGAGGAGTAAAAGCATCATAGAAACGGGCACCAATTAGGAAATATTCCCTTTCTCAGGAGTTGCACAGAAATGTATAATAAAATCCCACTAAGTATAGTTCTTTACTTGTTACAATTCTATGACACAAATTACCTAGAGATCTGTAGTGTTCCAACAGAGCAGAGTCTTGTCTCTTGCCAGGCAGCTCAAGGTGATGAAAGTCCTGTAGTAAAAGTCTTTTGCTTCCTGATGAGGTTGAGATATAATTAATAATGTGCTGGCTGACTGTTTTGGACACCATGCTTAGCATGCTGATATCCTTCACTACCAAAGGAAAAATATACATATATATATGAATGCCTCAAATTCAGGAACATTACTGTTAGTACAGTATACTAATTTATAAGTTTGCTCATTAATAATAATATTAAATAATAGTAAACGTAAAGAGGAAAAGTTTAAGTATTGTACTTTCTCATTGTATCTCTTACCTAACAATGATGAAACTTCGGAAAATAAACTTAATGTGAATACTATTAATTCCAGCAGGGCTAAAGATGACAAACTAGTTCTTGGGGAAAATAAAAATATAGTCCCCAAACCTCACCTGATAAATATCTTAAGATTATTTGGAATATTTCCAATGGCAAGGCTTTAAAGTTTCCAAGTCCTGATAAGGGCTGAGAATCTGAGTCCAGGGTGTTGGAAACATGGCTGGATCGACGACTACTACGTCTATATTTCTGGTTGGGAATCAAAGTGAAACTGCTATTTACTCTAGATGCCATCCTTTTCTTATCTTGTGAATTTACCCTGGTTAGAAAAAACAAAGTACAAGAGACAAAGAAGAAATTATAGTGATGAAGAGCTATTGTTTTCTTTAATGAAGAGGTTGATATTTTGATGGGAAATAGTGGTCTCTATATTTACAAAGCTTTTTAATATGGTGTCCAATTTATGGAGTTCCCACAAGTAATCATTACAGCATATGAAATATTTATAAATTTTCTCTAGCAAAATATTCTAGATAATGAGTCTTAGTAGAAAATGAGAATATATTTGGATGAAATATAGGCTAATACGCAAAAATTTTAAAAAAGACTCAACACAAAAGGAACCTATATAACAAATTCAACACATTCAATTTCTGTCAGTATGTTGCTTTTATAATCTTTACATTAAAAAGTCAAAATATTGATGTAGGTTTAAACTTTTGCAGTAATGTTTTTCTATTTCTTTAAAAATGAGTACTGACATCTTTTGTTAGAAAGAATAAAAACAGAGAGATAAAAAGTAGAGGCAAAAGCTTAGAGTTTTTAAAGTTCTCCTAGCTCTAAGAGACTCAGAAGGTTGCCTTCCCATGAGCAATGACATGCTGTGTAAATACATACACAAGCAGTGAAATTAGTCTTATAAAATTAATGAGACAAATGAATAACAATGTCCCCTCAATTTCACTTTTGGTTAATTACAGTTACCCATCAGCCTCAGGAAGGGCCTGCACAACCTGATTTCAAAATGAGCATTTCTTAGAGGGACCTAAAATCGCTGATATCTACTTATACTCAATAATAACTGAAAACAAACCAACAACCACTCATCACACACAGTGACTGTCACGATGGCTCCCATTCAGAAAAAAAAACATGGTCTTTTACAGACAGACTGGTAACCACAACTCCAGGCTAAAGCCCCTTGTTTCCAAGGTAACAGCCAAAGCGCTTCGCCCGTTGCACGTATCCCCGGCCAAAATGCTTTTTCTCCTTTGGCCAGAAAACCGCAGAAATCACATTGTTACTTATTCCACTTAGAAGGTAACACACATCAACCTCAAAGCAGTTACAAATCTGAACACGTGACCAGGGAGCTCAGGGCTTCGTGCAAAGCAGAGAACCTCCCCGAGGCCAGGCCGGGCGGCCATGGCCACCGAAACCCGCAGATAGCACCACCCACAGCCACCGCGATGGTGCACTGAGCGTGTGCACCGCCCAGACGTTTACAAACCAAATCCGAAAGATTCGATTTGCTTACAAACGCTTTGGTTTATATCATTCCAGAACTATATATGTGTGTGTGTGTGTGTGTGTGTGTGTGTGTGTGTGTGTATACATATTTTATGACAAAAATAAAGGGGTGGTGGGGATTACTCTTTTGCAATCTTTTTAAAATTGTACTTAAAATGGCCATTTCTCCCCATGCCAATACATGGACTTCCACAAGGACTGAATTTAAGGGCTGCATGTAAATTGCAAGTGGGAGAATCCATTTATTTCACCCCCGAGGTGGGTTTTCCCCCTCACGGTGGGCATTTTAAAGCAGGAACCCCTATTCTCCATACAAATCCTGAGGAACCGGTCAGAGGGCCTGGGGTGGGCGCTTCTGAGGCCGCGACGCAGGGATGTGTGGCCACCAACGACATATTTATGTGCCTACAGCCCCCGTGTCCCCGCGGGGTCAACGCACGACGCCCAGATGCTTTTAAAACGAAAGCCTCTTTTTTTTTTTTTTTACAATTTATTTTCCTCTCAGGCTTTTCTGGAAAAATTGACGAGGTGTCCTCCCCAAGTATGGCTGGTTTCCCGCCGCCCCTCTGGGGCCCGGGAGCCACAGCCCCAAAGAGGAGCCGCCCCGGCCGCCCCCCGCAGCCCCGCCGCCGGCTCCGCCGCGAGAGGAAGGCGGCGAGCGCCCTCTGGGAGGAGCCCGGCCTCCTTTCCCGGGACGTCGCCCTCAGCCATTCGCCGGGGTGTCCATTCCGTTCGAACCCCGGAAAACCTTCCGAGGAGACCCACCCTCTCTCCCCGGGGACTCGCCCCACACCTCCAGCGGGTCCCCCCCTTCGCTCCATCCACGAGGAAAACCACCTCAAGAAAATACGGGGCAAACAAATCTCTTTTTACCACAGATTTGGACAGTTTTCCGCCTAAAGAATCACAGGAGGATGGGATTTAGTCGTTTTGCCCCACCCTCCTCAACTTAGAGTTTTTTAAGAAAAAAAAAATCTCAAGACTTTCCGGCCGGCGCGCTGCGCTGCCGCCTCCTCCCAGGAGCCCCGGTGGCCTCGAGGGGACTTTAGAATCCTCCCAGGAGCCCCAGCGGGAGGGAGGCCCCGCCCCTCATGAATATTAATGAGCGCGCCTCCCATAGTGTCCTCCTATGTCTTGAATAATTAACGAGGGTGAGAGGGCCCTGGAGCCGGAACCCGGAACCCGGAATCCGGAACCCGGGGCCCCAGCCGTCCTCTGCTCCCAGCGGAAGACCGGAAGGGACGGAGCCGTTAGAATCCGGGACGGGGCTGGGACGAAGGAAGTGCCCCAACTTGGTGAGCCGTCCACCTGCCCTCCACCACTTCCTTCCCTTTCAAACTAGTTTTGAGTCCTTTTTTTTTTTTTTTTAAATTTTCCCCGCCCCGCCCCAATAGGGTAAGTTGTAGGAGCTGTCACCAGAATTTCTGCGGGGGAAAACCTCCAAACGTTCCTTTTTGAAACCCACCTGGGGGCCTAGCATCGGAGGAAGATGAGTGCCTCCAGCCTCTCAAGGTGGAGTCCACGGCACATCTTTCAGGCTTGGCCCTCCTCCCTCGAAGATGAAGTTCGCATTCGTGTATTCACAAGTTCAGTGGCTCTTTATCGAAGCCAGTCACTACAGTAGGACTCAACAGAGAACAAGGCAAAGTTTCTTGCCTCCGTGGAGCTTTTTAGTGTCATGGGAAGATAGAATAAACGGGCAAAATAAACTACAGACGGAGAGCAATGTTATGGAGGAAAGAAGGCAACAGAAAATAAGGTGGTGGGGGAGGGGTCACCTGTGCCCTCTTTAGATGGATAGGTCAGGGGGGTCCCCCTGAGGAGTTACTAATTTAAAAAACGAATAGATGGGAAGGAGCCAGTCAGGATGAGCGTTGGGGCACAGGAGGAGGGAACGTGGGGAAAGGTTTTGGAGCAGTTTAGGAATTTGCAAGGCTGGCTGGCTGAGTTGAGTGAGCAAGTGGGAGAGTGGCATCATGGAGATCATGGAGACGCAGGCACAGATGGGGACATGCAGGCCCTTAAAGGCCTAAAGGGCCATTTTAGAACCCCCGGAGGCCTTCTGTAGTCCTGCTTGGGAGAACCTACTCCACATTATATTCAACAAAATACCATGTGCCCACATCCCTTGTTAAAATATGCAAATAACTACAGAAAGGTTGATTTGAAATTTAGGATTAGTTAACATTGTTATATTATGTAGTGACATTAATTTTGATTTTGTAGTTTTTTGGAGTCCATTCCCCCTTCCCCCTTCCTGTCTCAAATATTTGTTATACACCCTTGACAGGACCTCAGCCCCTGGGCAGTGGGCCATGAGTGAAATGCCTAGCGGATACAAAGAGGCTGAGTGTTGAAAAGTTTAGATTTCATCTAAAGCCCCATATAAAGTCATAGAGAAGTTTTAGCTTTATTTAGATATTTAGATCCATATCCAAAGAGTGATATGGATCTGAATTACATTTAAAGATTTCCTAGCTGTTGCTGAAAGCGGTTTGGCTCAGTGGATAGACCGTTGGTCTGTGCACTGAAAGGTCCCGGGTTCGATTCCTGTCAAGGGCGTGTACCTTTGTTGCAGGCACATCCCCAGTGGGGGGTGGGGGTGCAAGAGGCGCTGATCAATGATTCTCATTGATGTTTCTAACTCTCTATCCCTCTATCTTCCTTTCTGTTAAAAAAAAATCAATAAAAAAAATATATAAAAGATTTCCTGGCTTTTAAGTGGAGAATGAATGAAGCGGGTAGGAGTGGAGGTGAGATCTGCTAGGATGTTTTTGCAGGACTGGGGTGTTGGTCGTGGAGAAATAGGTTTGAAAGGTTTTGGGCCCAGAAGTAACTGAATTTGCCGATGAGTTAGATGGGGTGGGGGAGGGAATGGAAGGGGATAGGGATGATTCCCAGGTTTTTGGCTTTAGTAAGTGGGTGGATGTTCATCTCATTTACTGAGGTATGCAAGTGGGGAGGAGTTTTTCTAGTAGAGAATTAAGGATTTCATTTTGCAGATAGTAAGTCTGATATGGTAGGAGACATCCAAATGAAAATGTCAAGGAGGCAGTTGAATTTACAAAACTGGAGGTTGGAGAGAAAAAATCTCTGTACAGATATATTTAAGAGTTGTTGTTGTTGTGTGTGTGTGTGTGTGTGTGTGTGTGTGTTTTGCATTCGAGGGATGTTGACATTCAGAAATTGGGAAAAGGAGGACAAGATCTCAAAGAGATTGAAAGGAGTATTTAGTGGAGAAAAACAGCTTAGTATGGAGTCCCGTAAACCTGAAATGAAGTGCTTGTAGAATGAGTTGGCAGCCGTGACAAATGCTACCGAGTTCAGCACCGTGTCCGTTAGAAGGGTCCACAGTGTCATTTTCCATCTCTGGAACCGATGGTGATTTTGCCTTGCCAGCTACATCAAATTCAAATCCCTCTGACATCTCTCCCATGTCCTCTGTTCTCCATTCCTCCCCTACGTGTTCATTTGTTACACATGTCTGATGCCTATTTTCTGCCACACTCAGTGTTGGCTGCAGGTGTATAGTTCCTGCCTTCTAGTGGCTCCCAGTCCCAAGCACCATCACCCCAGGAGCAGTAGGCATTCTGTTTCTTCTTAAGGGAACAAACCTGCTACTTCAGCGGGAAGGAGGGAAGGCAGGAGGTGGGGAATGTCTCCTTAGCAGATTCGCCCCTACCTCTCTGTGCTGAAGCGTCCATCGGAAATGACTTTCCTCCTTTACAAATCTTCCTCCAGGTCCCGCTTCAAGATTCACACGCCATAAAGCTCGTTTCTTCATGAAGCGAGCTTTCTCTCCTAAAGGACAATGCAAACTCCTCCAGATGCTTTGTATCTTTTGCAGACAGAACAACAACAGGTGTGGAGATGGATCTACCATGAGCTTTAGGGCCTTCTGTTTGCATAGGATCCTTCCAATTTTGAGTTCAGAAACAGCAGGTGGAAGTTGAAGACATATTATCTGATAGACTCTACATTCACTAGAAGTATTTGTTGATTTATGAAGCTTGTCGTACTTGTAAGGATTTATATGAGAATTCTAGTTATTGATTACATCAGTGCCTTGCCCAAAAGCTAAGTGCTTGCCTTAATCTTTTACCATGCAGACTTGACTCTGTAGAGCAGTTTTAGGTTCACAGCCCCACTGGGGGGAACCCGGATCAGCAGCACCCAGCGAACTCCCGGGGCTCCTTCCCGTCATGCCAGGCGCCAGGCACAGACAGGCTGCTATTGTGGCCCACCTCTGGCTAGGTGTTTTCTATAACTAAAAAGAATTAAAGCCGCTTCTAGCTTCCCTTCCTTAGACAAAGTGATGTCCTTTCTAGTTGTTTGATTTCCTTAGAGTTTCCAAATCCTGTTCCATCCTTCTGACTTATTTCTTGTATTGATGTTGCTTTGTTTTTGTTCCCCACATTTGTTATTTTTTCTTCCTACAAAATCATAGTGATTTGAGTGGAAATATAGTGATTTCTATGCTATACTGTTACACACTTATGTATTTGAATACTAAGAGTAAAGCCCAACCATGGATGATTTTTAACTTCTCTTTTGTCCTTTTTTGGGTAAAGAAATGGGAAAGGAAGATTTAGTGGAGTAGCCTGGAGAAAACCAGGAAAATAGGAAGTCACAGGAATTTGAAATGCTTTCTTGTTCTTCCTTATTTTTAAAGACTAGTCAGCTGAATCACAGGAATTGCTAGCAAAAATAAAGTGATTTGCACACAGGGCAGTTGGAAAATATATATTAACACAAAAATCTGGAAGGTTATGCAGAACTCAGAGCTATTACACAGAGTCCTTAGGATGCAACATGGTGACAAGATTTTACTCAAAAATTGTATTTTCAGGAGAATAGCAAGAAATGCTTCCCTTTTTAGACAAGGTCACCAAGGTCCAAGGAGTAAGTGTCTTTCCCAAGGTTTCCAACCTCAGCATCCTGGCATGAAGCCAGTGTGAGTAATTGCATTTAGGTTATGCAAATTTTGTCTTAAAAAGTGCTACATGAAAACACCTCCTATGAAATAATACATACAGTATTATACCATTTTAAAAGAAAAATGCAGCCAGGACCGGTTTGGCTCAGTGGATAGAGCGTTGGCCTGTGGACTGAAGGGTCCCGGGTTCGATTCCGGTCAAGGGCATGTACCTTGGTTGCGGGCACATCCCCAGTGGGGTGTGTGCAAGAGGCAGCTGGTCGATGTTTCTCTCTCATCGACGTTTCTGACTCTCTGTCCCTCTCAATTCCTGTGTAAAATCAATAACATTTTTTTTAAAAAGAAAGAAAAATGCATACAGGAGCAAATTAAGTTCTAGAAGGAATGGCACTGTTCACATGACAGCAGTAGTTATTTTAGCATGGCAATGTCGTTTTTTTCTTTTGTGTTATTAGAAAAATGTTTAAAATGTACAACATTGCATATTCATGTGCCACCAATGAAAGAGATGGAGAAGGTTGGGGAAGTGTTTTTGGATATGTTTTCGTGAGTCTCATCATACACTGAGAGATGTCATGAATAAATGTACTGCGATGTTGGAGCCAGTCCATAGCCCTGCCTGGGACATCACGAGGCAGAAGGATAGCGCAGCAAGGAGTGGGTACAAACCTCTTTTCACAATCTTTTATGAAAAAACAGTCCTGCTCCAAGACTAGTGTTTAGAAAGGTATAGGGTCCTGGTTTTGTTACCGATAGATCCTCCCTTCCTCCAACTGATGGACAGACGTAAACTCTACCTGCAGCCGGACATTCCTGAGCACTGAACCACCAATCAGCACCTGCCAAATACCCTAAGCCCCCATTCCTAAGTCCTTAGGTCCCTAATCATAGGCCTTACATGAAACCACCAATCAGCGTGTGCTGAGTGCCCTAAGCCCCGTCCCCTATCCTCCCTTTAAAAAGTGCTGTACCCCGGCCCTCACTTTCTTCCTCTCTCTTCTCTCTCTCTCTCTCTCTCTCTCTCTCTCTCTCTCTCTCTCTCTCTCTCTCTCTCTCTCTCTCTCTCTCTCAGCAGCTGGCAGTGGTACTCTTCTCTTCAATAAAGCCTGTGTCCTGGCATCCCAGTCTCCGACCCTTCTCTATTTCATCTTTTAGTTACCCCTCAGCATCCGGCTCCAGGCAGCTCTGCAAGAAAACCCTGAAAAATGTGGTTCAGATAGAAAGGGCCCCCGCTATGGGCTTCCACCCTCTGAAGCCAGCTCAACCCCAACTAGCGATACATTCAATGCCATGTTTTATATTTTGTGATTGAAATGTTTGAGCTTAACTTTTAGCTTTATGCTGGGCACTCTGGAAAGTGACTTTATATCTTTTTTGAAAGTGATTTTAATTGTTTAAAAAATTCAGGCCAATGAGCCACTGACTGGGAACAAATACTTGAAGAAAACAAAAACACACACAGAAAAACAAAAAAACACACAACACAACACCCCAGAAAACCCACATCTGATAAAGGGGTGTAATCTAAAATACATTTTAAAAAACCTCTTAGGACTCAACTATAACAAAATGGACAACCTACTTAAACAATGAACCAAAGACCTGAACAGATACCACACATAGGAAATACACAGGTGGCAAATGAGCATCTGAAAAGATGCCCACATGATGTCCTCAGGGAGATGCAAATGTAAACAAGCCCATCACACACCTGTCAGAAAGGCCAAAACCCCACACGCCAGAAGCACCAAATGCTGGTGAGGATGCGGAGCCATAGGGCTGCCATTTATTGCTGGTGGAAATGCAAAATAGCACAGCCATGTTGGAAGACAGTTTGGCGATTTTCACAAAACATTTACCCAAAGGAGTTGAAAACCTACATCCACACAAAGACCTGCACATGGATCTTTATAGCAGCTTTATTCAGAATTGCCAAAATTTGGAAGCAACCGAGATGTTTGTCAGTAGGTGATTAGCTACGTGAACTGTGGTACATCCAGACAGTGGACTGTTATTCAATGCTAACAAGAAACGACGTATGAAGCCGTGGAAAGACATGGAGGAACTTTAAATGCATATTGCTAGGTGAAAGAAGCCAATCTGGAAAGGCTACATACTGTTATGGTTTCAGCTGCTTGATGTGTGAAAAAGGCAGAAGTGTGGAGACAGTGAAAAGATCAGTGGTTGCCAGGAGCTTTGGCGGAAGGAGGAATGAACAGACAGACAGCGCACAGAGGATTTTCAAGGCAGTGAAACAGTTTTGTATGACACCATAATGCTGGCTACATCTCATTATATTTTTGTCAGAACCCATAGTATGTACACCAAAAGTGAGCCCTAATGTAAACCATGGACTTTGGGTGACAATGATGTATCTAAATAGGTTCATCATACTCTGGTGGGGAATGTTAATGCTGTGGAGGTTGTGCGTGCGTGTGTGCGTGTGTGTGTGTGTGTGTGTGTGTGTGTGCTCGTGTGTGTGTGTGGTGGGGGGCAAGGGGAGGTGAGGGGGGAATCTATGTATCTTCTATTCAATTTTGCTGTGAACCTAAAACTGCTCTAAAAAGTAAAGACTATCTGTTAAAAAAAAAAAAAAAAAAAGGAAGGCCAACACTTAGTCTTCAATTTAGAAAAAAATTTTCCAGTTAAAAATCTAGACTTTCTGGCCATAAAGCAGTCATATTTTTAAAAAAATGTGTTTATTCGTACCAGTTTTTTTTTCTTTTGGTGTGTGTGTGTGAAAAATGAGCCATTGTATCTTTGTCTTCTCGAAACACAAAAATGAAATGTTTCAAAAATCTTTAAAAGATACTTTAAGAAAAGGAAATGTTTTGTTCTATTAAATAATTCTTATCAGACCTCATGAATGTGACACCAACAGCAATTAAAGCAAATTCCATGTGAGCTGTTTGGCAGGACAATCATTGCAAAACACGGGACCAGTATGACTAATACTCCCCTGTGTGATGAGCTGCTAAAAATTTAATTTCCAGATGGTCAAAGTTCAGGCCTGATTTATTTGGAATTCTTTACAAGTTGAAAACACAGGAAACTCAGAAAACCCCAATTTTTGTTAATTGACTGAAATTACTAAGCAAATGAGCCACAGGATCAAGGGGATTGACTGGGCTTCCTAAATAGAACTAGATTCTGTACTTTTCCCAGCAGGTGGCAGCAGAGAGCTGCATAACATTAAATCCGTTTTCTCTAAAGAGGGGTGGAAACCCTAAAGGTAGAGAGAACTGCAAAGCACTTCAGCTGTCACAAAACACCCTCAGTTTACAGAGGAAGAAACTGTAAATCCATAGAGATTACCTGAACTTGCGAAGGCAGAACTCGTCACTGAAATAAATTTCTCGAAACATGTCCGGCTATGCAAATTTCACTTACAATCCCATTACACTCAAGGCAAACAGATTAAATTAGATATGAAAAAAATAGTATTTCATATAAAATATTGTTATGGTAGAAAAGCCTTTGAAGTACTTCCAGAAATCTTTTATTCATACCTTTATTTTAAGTCCATCTGAATGTTTTCCGATGGGATGTGCACGCCTAGGGGAAAAGTACATATTTTGGAAGCAAACCTGAATTTAATTCTTCATCTCATGTCTGCTCTCCCCTAAATTGTTTAAGCTTTGCCCTAACTGGTTTGGCTCAGTGGATAGAGCATTGACCTGTGGACTGAAGGATCCCAGGTTCGATTTCGATTCCAGTCAGGGCATGTATCTTGGTTACGGGCATATCTTCAGTGGGGGGTGTAGGAAGCAGCCTATTGATGTTTCTAACTCTCTATCCCTCTCCCTTTCTCTCTGTAGAAAAAGCACTAAATAAGTAAGTAAATAAACAATAGTTCAAGCTTTGTGTTCACGGTCAACTGCAACAATAATATACACCCCATAGAGTTGTTTGTTGCAAGGTTTAAATGAGACCAAACCTGTCATGTTCCTGGCTCATCCACAGGAGGCACTCAATAAACGCTATTTCCTTTTTCCACCCACTCTGGGGAACACAGAGGGACAAGCTACTAAATAAAATGCAGGACACCAAGTTAAGATTTAATTTCAGGTAAACAACCAACACTTTTTTTGTGTGAGTGCAAGTATATTCCAAATTTTGTAGGGACATACACTAAAAAAAAAAAATAATAATAATTAAAATGTAATTGACTGTCCTGTGTTTTTCTTTGCTAAGTCTGGCAACCCTCATTTTTTTAAAAGTTCCCAATTTATTACAGAATGAAGAGACCCTGGAGCCTTTTAGAAAAATTAGTGATAAAATGTTAAATATTCATACTTGATAAGTTAGAATGCCACACTAAGAAATACATTGCACTATAATCGCCGGTCACGAATAATGATAACAACAAATATTCCCTCACCGGGCACTCTAGAAAGCGGCGTCTGGTATTGGGAAATACGCTTAATCAATGTCTGCACAACCCATGTCTTCGCTGAATCTCCTTTGTGTGTCTTTGTGACTGTTACCTCGTTTGGAGATGAGGCCAAGGATCTCAGCTTGAAGCCCTTTGATACTTGAGGGCTCAGCTAAATGGCCCTCATCCCCTGGGATAAGCCCTATTCAATGTTCGAATATAATAGCAGCGACACCTAGTCCTTTATCCTAGAAAAGTGTTTCCTTTGTCAGCTCTGACAGGATCGTTCAGCTGGTTGTATTGTGTGTATTATTCCTTCAGTGATGTCGGGAAAAGGCAAAGGAAGCTACTGGGCTGAAAGCAACCGCGGGACCTCGCGGCCCCATTTCTACCCTAAGTTTAAGGAGCCGGAGGAGCAGCAAAACCTCAACAGACCCCAAAGCAGGGCACGTTCTCCTGGCATCGGCGTGCATACAGGAGAGCTGTGGTTTATTATGTAGTAAAGTTGTCTGTTCATCACAGCACAAGTGCTTTTCCGACCACTGTGGTCACCCGACGGCACCACACGGCATCCAGAAAGAAGCGGCCTAGACAGCCTAATTAAGGAGCTGTCCACAGTGCTTGTCACGGTGACAGATTTACAAGCAGAGCCAAAACTTTAGAAAAGGCATTGTTAGGGTTTTAAGTTACATTTTATTAAATATGGAATAAAAATATTTGCAAAGCATATGTAAGAAATAAGGGATCGTGATGTATTGAACTTTTGTGTATATCCACCACTCAATTTTTTAAGTATATATTTCTTGATTTCAGAGAGGAAGGGAAAGAGAGAGAGAGAGATAGAAACATCAGTGATGAGAGAGAATCATTGATCAGCTGACTCCTGTATGCCCCACACTGGGGATCAAGCCCACAACCTGGGCATGTGCCCTGACTGGGAACTGAACCGTGACCTTCTGGTTCATAGGTTGATGCTCAACCCCTGAGCCATGCCTCAGTTTTAGAAGGGAAAAAACAAAAATCATCATGATCTCTGAAGTCCTCTGGGTTCTCCTCTTAGATTCTCTTCCTTCAGAGGTAACCATTATCCTGAATTTGTGTTTAATAAATTCCCATGTTTTTCATTATAGTTTTACCATGTATGTTTATATTCATCATCATCCATGAAAACATATGTGTAGTTTTTTTTTAAATGGTAAAATGAACACTTTTGAATCTATTACCAGGCCAAGAAAGAACGTTATCCAAACCCCTGTGAGAATCTCTGCAATTATCTCCTTTCTCTATCTCTCAGAAATAAATATTATCTGGAATTTTGTATTTACTTTTCATATCTGTCAACGGCGCCTAATACTTGCCATTTGACCATGTTTAGGTATACAGATCAGAGGCATTACATATATTCGCACTGTGGTCAACTGTCACCCCACTCACCTGTCTGGGAGAGTATCCCCACCTGGGCTCTGTCTCCTGTCCCTGGGGCTCGTTAAGTCCTGGAAAACTGAGGCCTAACTAATTTGGCCATTGCTCCATTTACCTCTCTGGGATCCTACTGCCAATTGGTTTCGGCTGATGTGGGAACCATGCCAAGTCCCCAGATAGTCAAGGCTGGTGGGAGCACAAAGGCCTTGTTATCGATACACCTGAATGGCCAACGGCCGCTCTAGGCATGAGCCGAAATGGGAATCCTAATCAGGCCAAGATACCAGGAGCGGGTGCAAAGACACATGGTGCACTGCCCCTTCTGTAGCAAATATGATGGACGCCACTGTTGGCATGAAGCCTTTTTTGTCTAAATGCTATAAAAGTAGGTTCCTGACCAAGTAGTTCGCTGGACTAGGCTGGAGTAGGCTGGGGTTGGCTGAGGATGGAGTGTGTGAAGCAGTCTCTAGAGAGAGCATCTAGGATGGAGTGTGTGAATCAGTCTGCTAGAGAGAGCATCTAGGATGGAGTGTGTGAAGCAGTCTCTAGAGAGAGCATCTAGGATGGAGTGTGTGAAGCAGTCTGCTAGAGAGAGCAGCTGGGCGGGAGAGACAGGAGAAGCTGCTGAGCCGGAGAGCTCATGTATGGCTACAACGTGAGGTGGTGAGTCTAGGAGGCAGCAGGCCGCTGCTCTGGTAGTAGCTGTGGGTACAGAGACGGATGCTGCTTTATGGCAAAGATAGGCACTCACCAGCCGGTGTCCGGCTGCTGCCTGCACGGACTTCGCTGTGAGGACCGTCCTTGTCTAATGGCTATGTGGCCACTGGCTCCAGCAATAAAGACTCATTCCCAACGCCTGCTCCTTCTCCACCTCCAGCACCTTCTCCACCTCCAGCTCCTTCTCCACCTCCAGCACCTTCTCCACCTCCAGCTCCTTCTCCACCTCCAGCTCCTTCTCCACCTCCAGCTCCTTCTCCACCTCCAGCTCCTTCTCCACCTCCAGCTCCTTCTCCACCTCCAGCTCCTTCTCCATCTCCAGCTCCTTCTCCATCTCCTGCACCTTCTCCACCTCCTGCACCTTTTCCACCTCCAGCTCCTTCTCCATCTCCAGCTCCTTCTCCATCGCCCGAGACACTCTGCCAAGCGCGGCCCAGACTCAGGACAACTCAGAGCTCGTGCAGAGCTCCCGCTGTGTGCTCTGACAGCTGGCTCTTCCTCACTTTCATTCACGCACTTTGAAGCACATGTTTGTAGTATTTTTACCTGTAATTTTTAGTTGTTTTCAGCAGGAGAATCAGGGAAGGTGCCTCAGCTCATTCTATCATCTAAAATTATTTTGAAATAATATTCTTAAAGTGTTTCAAACAAATACTCAGGCCTTTATACGCACTTTTTCCCAAGTTATGTGTGCTGCTTCTCTTTCTGTCATTCTTTCCTCTCCATACCCTGTCCTTTAAGTATGACACATCCTCACTGAAGTTTAGCGTGTGAAATTGATATCTTTGGCTGGGGAAGAATTATGTAATGTTCGGCAGAGAAAAAGGATCCAAGGGCAGCTGAGGTCTGCACTGTTCATGCCGTTTTGGATTATTTTTGTTTCTTGTTTTCTCTGATGGTTTCAGCTTCACTTTTGAAAAGCTCCTAAAGAGCCCGCTGTTTATTTCCCTCATTAACATCTCTGGTAAACAGAATAGTGTAATGTTTATCAAAGGAGCGTTTTTGAGGACCGCACCATCACGTTGGATAGTCTCCCTTTCCGGCATGTCTGGTCCTGGAGCACATAATGGGCACATTTTGAACATCTGATTCTCCACATTGCATCACATGACATGCCTTCTTTCCCGTGAATGCACTGATTATTGCAGCAAGAGTCCCGAAAACACAGCAAAGAGGAGATGGACTCCACTCTCCATTGTTCATCTTGAAGCCTTTTCTTCTTCTTCTCCCTTTCCGTCCATTTCCTAAAGCCTTCCGACCGGCCTGGGGGAAGCCATCCGCCCTCTGTCTGAAGCCAATGAAAACAGTCCTCTCCTGAGTCTCACTAGCAGCCTCCCAGGGGACCCGCTTCATCTCAGGATTCTGGAACATCCTTTTCCACTTTTTTCCTCTCTTAGCTCTCTGACATCTCACCTCCTTCTCAGGTCATACTCTGTTCCAACTTCTTAAATGCCACTGCTCCTTAAGGCTGTGGGAAAGACCATTTCTCCTCCCGCCACTACCTTATCTATCCCAAAGATGTGTCTCCAGGTCAACATCCCCATGAGCTCCGGACTCCATATTTAACTCCTACTGGGCGCCTGTACCCGGATGTCCCTGGGCTTCTTAGCCCAATATGTCCTGAACTCATCTGTCTGCTCAGCTCCCACCTCCACCAATATCTGCTCTCTTCCTGCCTCTGTTCATCGCAGAACCTGGGAATCACCCTTCTGTTTCCTTATTTCCTTATCTCTTATTCCCTCTAAGGCTGGCCAGTTATCGCTACATACATAAATACATACACACACACATACACACACACACACACACACACACACACACTTATGACAGATTGATATACATACGTATGTATTATAATATAAATGTAATATTACACTGCTACATTATATTCTATACTCATTCTCTAGTCCATCATAAATACTATTGCCCTAGTCCAGTCTGGCCCTCATCTTTTCTTGCCTAAACCACTGCATTTGCATCTTAACTGGTCTCCCTCCTTCCTGAAACATTCTCCCTCCAATGCGTCCTCTACACTGCCTCCAGGGGTCCCCGGAGTGACCATTCTGGAATGCAGATCTGATGAGATCTTTCCCTCACGTACAATCCTTCCCTAGTGCTCTCACTTAAGGACTCAATTCGAGTTCCTCAGGGCAACATGCCACACTCCCCCAGGCCCATCTTCTGAGCTTAGTCCCCACTGTTTCTGAGGTATTGATAAGAACAAATCTTGGGCTGTAGCCAGTTTGGTTCAGTGGATAGAGTGTTTCCACCTGCAGACTGAAGGGTCCAGGGTTCAATTCTGGTCAAAGGCACATGCTCAGGTTGGGCGGGAGGCAACCAATCAGTGATTCTCTCTCGTATTGATGTTTCAATCTCTCCCTCTCCTTTCCTCTGTAAAAAATTAATAAAATAATTTTAAAAATACATATATATTTTATTGATTTCAGAGAGGAAAGGAGAGGGATAGAGAGTTAGAAACATCGATGAGAGAGAGACATCGACCAGCTGCCTCCTGCACACCCCCTACTGAGGATGTGCCCGCAACCAAGGTACATGCCCTTGACCGGAATCAAATCTGGGACCTTTCAGTCCGCAGACAGACATTCTATCCATTGAGCCAAACCGGTTTTGGCAAAAATATATATATATATTTTTAAAAACAATAATAAACCTTGGTTCACAAATTTGTGGCACATAATATAAAGCACTTAGGGCAAAGCCTGGCACATGGTTGGCGATCAGTAATGCTCCCATTGGTTTCCTGGAGCCTAATGTGCTCGCTGGACCATCTCTCAGGAACAACCTGCTGGTCGATGGCTGGCCTGCCTCAGCTTTGGGAGATGAAGCAAAACGGGGATCCAATTACAGGCACAGCTCCTCTATTAACAGTCCCAAAGGCGCTGATTTCTTGTGTGATTGCTTTGATGTTGAAAGTGGCAATGGATGGGTTGGGACAGTGGTCCACAAACTCAGTCAACAGAGCCAAATATCAACAGCACAACGATAAACATCTCTTTTGAGAGCCAAATTTTTAAAACTTAAACTTCTCCTAATGCCACTTCTTCAAAATAGACTCACCCAGCCAAAACTGGTTTGGCTCAGCGGATAGAGCGTCAGCCTGTGGATTGAAGGGTCCCAGGTTCAATTCCGGTCAAGGGCATGTACCTTGGTTGTGGGCAAATCCCCGGTGGGGGTGTGCAGGAGGCAGCTAGTTGATGTTTCTAGCTCTCTGTCCCTTTCCCTTCCTCTCTGTAAAAAATCAATTAAAAATATATATATTTTTTCAAAATAGACTTGCCCAGGCCGTGGTATTTTGTGGAAGAGCCATACTCAAAGGGGCCAAAGAGCTGCAGTTTACCAACCACGCAGTTGGGAGATGCCACTTCTTTTGGCTGTAAATGTTCCTGGGCTGCAGATGTCAGTGGGCGGGGGAAAGCAGAACCCCGAAGTCCAGTGTTATACCCCGAAGTCCAATGTTACAGGGTGTCCCATTGGCAGATCCCACCTTTTTGTTTTTGTCTTTTTGGCTTGGACTTGCATCCATGAGCATGAGCAGGCAGCCAGCACTTCCCAGCTGACCTCAGGGTTCTGTCTACCTGGGCGTCTTTTCAGGCTTGGCTGGCAGGGCAGCCCCTGAGTTTAGTGTGGTAGAATAAGGAGAGTGAGATCACAAGGAACTCAGCAGCACCCCAGATCCCTCCCCTCCTTCTCCTTTCTGTGCCTCTTGGCCCTACCTGACTCCGACTCCAGCTGTTTCTTTGTTCCCCTTAGAGTGGCGGAGGGAGCCTGCCAGAGCCAGGCCAGGAGCTTGCTTCTTCTGGTCTTTTCTAAAGAGACAGTGCGCAGCCTCCCACCTGGGGACCTGTCCGTGCAACTGCGGATCATTACCCTTTTGGCAGTGGGGGGCCTCCCCACCAACGGAAACCAGGCATTGGCCGCAGCTGTGGCCCCACGGCCACAGCGGGAGGCAGTGCCCACGCGGGGCAAGCAAGATTCAGCTGGGCCAGTCTGCAGACAGTGCCGGGCAGCAGAGCGGGGAGGGGTGGTGTGGGAGGGAGATTGGGGCTTCCTTTCCCATGAATTCCAGGGGCCCAGGAAAATCAGTCTGTGCTCTGAGCCTTTATCCTGAAAATGGGATGCTAGTTTCCTCCCTGCTGACCTCCCAGGAGAATTACAGGGTCAGGTGAGATGCTATATTGAGGAAGAGCTTTTGAAAAGTAAGATCTGTCAACATCAAGAATGGTCTACTTGTACAGCAGCACTCTGGCTGGGCTGGGGAGGGATAGCCCCGAAGCATGAGCCAGGCTTGTCCTCCCTCTGAGACGTGAACTTAGGAAAGTGTTTTGAAAGCTGTAAGGCCCTTTGGAAGGATCCTTTTTATTACAAGTGAGCGTGGAGGCGGCAGAGGGAGCGGTGTTTGCCAGGCTGACGGGAGCTTTGTTTTATTCGGGCGGCGCGCGAGGTCTGCGCTCACGGAGGCTCTGAAATTGCTGGTTGTCAAGTCTGCACGCCGCCTGCAAAGAAGGAACTCAGACGGAAATAACAGAAACCATGGGGCTGGGTGTCTCTTGAAGCGTCCGATCGGAGCAGAAGAGGGGGAAGCCTGGGAGAAGGCCCGGGGGGAGCTTTCCCGCTGCACACAGGCCTATGGGGAGAGTCTTCAGAAGCCTTTTTCTTTCCATCAGACTCCCCGTGAGAGGGATTTCTCAGTCGAGGAAAAGAAGCGTTTCTGTTTGGGTTCAGAGGCACGCCTCTGGCTCTAAACTCGTTCTTTCTGCGAACATGCCAAGTGCCCGTTAAGTACCAGATCTCATTGTGGGCGCTTCATCAGCCTAACCTGTTTTTCAAAAGGAATTGCAACAGCTCCTCGAATTTAAAAGGAAGCCCTGCGCCTCATCTGACGGACTCACAGAACCCGGCCTTGGGTACGAGGCCCTCCTTCCCAGTGAGCCACTGAGGCAGGTCCCAGGGTTTGACTTGCGCAGGCTGAATTGTTTCCTCATATTCTCCCCCCCCACCCCCCAAAGAACATGGAAACGAGTTAGTGCTTTGAAGGTAAACAAAGAAAGCTAAGCATGAAGAGTGATGAGAGTATGGTGCCTGTTTCCTTGAGTAATGAGAGACTCCCCTCAACTCCCCCTCCCTCTTAGTCCCACAGGGAGAGAGGCAGCCTGGACAGAGACAGACCCCAGCTATTGATTTATTGGGGGTTTGTGAACCCCTGACAGTATCCTCGTGGGTTTCTGACCTGCTCTCCGGAGTTACAAGATAAATCTGTGAACGCTGCTGCGGCCGCATCCTGGAAGGTTTGCATTCAACAAACCACGTAGCAGCCTCGCTGTGTTTTCATTTGTGTGTGTGTTGTTGTTGTTGTTTTTGCTCACAAACATGGTGAAGCAAACCAGAACGAAGAGGAAAAATGTGAATCCCTCACGGCCCAAACCAGCTATGCCACAGTTCAGTCTTCAAACAAGCTGTTTTATACACAAACAGGCCGTGTTTGCCAAATAAAGAGGAATGTGTTGGAGAAGGCAGCATGGACCGGTCCTGGTTGAGAGAGTGCCCAGCTCTGGGGGGGGGGGGGGGGGGGTCCGAGGCAGGAGCTGTGGCCCCAGCCTGTCCCCAAGGAGCTGTGTGATGTGAGCCGAGTCACCCCACCTCTCTGGGCCTCTGTGAAGTGAGGGGGAAGGAAAACAAATTGACCTGAGGCGGGAATATACTCCTCTCCTTCGCCAACAGCCTCACCTGTTTCTCTTCCGTTTGGTTTGGTTTTCAGCTCCCACAGCAGCTCAGGCCAAAGCATCCCTTTCTTTTCCCTCATCTCCATAGGGCGACCAACCGGTCCCAGCTCCACCGCGGAAGTCCTGGGTCCCAGGAGACCCCTCAGTGCTGGGACCCTGGCACAACGATTCTCTCCGGACCCGTTGGCTGAAGAGATAATGTTACCAATTCCAAGCATTTTAGAGTCTTAAACCTCGCTCCTCACAGTGTGACCCATAAGGGATCCGACCCATCCAGGATCCCCTGGGGAAGCTGAAAGGCAGAACTCAGATCTGGAGCAGAATCTGCATTGGAAATATTTTGCCCCCATTTCCCAGATGAGGGCACTGAGGGTCACACAGGTTGTTTGCTGCCTTATTCATTTTGGTCCGCACTCATTAAACACCTACAGTGTGCCAGGCAGCACTAAGGGACTTGCCCAGTGTCGCACAGTAGGAAGTACGGTAGTCCACAAACCCCCAAAACCCAGTTCTTTGTTCAAGTTGCCACCTGCTGTGATTCCCTGTGGGCAATGGGGCAGCGCCAGCCGCACTGGCCACAGTTTAACATGGAAGCAGGCTGTAGGTTAAACAGGGCAGTTTGCAGAATGGCACTCAGAATCCCTGGTCGTTTATCTTGCACACGGCAGAAACTGTAAACGATTTTATTATTAACACTTGAGAATCCATGCATAGAATTCGAACTAAGTACGTGAATACGTTGCATTTAGGAGAGCGAGGTGTCCTCAACCTTCAGATCCTCCTTCGAATTGTGCTGTACATTCAGGTTGGTTTTTGTTGGGAGGGTGGAGGTCCCGGATCGTGAGAGGGTGCAGGCAGGGCTGAGTGACCTCCTCTCCGTGCATGAATTTCATGCACCGGGCCTCTAGGGAAGGAATGTATATCTCAGGGCCAGCCCGCTTCCTACTCCGATTGTCATCAGCGTCCTGGGCGAGGATAAACCACGGAATGACGGGAGGACCACTGCCAAGTGCTTGGATGTGTCTGGCTGTTTGTGGATTCATGACCCGCACCGGGTTTTCCTTTTGCAGGGCCCCCAATGACAGTGCATGAACGGGCTTGACTAAGTGGAGACTGTGGTTCACCATTTATTTACTGCCAATATTTTTTACTTTGGATGAGGGTGAGCTATAGATTTTCATTTTATTTGTGTGTGTGTGTGTTTTAAACATATTTTTCTATTGAGTTTTAGAGAGAGAGGGAGAGGGAGAGAGAGAAATATCAATGTGAGAGGGAAACATTGATCGATTGCCTCCCGCACACTCCCCAGCCAGGGATTGGACCTGCCACCTGGGCACGAATTGAACTGGCGAGCTTCTGATGCACAGGATGGCACTCCCCCGATGGAGTCCCAGGGGCCAGGGCGATAGGTTTTAGTTTCAAATGCTCTTCAGAAACAGCCTCAACTCATCTCCGGAACAGAATGCCCTTAAAACCAGCTTACGTTAGGGAGCTCAAACTCTCTGACCCCCCAGACTTTCAGCAGAGCTGAGGCGGTGGAGGTAACTCTCCAGGTCACGATTTTCTGTAGAAAAGTCCCTGTCAGTGTCCTGTGTCCTGTGTCCCAACCGTTCCGGTGGCTTTGTTGCTCAACAGACCCCAGCCGAAGTTCCCTGCTGGGTATGTTTCCATCCGACCAGCTGCTTCTCTTTCATGGCTACCAAACCCCGCCTGGAGGAGGAGGAACAGGAACCGGGAAAGCTCTGCACCCACAGAGGAGAAGGCCAGGGAACACAGTGGACACCACCCGTGCCGCTGGAATCAAGAGCCCTCCCGGGGGCCTGGGCCACAGCTGGCGTAGACGGGCTGCACGCACATCCCGCACAGCAGTACGGTTCCCAGCAGAAAGGGCGCGCTGAGGGAGCAAAGCCTAAAGATGCAATTTCCCCAGGAGTCCCCTTCTCCCCTCTCCTCTGCTCTCCTCCCTCTGGCGGCTTGGCGAAGGGCCGAGAGTTGCTGAGCCCGTGTTCACGGTGGAGAGGCCCCTGGGCCACAGGAGCAGGGCGGGACGCGCCGGGTCCATAGCCGCGAGGACCAGCTCTCGAGCCCATGGACCCTGGAAGGCGGCGGCCCCGGTCAAGAGCTCAGTTCTCCTGTGTCCTCTGCAGGGGCGGCAGGGGGCCGGGAGCAGGCACCTCGTCACCTCCAGGTGGGACGGGACCTCGGGGGCAGCTGAAGAGTTGACCGTTGACAGCCCCAGAAAGGGGGATCCCTGGCATCAAAAGAGGATGGAAGTGGGTTACTGTTCCTTAAAAACTCAGAGGCGCTTGCTTTTCTGTGCCTGCTTCCACGTGGGTGTGTGATGGCCAGACTGTCGCTCTGGCTCCGCAAGCCACCGCTGTCCCCTCGTCCCGGCCGGGCTGTGTCCGGAGGAGGCCCCCAGAAGCCACTTCTCCGCTGCCTTCCTGCCCCTGCGAGGAGGCACCGGGCCTCAGCACTGCTCCGCCTCCACGAAGCCCTCCTTCTCGCGGCCCGAGGGCTCCACCTCCGTGTAGGTGGAGTGGTTGGGGTGGTTGCGGAACCTCATGGCGGGCCAGCGGTGCGGTCTCCGCTGCAGGGAACAGACCGGGGTCAGCGGGGGGGGCGCTCACACACTGGGGACCGCCCCCCAGGGACAGCGGGGAGCACCGGGACTCTACAAGGACACGGGGGAGGGGGGGCGCGGAGAGGAATGGGGTCCTACTGAGAGCTGGGTGAAGGTCAGGCCCTCCCTCCGCAGCTGGGAAGGCTGCCGGGGTGTGCGGGCTGCGGGACTCGGGGTGGAAGCTGTAGCCACGCGAGGAGTGGAGCCCCGAGACCGTGGACGGTGAGGAAGCAGGGGAGAGAGGAGGTGACCTGGGAGGCGCTGGCGGCACTGAGAGAACAGGTCCTCCAACACAGTCAGCTGCGGAGCTTGTGAGAATGCAGATTCTTGGGCCTGTCTCAGACCCGCCCCGGCAGCGCCCCTGTGGCTGGGGATGCCAGGTCGGCTGAGGCTTACGGGTGACTGGTTAGGACGCACAGGAAAAGGGGGGCGTCTAACAAAAAGGAGGGAACCACCTGGGCCTCTGGGTGAGGAGGTCAGTGGATCTGTGCACCCTGAAAAGGAGAGGGCGGTCACAGAGGTGCCACCGCTGTGCCAGGAGGAGAGCCAGCGGGAAGCCATGTGTGGGGCCGGGACAGCAGCTGCTGAGCTCTGAGGCTCAGGAGGAAAAGGGCTGGGCCTCCCCCCGAGGCTGCACTGTGGACTGGCTCGTCCGAACTCTGAGACACACAAAACTGTAGCCTCCTCCTCGAAAGCTCTCTGTGATCACGGCTGGTCGAGTCTGATCTAAGAAGCCCGCAGAGCAGTGTGCGCTCCCTCTTTGGCATTCGTCTCTAAACTCCCAGCGTCCCCGGGAGACGTGCAGCCGGGGGAGCACTGGGCAGCGGCAGCGCGTCCAGGGCGAATCCCCACCGGCCTCCAGGCCTCCTTTTCTCTGACTTTCCAGCGAGGCAAGCAGCCCTGCCTACATGCACTCCAGTTGTTTCCTCTATCCTAAGCCCTTCTTGTTTCACTGTCCCCAGCTTCAGTAAACCTACTCTCAAAAAATAATAATAATTAAAAAACAAACAGAACCTTCACAGCAAAGAGGCAGAGGCCTCTGCTCCATTGTGGCTTTGGATAAACGGGGCCTGGAGTTTGGCCACGGGGGACCACAGATCACTAGGGACGGACTGCACAGCGCTCCATGGCCATGTTGGCGCTTCTGGCCTCACTTCTCTTCCCCGGGGCCTCATGTCACCAGCGGGCGAGCAGAAGCAGACCGGACCGGAGGCCTAGAGGCGTTCCCTGGGGTTTAGGGGCTGGAAGGGCACTAGCCAGGGTGAGACGGGCCTGGATGGAGTCGGTGTAGGCTCCTCAGGTGGGAGCAGGAGCTGGGCAGGTGGCGGAGGAGGGATGAGCTGGGAAGGGGCAGGTACTGACTGGCCAGGGGAACCCAGAGGCAGAAGCAGAGCGAGGGGGGGAGGGGGCTGACCTCGATGAAGAAGAGTGCGGCGTTGGACGTGGGGTGGCCGCTGATGTACACCCCCGCCAGGACCATGGCCGCCACCACGAGGACCGCCAGCACGATGCCCACGATGGTGCCCAGGTGCACGGGGGGGCCCTTGGCCTTGGGGGCCAGGTTGTTCTGGAGGCCTGCGGAGAGACCGTGAGGGCAGCACTGCCGCAGGGGGCAGGGGAGGGGGGGGCCTGGTGTCCCGGGTGCCCACAGAGCCCTGGAGACGGAAGCTGGCACCGCCTTCGGTCTCCGCATCGAACACACACACAGAGGCGGGGCTGGGGCGGGCGGAACCCTGAGGGGGCATTCACATCCTTGGCACGGTTCCGGTGGTTTTTTCAAAATAGCTCCAAGTTGCCCAAAAGCCGATGGAATAAGGACCAGCAAGAGAATTCTCGCTGGTCCCCAGGCCACGTGAGTACTGTTAGAGAATTCACACCAAATATGTGACAGGCGGAGGGTTTGGGAGCTGGAATCTGGCTGCCTGGACTCAAACCCCGACTCTGCCCCTCACCAGCTGTGTGGCCTGGGGCACATCACTTAACCTCTCTGTGTCTCAGTGATCGTTTATGCAGAACAAGGGTCATAATCATGACCCGCTGGCGTTATTGTGACGAAATAATGCTTGTCAGGTACCGAGGACCCTGGCTGGTATCTCAGAGGACCCCAATAAGCGCCAGGTGTGAGGGTGGCAAAATGGCCCCATTTTTACATGACCCAGACTGTGACTCCCTAAGGGCAGAGACAGTGCCTTATTCCTCCCCATGTACTCAGCGACCAGGGGGAAAAGGCCAACCCCTCGGAGGAGCGCAGTGAAAGACACGAGCGAGCTCGTCTGAAGGCCAATAAACCAGCAGCCGCTCTCTGAGAGCCTCCCAAGCGTCTGAATATATTCCACGGAGGAGACGGAGAATTTCCATAAACGCGGAGCTGGGAACTCACAGTCCCGCCCTTCCTGTGTGGCTGAGGTCATGGAAACACAGAGAGGGGAAGGGATTTGTCCAAGGAGAGAGCCTGGGCCAGCTACCTTCCTGGTACCACCTGGCTACCGGCCTCTCCCGCCACCCTGCAGGGATGTGGAGATCTCGAAATGGACACAGACGATGAGCATGCCAACGGCAGGAATAGCTCATCTCAGTTACACGGCTAGTGGGTGGGATGGGGTTTTCAAAAGGCCGTCCCATGCATCCCACAGCATTGCCCTCCCACGCCCTCTTCTCTGCGGGCAGAGGGAACCCGGGAGAGAAATTCCCCTGGGCACTCGACAGCATCTGTCTGCCAAAGGTGGGGGAGCTGACGGGAGACACCCCCCACCCCGCCAGCAGCCGGCCGGCAGCCTGCAGTGATCCTGGGGATCTGATGGTCACAGGGTGTAGAGAGGGGACTGTGGCTCAGCTGTGCCCCTCCACCCTACGCCCACACCCACCAACACACACGCACTCACACCTGCAACCCACAGAACAGCTCCCCCCTGCTGGGAGCCGCCATCAAACGGCGCTGCATTCATCGCCTCTTCTCTCCTGCAGACCGGCCTCCCAGGCCCTGCCGTTAGGGGCACTCCCACCTCCCCTTTGCAGAGTTGGCAGCAAAGGCCTGAGCCGGCTCTGGGCAAAAGCAGGAGAGGTGGGGCCGCCTCACCTCATGGCCTCCCAGGTAATCCTGGGGGAGGGGGCCCCACCTTCCGGCACCCTATAAACATGGTGAACAGCGTTGAGGTGCTCTCTGCCAGCCCAGGTGGGGGCCAAGGGAAGCTGATGTGAGAGAAGATGCTCTTTGCTCACGGTGAGGCCACAGGCTGCACACCACCACCTGCCCTGGTGCAGCCCGTCTCCTCCTCTCTCTTGTTTTAGGGGGGTGGATACTCACGAGCAGAGAACCACAGGAGGTTCCCAAGAAGGGGAATTCTAGTGGAGATCCATGCTCCTTCAATCTAGGGGGCTGGGCCCAGGAGCCCCTGCCCCACCCCCAGCAGGAGGCCTAGGAAACGCAGGCTGCTGCTGCTGTTGCCCCCCTCCGCCCCCCCACTGAGAGTGTCAGCGGAGACCAGGCCCGGCTGCAGCCGCCCCTGGGGTGGGTCCCAGGGGCTGGGCTCTGGAGAAGAGGGCAGGCAGCCCTGTACTCACCATCGCCTCCCGCGTGGGGACTCAGCTTGGTGTCATCTTCCAAAAGCAAGGAGAGAGGGCGCAAGGTTAGTGGAATCATGACCACGGCCTTTGTCACTCAAGGCACTTCAGGGATGGTCAGTCCAGCCCTCCATTTCAGAGGCAAGGAAACGGAAGCACAGAGAGGGGAGGTGACTTGCCCAAAGTCACCCAGCAGTGCCGTGAACAAGCCGGCTTTTCCTAGTCTCGTGTTCATTCATTCATTCATTCATTCAATGACTGAGAGTAGGCACTGAGGACAGACTTGGTCTCCGCCCTCAGGGGGTTAGCAGGTTGGATGGAGGGAGGGACGATTAAGATCCAGCCTAACGAAGCTCTGACTGGGGGCCTCACGAGACCAAGGGAGACAGGAGGAGGCTGAGGAAAGGGCTCCAGACGGAGGGAAGAGCATGGCAAAGGCCCAGCGTCAGCAGGAACTCGGCCAGCGGAGAAATAAAGAGCGGTCAGTGCAGCCGGAGGGAGGGCGGTGAGGATGGGGCAGGGGTGTGGAGAGGGAGGCTGGGGTGAGGCATGGCTGCTTGGCACCACGTTGAGGACCTTTCACGTTCTCCTGAGGGGCAGTGGGAAGCTGAGGAAGGGTTTGAGGAGGGGGTGAATGTGTCACAGGATCAGATTTGCCACCCAGCGGGCGTGCCTCAGTGACTGAGCATCGTCCTATGAGCCAGAAGGTCACAGTTTGATTCCAGTTGAGGCACATGCAGGAGGCAAGATATTGTACAAAATACCGGGCCTGGGCTGGACAGTCACCTCCCCTCAGCCCTGCCGTGGGCCAGCGCCGCGTTAGAGCCCGGAGGGGAGTCCCCTCATTCTAAACTGGGTTCTGCTTCTCACCAGCAAGCGACCCCACGGGGGTCTCTGAGCCTCAGGCCCCTCATCTGTGGAAGGACAGGGCCGCTCTGATTCCCCGAGACAATCCCTGTCAGAGGGTGATACCCCAGGGCAGTGGCCCTTCCCCAGGGCGTCTCTCCCTCCTCTCCCGACGTTACCTTCCGTGGTGAGGCTGTCCGGGGAGAGGGAGGAGGTGGTGGTGCTGTGGTCGCCATCCCAAGGGCTGAAGGAGCTGGTGGGGGAAGAGGAGTCGTGGTCCTCGTCCTGGAAGTCCTCACACGTCCTGCCCTCTGCCTGGAAGAGAGACCGGGCCGCCTGGACAGAGGCCTTGCTGGCGGGCGGGCCACACAAATGAGGACGGTGGGGGCGCCTTCATCTCTTGGTGGTCGGAAAATGTAAGGTTCCAGGCATGGTCCACGCATGGCGATCTAGCCCTGCATGCCTGTAAGCTTTCTCCACTTTATCCTGAAAGCAGCTGATCTTTTTTTAAAAAACATATCTTTTAATTGATTTCAGAGAGGAAGAAAGCGGGAGAGGGAGATGGAAACATCAACGATGAGAGAGAATCATTGATCAGCTGCCTCCTGCACGGCCCTACTGGGGATCGAGCCCACAACTCAGGCATGAGCCCTGACCCGGAACGAAACTGTGACTTCCTGGTTCATGGGTCAGCGTTCAGCCACTGAACCACACTGGCCAGACCTGAAGCAATGAGCCTGTCTACTGCTTTGAATCCTTCCTCCAGGAAGGAGCCAAGATGCCAACTTTAAAGAAACAGAACAAATCTGTGCGTTCACCAACGGCCAACAGTAGAAGTAGGCCGCTGGACAAGATTCTTTTAAGGCCAGAAAAAGACTGCTCACCCAGCCTTCCTAATATTGACATTGGGGTCTGGGGGTGCACGTTTTAAATGCTGGGCCCAACACCTTTGCCCTCTCATAACTGTGAGATGCAGGCCAAGTCACTAGAGCCTCTGAGCCTCAGTTTCCCATTCTGGTCAGTGGGGCAGCAGTGAGGGGTAAACCAGAGCAAACGGAGGGCAGCATGCAGGCGTGTGCTTGCACTACAAGAAGAGATGGAGAGGGAGAGGGGAAGGGAGGAGGAAGGACACATGGGTGACCCACGTGTTAGTATAAGGGGTGACAACAGGACGCTCCCCACCCAGGACCAGAGTGCAGAGCATTCTGGGAAATTCCACTCGTGAGAAAGAACAGGTATGGGATGCTAGCCCTCCCCACTCCCAGAATGATTGCCGCCCCCAAAAGCTGAAGGCTGGAGCCGCAGTTGCTTCACGAATGCCACCAGGGGCACAGCCTCCCAGAGGATCCGAGTCCCAGGCGGAGGGCACGATTTCACCGAGAACCAGACCCCGTGAGCAGAGCGGCCAGGCGAGGGCCTGCTGGCCGCCCTGCGGCTCCCCGCAGCCTGGCCCAGGGACGCCTCTCACCTCCTGGGCGCAGCCGTAGGCCAGCCACTCCTGGCGGTAGCGGTCAAAGCCACTGGAGCACCTGCAGGGGGAACCAAAGGGCAGAGGTGGGGGTGGGGAAAAAGAAGCTCCCCCCCCCCCCCCCCCCCCGCATTCAGCAACAGCTCTCCCAGGGCTCGGGTGGTCCAGCTCCCCAAGACCACTGGGCAGCGGCCCTCAGCGCCAGGCGGCTGTGGGATCCGGAGTCAGACCCTCCCGGCCCCTCCATTCCTCTCCCAGGGGGAGGGGAAGGCATTTGGGGACCCTCGCTTTCCTCTGACCCAGCTCCAGAGGACCAAGGCCTCCCCGGCCGGACCAGTGTGTAGGGGGCTGGACGGACCCCAATGACCTCCAATGACCTTTCAGGTCCCCTTGACTTGGGGGCCGCCAGGAAATGGCTAAGAATCCAGGGAATTCACACGCGTGTTCTCCTCTGGGGAAGTCTTGCTCATTCCTCGGGACCCCTTCTTTGGCGTGGAAGGGCCTGCACTTGGCAGGGAGAGGCTGGGTGAAGCTGGGCCTCAGCAGGTGTAGCCACCCCCCCACCCCCAGTGTGACGTTTAAGGGCGGACAGGAGGGCCCTGCCACGGGCTGGCAGAGATGAAGAGCTGGCGCCCAGGGCTCCGGAGAGGACACTGCGCAGCCCCGCTGGGCTGCAGGGCGCTGAGCACTTGGCCAGGGGAGGGGTGGAGGCTGAGGATAAACGGAGAATGTTCCTCACGGCCTCGTGCTCAAGTTTCCGACCCGGCTCCTGGGTGCCAGGGCATCCATCAAGCCGGCTCCGGCGCAGGGACATCTGCCCGGGAAAACAGCATCACGCGCCCCCGGGCGAAGGCGGGACTGGCCGGCTCGCTCTCTGCGCCAGCACCGCCTGCGCACGCATCTGCCCGGGAACCGGGAGGCCCAGGGCCCGGCCCCGGGCACCAGAGGCAGTGCTCCTGCCCTGAGCTACCCACACGCCTCTCCCTCGGGCCCTCTGTGCCCTCGCTGTGGGGGACGGAGAACTAGGGGCACCGTTGGAGGGTGGGAACTAACATTTCTTTCCAGCCACAATGATTCCTTCGAGGACTGAGCCTGCATCATTGGTCTAAGACAGCGGTCGGCAAACACACTAGTCCACAGACCCAAATATCAACAGTACGACGATGGACATTTCTTTTGAGAGCCACATTTTTCAAACCTAAACTTCTTCTAATGCCACTTCTTCAAAATAGACTCATCCAGGCTGTGGTATTTTGTGGAAGAGCCACACGCAAGGGGGCCAAAGAGCCGCATGTGGCTCGAGAGCCACGCTTTGCCGACCACAGGTCTAAGAGCATCACATGCTCAGCCATGAACCAACCAACTCAGATTCCAAGGGCATCAGCAGTGGCCATTCAATGAGAGCCTTCTGAGTGCCGGGTGCCGCCTCAGCCTCATGCTGCTCCTGCACCGTCTCCTGGGCCCCCCGCAATGGCACAGAAGGCTCATTTCCTGAGCCAAACCCCGGAGTTAAGGTCGCCCTTAGACTCCAGAGTGGCCACTGGAAAACGCCAAGGTCAGTGAAATTGTCTAAATGAGCTCCAGACCCCGGGCAGGGAGGGACGGCCTGGGAGCCTGCGGAGGGCCGAGCGGGTGGAGGGGAGAGGCTGCGCCAAGAGCCACGTGGTGATTGAAAGCAGCTGTCGGTGGGAGAGGCCACGGTGGCCGGCCCCAGTGCCCAGCCCTGCCCTCTGACCTTCTGGGGGCTGGAGAGAGCTCCTCGTTGGAGCCGAGGCTCCGGAGAGCTGGCAGGGGCTGAGCCCAGGCCCTCGGGCACCTGAGGACGGCGGTTCCAGAACCACGTCAGCCTTGAGCTCTCTGAGAAGCGCCTCGTCCCATAGCTGATAGAACCGCTGCAAAGGCAGCGTCCACCCGAGGCCTGCCCTCCCCCAGCCTGACCGGCCCCCACGAGACTGGCCTGCTCCCTGGCCCCAGCGTGAAGACCTGGGATCGGGCGTGCGCTCCCTGGGGCTGCGGTGAGAGGTTTGCCTCCATCTGACCCACTTCGCAGTTCTCAGGGCTCAGCGGTCGCTGGGTGCTGAGTCACACGGCGGCAGCCAGCCCCGGGGTTCCAGGCTCCTCCGAGCACCTCTGGGCCATCGCCCCAGAACCCACCTGGACGTTCTCTCTGGGGCTCCGTGCCTTTCACGCGAAGGGCCCTGAACACTTGGCCAAATGCTGCTCGGTGTTTGAGGAGTTAAAACCAGGGCACATTCCTCACTCACGTTTCTCAGAGCCCCAGCCCCTCTCCCAGAGAAAACAAACTGGAATCCAAGCGGTGGGAGGACTCCTGGGAGGCCGAGGGGAAGGGGGATGGGAGGGGCGCTCTCTCCTCCCAGCCGGACCTGTGTCCTGTGAGCTCCGATGGCTTCTATGTCCACACCAGGACATGGAGAGGAGCCCAGGAGACGCTGACAGACGCGTCACAGCTGCAGGGGACTCGGGGACTCTGGGATTTGCAATTTCCAAGATTGCCTTAGAGGCTCTCGGCGTCCATCGGGCACCCACTCTCAGGAGAGGCCTGGCGCCCCTCTGCCTTTGACTCATCTCGGACGGGAGAACAGGGCTCGGCTTCTGAGCCGTGTCTGTGAGGAGAGGGTTCCGGGACCAGGCGTGGAGATGAGCTGAGCGCTTAGCCTCTGTGGGGCTTAAGAGCTTTATCCCTGAACCCGCCTCTCGTCCCAAAGCCGAGCAGACACAGCTCTGTGTGCCCGGTGCCCCACAGACGCCTGGCATTTCCATCCCCCGGTTTTCAGGAAACCCCCTGCAGCCTGAGAAAGACCTCCTGGGGTCCCGGAGCTCTCACCCCAACAACAATGGGTTTTGGGGTTACCCCGTCTCTGAGCCGGCAGGTTGCACGCGTGTGTGCACGTGAGGCGCCCGGAGATGCTGATGCAGGGCCTGGGGCCTGTCCCAGGGATCCCCAGGCCTCAGCCCTCGGATTCTGGCCCTGGGGGCTGAGGGCCTCTCTGAGGAGCCCTGCCCGAGGACCAGCCAGCCCTTCCCGGCGTGAGGAGGGAGCTGTGGTCGCTGGGGTTTCCCGGAGCCCAATGTCATCAGAGGGACCCTGCCACACAGGCGCCTCAGCTGGTCACCAGCTGCAGGGAGAAGCTCATTTCTGGGCCCTCCAAGTCCTCCATGTCCTCCATGGACTGGCCAGCAATCCCGTCACCGTGGCCATGAGGCCTGAGGCAAGGAGCCGGGCCGCACTACCCTCTGCCCCTCCTCTGCAGACTGCCTGCGGGCACACACCTCTGGAGAACGTGGCACCAGCTGCAGTTGAAGGTCAGGTCCGAGGACATGCAGGCGTCGCAGCTCCGGTGCTGCAGGCAGGCTGCAAGACAGAAGCAGCAGCCCCTCAGCACCAGCCCCCCTACAGCCCCCACAAAAGTGCAACTTTCCTGAGTGCCGAGTCCTTACTGAACTGCGCATGTCCTGGCCATTCCCGGTGACTCTGCCCCTAATGGCCCTGGTGAAACCGAAAACAAACCCTGGTGCCTCGTAGGTGCTAGGACCCACTGACCTTGATTCTCATCTGCATTTTGGAAGTCCTGCGTGCGTCAGTGCTCACCGCCTCCATGGAGGGTGGGGAGCGGCTCACACGCACAAACAGCGTCCCAGAAACTCAGTCCCAGGACGGCTCGTTTCTTCCGCCCGCCGGGCAGCGAGCCCTGTCCTTGGATGTCCTCACTCATCACGAAGTGTTACTCAAGCCCTAGGTCTGAGATTTGCTCCCAGCGGCTCTTGAGAAAGCACCGGTTCTCAGGCCCAGAGGGAGGCTGATGCGGAGGATTGAGGCCTGCACCGTGTTCTCGCCCTGTGACCCCATGGTGTCTGGGTCCTTCCTCGTTTCCAGGGGAGGACGTGAGACCTAGCATCCGAGAGCCTCTTCTCCTTCTTCCTCCACTCTCTGCTCTCAGGATCTCCAGGGAAGAGGGGGGGGGGGGGGGGGGCAGGCAAGGAATGCCCCTGAGGGCAGGGAAAAGGCCTTGGCTTCCGAAGCTGGGAGGCACTGAGAGACAGAAGAGAAGTTAAAACCCTCTTTAAAAATCCAAGGACAGGAATGCTGTCCTCTCCCTCAGCCTCCCAGCTGCTCTGACCAGCATCGCACCCTGATTCTTCCAGTAAACTGCAGCAACGGGGGCCTTGACCATGACCTGCTTTCACCTGTATGTGCGTAGGGTGCAGAGAGGGGAAAGGGCCAGGGCCCACGGTTCTTGGAGAGCTGCTGGTGAACTCCTATGGCCTCTGCCTGTGGACTCTTCGGAGGAAAACACACCGATAATACATTGACCCATAATGCATGTCCACCCTTCTCTCCCTGGCGGATCATTCCGTCCCTGGATTGTTTTTCCTGAGGTTCCATCTACATTCTGAAAGGTGCCTCTCTCCTGGGTTTCAATGATGTGTGAACAACAGTAGCTATCGTCTGTCAAGCATAGACCACACCCCAGGCCCGGGAAGTGCCAGGTTGTGCCAGAGCTGCCACCTGTGTCCTCAGCTCGCCCTACTGCGGTTCAGACCCTGACCCTGACCCTGACCGATGCTCTGGGAGGGAGGTGGTGTAGGCCCAGGTGACAAGTGAGAAATGGAGGCCCCGAGTTGCTCGGTGGCCATCCCCACCCAGGGGTCGGTGGGGGGCCTGGGAGTGGCACTCCGTCTGGTGGACTCCAAGACCTTTCTCGGCCACAGCTGTCCTAGACCGCCTTCCCCTGTCAGTAGGAGCCGCCCTGCTCACTTGGCAATGGGGTGAACTCCACGGCCGACGTGCTGGTGACCTTGCTGGGGTCCAGCTCCACACGGTGGTATTCAAAGATGGCCCTTCGCCGGGATTCTGAAACAGAGGCAGAGCCTGTCAGCGGGAACAGGTCACGGGCAGGGGGCTCTGAGGCTGTAGGGAGTGGAACTGAGGACGAGAAGTAAAACCTTCAAGCTGGGGTAACGATCCTGTGCTGCGGGGAGATGGCGGACAGGAGTTGACCTTGAGAGAGCTCTGTGTTATCAGCCAGTTTAATGACTCAGTGCAGAGGCCTGGCTGCGTCTGGGCTCAGCACACAGGACCTGCCACGTTCCTGCCCTGGTCCCCGTCTTACCATTTGTCAGCTCTCCTCTGCTCTGTGGGCCACTTCAGTGTCCCCACGGGACCCTTTCCCCCACATAACCTAGTCTGAGCTGAGTTTTTGTCACTAGGAGCCTGGAGTAGGCGAGGAGATAATTTTCTCAGTCAGCTGAAGGGGGTTGGAGGAAAGTTCCCCAAAGTGGCAGCAGAACTCAGTTGGGGCATCCATGAAAGAGAGGGTATCCTGTGCAACTGCTGGGTGCCCCCGTTTCCCTCCTTTATGAAGAATCTGGGAGAGGGGAGGCATCTGCTGCTTTAAAAAAATACCTCATCGTGGGGTGGTGAAGACACAATACAATATAGAGGAGGTGTTTTAGAATTGTATACCTGAAACCCACATAATTTTACCAAGAAATGTCATCCAAAGGAATTAAATTAAAAAATATTTCTATATAAAAGCATATTATGCTAATTGTCCCTCCAACCATTCAACTGTTCAACCAGTCACTATGACACACACTGACCACCAGGGGGCAGAGCTCCAACCGGTAGGTTAGCTTGCTGCTGGGGTCTGGCTGATTGGGACTGGGCAAGATGGGCCAGACATGCCCTGGAGCCCTCCCACAGCCTTTCCCCAGCCCTGACCATGCACCCTTTGGGTTCCTCAGCTTGGCCTGCACCCTCTCACAAACCGGGATCCCTTGGGGGATGTTGAGGAGCCAGTTTTGGCCCGATCCCTGCAAGCCAGGCTGAGGGATCCCACCAGTGCACAAATACGTGCACTGGGCCTCTAGTTATACATGAAGAATATCTCAGCTATGTTTCTTTCCATATTTATTCCCTAATCTTGGAATTGGTCCTTCCTGTTTAACCCAGCATTGAACCCCAGGGGGGTCTGGTGCCAAAGCAAACTCTTCCCATCTCACCCCACTGCCCCACTGCGGCGGACACCCAGCCCTGAAACACACGAGACCGCAGAACATCCTCGAAACACATTCCATGCAAACTGCTCTGGCTTCAGTGCCAGCGATGCTGCCCTGGAACTAAACAGGAATCTGCACCCCTCCCTCTCCCCTCAGAGGCCTGCGTTGCCCGCTCGCATGCCACCAGGAGGGTCTGCTACCCACGGGTCAGGGTCTGCTCTGGGCCGAGTGGGAAGGGGGAAGCATGTGTGGGGACCGACAAGAATGTGGAGGAAGAGAAGTTCTGCGTCAGGAGAGGGACCACACAGCGAGGGGAGGGTTCGGCTCTGCCCTCACCATCTGTGTGACCTTGGACAAGGGACTGAGCTCAGTGAGCCTCATCCACAGACGGAGCTAGTTATTCTCTCCTCAGGGGGTTGTCCTGGGAATTCAGGTCGGCCACTCCAGCCCGAGGAGCCATCACAGCATGCGTGCTCCTCTCTTCTCACCGCCCGCCCTTTGGTTTGCTTTCCTCGTGGCTGAGACTCCGGGCATTTCAGCCTCTCCCAGCCCCTCACGCTCTGGCCAAAGTACGTGAGGGGAAGGATGGCACCTTTCTCTCCGCCCCCCACCCCCACCCCAGCGTGATTCTTGTCAGCGATTCTCGAGGATACTGTGGATGGAGCGACCCCCTGAGAGGCAGTCGACCCCCGGGGGTATCAGGGACCCTCCCCTGAGCTCCTCAGCGCCCTGCGCAGTGCCCAGTGCCATCTGTTACTCTGCCCATCAACGTCCACTTTGCTGGCCACCTGCCCCTCCAGGCCGCAAGCTCCCACGGGCAGAGCCTGCAGGTTATTTGTCTCTGTCTCCCAACCCCAAGCCCCAGGCCCTGCACATAACAGGACATCAAAGCGTGACGGTAGCCCTAGCTGGTTTAGCTCAGTGGATAGAGCGTCAGCCTGCAAACTGAAGGGTCCTGGGTTCAATTCCTGTCAAGGGCACATGCCCAGGTTGCAGGCTCAATCCCCAGTAGGGGGTGTGCAGGAGGCAGCCAATCAATGATTCTCTCATCATTGATGTTTCTCTCTCTCCCTTCCTCTCTGAAATCAATAAGAATCCGCAGTAGGGGGTGTGTAGGAGGCAGCCAATCAATGATTCTCTCATCATTGATGTTTCTCTCTCTCCCTTCCTCTCTGAAATCAATAAGAATGTATATATCTTTTTAAATGACTGTGAAAGAATGCATGAATGGGTTACAGATAGAAAACCTCAGCAGCACATTATAACT
Organism: Pipistrellus kuhlii; assembly: GCF_014108245.1. Classification (NCBI taxonomy): domain Eukaryota; kingdom Metazoa; phylum Chordata; class Mammalia; order Chiroptera; family Vespertilionidae; genus Pipistrellus; species Pipistrellus kuhlii. The sequence continues at coordinate 4,767,183 of NW_023425537.1, read as the reverse complement.
TCAGCCCAGAGGAAGCCAGCCTTCCTCCCAGCCCACCATAGATCATGGCCTGTCTCTGCAGAGCCACCCTCCTGGGCCAGCGAAGGCCAGACAAGTCAGAGCTCCGAGCAGACGAGTTGGCTTGCGGAGATGCAGGGACAGCCACCCCCGGTTAGAAGGAACGGGAAACGGAGGGACAAAGGGGGTCAGGGTTGGGGCACAAAAGGGTCATAGATTTGCCACGGGAGCCAATTTCAGAGACAAAAAGCAGCATCCAGGGAGAGCTGGGGCCCCGGCAGAATCTGGGGGTGGGTCTCCCCACCAGCCAGCTGGAAGTGGAGTTGAGGTTGTGCCTCGAGTGAGAGGCAGCCAGCGGTGGTCAGTGTGCTCCAAAAGCCACCACGGCCCTCCCAGCAGGGGGCGGGGGGGACCAGCGTGGCAGGAAGGAGGAGGCGGATAGGTGTGCAGAAACACACCTCCGATTTAAAATACTCGCTCGTTCCAACTGCCAACTTACAAGGCTTCGGTAACGCTTTTCTTTCTCTGTAAACAGAACCCTCACCGTCCCCGCCGGACTTATTTGCTCCTGGATTGGTTTGCCAACATCTGGGGCTCACCCGAGGACAATGACGTCGGCCTGAACGGCCAGCAGATCCCGTCCGGAACCCGCGCGGCGGCCACCCCAGAGCCACATAGTTGGCAGCTTGAGACGTTCTGTTTTATCTCCGCTCCCACCCATCAAAGCCTCAGAAACCCTGAGGTCCGGGCACGGAAAGTCCTGCTCCCGATTGAGAAACGCCCACGCTGCAGGAGAGGGGTTTCCGTGTCCCGTTTGTTTCCACGCGGACGCCATGGCAACGGCACCGTCCGGAAAAATCAGACACGGACAGGCCCCGCTGCAAATGCCCCTCCACCATGGCAGGTTATGATATAAAAAAATATCAGGCAGCGGTTTGGGGAAAGGGTTCACCCGCTCATTCATGAATTTGCTCATTTGGTTATTTCTTCAATAATTATGAATCCCGCCGAAACCGGTTTGGCTCAGTGGATAGAACGTCAGCCTGCGGACTGAAAGGTCCCGGGTTCGATTCCGGTCAAGGACATATGTCTTGGTTGCAGGCACATCCCCAATAGGGGGTGTGCAAGAGGCAGCTGGTGATTCTCTCTCACCCTTGTTTCTAGCTCTCTATCCCTCTCTCTTCCTCTCTGTAAAAAAAAAATCAATAAAACATATATATATATATTTAAATAATTATGAATCCAGTAACAGAGATAAACTGGACGAGGGGGGTCCCTCTTCGGCACGAAAGCCAAGTAGGCAAGGGGCAGACTGAGGAGGGGAAGCAAGAAATGGCTCAGCGAGCACCGCAGAGGGGAAAACAGAAGCGAAAAGAGGGGAGGGAGAAAGGGCCCGCAGGCCGATAAAAAGCCCCAATGGAGAGTTCTGTGAAGGACCCTTTATCCGGAGAGGCCGGAGGCGAAACAGGCCAGATCCGGGATGACAGGTCCCCGCCCACCACACCCTGGCCTGGCTGGTCCTCCGCCTCCTCTGCAGCCAGTTCCGGAGCCCCCCCCACCCCCCCTGCCCCCGCCTCGGCCGGCACAGGCCTCTGACACATTTCTGGACTCGCATCCGCCTGTGGAAGGAAAGGAAAGTTCTGGTAAAGGAGAAGGCCCACATGGGAAGGGCCATTCGAGGCCATTCGGGGGCCAGCCAAGGGGCAGCCTGCAATTTGGAGCCTCTAATGATGAAGTCTCCCTCCACGGATTCCACTCACTCAGAGTCGGTCCATTTTGATGTTGGCTACACTCAAGTTGCTTTTTCTTGTTTTTACGTCCATAAAAGAGGAGGCTTCTTAAACGAACGAGTAGGTTGAGGAGAGCGGCTACTGCCATGACTGAACCACAGATGCGCAGGGGTCCAGAGCTGCTGTTGGGAGCGGCGGCCCAGGGTCCCGGAGCGGGACAGACGCAGGCGGCGCCGGGAGTTTTGCTGCCAGCAGGGCCTCCAAGGTGCTCCTCCCGTAAGCCCCAGTCAGCTTCTCTCAGGACATGAAGGGGAAGTGCACTGCGGCAAGTTTCACCCCAAGGGATCTCCCTTAGCGTCTGCAGGATTCGACCGACAGATATTGTTGTGGAGTGTCCGTGGTGACTGTGGTAACTATGCAACATGGAAGGCTGCCCTGGAGCAGTGAGAGACCTGCCTTATAACACAGGTGGCAGTCTGCTCTTCCCAGCATCCACGGATAAAATGGTGGCAGGGGGGCACGGTGAAACAGGTGAGAGGGTTCAAAGGCTGAAGGGACATAGTTCCTTTGTGAATTCCTGTTATCCGGCCAGGAGACACACCCCCGCCCCCCAACCTCCCCGCCTGTCTCCACTGGCAGTGACGATGGTCCAGTTAAGCTCGGAGACATCCGGAAGGAAGCAGCCAGGCAGACATTTCAGACTACCTACCAGGTGCTAGCTGCGGCCTTCAGTGGCACCAGCGATCCAGTTATTTCTGGTGGAACAGACAACAATAGCCAGGTCTGGGCCTGTGTCAAAATCTGCTGCCCTGCACCCTGAGAGGCTGTGCGGATCCAGCGACCAGCCCGAGCTTCCGTTCTGAAGGCTCTGACCTTCTGTCCAATGCAACGGACAGCACAGCGCGGGCCTGGGATGCCCGGCCATTTGCTCCCGAAGAGAGATGTGCAAAGATATTCCACGGAAACGTCCACACCTTTGAAAGGAATCTTCTGAGATGTTCTTGGTCACCTGATGGAAGCAAGATGGCAGCTGGCTCAGCCGACAGGTTGGTGTACGTGTGGGACAGGGGTCGGCAAACGCATCAGTCCACAGAGCCAAATAGCAACAGGACAACGATTGACATTTCTTTGGAGAGCCACATTCTTTTAAACGTAAACGTTTAACGCCACTTCTTTAAAACAGACTCGCCCAGGCCGTGGTATTTTGTGGAAGAGCCACACTCAAGGGGCCAAAGAGCCGCCTGTGGCTCGCGAGCCGCAGTTTGCCGACCACGGGTGTGGGGTACCGCAGGCAGGAGGATTTTGCATACGCTGCCAGGCCATGCTGGCTCCATCAATGAAGTGGCTTTCCGCCCCGACCAGCCCATCATGCTCTTAGCATCCGGGCACAAGAGGCTGTCTACGGGGAAGCTCAGGGACCATCAGGAATGGGGACTCCAAGGCTGCGTGACCTCAGGCTGCATCCGTGGCATCGAGCGGTGCCCATGCCAGCATCCTCTCTTCCAGTGAAGATCAAGAAATCAGTGGGCAGTGGCCGGGTTCCAGCCACCACATGCATCTCATTTCTCCAGGACAGACAATTCGAGCGAGCGTACAGAGGCCTCTGAAACCACCCGCCAGATTTCAGGGACTGTTTGGTTTTTCCTTCTTTACTTTTTCTTTTTTTTCTTCAAAGGGACAGATATTAGTTGGTTGGTAGCTTCCTGTCTTCTCCACCAGACTGAAGACAGGGAATGTGACTGAAATGTGCTTAGTGGGGATTTGTTTTAATAACTGGCTTGTATATTTTATTTCTGTGTTTCTCTGAGTCATTTCGTATTAAAAGCCAAATAGATGCCTTTTTACGAGAGAAAAAGAAAAGCCCACACACCAATGAATAGAGGAAATGACATGGACTTCGGGGACCCCCTCCGGCTACATAAAAAGTGGGTTCCGTGCGCCTCTGCAGAAGGATGCCGCTCACGGCACACGACTCCTTTCCCTGCGTCAATGCACCCTCTGCAGATAAGAGGGGTAGTTCATCCAAGGAACGGGGCCACGGGGATTTAAGTTGCCCTGGCAGGTCTGGGGAGCACCGGGCATACACACCAGCGCTGCCTGGACGGAGTGGTGGGCACAGGAGGGTTTGGGCAGCGGCACGGGGCCTCGAATGCCACCCTGAGGATTGTGACTTGATGCTTCAGGCAGCAAGGAGCCAGAGGATGACACGGTCAGATCTGTCTGGCAATGACAAGGACTGGGGGACAGAGAGAAGAGAGACTGGAGCCTGGGGTTGCTGGGCAGGGACTGGGGGCCAGGCGCAGGCTTCTGTGGACACAAGAGCCCAGCAGAGAGCCTGTGGCGTCACCAAAGCCAGCCGTTCCCACGGCAGGGCCCTGGGCCCTCCCTGCCTCTCAGGATCAGGCGCAGTCGCCCTCCTGTTTTTTCAGGTGCCCCGCTTCCGCCCGCCACCCTCGCCCCGCCTCCCTGCGGCATCTCCCAGGCCCGCTCCCAACAGCCCTTCATTCCAGAATCACAGAGAAGCCTCAGATACAGACACTCCCAGGGGATCTGACTTCCTCTCCTTCGCCCTCATTCAGCAGCTGGACCCATCACCCATTTCCTGAGACTCTGCCGTGCACAGCCCTGAGAGGGAGACACAGGCGGGACAGACCAGACCCTGCCCAGCGGTTCAGTGATGCAGGGGCGGTTGGAGGGTGCACCCCTGCCCTTCCTGCAAGACAGCTGGGTGTGTGCACAGGGCTTGGGTGTGTGCACAGGGCTGGGGTGTGTGCATAGGGCTGGGGTGTGTGCACAGGGCCGGGGTGAGTGCATAGGGCTGGGGGGTGTGCATAGGGCTGGGGGGTGTGCATTGGGCTGGGGGGTGTGCACAGGGCTGGGGTGTGTGCACAGGGCTGGGGGGTGTGGGGAACCGAGGAGGAAAGGATTCACCCCTCTGGGTGGAAGGGAAGTGGGTCAGACTCAGCAAGTCTTGAGGGTGGACCCCAGGTTTAAAAAAAGCCCAGAAGATCTGGTTTTCATGTCTCCCTTTTATAGCTGTGTGACCACAAGCAAGTCACTCCACCTCTCTGAACCTCTGTGTCCTCACGTACAAAGGGACAAACATACAGTACAGTCGTCCTCCTTATTCTGTGGGGATATGTTCCCAGGCCCCCAGTGGAGAGTACCAAACCCTATCTATACTCTTTATTAAAATATATTTTATTGATTTTTTTTTTTACAGAGATGAAGGAAGAGAAATAGAGAGTTAAAAACATCGATCAGCTGCCTCCTGCACACTCCCTGCTGGACCAAGGTGCATGCCCTTGACCAGAATCAAACCTGGGTCCTTTCAGTCCACAGGCCGATGCTCGATCCACTGAGCCAGACTAGTTAGGGCTAGGACCCTAACTATGCTCTTTTTTCTACACCTACATATCCGCAATAAACTTTCACTTATAAATTAGGCACAGCAAGAGATTAACAACAACTAATAATAAAATAGAACAATAATAACAATATTCTGTCATAAGAGTTTGTGAATGTGGTCTCTCTCAAATTATCTCTGTCTGTGCTCACCCTCCTTGTGATGTGAGATGATACAAGCCGGTGAGGGGAGTGAATGACGAAAGCACTGTGACGTAGCATTAGGTTACTGCTGATCTTTTGCTATTTTTATTTATTTATTTTTAATCCTCACCCAAGGGTATTTTCCCATTGACTTTAGAGGGAGTGGAAGACGGAGGAAAAAACAGCGAGAAACATCGATGTGAGAGAAACACATCCGTTGGTTGCCTCCTGCATGCGCCCTGACAGGGCCCAGGCCAGGGAGAAGCCTGCAACTAAGGTACATGCCCTTGACCGGAATTGAACCCGCGACCCTTTGGTGGATGCTCTATCCACTGGGCCAAACTGGCGAGGGCTACTCATCTGTTTTTAATTAAATTTATTCGGGTGACATTGGCTAACAGGATCATAGGTTTCAGGCATTGATTTCTGTTACAAGATCTACTCTGCACTGTATGCCCATCATCCAACTGAGTCATCATCCATCGCAACATATTAACTACACACACACACACACACACACACACACACACACTCACACCCCTCACCTTCTGATGAGACAGCTACCAGGCGGCTGAGGGGCGGGGTGCAAGCAGTGCGGATGCGCTGGACAGAGGGGTGATTTACGGTCCCGGGAGGAATGGAGTGGGACGGCGGTGAGAGATTGCACCATGCAACTCGGAACAATGCTCAACTTAAACCTTAGGAGCTGTTTATTTCTGGAATTTTCCATTTAATATTTCTGGACGACGGTTGACTGTGGGTAACAGAAACCATGCAGAGCCAAGCCATGGGTAAGGGAGGTCCACTGTACGTTCGCTCACGATGCTGGGAGGGAGACCCAATAAGAGGCCGTGAAGCTCAGCGCCTGGGGACGGGGTGTAACCAGACCAGGAAGCAGCCTGCCTCCTGGGATTGGCTGGACCCAGTGACCTGCTTCCAGCTGGTGGACTACGTCAGGGAGCGGCCGGATGGCACGTCTAAGATGAGGTGACGAGAAGCCTGGCTCCCATCTCACTCGCCCGCCCCGGCGGTCTGCCTTGCCTGCTCTGACGGGAGCCAGCTGCCAGGCTGGGCGCCGGCCGAGGGGCGGGCCACGTGGCAGGAACTGAGCGGGGAACTGGGTTCTGCCAAGAACGTGCTAAAAACTCTCGGAAGTGTATCTCTCCCCCCTACCCCCCAACAACGGCTGAGATGACTGTCTCCTGGCCTGCGGGAGACCCTGAGCCAGAGGACCCGGCTAAGCTATGCTTTGCTTGGTGATCCCCAGACACGCTGAGAGGGCGCGTTTGTTGTGTTAAGCCAGGGAGTGTCCGTGTGATTTGTTACGCAGCAGTAGCTAACAGATACAACCAGGGTGATACTGGGACTATTAAGCAACCAGCTCAGCACCAGCGTAGACCAGTTGGAGCAGATGCTGACAGCAGCAAGGTCTCTGGTGAGCTGCTCGCTAGAGCACGGGTTCAGGAAGGGGGTCAGGGGAGGGGCAGGGGAAGTGGTGGGGGTCTATCTTATGGGAATACTCACACAGGTGTGAAAAAGTACCTACGTGCAAGACTATTCACTGCAGCATTATTTTTTTTACTTTTATTTTTTTGTTAATCCTCAGCCAAGGATATTTTCCCATTGATTTTTAGAGAGTGGAAGGAAGAGGGAGAGGCAGTGAGAGAGAGAGAGAAACATTGATGTGAGAGAAACACATCGGTTGGTCGCCTCCAGCCTGCAATTGAGGGACAGGCTAACCCTCTATCCACTGAGCCAAACTAGGGCGGCTGCAGCGTTATTTGTTGCAGCAAAAGATTGGAGACGACGGAGGAGAAGTCGGCCCCCAGGGACCGGCTCAGTTAAGGACAGCCACGCCGTGGGCTGCCACGCCGCCATCGAACAGGGTGAGAAACCTGCTGATGTGGAACGAGGGGCGGGATGTGCTTGGTTCAGGAGAACATGGCATCACAGACCACCATGTGTGTTACACGTATGTGCACACGCTTATCTGAGGGCTTGTTGCTCTAGAAATAACCGGGTAGCCCTGGCTGCCTCAGAAAGAGAAACTGGGGGTGGGGGTGAGAGATGGGAGAGAACCCCGATTTTTCTGTCCCCTGGAGCCCCTGTGATGTTCCTTCCATCACCTGGGCGGGGGCAGGGGAGGCAGAAGCAATGACGGCTGTGTTCTGGGAAGACTCCTATACCCCGATTTGGTGTCTGCAGCTTCTCTAAATTGGGGGTCCTGAGGGGAGGGCCCCGGCTCATCTGCCCCTCAATAACCAGCGCAGTGCCTCCTGTCGGAGCTCCTATTGGGAAGAACGGCTCCTCTGCTTTAATGAAGAAGCGCTGGGACCTCTCGATGCCCCCTTTCTCCCCTCAGTTCCCGCCCCACTCTCCACCATCCACCTGCTCCCCGCCACCCCCAGCCCCAGCCCCAGCCCAGCCCGGGCCTGTCTGCGCCGAGTCCACTCCAGGGGAGGCCTCTGCTGGCTCCCGCGGACTCACCCGGAACGTCTGGGGATGTGTTGAGTGTCATGAAGGCGTCGGACAGGCCGGTTTTGACGGGGTGCTGGGAGGAGCTGATTTCCAGGACGGACATGGGGATCTGCAGCAGGAGAAGAGGCTCCATCTACTCCAGGCCCTCTGGGGACAGCCCCGCTTCCCCAGGAGCGCCAGCCCCGCCCGCCTGCCTGGCCCCGCCTCCCTGAGGGTGTGAAGACCCCTCCCCCCCAAGGAGCCCCGTTCAAGTGTCAAGTCTCCCCCGCACCACCTCCAGCACCTTTCCTTGCTCTATCTACGCTCCAGCTTCGTAAATGGCACCTCATGCAGGCCTGGGAGTCACCCTGCCCTTCCCTTTTCTTCATTCCCACCCCCATCCCCTTCCACCTCATACATCTCTACATCCTGTTAATTAACCAGCTACTGGTTCTCAAGTCTGTCCAGTTCTCTCAATCATCCCCCCGCACCAGACTCCAAGTTGACAACACCCCCTTCCTACCTCATCTCCCAGCATTCCCTCTGAGCCCCCAACATTCTGTGCTCCACTCGGAAGCCAGAGGGACCTCTGTCAAGGGCAAACCTGGTGTTACCTTTCCCCGTCTTGCCCCTCCCTCCCTCCCCTCCAGCCATGCTGCCTTCTTTCGGTGCTTTGTACCAGCCAGGACTGATCCTGCCATAGGACCTTTGCACATGCTTCTCTTCCTCCCGGAACACACTTCGCTCTCCTCTTTGCCTCCTTAACTCCTAGGCATCCTGCAGGTTTTAACTCTTTTCCTTAGGGGGCCTCTCCCAGCCCCCACTGAGAGAAAGAGCCCTGTGACACCAGGCACCTCTGCTGAGGAGCACTAGCTACCGGGGCCAATTCTACATTTGTCTCTGGAATTGTCGTCCCTTGTCTCTCCACAAGACTTACCCTCTACAAGGGCAGGGGTCACAACCATCTTATCACCTGCGTATCCCCAGCACCACGCCCTCTGGTGGCACATTTGAGTCCCTACAAGTGCGTCTCTCACTCACCTCTTTGTAGCCAAACACAATGCGGCCGTCTCGGTGCAGAGCCGCCTGGAAGGTGAAGCTGCCCCTGTCCTCCCGGCCTTGGAGGTAGACGTGGTCCCACTGGACGACAAAGACCGTCCCTGTGGAGAGCAGAGGCCTGGCTGGACGGGAGGTGGGGTGGGGAGAGGGCCTCGCAGGAACGGTGGCCTACGTGGTCGGCCCCGCAGGGACGACGCGGGCAGTTTGCGAATTTGACTAAAGGCAGGAGCCGGGCAGCCCACCCACCTCAGCCTGGCCTCCACGCTGGAGGGGAGCCAGACACCCTATGTCAGCCCCCAGACCCCGTGCTCGTTCACCTCTCACCCAAGCACGCCCCTGCCTGCCTATCCTGACCCTTGAGATAAAAAGGAGGAGAGCTGAAACCAGTTTGGCTCAGTGGCAGAGCGTCGGTCTGCGGACTGAAAGGTTCCGGGTTCAATTCCGGTCAAGGGCATGTACCTTGGTTGCGGGCACATCCCCAGTGGGGGGGTGTGCAGGAGGCAGCTGATGGATGATTCTCTCTCATTGATGTTTCTCTCTATCCCTCTCTCTTCCTCTCTGTAAAAAAATCAATAAAGTGTATTAAAAAAAAAAAAAAAAAAAAAAGGAGAAATGGAAGGAATGCCTGTTCTGGGATGGGGGGGCGGGGAGGGTGTTTGGGGGACATGTGGTGAGAGGAAGAAACAAGAGAGGCCCCTAGTATTTATTCCGCCTCCACGAAGAGCCAAGCACTTTCATCTCGTTATCTCATCAGATCCTGCCAGGTAGCCTGCAGCCTGTCCCGCCTTATGGGTGAGGACACAGTGGGGAGAGGTGGGTGGTGGCTGCCTTGCTGTGTGACTGTGCCGAGTCCCTTGCCCTCTCTGGGCCTTGCATGCCTCGCGCAGGGCTGGGCCAGGGGAGCCCTGGTGCGAGGGGACTTGAACCCTGGTACCTGGCCTCACCATTGTCGAAGTAAGCCACCGTGGAGTTGTCGGAGTAGCCGGGGTTGAAGTTGGCCATCAGAGGGGCCACGTACTGAGTTGCCGTGAGCATTCGATGGGTCACGTCACCAGTGAAGATGAAGCCTGGGGTGGGGAGGAGAGTTCGCGGGAGTCACCAGAGGTGGCCCCCAGGGGTTGCTTCCTACGCTCCGCCCCCAAGGGCAGGAAGGAGCAGGGTAGCAGGCAAGCCTTGAACCTCTGTCCTCTAGGCCCGTCGGGTGGGCTCAGGGTCAGGTGTGCATGAAGCGGAGGATCCCAGGCCAGAGAAGGTCCTCCCTGCCCTCGGATGGCACAAATCCCCACTCTCCCTGCCCCAGGAGCACACACAGGAATAAAGACGGGCTCCTGCTCAGCGCAGTCTCCCTCCCCTCTCAGTCACAGACTCAGAGGCACAGGGACCAGGGGGTCTGCCCACACTGGCCTGAGCTGGCCCAGAGGGACACACACACACACACACACACACACACACACACACGTGAACAAGTCCGCTGATGTGAAAGGTATTCGGACACAATCACTGCCCTCCCTCCTAGAGTGCTCCCAGGAAGAGCTACAATAGATGCGGCTCCCCCTCCATCTCTACAGCTCATCTCCAGCGCACCTCTCCAGGTAGGCCCCCAAGTTCCGGCTGAGAGCTCCAAAACCTCCCCAGCCCTGCTGGCACAGCCTTACCTCCGGTTGCTATGGTGATCTGCCGCAGAGGATGCCCGTAGAAAGGGAAATCGAAGGACAAGACCACTCTCTGCGGGGGATGGGATGGGATGGGAGAGAGTCAGCAGGGCCAGGGGGCTGGGCACCGACGCCACCCCGTGCTTGTCTGGACAGGGTCGGGGCAGGCTGCCAGACCACAGGCGGGCACCCCACCCTGGCAGACCACCCTGGAACCCCCGGAAGGCTCTCCCAGACCCCGGACCGCAGGCCATGCCCGCTGACCAGGCGGTGTGGGCGGGTCCCCAGCCTCCCGGCCCGGGGCAGGCTGCCAGGAATGGGCACTCACCGAAGCCTGCCGGTGGGTGTTGGAGAGGATCCTGTGGACCTTCACGTGGCTCCGGTTGGCCTCGGCCACGTCCACCCACAGCTCCCGGCTGCGAGGCTCGCCGGGGCCGTACAGACGAGACACATAGTAGCTGTGGTTGTCCTCCTGTCGCACCCAAGACAGAGCCCACCGAGGCGTGAGGGGTCAGGCCTGCCAGGAACCACCCTCTGCACCTCCCCTACCCAGACCTCTGGGTGCGAGAAACCCTGGCCCCCCCAGGGAGCTGGCCCGCTGGCCCAGAGGGCTGACTGAGGCTCTGGACTTCCCTGGGCCCCCAAAAGCTTAGGTCTTGGCCCCTAGCCATGACCATGCAGCGCTGGCCCCAGCCAGGTCCACACCTGCTATCCTCTGGCTCAGCCCTGCCTTTCCCAGAGAGGCCAGGAGCCTTCGCCTGCGGCTCGGGTCCCCGTGAAGCACCCAAGGCAGAGCTCGGCTTGAGGCACCAGAGAGACAGACAGAGCAGCCCCGTCAGAGCCCTGTCTGCAGGAGTCCAGACTGAGGGAGAGCTCCCTGCGCGGGGAAGTACTGTAGTGCATATAGTTGATTTCAGATGGAGAGAGAGAGAGAAACATCAATGATGAGAGAATCACTGATTCGAACCGTGACCTCCTGGTTCCTAGGTTGATGCTCAACCACTGAGCCACACCCGTCAGGCTGAGGAGTAGCCTTTTTTAAAAATATAAATTTTATTGATTTTTTACAGAGAGGAAGGGAGAGGGATAGAGAATCATTGATGAGATAGAAACATCGATCAGCCGCCTCCTGCACACCCCCTACTGGGGATATGCCCGCAACCAAGGTACATACCCTTGACCGGAATTGAACCTGGGACCCTTGAGTCCGTAGGCTGAGGCTCTATCCACTGAGACGAGCCAGTTAGGGCGGGAATAGCCTTTTTAAGGGAGAAGAAGGCACTGCATCTTAGAAGCTGCCAGTCTAGAGATGGAGGCAGGCCCTTGGTCTTGGGGAGCTGCTAGACTGAGGGAGGAGGTGGGACTTACGCAAACAGAACACATACACAGACCCCCAAGCCGAGGGTGACACGGGGCCCCCCCTGCAGTCACTACGGGGCTGAGAAAGGGGGAGGAGCAGGAAGGACCTCCCACCTCTTCTCTGTGCCCAACACGGACAGAAGAAGCCGGAACACAGCCGGCGGCCGTGACCTTGGCAAGGCCCGTCCTGCACAGGCGTGCTCAGCGCCAGCATCGAAGAGGCGGGGAATGGGGGGCAGAGAGGGTGGAAGAGCCAGGGGAGGGGGCGATGGCACAGCGTTTCGGCAGGCGGGGGTGGGGCGGGCAGCCTTAGGAGAAGCGGAGGCCGAGCGGGCAGGTTCACTTGGCAGCTGCCATGGAGCTGGGACTGCTGACCTGTGAGGAGCCCGGGCGCCGTGGGCCATCAGTCAGGCTGCCCCACGGCGCGGCTGCACACACAGCCGAGCAGACCCCGTTCGCGCCGCCAGCTGCCCAGCCAGCCTTGCCTGGGCCCAGCGTGAGCGGGGACCGGATGCCTGCTCTCCCCACCCCCCGCAGGGAGAGTCTGGATTTGACAGTGACACCCTGGGAGTCTGGGGTCGGGCAGAGCCGGGGAAGAGGCAGACCCGTGTAGACGGATCTGTGTGTGTGTGTGTGTGCAGATTTTACACTACCGTTGCCTGATTTCACGTCCGTCCATCAAGTAAATTTAAAACCACATCGCTCTGCTCACAAGCCCCTGGGGCTCCCACTGCCCTCATGACAGAGCCTACACTCCAGCCTGGCATGCAAGTTCTCCTCAGCAGCCAGCTCTGCATTCTCCCTGGTTCCCTCCCGCCTCCTCCGCTCCTTCCCCCGGGGCATCCTGTGCCCCACCCAGACCAGGCCACCGCGGTCACTCAGGTCTCTGCACGTGAGATCCTCCGGCCTGAACCACCTTCCCTTCCCGTCTCCTCCTGGTCGATTCCTGTTCCTTGAAGGCTCCGCTTACACGTCACCCTTTTAAAATGTTTTTATTGATTTTGAGAGAGAGGAAGGGCACAGAGAGATAGCTGATGCTTCTCATCGATGTTTCTATCAGCTGCCTTTCGCATGTCCCCTACTGGGATCGAGCCCCAAACCCGGGAATTGAACCAGCAACCTCTTGTTTGTTTTAAATATATTTGTATGGATTTCAGAGAGGAAGGGAGAGAGAGATAGAAACTTCAATGATGAGAGATAATCATTAATCGGCTGCCTCCAGCATGCCTCACCTTGGGAATTAAGCCTGAAACCTGGGCATGTGCCCTGGCCGGGAGGTGAACCGTGTCCTGATTCATATGTCGATGCTCAACCACTGAGCCATGCCAGCTGGGTCCTTTCGCCCTTTTATAAGGGAAGGAGGATAAATCAGTTACTGGCTTTGGGTTGAAATTTTGGAAATAAACCTGGGCATCCTTTCAGGATCTGTGGGTGAGGGGGAAATGGTGGCCCAGCAGAGCGAATCTGCGTCTAGGGGCCACTCCTGTGTGTGCTTCCTCAGGTACACTGTGTCTCACAGAGACCTTGTCCCGGCCCCAACCCCGGCACCTGGGACCGTGGCCTTATTCGGAAACAGAGTCTCAGCAGGCCCCAATGCCCGGGTGGACGTCCTCACGGAGAAAGGGGAGGGAGGTTTACAGTCCCAGAGGCCGCACAGGGGAGAAGGCAGTGGGACAACAGAGGCAGAAACTGGCTTGTGAGCTGCCTCCCCCCAGGATACCCAGGGGTGCCAGGAGCCACCAGAAGCTAAAGAGGCGAGGAAGGCTCTTCCCTGAACCCCGAGAGGGACCACGGCCTGGCTGGCGGCTGGACTTGGCCTCCGGCCTCCAAGGCTGTGAGAGGACATTGCTGCTGCTGCTGCTGCTGCTGTCAGCCACCAGGCTGTGGTCATCTGGAAACAAGTACATTTGCCCCCGGTGTGTGGCTGCGGCTCAAGCGGGGTGACCCCGAGTTGTCTCCCCCTTCTGTGCCCCTGCCCTGTGGCTTCCCAGCTGCTCTCAGATCGAAGGCCGCACCCCGGATGTGGCCTATCCAGTCTCCATCCCCCTCCACTTCTTTATAAGCAGAACATAGATTCTGGAGCCGGCAGCAACAGAGCCAGCTAGAAACCTCCTCCCCTGGACGGGTCACGTGTGACCCATGCGACATGGGACATGGGCTGGCTAATGAGAGAAACTGAAGGCTCTCATGGCGCCTTTTGAAAGAGGTCAAGTTAAACTGCTTGGCCCTCTTGCCTTTGCCCTTCTTGTCCCTGCCTGGAATGGAGGTGTGACGGATGGAGCCCCGGCAGCCGTGCTGTGAGCGTGAGGACAAGAGCCACAACCTAAGGATGTTAGCGGCGTGAGGAGCTGGTTGGAACCCGGGAGCCATGTTGGAGGGATGCCCTTAGCCCTCAGTGACACACTCTGCCTCCTTCCCTGCTCCGCTGCCCTCGGTTTCTGAGCTCACCCCGTGCTTGTCGGCCTCCGGACCCCGGGGCTCCCTGTGCCTCAGGACCTCTCTCTTCTTCCTTTCAGAAGCCGCCGCCCCTCCCCGTCCCTCAGGCCTCCGTTTCACGGTCCTCGCCCCCTGAAACCCCAGTTACACTCCCATCACCCCCTGGGCTTCTCCCGCTCCGCAAGCTGCATGCTCCTGGTGATTTTTAAAAATATATATATTTTAATGATTTTTTAATAGAAAGGAAGAGAGAGGGATAGAGAGTTAGAAACATCGGTGAGAGAGAATCATTAATCAGCTGCCTCTCGCACATCCCCCACTGGGGATGTGCCTGCAACCAAGATACATGCCTTTGACCGGAATCGAACCCAGGACCCTTCAGTCCGCAGGCCGATGCTCTATCCACTGAGCCAAACCAGTTTTGGCAACTCCTGGCAATTTACTCGGCATTTAGACTTCTCTCCACACCTGCCTTTCCTACAAGCGCCCACAGGCGAGGTCAGCCTTGAGCTCTGGTGCTGAAGCACAGAGTACGCGCTCTGTGGCAGGATTTGTTAACGGATGAGTGACCGTTCCGAGTGTCACGGCATCGTGTGTCCAAGGCCTGGCCACCGTCTGATTGCTGCCGCCACGGGCTCTGGGGGGGACGGCGTGGCGTCACCAGACAAGGCAGGACGGCGGCCAGCAGGGACCAGGCGCTGCCGGTAGTGGAGGAGCCCGGGCAGGCCTGGGCCTGACACAGCTGTTTGCAGGCCGTTTCCGCCCCCTGCTCCCCGGGACGCCCCGGGGGGAGCGTGCCCTGAGCCTCACGCGGTGGAGATGAGGCCGACAGAAGCCACGCTCTGCAGCTGGGAAGCCCAAACATGCTGACATGTGTCTTGCTGCCTCACCCAAGGGGCAAGCAGTGGGATGACTGGGGACGCGTCCCACACAGGCCCCAGCACCCCAGAAGCGGTATCTCTTTAGAGAGGATGGGGGAGGCCAAACTGCAGCCTGGGGAGGAAGGACAGCGTGGAGCGGGGTGACTCCTGGGCAGAGCCGAGAACCCAGTCCGAAGGGTTGGGTGGGGGGTGCTGGGGGAGCCGGCCTCGGCAGAGCTTGCATTTCAGACACATCACCGCGTAACAAGCTGGTGAGGACTAACATTTTTTGTTTTTGTTTTTTCTTCCCCATCTTTCTTTAAAAAAAAAAAAATATTTTATTGATTTTTTTACAGAGAGAATTAGAGTTAGAAACATCGATGAGAGAGAATCATCGATCAGCTGCCTCTTGCACACCCCCTAGTGGGGATGTGCCCGCAACCAAGGTACATGCTCTTGACCGGTATCAAACCTGGGACCTTTCGGTCCACAGGCAGACGCTCTATCCACTGAGCCAAACCGGTTTCGGCTGTCCTGTTTTATAAATGGGGAAACCGAGGCCTGCAGCTTTATCTGCATCCACGTCCGTCTCCAAGACAGTGCCTTTTCCCCTACGTTTCTCAGGTCTTTAAGCCACCACCCCCCGAGAAGAAGCTCAGACCACCTCTGTCGTCGGTTAACACCTGTCCCGTCGGAGGGGCCAGCATGGGTCCGGTAGGGCAGTGTTTCCCAACCTTCTCTCATGATGAGAATCACCTGGTGGAGTTGTTAAAACACAGATTCCCGGATCCCAACTAAGAAGTGCTAAACTAGAATTTTTGAGAACATATAGGTAAAATTGCATACCTAACTTAGTGCTCTGTATATAAAATCTGTCTTAGAGCACTAGTTAAGTATACAATTTTACCTATATGTTCCCAAAAATTCTAGTGTAGCACTTCTTAGTTGGGATCCGGGAATCTGTGTTTTAACAACTCCACCAGGTGATTCTCATCATGAGAGAAGGTTGGGAAACACTGCTGTAGGGAGCACCGAGCTCAGGGACTGCAGCACGTCTCCTCCTCACCCCGAGCACCCGCCCAGCGCGGGCTGGCGCCTGGCACGTTATAGATGCCGGGAGCCGGCCGTGTAAGCTCAATCACGCAGACCCCACCGCCGTCAGAGCCGTGGGCCGTGCTGGGAACGTGCGGTGTGGCTCCTGCAAGGGGAGCGTCCTCCCCCACCCTGATGCCGGGCTGCACGGAACCTCCTGAAAGGCCCGGCTGCCTCCTCTGGGAGCCCACGTCCATGGGAAGCACATTCCCGTTGCTGGGACAACCTGCACACAGGAAGGCATCTCCTGATTCCTCAAGTTTATGGACGAAAAAAAAAAAAAGGCACATGCTGACCCGACAAGCTCAGGGGAGGCCTGCAGGGCGGTCTCCCAAACTTAACGTCGCCACAAAGGATGGGCTGAAATTAAAACTGTAACTAAAAGCTGTTATGGTGGGTAGTCATGTCCTAGGCCGGTATCTTCCCTGATGAGGTCGATTGTTACCTTAACTGAGCCTGCTGTCTTTTGGCGTCTGTGATGACATATCCCTGAAACGTCTGGGTAACTTGTAGCTCCCCTTTTTCCGGACCCCTTTGGGCCCAGCCTAACGTGCCTGGGCGCCAGGACAGAGGCCACACATTCCTTCCTTGTCAGAGTTATCTTGTTAGTTGTTGGCTATCAACTACCCTGCGCCCACGGAAATGTGTGCCTGCCTGTCATTTTACTTTTTATCCAACCCCAGGGGTTTGCCCGCTCTGCTTTCTCCCGCCTCTCTCTTCTACCCCCGACGGGTCTCACGCAGCCCGCCGCCGTCCCCTCCTCCGACGGCCATGTGTAAAAACAGGGAAAACACGCCGTTCTCCGGAGCATCATCCCAACCCCAGCCGCCCAGATACTGCTTCCCGGCAATTGTCCACAGTTGGCTCCAATAAACACAAAGATTCTTTGCAGGTTTGAATGTTTTTACTGAACAAGCTCTTCCCTGGGAAGTGAAGCCAACATGGGGGACGCTTGGGGGCGAGGAAGACAGCCCGCTCCCCCAGCTTAAACGGGAGAAATGCCTACGGCCAGGTGGCTGGCAGCCCAGCTGGGCAGCACGCAGGGGACACGGTGACTCTGATGTCAGCAGGGTGTTGTCCGTAGGAAAGAGAAGGACCTCACAGGCTCTGACTTCGATATGTGTGTGCTGGGTACGGGAAAAGGAGACGAGATTTGGAGCTGGGGGGCGGGGGGGGGAGGGGGTGGTAAAGAGACAAAGACCACAGCTTTGCAGGTCCCCGAGGCCAGGCTGTCCTTCCTCCCCTCCCTGGAGCCCAGAGCGGGTCCCTGCACCCTCAACATAAACCTTTCTCCCGAGACGGCTCCAGTGGCTCCTTGGAACCAGAAGGGCCCTAACCAGAACAGCCTTCCCACGGGGTGATCAGAGGAAGGACTTGCAGGGACTCCCCGATAGCCCGGCACCAGCAGACAGTGCGGGTCCGAATGGAAAGAGGGAAGTGAGAAACCCCATGTGAGAGAGAACACACACACCCCGGCAACGCCAAGGTTTTTTTGATTCTACAAAGTCAACCACTGCTAGCTGCTGCTGCTGCTTTTTTTTGCGAGAAAGTTTGCTTAGAACGCCACAGAGGTAGAAGGGAGCCATGGGAGAAATGGGTTCAGGAAACAAATTGCAGAGGCAGAGAAAGGGGCCTTGGAGCTCAGGAGAGGAGATGGTGGTGACCTGCGGGGGCGGGGGAGAGGGGAAGTTGAGGTGAGGGCAGGCTCTTAGGAGTGAAAGGCCTGCTGGGTCCGCCAGCCTACGGGCCCTTCAGCTGGGCCCGATGGAATATCCCTCAGCTCCCCAGGTGTGTCCTCTCTGGGCCCGGGTTTCCCCTGACGGGCCTGCTCAGCTCCGGGACGGGGTCATTAGTCAGTGCAGCGGGCCCCGGGGTCAGCCCGAGCTTCGCTTGTCTGGCTCCGCTGTTCTTCTGGGCCTGGAGCTGGGCTCGAGGCCTCGCTGTATGTGATGAGGGCCAGGATCTCCTTGTCCCGGGGGCTTACTGCTTCAGGGCCTCAGGGGAGTCACAGGAACCCGCTCTTTGCCGCCGCTCCCCTCCCCCCCCCCCCGTTCATCCTCCAAGGGGGTCTGCCACGTGACTGCCAACATGCCAGGGGAGCAAGCTCAGGGGCGGGTCCACACCGAATGGCAAGCTGCTGGTTTCCTGAGTGACCACCCGGACAAGAGTCAAATGGTTGGAATTCTCCGAACTTGGCGGCCCCTCCCCTCTAGCACTACAGGCCCTGATTGTGCTGCCACCGGCCGGGAGCACAGGCCAGACCACTGGGCACGCCCACGGAGGGAACCAGGCTTCCCCCAAACGCACGCGAGAAGCCCCGGTCCATGATCCCCCTGCGTCTGAGGAGGCAGCATGACGATGTGATTTCAAACATTTGGGGCCATGAAATCCCTTCTTCCAATCCATCTTCCATGGGAGCTCCACCCAGCAATCCCCTCAGAGGGAGGACAGGATGCTCTGGGAGAAGGAAAGAGAAAGGCCTGGAGCCCCGCTGAGCGACTTCCTTCTCCGCGCCCTCCATCCACGGCAGCCCGGAAGCTCCTGTGGGAACCCGAGGGTTCCGCGGCCTGCCGTTTGAAAACCACCGCTCTGGGATCCAGTGCAGGGGCTGTGGCATCAGGCAGACCCACGTTCAAACCCTGGACCCGCTGGAGAACAGTGTGTGCCGAGCATGGCTCCCACTCCTGAGTGTCTGGGCTGGCACTGCCCTTCCTCTGGAGTCCGTGAAAGGATTCCACAAAACATGCCGATGGCGAGCTCTCGGCCCGGCGCCTGGCCCACGGTGGATACTGATAAGTGGGAGCTGTGATGCTGATGTTGCTGGATCTTTCCAGGAAAACGGTTTGATTGTGGAGGCTGCCTCCTCAGAGCCGTCCCCAGCTCCATCCTAAACGTCTGCTGTTGCCATGCCTCTCTGTCTCAATTACTCACGCCGGAAGCCTGCCAACACCTCATTTCTGACAGCGGGGCGGCGTTTACCTTGGCTGAGCTCAAGGCGGTTCTGGACAGGAATTCCGGCTAAGCTGTCACTGTCGGCCCATCACCTGCCTGCCAACTGGCAGGTGGAAATGCCAGGGCAGGCAACCAAGGGCATCCCGCAGGGCCTGCCGGAGAGGCCGGGCCAGCCAGGCGCGTCAGCGCCAGGCAGCTGGGCTCAACCCAGGAGGTGCTGACGGGATCAGTGGGGCAGGGGCACCCCAGCCCCTGCCTCTGCCGTTCCGTGAGGCCTTCCCACACCAACAGGAGTATTTTCTAGAGATCTGCTCCCCCAAGTGTGCCCCGGGGACCCGCAGCATCTGCACCGCCGGCTTTAAGGGTACAGTGTTTCGGTATTCCCTTTTAGGGTGATGAAAATGATTTGGAACTAGGCAGAGGTGTGTTAAATACACTTCACTTTAAAATGGCTAATTTTGTCCCACTGGCATGGCTCAGTGGTTGAGCATTGACCTATGAGCCAGGAGGCCACGGTTCAATTCCCAGTCAGGGCTCATGCCAGGTTGCGGGCTGGATCCCCAGTGGGGGGCGTGCAGGAGGCAGCCAATCAATGATTCTCTCTCCTCATGGATGTCTCTATCTCTCTCCCCCTCTCTCTTCCTCTCTGAAATCAGTGAAAATATTTTAAAATAATAAGTGAAATAAAAACATTTTAAATGGTTACTGTTATGTTCTGTGACCCATACTTCAACAAGAAAGATGGAGAAGAAGAAACAAGAAACCAAGAGAAAGAGAAAGGGGGAACGAGAGGGGCCCGCCTGGGAGGTGGACTCCTGGGGCTGAGCACACATCCGGGGGGAGAGGAGACCCAGGGACTGCGATCCCATCGGGTGCCTCGCACTTTGCCTTTAAATCTCGCCGCTGTGAGCGCCCTGTTGGCCACGCCGTTGGGGAGAGTTGAAGCACCCGCTGTGGCCGGTGCATGCGCTGCGGGGTCAGGGTCCCAGGTTGTGGACTGGTGGGTGCTGGGCCAAGGTCGGGCGGGAGACTGCCAGGGCTGGGGACTGGACGTCCGGACTCCACCTCCACCTCCACCTCCACCTCCCTCTCCACCTCCCTGGGCGCCCTTTCTCCTCACAAAGTCCACCTCTCTCTCCTCCAAGTTCTCCTCACAACTTTCCCCTCCGTCCACCCACCTCACACTCAGCTCCCAGGCATCTTCCCCGCTGGGCCTCCTCCCCCCTCCCTCCCCGAGTGAGTGTGAGGGCGCGAGGGGTCCTGGAATGAGCCCTGCTTGCTCTTCCTGTGTCTGTGCTACGACTCTGTCCGTCCGTCCACCTGTCCGTCTGTCTTGTCTCCTCTGGCCCCTGCGTCTGGGAGGGGCCTCTGGAGCCCCCTCTGGGAACTGCTGCTCTGGGGGGGCGTGGAGACCAGGCAGGGGCTGCCCTCCCTCTGCCTCTTGGAGGACACGGTGCTCCCGGTGCAGGCGCTGGCATCGCGGGGCTGCCGTGGTGGCGGGTGAGCCGGCAGTTCCGTGTGGACCGAGAGGAGGGAACTGTTCCAGGGCCTGGAGCTGCTCTTGGTGCAGAAGCTCTGGGAAACGTGAGCTCAGACAAGAGTCGATTCCCACTGGGAAGTGGTTGTGGAGTGGGCGTGAGAATGAAGCCCAAGGAAATGGCTCTGACCTGGAGCTGTGCAGCGGTCCGTCCCCCCTGGGGGCACAGGCTGGGCCCTCAGGCCTGAGTAAGAGGGTCTGAAACACTGTGCTGAGGTGGCTGGGCAGGGGTGCTGGGCAGAGGGGGCTGAGCAGAGGAGATGGGCAGAGGGGTAGGTAGGCGATCTGGGCAGAGGGACTGGGAAGAAGGGGTTGGGCCAGAGAGGGTGAGCAGGAAAGATGTGGTAGGGGACGAGCGGGGGGGAGGGGAGGACCGCCTGAGAAGGCCTGGGATGGGACACGAGACCAGCCAGGTCACGGCGCACGTACCCATGTGTGTGGGAACCTGAAAGTCAGTAGAGTCGGGGTCCTCAGAGGCCACTGAATCCACAGCCCACCCAGGCACAAACTGTTCTCTTCAGTCACCCTCTTTCGAGGCCTCTGGGGACCCACAAACCCTTCCTTCCTTCCTCCTTTCAAAGGAGGAGCTCCCCCTGTGTGCAGGGCCTGGGGACAGAGCATAAAACAGTCTCAGGTCATAGGCACACAGTGCTTCCGTCCCAGCTGGAGGACAGGCAACGTAAACAAACAAACAAACAAACAAACAAACAGGGGATTCAATCAGGGCAGGCTAAGTGCGACAGATGGAGAAAAACCATCTACTTCCCCTGCCCTGAAGCCGCCCTGCAGCCCCCACAGCGATTGGAAAACAGCCACAAGTCAAGCCTTCTCTCTGCCAGACTCACTCCTCCCCTCCCACCCCCATCCCCACCCCGCACCCCCGCCCGCACCCCACCCAGCTCCTGCAGCCTTTCGGCATGAGACTGGTTTCCAGGTGACCATCTAAGGGGGGGCCCGAGTCCCCCGGCCGTGGGCAGGCTGAGAACCCGCCCCCCACGGGACCCCCAGGGCCCGAGCTCGGTCCCAGGGCTTCTGAGGGCTCCCATGAGCACAGCTGGCTCTGCCCCCTCCGTCCCTGGCAGCCTGGCCTCCCTCCTGACTCATCCTCAGCCCACAGGCAGCGAGGAGCCCCAAGTCTCTTCCCCTGAACTGCTCTGAGCCACGTCTCCTCACTTTGCTTTAAACCTGAGCGCAGGATTGTCCTCCCGGTAGCTCCCCCCGGCGGGAGGCCAGCCACCACCCGGCCTGGCCCGCGCCCGGCCTCACACCGGGGCCTCTCCCCGCCCCGGGGAGCCTGGGCCTCCTGCCTTCCGGGCAGCGCTGGGCACAGCCCCGCGGGCAGAGGCACCTCCTGCCAGGTGGCCCTGCTCCTCCCGGGGACTCCCGCTGTGTGGCACTCAGGGGGCCACGGGGCCGGGGCCGGGAAGCCTGGTGGTCACGGTCAGCCACACGGTGGCTGAGAGAACCCCTGCTCCGGCTGGCAGTCCGGTGGTGGACGCTGAAGTTGGTTTGAAACGTCCCGTGTCAGCAGCTCGCACACCTCGGGGACCGTGAGAACCCCGCGCGGGGCTTTAACGGAACCCGTTCCCGGGCTCCGTCTGCAGTTTCTCAACGCGCCGGCCCAGGGTGGAGCCCGAGCATCTGGGCTGTGACTCCACGCCGGCTCTGACCGGTCCCACTGCCCTTTCCGACGCCCACGCACAATTGCTTCCAGAAGCCGGGTCCCCGGCTCTCCGGCGAGGTCCTCTCTGCAGCCCCGGACGCGCCCTCTGGCCCAAAGCAAGTGTCAGTTCCGGAACTGACGGCCCAGCTGAGCTGGGGACAGGGAAGGGGGAGCCTCCAGGGTCCCCTCACTCAGGGCCCTCTCCTGCCGGCCTGCCACTCCCTCATCCCGCCACGGCCGGCCCCCCGATTCTGAAGGAGGGAGAAGGCAGGGCAGCCTGGGGCGTGCCGGGCTGTGAGTGAGGGGGGCTCTGCCTCAGGGCCCGAGGAGGGCGAGGAGAGCGAGGCTTGAGCCACAGGTGCAACATATAATGACCCGCACACTCAGCCATCACGACAGAGAGCATGCGATGCCCTGGTTTTTAAAAGGCAAAATGAATCCAAACAACTCTACGATGAACAAAATACCAAAACCATAAGGGAGATCAGTAATGGTGCCAGCCTGCCAGAGCCTGCGATAAAGGAATAGTCAGCCACAGAGATGATGCAGAGAGGGGAGAGGTCAGAGCATGCGCTCCCTGCTCCTCCCCACCGGCTGCAGGCTGGCAGGCCCTCTCCACCCCTGCGGCCACAGCTCTAGTCCGAGGGCAGCGGTCTTAGCTCCTCTGTGCTGCCCTCTTCCCAAAGTGCTTCCCACCCCTCGCTGTCCTCCATCACCCAGCCCGCTCCTTGGAAAATGTCCCTGAATTAAACAGTCCCCCTTTGAGAGAGAGAGAGAGAGAGAGAGAAAGAGAGAGAGAGAGAGGAGAACAAAGAAAAAAAGGATGCAGAGCCCTAACAGGTTTGGCTCAGTGGATAGAGCCTCCCTGTCTGTCGATGGCTGAAAGGTCCCGGGTTCGATTCCAGTCAAGGGCATGTACCTTGGTTGCGGGCACATCCCCAGTAGGGAATGTGCAGGAGGCAGCTGATTGATGATTCTCTCTCATCGATGTTTCTAACTCTCTATCCCTCTCTCTTCCTCTCTTTTAGAAATCAATAAGATGTATAAAAAAATAAAAAAAAGGAAAGAAGACTGAGAAAATCTCCAAAAAAGTGGACCAACAATAACATGCAAACTAACAAATAAACAACAAAAATGTGTTGGCCGCCGTGGCTCTGCCGTGGCTCCGTGGTTGAGTGCCGACCTATGAACCAAGAGATCAAAGTTCCATTCCTGGCCAGGGCATGCACCTGGGTTGGAGACTCCATCCTCTGTGGGGGGCATGCAGGAGGCAGCCCATTAATGATTCTCTCCCATCATTGATGTTTCTCTCTCTCTCTCCCTCTCCCTCTCCCTTCCTCTCTGAAGTCAATAAAAATGTATTTCAAGAAATTAGGTAAAATAATGCAAAGGGACAGACAAGCATCAGAAGAGAGAAGAAAGTCTGAGGATTGTCCCCCGGGAAGGACATCAAACCCAGGAAACTGTAAGAAGAAGAGAATGCGGCAGGGAGACGCTTATCAGAGAAATGCAGAGGACGGCTTCCCGGGACGGGTGAATTTGAGTCTCCAGGTGGAAACTGCCCATCAAACATGCAGCACAACAGGGCCCTCCTCCTCGGAGGTTGCGGAGAACTCCCGGAAGAGGGGGAACAGGCGAAAACGGGGGCGTAAGAATGGCACCAAACCCCTCCGCAGTGACACTGGAAGCCAGAAGACAATGCTGAGGTGCCTGCAAGCTTCCGAAGGAAAATTATTTTTAATCCAGAATTCTATATTCAGCCAAACCATCAATCAAGTGTGAGACAGAATGAAGGCATTTTCAGACACGCAAGCTCTCACAATCATTCTCTCCCCCGTGTAACCTTTCTCAGGAAGCTAACCAAACGAGGGGGAGAAGCAGGAACAAACAGGGTCAACAGAGCAGGCCGGCCCAGCTGGCGTGGCTCAGTGGTGGAGCATCGACCTGTGAACCAGGAGGTCACGGTTCGATTCCCCAGCCGGGCACAGGCCCAGGTTGTGGGCTGATCCCTAGTGTGGGGCATGCAGGAGGCAGCCGATCAATGATTCTCTCTCATCATTGATGTTTCTCTCTCTCTCTCTCCCTCTTCCCCCCTCTCTGAACCTCTCTCTGAAACACATATATATTTTTTTAATTTTTTTTAAGAGAGAGAACAGGATACCCACACAGGGAGAGGCCAGAGGTCCCAACGAAGGAGAGGTCCCAGGATGGCCGTGGGGAGGCAGGGGAACACAGTACAGGTTGGAGCGGGACTGTGGGAGGTTTGGGGGGCCGGGGGTCACAGACGAGAACTGGCAGGTTTGACTGCCCCGAAAATTATAACTGAGGCTGTTAAACAACAAAATCCAAGAGCATATTGTAAATATCTCATTGGTCTCATTGAACGACTCATGAATCGGGCTGCATCTCATCTAGCGGACAGAGGAGGTTTCTAACCAGGAGTGGGTTGTCCGTGTCAAGGTCACCTTCTCCCAGGGGGTGACAGGGGGTCTAGTGAGCCGTGCACCTCATTAGAGCTGACCAGGCCATTCCAAACTGGCTGGGTTAGGATTCCCCTCCTGGGAGAGGTGGAAGCTGCAATTAAATTAGGCGTTACGTGTTGTTTTTCTGTCTTGTGGGTTTAGCACAAGGGACTCCATGTTGAGCCCGTGGTCTCTTTTGCAGCAAGGCCGATGGACGTGTGAGAATACAGAGCTGGAGTAAGGACAGAAAGCGAAGCAGGTGGGGAGGGTGAGGACCCAGGAAAAAGAGAAGTTACTTAAGAAGGTCAACAACGCTGTCATCCTGCTTGACTTAGTGGTGAGCAATATTCCCACGATTCCCATGATCTAAAGCAGAGCACGTGGATTTAACAGAAATATTGGGGAGTATGTAAAAGGCAGGTCACCTACACGACAGGCAGTTCACACATAACGTGTGAACGGAGCAATCAGGAGGCAGAGAATGCGCAGGGTTCCTGAGAAATGGAGAGGGACCACCTGCAGAAACACCTGAAGCCCAGGCTCCTCTGAGTCTTATTTTGTGTGTGTGTGTGTGTGTGTGTTTAATATATTTTATTGATTCTTTACAGAGAGGAAGGGAGAAGGATAGAGAGTTAGAAACATCGATGAGAGAGAAACATCCATCAGCTACCTCCTGTACACCCCCTACCAGGGATGTGCCCGCAACCAAGGTACATGCCCTTGACCAGAATCAAACCTGGGACCTTTCAGTCCGCAGGCTGGTGCTCTATCCACTGAGCCAAACCAGTTAGGGCTGTGTCTTGTTTTTTAATCTTAGCATTATTTGTCCTTTTTGACTATCTGTAAACACTTATTTGATTTTTAAAATGTTATGAAAACATAAAGAAATATACACTGAGAAACACATCCTCTTGTTCCTTCTCGTTTCAGAGTTTTTTAGCATCCGGAGAATCCACCCCTATACTCTCAGCCACACTCACACAAACACACTCATGATAGATATAAAGAGCTCATGGTGACAGACAACAGGAACATGTACACAATCACCAAACCCCTCAGACAGCAGGCAAACATACTCCTGCCAACAAGCACACATGAATATAGTCTCCCCCACACATATGCAGAGGCCCCCCGAAAGCCTCCTGGCCTTGATCCCCCTGACCTCCTCCTGCAGCCCCACCCCCAGAACTGCCCCAGACAGAGGCGGGTCCCTCCTGGGACTTCACCCCCATCGCTTCCTCCGCTCAGAGTTCCCTGCCCCGAGGCTGAGCAGCTGTGAGCCCTTTGGGGACCCCCGGTCTGTGGATAGCACAGAGGAGGTCGGGAAGGGCCAGAGCTGGCAGCTGGAAAGCCCCCTTCATTCAGCTTTTGCTGGAGGCCCTAAGCAGGGGAAGAGTCCGGTGTCAGGACACGCTGTGCGTCCTTGAGCAAATCACCTTACCTCTCTGGGTTCACGAGGAAGTAGGCAGCCTAGGTCACTCTTGAGATGCCAAGAGGTCACGACCCAGGCTGGGCCCCGTTCCATCCCATCCCGTCTAGATCCCTAGCTTCACTCCGACCTCCAGGGCCCACACCAAAGAACAGGCGTTTCTAACGAGTGTGCATGGCCACCTGGCGGGCCCCCCACCGCCGCTCCCCTCCCCCTCCTGTGCCCCCAGCACTCACCACCACCCTGGTCCTGTTGTCCGGCAGGGTGTCAATGGCCAGGGTGCCCCCGCCCAGGTCCTGGCTCAGCTGGGTCCTGTCCGGCTCCGACACCTGCCCGGGGCTCTCTCGGGCTCTCCGATTCCAGCCCTGCGAGGTGCCCTGGGCAGCCCATCCAGAGGCGTGGCCTGCATCCTGACCTGGGAGAGGGGACAGGAAGGTGAGACCTGGGAGTCTGGGGTGAAGGACGGGAAGGGGAACCAGCCCACATGCTCTGCCGAGGCCCTGCCTCCATGCCACCACTGCCTTTGGGGACACTGACTACCAGGGCGGGGGACACCCCACATGCACTGAGAGACAGGCACCCAGCTCCCCTCCTTTTTATATATTTTATTGTTGTTTTTTACAGAGAGGAAGGGAGAGGGATAGAGAGTTAGAAACATCGATGAGAGAGAATCATCGACCAGCTGCCTCCTGCACACCCCCTACTCGGGATGTGCCCGCAGCCAAAGTACATGCCCTTGACCGGAATCGAACCAGGGACCCTTGAGTCCTCAGGTCCATGCTCTATCCACTGAGCCAAACCGGTTAGGGCGCACTCATGACTCTTTCAGTCCTCACCCCAGCCCTCCACTGTCGAGAGGATGCTCTCCATTTCCCAGACAGGAACCGGCTCCCAGAGGTTAGAGAGGGTCACACAGCAGGTACGCTTCAAATCCAGCCAGACCTGCCTCCAAAGCGGTGATTATTCTCAACCTCAGCTGCACTGGGATCATCCAGAATCTTTAAAAACCCCTGATGCCCGTGTCTCATCCCAGAGACTCAGGTGTAGTGCAGACCGGGGCTCAGCCTGAGCACTGGGATTCTGAAATGGTCCCCAGGGGAGCTATTGAGAAGCCTGGTCTTTGTGGCTCAGTGGTTGAGCATTGACATAGGAACCAGGAGGTCCTGGTTCGATTCCTGGTCAGGGTATGTGCCCAGCACAGGATTGGAAAGTGGTGGCACCCAGGCCATTGAGCAGCTGTCCCTAGACTAGTGTTCTCCCCAGTTCCCTCATTATTTTTATTCAAAATGACACAGATACCATGCTTGTCCGTCCCAGAAAGATGGACAGAGATGTGTCCTATATTGTCGCTCCAATAGCCACCTCCACAAGGGATGTATGTATGAGACACAGACCACCAGGCTGGTGCACCTGCTAGTCCCCACGACCTTCATCAATGTCAGGCCCACCTGTGTTAGAGGCCTGTCTCCACCCACTCCCCAGAGCTCCCGGATGTAGGTCTCTTTGCTGGAGCATCTGGTGGGGTAACTACCTGCCTGTCTGTCTCCCTGCTGCCCCAAGACCCTCCCACCTTCTGCACACGTGGATCCTCGGGGCCTAGCAAACACGAGGCACTCAATCGCTGTGCGATTGAGCACACGAGCTGGAGGTAGCATGGGAGCCAGCAAGCCCAGAGCCTGAGACAAGGTTTGGCCAGGACCGGGCCTGGGGCCGGGGCCAGGACTCTTTGCTGGGAGGCTCTGGTTTGTCATTAGACATTTTATCCAATTAAGTCATTCTTGGCTGCTGGCGCCTGCTGGACCCCTGCCGGCCCCCCTTTTACTCCTCCGCCCCTAATCGCAACCAGATGCTCTGGAGAAGCCGGGAGAGGGGCGGCCTCCAGACCCCTTCCCCGAGGTGCCCACTGGCTGCGATGGCACTGAGCCCAGTGCTGGGGAGACAGCCTGCCCTTGGTCCTCATCCCAAGCCCGGGCTGCCTCGCGATTCTCCGGCGAGGCCCACAGCCGCCCCTGGAAGCGGAACTGTTTGTGCTGGGCTGGTGCGCCCGCTCCCCTGTCCTCCTGCGCGCAGCCCTCGGGCCTGGGCAGCAGCCAGGGCAGGAAAGGAGCATGTGCAGGGCGAGCCGGGGAGCCGGCCGGCAGGGCTGGGACACTGGGATTGGCTGGCATCACAATCCTGCAGCCGAGAAAGGAGGGGGCCTGCATGGTGGGGCCCGAGGCCTGGGGAGAGGGCAGGGAGGGGGCGCCCAGCTAGAGATGGGGTTGGGGAGGACACACCTGTACCCACAAGCTGTGCGACCTGGGACCCATCAGTTCATTTCTCTAAGCCTCAGTGTCCTCACCATGAAAATGGGGACAATAACCTCGCCTATGAGCCGAAACCGGTTTGGCTCAGTGAATAGAGGGTCGGCCTGCGGACTGAAAGGTCCTGGGTTCGATTCCGGTCAAGGGTATATACCTTGGTTGGGGGTGTGC
The DNA here is from genome assembly GCF_014108245.1 of Pipistrellus kuhlii. Lineage (NCBI taxonomy): Eukaryota > Metazoa > Chordata > Mammalia > Chiroptera > Vespertilionidae > Pipistrellus > Pipistrellus kuhlii. The sequence goes on along the minus strand of NW_023425537.1, from coordinate 4,738,475 downwards.
AAGAGGCAGCTGATCGATGATTCTCTCATCGATGTTTCTAACTCTCTATCCCTCTCTGTAAAAAATCAATAAAATATATTTAAAAAAAACAAAAACCACTATTAAAAAAAAAAAATCTTGCCTAGGAGAGGCTTTACAAACAGAGGCTCAGGGTCTGAGGCCGAGGCCCTGAAGGAGGGCAGGCAAAGGACAGACAGGCGTCGGCCCTGCCCTGCCTGGCCCGGCCCTCAGTCTTGCCCTCCCAGGCCACACGCTCCATCTCCCTGCCACCCTCCCCCTCCCAGCTGGCGGGGACAGGACATCACCCCCTCAGCCGGTGGAGGGATCCAGCACAGCTGGCGGCGCACGTGTGTGTGTGTGTGTGTGTGTGTGTGTGTGTGTGTGCAAGGGCCACGTGCCTGAGCGTACGCACGTGTGCACGCACGCGCACACACACACACACACACACACACACGGACTTGCCCCGAGGCCCTGGCCTCCTCCGTGTGTCCACGCGTGTGTCACACACCTGTCCACGCCTCGGCGGCTCCCTGCTCTACCTCCGCCTTGCGTGGGAGAGCCTCTGTGTGTGAGAGAGGGCGAGAAGCTTCCAGAACAAACACACTGCTCATGTGTTCAGCCCCTCACTCCCCCGTGGCCCCTCGCGGCACAGGGTCTGGGGGTCGTCACAATAGCAATGGTGACCGTGTAAGTGACAGCTCGCGGTCAGAGGAAGGCGGGCACTGTTCTGAGTGCTTTGCACACGTGAACTCGTTTAACCCCCATCATGAGCCCGGAGGCAGGTGCGAGGGTTACAAACCGGGAAAGCGAGACACAGGATGTTAGGGAATGGCCCACGGGCTCACAGAGTCCGGGGCAGGGTTTGCACTCGGCAGGCTGGCTCCAGGGCTGTCAGACCACAGAGAGCCCAGCGAGACGTGAGCAGCTGCACCCCAAAATGCAGGGCAGCCCCAGGACGGGCCTGGCACGCGAGCTGGGCTCCCGGACGCCCCGCTCTGAGAACCAGTGCGCCTGGGAGCTGCCCTGAAAGACAGTGTCCCTGTCTGGATGGGGCTAGCCCAGCGGTGGTACCCCCCCCCCCCACGCCGCTGCCTTGCTCTGGGGCAGCAAGCAATGGGCTGGCTTCAGGAGGGCAGGTCATGCCACCCCTGGGCCTGGTCCGAGCCACCCTCATCCCACCCATCACCCAGGCTGCCATTCCAGGCCCAGACCGCCCCTCGGTCCAGCAGCTACTTCGGCCTCCACCTTCAATGCCCTTCGGCCGGCTCCCACCTGCCCACCAGCACATGTAGGGTAAGGTGACCAGACGTCCCACTTTTGGCAGGACAGTCTCAATTTTTAACAATTTGTCCCACGTCTCGCAGCATTAAAAAAAAAAAAAAAAGTCCAAAAGATTTAAAGAATCTTTCCAAAAATCGGGACTTTTTAAAAATGCCGTGGGATGTGGGACAAATTGTTAAAAATTGGGACTGTCCTGCCAAAAGCGGGACGTCTGGTCACCTTAATAGGGACAGACTGGAGGCCAGCTCTCCCAAGCACCCCCCTCACCAGGCCTCCCGCTGCAGACTCAGCAGCTGCACCCAGCCCCCGAGGCCTGTGCCTGGTTCCCGCTTCCTCTCCGGCCCCCTGGCCCCTGACGCCCGCCTGCTCTCTGGCCGCCAGGCCCCACAGCAGCCTCTCAGCCGGGACCACCCGCTCCATCACTGAGCCTTCTCCCAGGGAGCTCTGCTCATCCCGCAGGAGCATGAGTTGTCACTTCTTCCCAGCGCGTCCGGCCAGCTCTCCCCCTCCCAGAATCCTTCCCTCCTCCCTCACTTCCTTCTCCCCTTCAGTCCCCATCTCTGAGCTCACTGAGGATTTGGAGCCTATGGATGCTCAGGCAGCCACCCCCTCTGGCTCCTAGAGCTTCCTTGGCGCTAACCACTGACTGCCCCGCTGCAGGGAGAGTCCGCGTCCCCCGCTGCGTCCACCAAAGCAGAGGAAACACACGTTTCCTCAGAGACGGGGTTCGCTCTGTCTGCCCGCTGGGCCTGGCCTCCCAGTTCTCTGCGACCTCAACCCACCTCCGAGGAGGAGCCACCAGCCAGGCCTGGGTCTGACCACCCCCCCCCCCCATCCCAGCTCATCCCTGTTACCCCCGACTGCCTTTCCCCAGACCTTTCCCCAGACCTTCCCACGGCTCCCCCCCGTCCGTGGGAGTCCATCAGAGCCAGCCCTCCCTCAGGGATCTGAGTTCAGATCCCACCAGGTTCGGGCTACAACGGAGCTCAAACGCTGGCCTGTCCAACCTCTTCCTTTTTATATTGTGGGTTGTTTTTTTAATTATCAATCACCCAGACGTATCATAACAAATCAGAAAAGAGACAACAACCATCAAAAAAGATAGGAGCCGAAACCGGTTTGGCTCAGTGGATAGAGTGTCGGCCTGCAGACTGAAAGGTCCCGGGTTCGATTCCGGTCAAGGGCATGTACCTTGGTTGTGGGCACATCCCCAGTAGGAGGTGTGCAGGAGGCAGCTGATTGATGTTTCCCTCTCATCAAGGTTTCTAGCTCTCTATCCCTGTCCCTCCCTCTCTATAAAAAAATCAATAAACATATATTAAAAAGAAAAGAGATCTTTCACAATCCCACCACCAAGAGTCAGAGATTTTGCCCGCAGCCTCTCCGTGTAACGAGGCGAGAGGCTCAAAGAAGGAAACAGCTTGCGCAGGGTCACACAGCAAGTGAGACGCCGGGCACAGGAGCCAAGCCTCTGGTTGTGCCCCCTGAACACTGGTGGCTCTGCCCCAGGGGCCTCTGGCCACCTCAGCGCCCACTGCTCTCTGCCCACAGCTCCACCGCAGCCCCTGCCCCACCAGGCCTTCGTGGGCTGCAGACGGGACCGCTGAAGTGCAGAATGCTGTCACAGACGCGGTGCCTGATGCTAGCATGCCCCTGAACTAGCGGCCCACTACATACAACATGCCCCTCCACACACACACACACACACACACACACACACACACACGCTCTGGCCCAGCTGAGGGACCCTGTGCCAGGGAGGCACAGAGCTCTATCTTCCCGATTCTCTCTGTCAAGAGGTTTGACTGCACATGACCCCCCTCCCCACCCCAGGTGGTGTGTGTGCTCGAGGAGAGTGAGAGATTGCCTGTGCAAAACTTCTTTTCTAGCGTGAGAGGACCGTGGTGGATCTCAGAAAGGACTTCCAGGAGGGAGAGAGGGTTGTGAAAAGCTGGTGTAGGGGAAGGGGAGTGTGCAGACGGGGCCCCAGGCCAGATCTGCTAAAGGCCAAAGGCCGCGGGGTAGGGCCGGGCGGGAGCAGCCAGAGGAGGGTCGGAGGCTGGGGACGGGTCTGAGGCTGGGGACGGGCAGCAGCCAGTGGCTCTCCCGGGCAGGGACGCTCTCCGGTACCGGACAGAGAGGAAGGCTCGGCCCAGGCCCCCGCCCTTCCTCTGGGAGAGCCGCTGGGTCTCCCCGTCCCCCTGGCTGCTCCCACCGGCCCCCACTCCACCTCAGACCCCGCTGGGCCAGCCTGGGGTGGAGATCGGGAAGGGAAAGAGGAGGCAAAGCTCTGCAGACACCCCATCTCATCAGCACTGGCCTTGCACCCAGTGGCCAGGGGTCCTATGACACCCCCCACTGTCCCCTTTGGGGCCACAGCCCAGCGCTGGGGGAGCCCCTCTCCAGGGGGACCTCTGTGTCCTTCCAGGAAGACAGCTTTGGTGCCTCCATCCTCCCTCTCTCCTTCTGTGTTTGGGAAAGTGGGGTCCCCGTCCACCTGCCACAGCCCACAGAGTTCCTGGCCTCCGGGGGAGAGCACCCCCCAACCCCGACCTCACCCCCCAACCCCGACCTCACCCCCCAACACCCCCACCCCCAACCCCGACCTCACCCGCCGGTGGGTCCCTGCCCCCGGCCCCCGGCCCCCGGCGTCCTACCTGCCCGGGGCGGGGGGCTCAGCGCCCGGGCGGCCCCCCGGAGCACCAGCACCAGCAGCCAGAGCTGCCCCCGCATGGTGGGCGCAGGACCGCCGCCCGCGGCGCCCGGAGGAGGCGGCTGCCCGGGAGGAGGCGGCAGCCGGGCCCGCGGCGGAGGGTGGAGGCGCGGAGCGCGGGGCGGACGAGGGGAGGGAGCGGCGGCCGGAGGGCGGGGCGGGGGCGCGGCGCCTCCGGGGTCCCCAGGCGCCGGCCCGGCCCTCGGCGCCCGCAGCCGCCCCAGGACGGGGAGGGGGCGGGGGACCCCAGGACTGAGCGGACCCCGAAGAGCATCAGCTGCCGCCCCCTTCCACGCCCCCGGGAAGCCGCGGGGAGGAGATGGGACCAGAGCCGGGAAGAGGGGTCCTGGGTCCGTGCCCAGCTCCATCAGGGTTTCCGGGCTGCTCCTCGGAGTTCCTTGGGTGCCCACCCCCACCCCCACCCCGGGGACCTCCCTTCCGGCAGAGACCCACCGCTCCCGGCCCAGCAGAGGCCTGGGCCCCCCACCCCCCGGCTGCTGTCCGCTGTGCCACGCGCACCCCCATTCCCAGCGCCGTGTGCCCCCAGCCCGGCACACTGCGGGTGGGGGGCCGGGCTCACCGTCCATTTCAAATGGCTTGGACCTCTCTCTGTTCCTGGAAGGTAGCCCAGGCCACCCCCTCTGGGGACCCCAGGCCTTCTCAGGGCCCCAGAGCAAGAACACAGGTCACCCCCCGCCCCCACGCACCCCATCCCACCTCTCCCGTATGACGGGCTCTGGGGATAGATTTTTTTTTTTTCCTTCCAGGACAGAATAAAAATACCCGCGGTTTAGATTTAATAGACGGCGAGAAACCAGGTCAGGACTCGGAAGGCAGACCGTGGCCTACTTCATGTGACAGCAAGGAGTTCGGGTGCTGGAGAAGGGGAGAGCGAGGCGTGGGGGGCACCCCGGCTTTGGAAAAGCGCAGAGAGGGGTGCGGACTGAGCGTCTCTGGGGGGATTCCCCGGGAGGAGGGACGTGCGTGGGGACCAGAGAAGGAACAATGTGAGCTGGGATTAAAAAAAAAAAAAGAACTCAAGACTCTGATTTTTCAGAATCCCAGGTCCTCCTCCCTCAGGACCCAAGCTCCCAAAACGAACTCTCCCAGTCCTAAAAGTCCTAACCCCTCTGTTCCCTTCCGGAGCAACAAGGCGAGGCCAGTCTGCAACTCCTTGTCTAATTTAAGTCCAGACTTAGCAGCCTCTTCAATAGGATCAAATAGGCCGCCGCTTCCAGCCTCGGACTCTTGCTGCCACCTAGTGGCCACATGACGACCCGCAACCTGCCCAGACGCTGTCGGCCGGCTCGGGCTCCGGCCCGCTGGTCCACTCCTCCGCGCCCCTACCTCCTGGGAAGCCCCTGCCTTCGGAGAGGTCCCAGGGCGTGTGGGACGGCGGCTCCGGCCTGCGTCTCTCTGTGCATTCCCCAGCCCGGGGGGCCTCGCAGTCTGTTTTTTATAAGGTCTGCCAGGGCTCAGGCGGAAACAGCAACCTGGAATTAATGAGCAGCAAATAACATGTAAATGTTTTTAAAATGTAAACCTGTAGAACTTGGACGTAGATCAGAATCGCCTGGGAAACTAATTTTAAAACAGATTTCCGGGCACCACCCCCAAGTTTCTAATTCAGAGGTTCTGGGTTTAAGACCGAGAACCTGCATTACTACCATTTCCCCAGGTGGTGGTGCTGGTCCCCGGGATCGTAATTGAGAGCCACGGCCGTAGAATTCTTGTTCCTTGCACTCTCGTCGCTTTTCATTTGCCGAAAAGAGAGGCAACGAACGAAATTTCAATATAAAATTGTGGAAGGAGAAAGGAAAAAGCTTTAAGGAAAATTATTGCTTGATTCACCTGGAAAAGGCGAAGCCAGGGGGCACCCGGATTTGAACCGGGGACCTCTTGATCTGCAGTCAAATGCTCTACCACTGAGCTATACCCCCTCTGCCGGGAGCAGCGCCGCAGAAAGCCTCTTAACACTGCATCTACAAGTCGCCGCGAAGAGAAATAGGATCTAAGGTTTTTGGCAGCGGGAAAGGACAAAAATCTCAAGCGAATACCCATCTGAATGCTGGGTTTGTTTTCTGAAGCCCTGAGATAAAGGCTTCTACTGATGGTGTAAGAAAAAAGCAATTTGAACATGAGGAGTCCCTGGAGATCTTTCGAGATCCCTCACTTCCGGGAGTTCCTTTGGGCCGCGATCCCCTTCTTTTTGCCCTGCTATCGCCCCCTTACTGCTGCTCACCGCCTCTCTCTCCTTCCTACACTGTTAGGCGGATTTCTCCGGGCCTTCCTTTCCCAGCCCAAGCCTCGCCCATAGAAACTTAAGCCTCCCTCCTGAAGAACGGCCCTCGTTCACGGCCAGGCCGACCTGGGAGTGTGCCCACCTGCCCCTGCCGAGGAGAGGGGGCCTGAGGTACAGTCCACATGGGTCAACCGGAGGTCCAAGTCCTCCCTCGTATTGCTCTCTTAGACACGCTACAGTCCGCATGGATCAACCGGAAGGTCCAAGGCCCCTCTCCCAATGCAATCCACTCTCAGACACACTCGCAACGGGGCTTGTGGATTGGGCAGGGCCTGGGCCTCCGTCCTCAGTGACTGCAAAAGAGGGTGGCAGGCCCCGAGGCCGCAATCTCCTGCCGCCTCTAGAAGGACTTAGAGATTGGCTGCAGAGTCAAGAAAACTGGAAAAACCTGGGTGTGCAGAGGGGGCACCCGGATTTGAACCGGGGACCTCTTGATCTGCAGTCAAATGCTCTACCACTGAGCTATACCCCCACCTTGTAGTGACGGCTTTGTTAGGATCATTTTCTCCGGAACAAGGACATGGTATTGTGTTTTTATCTGAGGATTACGCCGGAATAACTTAATGAGACTGCAGAATTCCTGAGTTCTTCCTTCACAATCACGCCTCGGGAAAACCATCCCTGGTTTTGTGGAGTAATGGCGCTGCTCCCTTATGTGGGGCAGCCTGGGCTTCTATCCTGTCTCCAGCTCAACCTAAATAGGACGCCTGAGCTTTTCCAAACCCTGAGAACCCTTACTCAGGCAGGCAGAAATAAGAAGTGAGTACTTTTCAATGCCATTTATTACACCTTTATTTAAAAATTTTAAAACTCTAATACAATGCAAAACAAAATCAACACAAAAGGACAAACAAGACGCACAGGTGTTCTGGAATCCTGGGCAGGAGTGGGGTTTACATTGGAAGGACGCTGGGAGTCAAGGGGATATCGATAGTTGGTGTGGCTTAAAGCGCAAAAGCTGTGGTCGGAGCCAGAGCCAGCACCTCAGGGAATGGGAAGGTGAGAGGAGTGAACTCCCTGCAGAGCCAAGAACTGTTCCCAGTCCCACTCCCTCTCCCCTCCCAGCTGCTTTCGGTCTGCCTTCCTTCCCCTGAGCCCACCCCCTTTACCTTCTAGAACATCCTTTGCCCAAAGATGGCTGAGGGGCCAGAAAACTGGGGCGGGGGTGAGGGGTTTAGGGTGGAGGGTGGAGGTGGTAGGGTGCTGGGGAAGAAAGATGTCTTTCTCTGCCCCTCCATTTTCCCTACAGAACTGAGGGGAGGAGGCTCCACCCCTGACCCACCCAACATCTCCAGGTGTTTCCAGGAAGGACGCCTGCTTCCCTGGAGCGAGGGGCAGCTGCGCGTGTCCTGTCTGCAGCGATCCAGGGTATCCAGTCCAGCTCCTCTGTGGGGAGTGAGGTGGGCAGTGGCTTCTCCCTGTCCATCGCCGTGCCTGCTCCCACCAGAGAGAGAATCATAGAAAAGTAATAAATAGTCACTTGGGTTTTCCACCCAAGTAGTCTGTGCTAAACCCTGAAGTTCCTGGCTGGCGTCCGACTGGGACATCAGTTGGCAGTGGCCCCACTGGAGCCCAGCAAGCAGCCTGCAGGTCGGGAGGGGTGGAGCAAGGATCAGTATGTCCCATGAGGATGATGGCCTTCAAGCCCCCAGCCCCTGCCTAAAGCCAACTGGATGGGGCAGCTGACGTTACAGCAATCTTTCAGTCAATAATATAGACAGGCTGAATGTGTACTATAATAATAATAATAATATAGACAGGCTGAGCGTGTACTATGCACCAGCTACTGTGCTATGCACTGTGGTTACTGGTGAAAAAACAGACACGCCCTCTGGGGTTTATATCCAACAGAGGAGGTAGATATTAAACAAATGATCACGCAAATAATTCCATAACCGCATACTGTGATAAAGGTTAGGAAGGAGATGCACAGAGGCCTCTGGATGACTGAGAATCAGTGGGACTTCTCTACAGAAGGGGCCTGGAGACCTGCCTTAGCAATGTCTTTGGGCAAATCCCAGTGCCCCCTTCCCACCCACTCCATCGAAGGAGGGAGGGCCAGGGTGACCTCAAAGGCCTGGGAAGAGACCCTGTAAGCAACTCCTCCCAGTAGACTGTTAGCGACACCAGAGCAAAGGGGGAGGAGGATAGGGTGGTCTTGGTCATGTCTTTAGCACCTGGCACAGTGCCTGGCACATGGGGGCACTTAAGAAATGCTGCCTGAGCTGGCACTGGTTTGGCTCAGTGGATAGAGCGTCGGCCTGCAGACTGAAGGGTCCCGGGTTCGATTCCGGTCAAGGGCATGTACCTTGGTTGCGGGCACATCCCCCATGGGGGTGTGCAAGAGGCAGCTGGTCGATGATTCTCTCTCATCGACGTTTCTAACTCTCTATCCCTCTCTCTTCTTCTCTGAAAAATCAATAAAATATAAAAAAAAAAAGAAATGCTGCTTGAATTGAACGGACTGTGAGTGGGGGTGAGGGGGTCTCTTGACCCAGGAGGTAGCAGGAGGCCACCAGAAACGTGTGGTTCCTTGGCTGAGCTGACCAAAGCCTCCCCTTCTCTAAAGGGAAGGGCTCTCTCCAGACGGGGTACGGCTCTTTCTATATGACCGTGACCTAGCGCCTTCACATCCACACCCCCTCCCCCCAAGTACTTCCAACCTTCTTTCCTCCGACTTCCCCCGAGCACTTAGCACTTTTTAACTTACTACATATATTTTTATTTTTATTGTCTGTTTCCTCCCCCCACCCAACCCCCACTCCCTGGGAACGTAAGCTCCATGAGGGCAGGTGTTTTTGTCTGTTTTGTTTAGCGGGGTTTCTCCGGGCCCTAGAACAGTGCCTGACACAAGTAGGTGCTTACTACACGTTGAATGAATGAACGTTCTCACTTACTCTACAGAAACTCTGGGAGGAAGTACATTAAATCACCCTCCTCTTTACAGGTCAGGAAACTCAAGGTCAAAAAGAGTGGGTGATTTCTGCCTCGAAGGCTTGTCCAGGTTTCCATGGCTACCTCCTCTTCACTCAGATCTCAGCTCAAAAGACATCATGGAGGCTGTCCCTCACCACCAGAGCTGAACCAGACCCATCCCCACCCTCTATCACTTAGTAGTACCTAGAATGTGTGTGCGTGTGTGTGTGCGTGCGTGTGTGTGTGTGTGTGTGTGTGTGTGTGTGGTGTGTGTGTGTGTAGATGGACAGCCGCCTCTCCCCCCATTAAACAAGCTCCTGGGCGCAGGGCTCTCGCTCACTGCTCACCCACAGCATCTCAGCTGTGGGAAGGTGTGTGACCAGATTCTGACGGGAGAGGCAGGAGCATGTGCTGATGGCCAGTCACTCAGGGGTCCCAGTCCCAGGAGGTCCAGGCGGGACAGCCACTAACCCTTCCCCGGTGAGGGCGCAGCAGCCCTGTAGGTGCCACGGGTGGTCTTTGACGGCGCTGAGGGTGAGGAAGCGGGAGATCTCCGCGGTGGTCATGGATTCCTTCAGGTCCTGCTTATTGGCAAAGATCAGGACAGAAGCATCTCGCAGAGCCTCCCAGGGCCCAGCCTCCCTCCCCGGTGCCCCTCGAGTGTCCCCCGCTCCCCTGCTGCCCCAGCAAGAGAAGCCCGAGCCCAAGAGGGGTGGGCATGGGGCCTGTCCCAACACAGCAACCCCAGCAAATGGCACTGCCAGCTCACAGATGCCTCCACACCAGCTCACATAACCCCTGACGGTCCCATGACATAGGAATGTGAGGATTCTCCCCGATTTATCATTGGGCAGACGGAATTAGAGAGGCCAAGCAGCTTGCCTGGGGCCCCACCGTGAGTGGGACATGGTTTCAGAACCTGACCCAGCAACTTTGGCTTCTGCGGTCACCTGTGCTGAGGGCGTGATGGGAGCTAAGCTAGCCCTGTCCACGCTGCCAAGCTCGAGGCCCTCGGAGACGGAGTCATCAGGAATGAAGCTCAGAGAGGCCAAGTGCACAAGCTGAGGTCACACAGGGAGCACCCTGGGCCCTCTCCCAACCGCAGGGGGCTTACCTCATGGGCCAGCATGTTGTCCAGCTCCTCCCGAGCGGTCAGCAGCCAGTCCCCGTCCGTGCTGTCGATCACAAGGATGATGAACTGGCCAGCAGAGGGGGCCATGAGTGGTGGGCTTTCTCTTTGGTGAAGGTGCCCTCTGCCCAGCCGTGCTCCCCGCTGGCCTCCGCACTACCTGATGCAAGTCCCACGGAAAACAAACTGTCCAGTCTCGGGATCTCACTGCCCTGGTCCCATTGTTTTCTGTTTTCTCTTAAATGTATTTTTGTTCTAGTCCCATTTTAATTCCCCTTTCCAGCCAGACGCGGGGAATGCATAGCACCACCTCAGATTTCATGCCAGAGACCATGCCCTGGGCATTCATGAGTCCTTTTAGGCCTCACACAGCCCTTCGGAGCGGAAACTGAAGTTGATCCTTAAACAATGCGAGGGATGGGGGCAACCAACTCCCACACAGTTGAAAATCCACATATAACTTTGGACTCCCCAAAACTTCAGTATCTGCAGGGGACTGGTTCCGGGGCCCTGTGGATACCAAAATCTAAGGATGCTCAAGTCCCTTATAGAAACCGGCATAGATCAATGCTTGCAGTTAGCCCTCAGCGTATGTGGACTCCCAACCGCAATGCCAGTCCCGGGAATGCCGAAGGCTGGCTGTCTATCTATTGAAAAATACACCTTTAAGTGGACGCATGTTGTTCAAAGTTCAAGGGTCAACTGTATCTTACCCCCATCTTCAGATGAGGAGTCTGAGGTGCAGCAGGTGACATAGCTTGCCCTCGGCCACACCTCTGGTGAGTGGGGTGCTGGGATATAATTCGGCCTTCTCGTTCCAGGAGTGAAGCCACTAAATTCTATTCCAGAGTGAGTAAAACCCCCCAAGAGAAGGGTCCACCCATCCAGCGCATCGAATGGAGAAGTGCCAGCGAGCAGACAAAGCTGCTGGGAGATATTAAAACATGTTCACAGGCACCGTGCTGTGTAAGTATTTGACAGGCATGCATTAGCTATTGGGCTTTTTTGTTTGTTTGTTTAGCTATTGGCTTATTATTCAGTTTCACAACAACGCAGGGAGGCCATAAGTGGAACCGAGGCTCAGAGAGGTTACTACTGAGTAACTGACTACTATCACAGCCCGGCCAGCGCAGACCCCTCACCTCCGGGCCCCCTCACCTCGGAGCTGGAGAAGTACGTGTCCCAGGCGGAGCGCAGCGCCTCCTGGCCGCCCACGTCCCACGTGAGGAAGTGAGTCTCCCGCAGAAGCAGGTGTGGACCGCCTCGTTCACCAGGCTGGGGGAGCGGGAGAGGGGGCCAGGAGCTCAGCCCGCTCCCGCCCAGCTCTCGCCTCCGGCCTTCCTGCTCCTAAGTCAGGCTGAATCTAGTCCAGAGGAAATCAGCCCGGGTGGACCCAGCCTCTGCTGAGCAGGAGTGAGGCCACGTCCGGCCCTGGCTTGGACCCCAGAGAGGGGAGACTGAATGGAGCAGTCTCCCCGAGCTTTAAAATGCAGCTGAGTCGCCTGCGAGGCTTATTAAAATGCAGATTCTGCCGGAACCGGTTTGGCTCAGTGGATAGAGCATCGGCCTGCAGACTGAAGGGTCCCAGGTTCGATTCCGGTCAAGGGCATGTACCTTGGTTGTGGGCACATCCCCGGTGGGGGGTGTGCAGGAGGCGGCTGATCAATGATTCTCTCATCTATGTTTCTGACTCTCTGTCCCTCTCTCTTCCTTTGTAAAAAAATCAATAAAATATATTTTAAAAATAAAATAAAATGCAGATTCTGACCCAGTGGGTCTGGGCTGGGGCCCAGCGCTTTGCACTTCCAACAAGCTTCCGGATGATCCATCGCTGCTGGTCTTTGAGCAGCGAGGGGTTAGACAGACACACGGACGATCATCAGGAAGGTGCTCTTTGACAGAAAACACCCGCCCTTTCACCCGCAGGGAATTCCCCGGGAGATGTGGGAAGTAACTCCCTGTGCTCTTGGAGTGAGAGGTGAGAGAGAGACTTCCTCTTCGCTGTATGCTCCTGTACTGTTAGGATTTTTCTTTTCTTCTCATTTTTAAAAACCATTTCTGGGTGTCCTAAGTAAACACTCCGGAGGCTCCAGAGCAGGGAGGCACCATCCAGGGGGTGAATTTCGGGGAAAACTCCGATGGGTAACTCCCCAGCACACGTGCCAGGCTCCGCGGGGCCAGGAGCCCCGGAGCCCAGCGGACCCAAAGCCGCCCTCGCTGCGGGTTTGCAGAAGGAAGGCCGATGCCCAGGTGGCGCTCGGGCGTGCAATAGAAGGGGCCCGCCGCTGGGGGGCAGAGGAGAGCAGGGAGGCGGGAGACCCTGCCTGCCCACCAGCGTCAGCTGGAGCCGCGTTTGGCGGGGGCCGGGGGTACATGGCGGGGCGCAGGGGGGTTGCCCACACCGAACAGCATTCGAGTGCCAGGTCGAGGGGCCGCTGGACTGAGTGAGGGGCCCCTCTCCCAGGAAGGTCCCACTAGCGTGTCCAAATCACTCCTCCCGGGAACCCCGGGAAGAGCTCCGGCGATTGGCCCACATGTCTGTCAGTCTGGTGGAAGAGCACAAGCCCCGCCCCCCGCCCCGGGAGTCACTCAACTGGTAGAGGATGGTGGACCTCCCTGCGTTGTCCAGTCCCACGAGGGGGCATCGGAGGGAAGGGCAGGGTCAGGGCCCAACGCGATGGCCCAGGGACTGTGTGACCCACTAGACCCCCCCACGGAGGCCGCCAGGGTCACTTCCCCAGGGTACCACTCTGCTCCCCCGCCCCACATGGGGCTTCTCTCCACACTGGGCTGCAGACTGGACTGGCATGCCTGTTTCTTCCAATTATCTGTGAGTCCTACAAGGCAGGGTTCATATCTTGTTCACTCGTGTACCCCACACACACTCACCTGGTCCAGTGCCCAGCCCACAGAAGGAATGTGTTGCTATTGGATTGAAGGACGGTGAGTTAAGCTACAACCTGAGAAATGGTTTTGGAGTATTTAAAAAAAAAAAAAAAGTGTGTGTACAAGTTGAAGAGAATGGAGGAAGACAGGGAAGTTTGTGGAGAAGAGAGAAAAGAATTCACTTAGTACAGAATTTTCATTTCCCCCGCCTCCCCCCAGATTCCTAGCAGAGTTAGAAGGAAGAATTGGCTAGCGGACCCCATCTGGCTGATTTCACTTCAGCCCGGGGAGGGGGGGGGGGGAAAGAGCTGGGGCTGCGGCTGGGTGAGGAGGGTGAGGGCACAGGAGGGTGCTGAGGGAAGCAGCCATGTGTTAAGCATTTTCACCATCTGTTTCCTGGGGGTGGGGTGGGGGACCTCTTCGTGTACCTCGCCTCCTCCTCCTCCACCACCACGTACAGAACGGAAAGTGACGTTCGGCTAGCTGGAGCACCTTCCGTGAACAGGCCAGGGCCAGCCTTCGCTGTGAGGCCAAGTCCGGATCTTAGGGGCATTTCACTCACTTTTCAGTTATTTGACAAACAGGAGTCAGGAGGTAGGAAACATGCCAACTGGACAAAACAGGCCCAGTCTGGGTCTTGTGAAGCTTACTGTCTGGTGGGGAGACAAGCACACGTACCAAAAACAAAACCACGGAAACAAACAAAAACCCTGGGAGGCAGTGGACGGGAAGGTCTGACTGAGAAGGGCGCCAAGGTCTCTTCTCCGAGGATGGCTCCCTGGAGCTAAGACGGGCCTTTTCTCGCGCGTCCTGGCCGGGAACACCCCTCACTTCTGGGCGGTCATGGCCCGCTCAGCTGGTTTTATTTCTGATTGGTGGAAACCGTCAGCCACACCTGGGACTGACGCTCGCTCTGGTGCAGAACATACTGCAAAGACAGAAGCAGCTAGTCAGGAGTGTGTTTCTGAACTCCTGAGGTGGCTGTGGTAGCAGAGCCAGCCTCTCTGGGCCTCATCACAGCCAGCTTCATAGTTGTTGACGTCCTGTGCTGTGTCGGTTGAGAGCTTGTGGTTACCAAGAGACAAGTCTCAGCCGCCTTTCCTCTCTCTCTCTCTCCTCCCAGTATCTCCAAGCCACCTAGAGATGCCCCTGCCTGTTTGTTCTGGGCAAATGCAACTTCAGCCAGAAGGCACATGGGAAAGAGACATACATTCAGACACCTGCTCCCCCTCCCTTCCCCACTCCGCTCTGCTCCCAGAAGCTGGGCATCTGGGGGACTGGGGAATGAGCCCTAGACTTGGGGGTCACGGACACCACAGAACTTGAAATCCAGAGCTCTGAGTCCAAGTTCTTGCTCCAATGCCATGTACAGTACCTATGGACAAGCTGCTGGATCTCTCTGAGCTTTATCTGTAAATGGTGGTTAATAATCCTTGCCCTTGGCATAAAAATACCAGGCTCCCCGCAGGCTCCTGACCAAGCACTTGGCTGCCTCTGCTCTTCTCCTCTGGGATGTCCTCCCTCAGCACCATAAACCTCCCCTTGTCCAAAGCCAGGCTTGTTTCTGCCTCTAACTTGCTTTCTTTCTACAACTCAGTCACCCAGACGCCTCCCTCTCTCACTGACCACCTCCAATTGCTCTTCAACAGCTCTCCATTCTGTTAGACATCTCTGGTAGCCACAGCCTCCTCTCCCGTCCCACTGCTGCCGTGTAGGGCAGGCCTTCTCATCTCTTCCAGGCTAGGCCCTCCAATCTATGCTCCAATCGGCAGTCAATGCAGTCTTGCGATTGCTGCGTGCAGTCCTTTAATTTCTTCAGGACAAAGCCCGAACTCCTTCATGTGACAAGGTCCAAGGGGACCTGCTTCTGCTGACCCTTCTCTGATCACACCTTGAGAGCATGCTTTGCTGGTGAAGTCCAAGAACATGTCCTGTATGTCACTGTCTCCTCTGCCTTCAACACTTCCCCACTCCTCTGCTCAAGCCTTGCTTCCTTCAGGAAGTTTCTCCTGGTCTCCTCAGAGTTAGGGGACTCAAGCCCTGACCCCTGTTCCAGGTTCTCTCAGAACCCAGTGCTCCCCACATCAGAGAGCTCACTGTGCTGTCTGAATCACCTGTGCCTCCCATTTAGACTAGGTGCTCCCATAGTAGGTGCTCAGCAAATGTTTGTCCAGAGATTAAACAAGGAAATGGATGCACTGAGACAGTGCAAAGAGCACAACCCGGGAGGCAGAGACTGGACTCTAATCCCAGCAGCGCTAGTGGACCCGGGTGGGCCAGCCACTGGGTCTGAGGGCTGCCAGCTCCTCTCCCCGGGTCAGCTAACCCCTCAGCGAGGGAGGTCTGTTGCCCTCTCTCTCACACACACACACACACACACACACACACACAGAATAGAGCAGCCCTCGGGTTAAAGACCCAGGAGCTCATCCTTCAGGTCCAGCAGCACCCAGAACTAAGAACCAGGTGCTAGCGCAGGGGTCTTCAAACTTCTCTCATGATGAGAATCACCTGGTGGAGTTGTTAAAACACAGATTCCCGGATCCCAACTATAAGAAGTGCTATCAGGAATCTGTTTTAACACCTCCACCAGGTGATTCTCGTAATGAGAGAAGTTTGAAGACCCCTGTGCTAGAGACTGGATGCAGGTGACAGACAGCAGTAACAACCTTCAGAAGTCCACATCCTGCCAGCTGCTGGGGGCAGGAACCGGCAGTCACCTGCTGACTAGCTTTCTCTGAAGCTGGGGCAATCCCCATCCTCCCTGCCCCTCCCCCACGGCTGGGGAGCAGGGGCTGGGAAGGGGGTAGTTGTGGGGGCTTCAGGGGAGAAAGCCAGACACAGTCCCTCCCTCTCCTGAGCTGCTGGGGAGCAGCGGAGGCCCCAGGAGCAGAACAAGCACAAGCCTTTAACATTGTGCCAGCGGGTGTGGATCTCACAGGACACCCCATTTCTCCACCTCAGCTCCCCATTTTCCCTGGCTCTGCTGAAGGGGAGGTGGGTTTGGTGCCCAGTGTGGGGACTGAGCCTGGCTACCCAGCTCGGTCAGGTCTGAGCGTAATGCATGCATCAGCCACAAACCAGCCACATCTCCTGTGGAGTAAACAACTGCAGACACAGCTCCCTCCGGCACCCCCCCCCCCCCCCCCCGAACAAAGCAGGCTCGGGAGGCCGCCCCGAAGGACAGGATGGCGGGTTTATATGAGGCAGACACTCCCAGGGGAGTAAAGACGAACAGATGGACGGATGGAGGCACATGGTACCGGACAGGAGGGGGAAAGGTCGGGCAGTGGTCTCTTCTAACCAGTTCGTGGAAGCTGCACCCCACCCCCAGGTGGGGGGTGGGACAACATTGGCACAGGAGGTGGCGAGACAGGCATGAGGTGCCCATCCCTGAGGTGGGCAGCCGGGCAGGGCCCAGTCCTCGTTGGCACAATCGGCTCTCTCTGGCCCAGCTGGGCTGAGGGGATGCCAGGAGGGGCAGGCTGCTGGGCTGAGGGGATGCCAGGCAGAGGGACACTGGGGTCGGAGGGGGATGGGAAGGCCTCTCCTGGGGGGGGGGAGTGGAGTGGACATGGGTAAAGAGCAGGATCACAAGAGGCAAACACAGAGCAGCAGCAGCAGCAGCAGCAGCCACGCCCCCCAGAGGGATCCGTGGTCCCGGGGGGCAGTGATCACTTCTTGGGCACCAGCCCCAAGGGCCTCTCTCCAGGGGTTTTGGGGGAGGATGAAGGGGCAGTTTTTGGTTTCAACATGAGGCGGACCAGAGTGTTCCATGGGCCCCACAGGGGTGTGGAGGGCCCTCTTCTGGTGGCAGCAGGCAAGGGACATTGTAGGCCAAGCTCATTCCTGGGGCAGGTCAAGGCTGAGGCATGGGAGGTGGGGGCGGTCGGGGGGGGGGGGGGGAGTGTCTCCAATCGCCCACTCCTCAGGGTTAGGTCCTGGGTGGGCAGATGGCACTACACCTGATGCCCATCAGTTTCTACCCAGACACCCCCCGCAAGGGGCTTCCAGCCGGGAGCTCCCTCTTACAGATGCTGCCAGAAAGCTGGGGGTGAGGGAAGGAGGGGGAAGCTGGGCATGAGGAGGGACCCTGGCCTGGAGTTTGGGAAGAGAACACTCACGGAAAAGCCTGTGGTCTCTCTCTCTCCAGGAAAAGCCCCCTGCCCCTCCCCAAGTCCTCCAGGTTGGAAAAAGGGGCCTCCCGGCTGAGAGGCCCAAGTAGAAAGAGCTAAGGAAGCGCACCTTTTCTCCGGGAGAGTGAGGGGACAGAGACCCCCCGAGGTGGGGAAGAGGAGACACTGCAGACAGGTAGGTGGGCATCCCCCCTCCAGCCACCGCGGGGAGATAAAACCCTACAGCTGGAGCTGAAGGGACTCCCAGGAGCTGGGATGCTACCACCTTAAAACAACAAAAACAAAACAAAAAACCAACACTGAGCAAAGGCATCTGAAAGAGAAGCGCCCCTGGAGGTGAGACACCTCCCGGGGCTCAGCGTCCTTCCCCCCAGAGCGGCCGGCTCAGCGGATGTACACGCCGCGCCCCCAGCCCTCCAGCTCGTTCTTGTTGCGGCCCAGCGCCGGGCCGCCGCCCTCGGCGCAGGAGCGGGCCTTGTTCCGGCCCCGGTTCCGGTTGTCAGTCAGCTCCTCCTGGTAGTCGTCCTCCTCGTCCTCCCAGGACCCCTGCCGAGCTGGCGGGGTGCTGCCCCCGGCGGGGTCTCCCAGCCCGGGCCCCTCGGAGGGGTCGGTCTCCATGTCCACGCACGAGTCTCCCAGCTCGGTGTAGGCAGAATTTCGGTTGCCGGAGGCGTCGGCATCGAACGTGTCTTGGCGGGACAGTGCCCGCACGGTGCCCGCCCGGCCTGGTGGGTGGCCGCCGGGGTACAGGCCTGGGGGCTGGCCCAGCTCCCCCGGGTACTCGTGCACGCTGGCATGCTCCCCCGTGGCCCGGTCCAGCGGCTGGTCCCCAGAAGCAAGGTAGGGTCCCTGGTTAGCAGACAGGCGGCACACACCATGCGGATCAGGCAGGGGTGAGAGAAACACAACAAGGCAAGGCAGGTTAGTGATGGCACCCAGGCACCAGCCTGGCTGAGGGAGGAGGGGGCTGACTCCCTGCCAAGGACGCCCAACCTTCCCACGGCTGAGGAGGCCTGAACTCTCCCGGTTACCATGACACAGACCCCACGAAGAACAATTAGTCATCGCCTCCTCCACACACGTCACTAATGCTGTTTGGGGGGTAAGTCGTCATTAACAGCTCATTAGTATCGCCACTCATTAGTGGTTGATCGGGTTAGTCATTGCTCCGGTTTCCCAGACGCACTAAGGGGATCTCAGCTCAAGCTCACGAACCCCAGCTCCTTCAGTCCAAAGCAGACCCACGCTCCCTGACCCTAGTCAAATGACAGACTTCCTCCTCTGCCCCCAGCAAAGACTCAAAGTAGCAGGCGAGGGACAGCCGATGGGGCTCCATCCCCACAGGAGGTGGCCCGCTGCCCTGGTGGCCTGAGGGCCACTCCCATCTCAGAGGCCTGGGCCCTGGTCCTGCCCCTTTAAGTTGGGTGATGACTTAAGCAAACGACGCGCCTGCCTGTGGCCCCGTTTCCCGGTGGTGGTGTGATGGAGATGAGAACAGCAGTCTCCAAACTGTTCCCCTGAGATCCGGGGAGGCGTGGGAGGGCACAGAAGTGCTCCAGGGGTCCCCGTGGAGGCCACGCCACCAGCTCCCTCTGAGCGGAGCAAGGATGGCTGGCGTATCCTGAGCTTCCACATAAGATTCAGTGAACAAATTTGAAAAGCAATGGTCTGGAATGGGTTTTTTTTGTGTTTTTTTCTGGCTCTAATCGAGAATCAATGCGTAATGATGTGATCTCAGGGATGGGCCATGGCTCCACGGGAGGAGGGAGAGGCAGGGCAGGGCGCCCACAGGAAGCCTTTCCCGGGATCTGTTTAACTGGGAGAGGAATGGAAGGTTCAGCATCAATCACCGAAGATGCTACATTCTGGGTCCCTTCCGAGGGGCCTCCTGTGGTTAGGGCTCTGGGGAAGGGGACAGTCGCTTTGGGTTTAAAGGCCCCTGCTGGCCCTGACCGGTTTGGCTCAGTGGATAGAGCATCAGCCTGCGGACTCAAGGGTCCCGGGTTCGATTCCGGTCAAGGGCATGTACCTTGGTTGCAGGCACATACCCACTGGGGAGTGTGCAGGAGGCAGCTGATCGATGTTTCTAACTCTCTATCCCTCTCCCTTCCTCTCTGTAAAATATCAATAAAATATATTTAAAGGCCCCTGCTTTGTGGTATTTCCTGCTCTGTTGGGTCTACAATTCTGTGACCACTATTGGGCATGGAGTCCAGTGAATGACTCTACCAGTCTTCAGTCTTCTCCATGTTTTCTTCCTAATCATTTGACTTACAGGCCCCCCCAATCAGGCCTCACCCCCAAAAGCCCCCCAGGCAGCAGATGTAGTCCTAGGGGAACAGGCCCAAGGAGTACCATCAGCCCGCCCCAATCCCATACACAAACCACAGACACCAGAAGCTGCTGCTCACCACGTTTTTCTTTACAAAATAGAGCTCTTTCCTTCCTTCGCCATGATCCCTGTTCTCCAATTCCCGGCCGTGGGCAGGAGGGGAGATGTGGGGGGACGGGGTACCTACATGGCGTGCTCCTGCAGCTGGGGCACGGCGGCCTGCTGTGCGGCCTCCAGCCCCCCCGAGAAGCTGAGGTTTCTCCTGAGCGAGGTGAGCACCTGTACCTGGAGGTTGGAGACAGGGGCGGGGCTGGCGGCCAGGGCGGCGGAAGCCATGGTGCGGTTCAGCAGCGGGTTGGGCGGAGTGCTGCTGGGCGGGTGTGTGGCCTTCCAATAGGCTTCCAGGTATTCGGCCAAGTGCTCACAGGCGTCCTCCAATTGGTTCTCGTCCAGGATGATGTCAAACATTTCCTGTGGAGGCGGGGTTAGGGGGAGGGCCAGGATGAGCCAGGCATGACCTGGGGGTTGTGGGTGTGGCCTGGGCACAGTGGGCGGAGAGTCAAGGGGTTGAAGAACAGGGCCCAGAAAGAGAAGGGGGGCTCTCAGATGTGCACTGGCAGAACTACAAAGGGTCTTGGCACCCACACGGTCCAACTACCTCATACTGGACTTGAGGTTTAGACGCCCCAAAGAGAAGTGGTACTTCTGGGGCTCGAAGCCAGTCTCTGACTGCGTGCCCAGCACTCCTTCCCAGAAGACCAGTCTGCACCTATGGCCCCAGCCCCGGTGTTCCTGGTCACTGTCTCCCAGCAGGCCAGAGGAAACCAGAATCCAAATGCCACCCCCTTCCCCCGGGGTCTGAGCACTCACAGGCGGACACTGCGCCAGCTTCTCCGAGGCCGCTATTTGCACATTGAGGTGTTTGGACTGAGACTTCCCTCGAGACTTGATGAGCCTCTGAAGTACCTGGTTTGGGGGGAGAAGAGGGAACCCCAGAAATGCACTAAGTCAGAGAGGCAGGTCCTGGTTAAGGCTAGCGTGGAGAGCCAGTGTCAAGGCTAGGCCACCTCTTTAGAAATCACCTCACCAGCTCTGTCTCCACCCTGCACAATGCCCAGGCTCTCTCCTGGGTCTCATGCCAACATGATCAATTCATTTCGTCCCGGCAATAATCCCATTAGGTGGCCACTGCCATGATTTTCACTCAATCATAATAATACCAATAGCTGAAAGAAACCCAGAGCCTTAACTAAATGATCAAAGCTGACGTCACCAATGATGCAGCAAACCAATGTCATGTTCCTCGACGCAATGCAATCAGGAACGCATGGCTTTGGTGAAAACTGAAGATGGACTGCATTCTAGATAACGCTTCTTGGATTTGACAATTATACTGTGATTAATGCCCTTGTTCTTAAGCAATACATGGTGGAATAAAGGCATACAATACCTATAACCTACTATCAAATCGTTATGTGTACGTAATACATACATACATACATACATACATAAGATAAAGTAAATGTGGCAAAATGTTGAGAATGAACCAATCTGAAAAAAAAAATGTATTGCATACTTTAAATGGCTGAACTGAATGGTACATAAATTATACCTCAATAAAGCTGTTAAAAATTAGCATATCCAAGTGAGGGCATTCAAAGGATGAGAGTTCTTTGGACTATTCTTGCAACTCTTCTATGAATAAAAATCTTTTTAAAAATAAAATACAGTGCTTAGCAGGTACCAGCCACTCTGCACGGTTAATCCATTTATTTGATCTTCACTATCACTACGTGAAGATCCCCATTTTACAGAGGAGGACACTGAGGCATAGAGAGGTCAGGTGACCTGCCAAAGGAGCACAGAGCTGGTGAGTGGCGCACTGGGACACAAACCCAGGTGGCCTGGGGAATGGACGAACTGGTACTTTCTAGATCACAAAGTGTTTTTGCGACCTTATTGGATCCTTTATCTTATTGGGTCCTTTCATCTACTCCAGGAAGTACTTAGATCCATCATCCCCTCTCTGCTCATTAGAAAGTTAGGACTCAGAAAGGTTAAAGTAACAGTACTCAGCTCCCAGGGTGCTCAGCTCCAGGGTGCCCTCATGAGGTAATAACAGTTACCACCTCTGGTTGCCATCATGAACTCTGGGCTCTCTACGTCATTACCTCAAACCCTCTCAACAATCACACCGGGGAGGGGTCCTAATCCCCATTTGACAGGTGAAGAAAGGAGGTCAGAGGCCTCAATTTCAATAAAAAATAAAAATAAAAAAGCAACAAAATCTAATTGATAAGCCAACCACAGTCAGGATTTGAACCCCATGCTGTCTTCTGACTTCAAATCCTGCACCTACACTTGCCCTCCATGCGTCTCAAACCCCCACTTCTTCCCCCACACTCGCCCTGCATGTTCCTCCCCATTAACATCTAGGAGGTAAAGCTAATGGAGCCGCAATATGACGAAGAAGTGAATCCCACGGATTTCATCTCTATCAAGACCCACGTGAGGACAGAGCAGCAAAAAGGGTTGAAACCAAAAAGCAGGAAGGACCTCCCGCTGTCAAGCAGCTGGGTGACACCTGGGATAACACGCACAGAAGCCCAGTTTTCTGGATCAAGAGTGGGAGGTTAACCAGAGCAGAGATAGGGGACTGGCCTGCGTGACCCTAATGATAATATTTGTATTAAGATTTATAGAGTATAATTAGCTAATACATGATGAGCTCCATTATACCAGAACCTTTGCTAAGTCATAAGTATTCCCATTAGGTTGAATCTCCACAATATCCATGCGATGGAGTTGTACAGAGCAGGAAAGTGAGGCGGGGTGATTAAGCCACATCGTTAGTAAGCAGCAGCTGGGATTTGCACTGGCAGCCAGACTCCCGAGAGCGCCTGTCCCCTCTCGGGTCCGGCGTCTGCACTCACCTTAGGAGAGGTGATCTTGATGTAAACAATGATGGGGGCCAGTGAGGTCTTGGAGAGTTGGGCCGGGTGGTTGATGGTGTCGGCGTCCAGAGCAACCAGCTGAAGTGTCCGGGCCAGCTCGAAGATTCGCTCGATCTCGCTCTGAACCTCAGCTGGGGGTACACGGAGTCGTGGAGAAGGGGAAATGTAAGGGAGCAGTGGGTGGATAGAACACTTCTGGAGATGCCCCCTCTCCCTCTCTCCTCCCACATCTGGCTCCAGAAAGTCTGGTCGCAGAAAGCAGGGGCGGGGGATTCAGAGAGGGGCTCACCCAGGCTGGAGCGTGTGTTGGAGCGCTCAATGATGATGTGTTTGCTGGGGTTGTTGAGGACTGAGCGCTTAGCCAGGGAAATGTCCGCTGTCACCCGAGTGATGGAGATCCTGGGATGGGGCAGAGGGAGGAGCCAGGGGTCAGGTGGGCTAGAAGGCCCTGCCTGCTCCCCAGGCTTGAGGCCTGTCTCCCATCCCTCAGGCCAAGAGTCCCAAACTACCATTCAGGCCATCGTGCCCATCGCCAGCAGCAGCGGCTGCAGGGGCCACGGAGACCTAGCTCCCGGGGTCTTACCTGCCATCAAACCGATGCTTCAGGAAGTCAAACAAAGCTTTCTGCATCATGTCTGTGACCTGAGGGTGGGAGTCGGGGTGGGGGAGAAGTCAGGTGTTTAAAAAGCCACCACTCGGCAAGAGTGGGCTGCTGGGAAGATGCACCTTCCCACTCCATTTTCTTCTTAAACTCCTGACATGAATGGGACCCTGGGGTAGAGGAGTCTTCTGAGTGTAAGGAGCCTCTCGTGGTTCTTCTAGGTGGTGCCTCCGGGAGGACTCTTCTGGGGAATTTGGGGGGAGGAACTCGACCCTCTGAGTGGGTCTCCCTGGGGTCGGGCCCCCCTGGGAAATTTCTCTGAAAGCCTGTAGCCCTCTGGGGAAGACACCGGGAACCTGGGCCCTTCGAAACCTCTGGGGTCTCTCTGAAGGCCTGGGCCCCTCTGGGACCACTCCCCTCCTGGACTCCTACCTCATAGCCCTTGAGCGACGGTCCCACCAGGATGATGGGCCTCATGGAAGGCACCACGTCATAGGGGGGCACGTGCTCTGTCTGGAGAGGAGGCAGGGAGGGGAAACCCCAGAGTGGAGATGGCATGAGCCCCTCTCCCCCAGCCTCCAGGCTCCCCCATGCATCCGCTCCTCCCCCTGGCCCCAGGCCCAGATGTGGGGGGATCAGGGTGAGGGGGGGAGGGATGGCAGGGATGGAAGGGTGGGGAAATGGGGCAGATACGGGAATGGGTGTTAGATGACCCCCCTAGCTCATCCCAAAGGGTGGGGAGCGGGGACACAGAAAGCTGTGATACTCACCGATTTCTGCTTCTGTTTGGCTGGCTCCAGAGATTGCCAAGAGGGGGGGGGGGAGGAGGGAGATTGGGGAGGGCACCCAGGCAGGGGCAGAGAGCGAGGAAGGAGCCAGGACAAGAGAGGGAGGGGGAGTGGGCAGACGAGGAGAGATAACAGGGCATGCGTGTTAGTGACAGACAGAGCCAGAGAGAGGGGACGGGACCCCATGCCAGGGGTGGGAGCCGGAAGTGGCCTGGATCAGGGCTGGGGGTGGGATTGTCAGTCAGTCCGGGGGGCCTCAGAATACTCAGACGCGCCAAGACCCTCTTTCTGGGTCTTGGACAAGAGCTGGGAAGGGTGACAGCCCCTAACTGGGTGCCCACCTCTTGCCCTAGTACCACCCACCTGCCCATTTTAAGAGTTCTCTTGACTGTCCTGCTCTGTAGCCAGTAGACCCCCATGGAGTCCGAAAAGGGCACAGAAAGGTCACCATGCCACTCCCCTTCACAGTGGGGGGGAGGGGCAAACATGGGCTAGCACAGTGGTAGTGAGGGGAAAGGTCATTACCACTCACTAGATTCTACTTCTGGTTGGGGGTGGGGGGGGGGGCAGCTTTCCAAGGGAAGGGGTGCTTTGATGTCAGGAACGACCCCTTCCGGGCAGGGTTTTGTGTGGAGACAGACTCGCCTGACCTCTGTGCCATCCCCCCTCCCACCTCCTCCGCAGGCAGCCCCGATCCCCCAAAAAAATCAGGGTGCCACCTCATCTGCACCCATCCCGGCCCCCTCACAATCTGGGCCCTGACCCCTCCCCTCTCACAAGAACCCCGAGAGGATTACCTTCTTGAAGAAGGAGATGCGCTTGCCGTGGGGTGACGGGGTGGTGACGCTGCTAACACTAGTCTTGGCGGAGCCGCCAGGCTCCCCAAGCTCGGCCTCCATGTCCTCTAACTCTAGGGGGTCTAGTTCAAACGCTAAGTTAGTCATTTCGTTACCTGGACCGGCGGGCGAGTCAGGAGAGAGGGAGGAGGGAGGCGAGGTGGGGAGGAGTGAGATGGACAGGGAGACACAGATACAGAACGCAGGGATGGGATGGGGGGAAAAAGAAAGAAGAAGAGGTGAATGGAACAGGGTTGGGAGAAATGAATGGGGGGAGGGGGAGGGGAGTCAGGCAGAGAAATGGAGCTACCAAAGAAATGGGAGAGGAGAGGCAGGAGAGGATGGGTGCTGCCTGGCCCAGCTCGTGGGGTGCCCTACTCTTCATGGAGAGGGGACCCCTGGAGGTGTGTGGAGGACTCAGGAACAGGGTACCCTCTCCTGCAGGGGAAGGAGGGAGAGGGCAGTGGGGAGACCACCCCACCCAGAAGCTCCCCTGACTCCCCGGGGGAGGAAGCAGCTCTTACCACTGGCAGGGGGTGTGGGGCGGCGGGTGCCAGTCACCACGTCTCCCAGACTGGAGCTGGAGTTGTCACCTGATTTGCTGTGTGGGTAGAGAGGCAAATGGAACTGTGAGCGAAGGGGTGGGTGTGAGGGTGGGGGGGGGGTGGATCTCGGTTCTCTCACATGCTGTCCTGCCCCCAAGATTCTCCAACCCCACTGGTGAGCCACAGGCAGCTCTGTGCCCTCAGGGCGACCCTGAGGCCAAGTCCTGGGGGAGGCGTGGCCTCTCCGGGGTTGGCAGTGCCCTGCCCCCCGCCGCACACCTGGAGCTGAGGCGGTTCTGGCGCAGCTTCTGTTCCTGCAGCAGGCGCAGGCTGTCCAGTTTGACGGGGCTGGGGATGAAGCCCACCTCACAGCCCTCCTTCACCAGCCGCCCGATCCACCAGTCGTTGTTGTATTTCTGCAAACAGCGGCGGGTGGGGTAGGGAGAGACCGAGAGGGGGATTGGAGGTGCAAGCTAGCAGCCACCTTGTGGGGGAATTTACCCTCCAAGTCGCCTACCCAGCCCCGGAGTTGGCACCCTCAGAGAGCCCCGCCCCTGGCCTCCGAGCACAGCCCCCATGCTCAGGACAACTCAGGACCAGCATCCTCTTGGGCCACGGAGCACCCTGCCCCCAGCACATCCCTGTTCTGAGTCCTCCTTCCCCATGTGTCCGTCCTGCCCTGGAAAGGCGAGGAGAGAAGCAAATGCTGGCCACCTCCGTGAGCCTGGCAAGCTGCCGCTCCAGTGACAGGCCTCATCGCCATCCTGCCCAGCCACCCAGGGACCTAGGCATCACCACCCGTTTCAACAGTGAAAGACTAGAGGCTCAGAGAGGTGGAAAGGCTTGTCTAAGATTGCACAGTGGGCTCAGCCCAGCTCTGCTTGGCCCAGAAGTCTTTTCCCAGGACGGTTCCAGATGCCCCCTCCTGGTACCCACTGCCCTCCGGACGCCAAGCGCTCTCTCCACCTCTTTGATGTGCAGGAAGTCCTTGGGCTCGAAGGTGATGGCCACTCCCTGCACAGGCACCTCGTCCCCCGGAGACGGGTTGTAGCCGACATTTGTCCGAACAGCAAATGCCACCGGCTTGGTCTAGAGGAGGCGCAGGGAGGGTGACAACCGGAGGGTTAGACCGTCACATAAAAATGTGCAACTTCTTGACTGGGGTGGCCATGATGTGGAGGGTTGTTTTATAAATGGTTCATTAAAAGGTATACCGGATGGCTTGGTAGGGTTTTTGCATATATGTTAATTTTCACAATTAAAAAAGCAAAACATAGCCCTCTCGGGTGGGGGGGGGGCACTGGGGAGTGATAAGTATTAGGGGTGGGGGAAGCCCAGAATGACACCCAAAAGGAATAATAATAATGATAATAATAATGATTAGCATTTTATATAATAAAAGCACAATATGCTAATTAGACCAGACAGCCTCTGAGTCAAACTTCCTGTGGCTGCGAGGGCTGAGCCCCTTGCACGAACTTGAGCATCGGGCCTCTAATAATAATAAGCTACTGTTTAATGTGCCAGGTACTGTGTTACACGTTTCACATGCTTTACCTCATTTATTTATCACAAAAATCCCAGGAAGTATTGTTATCTTCCTTTTACTGAATGAGGAGACTAAAGTTCAGAAAGGTCAAGTGACTTGCCTAGGATCACTGTGCAGCCGGCTAGTAAGAGCAGCCCAGGAAGTGGCTCCAGAAGGAAGTGTACATTTTTGGCACTTCTCAAGCTCCCATTCCGTGAGGAAGCAGTGTTAGACACATCATCCTGAATAAGCAGGCAGCATTACAGCCCACATTTTGTAGGGGAAAGACAGAGGCACACTGAGGCCATGGGTATACCAGCTAGGAAGTGGCTGGGCCCAGTCTTGACCCTGGGTCTTTCTAGGCTGTCTCTGAAGCCTGGGACGGGGGAAGGGAAAGGGGGGGAGAATAGGACAGCACAGCCCCTCCCTTCTTTCTCACCTTGGCTTTCTCAAGCTGGGCTAATGCCTGGCGCTCTGCCTCCTTCCTTAAGGCTTCCCGGTCCTCCTCCAGAGACACGTCAGAGTCCGATGGGCGGCTGGTATAGGACTCCGCAGAGCCCTGAAAAGACAGGACCAGCTCAGGGCCAACACCGCCTCCCCAGCTCCTGGGCCTCAGAAGGCGTGGAGATGCCACCCATCATGGATGCCTCAAGCCCCAGGCAGCCCAGCATGATGCCATGGGGCTAGGAGAAGGTGGCAGTAGAAGGGAGGAGTCAGGGACTGAGGTTTGCAGGCCACAGGAAAGATATGGCCCTAGGAAGGGTGAGAGCAGCAAGCCAGGGGGTAAGGCAGGTCCAAGGACAGCTGCTCAGGGCGGAACCTGATAGGGGCAGCGCAACAGAGGAGTGCCAGGGGACGAATCTCCCCTCCCTGCTCCTCACTCCGTCCCCTCCCCTCCCCTCAGCACCAGCGGAGACAGGCTCAGCAGAAGCCCAGGGGGTCCTTCCAGGGACGGCAGCCACCAGCGTAGGCCTGAGCTGTCCGCACTGTTGGCAGTGGGCAGCCTGCTTGGCATGATGGGACCACCCAAAACTCTGCTGTCTTGTGCTCAAGGGTGAGGGAAGACAGAATCCTACCTCCCCCGTCAGAATCAGGGGAGCCCCAGCTCTGCGGCTCTCAGAAGACAAAAAAGAAAGTCCAAGATGCCTGAGATGGTGCAGGCAGCAGAGGCCAGTGAGGAGCAGAACCTGGGGCTGCAGCTGCCAGGGTTAAGGCCGGCTCAGAAGTGGGGGGGGGGGGGCGGTGTGCCAGGACCACAGCGACCACCCCAGAGCATAGCTCCTTCCGCGGTGCAGGCACATGTGTAAGACACAAACAGTCCAGACCCGCATGTGAACGAACACGCTTCCTCATGGGTGCACTTGCATGTGCAACTTCAAGTCCATGCAGGAGGGTGTGTTCTATAGTATGTGCTGGATGTCATGACTGAGTGCAAGCAGGTACACATGAGCACATACAGGGGGCACCCTAGGGGCCAGTGTCCCTGAGTGTGTGCAGCCCCTGAGGGCAGGAGCCAGGCTGTGTGGGTTTGTGTGTCTGAGCAGCGGTGCTGTCGCTACAAGGGGTGGAAGGTGGTGTTGGGAAGACCAGGACTGCGGAGATGTGTGTGGGGGGAGGTGGGGGGGTTCTGGAGGGCAGGAAAGGGTCACTTGGGCAGAAATTTCCATGAGCTTGGTCCGGAGGGGACCTGAGAAGGAGAGAAGACACAGGCCCACCTCCCTCAGAGGGCCCTGGGCATTAGCTAGGCAGGTGTCCATCCTTTCCCAGCCAAAGCACGAAAATGGGAGGCTCCTGAGGCGACAGGTTGGAGGTGGGGGTGAGGTCACTAACGGAGGCTGGAGAAGAGACGTGAAGGAAGGAACGTGGAAACCAGCCCGACTCCCACTCTTCACCCCTCCTGGTGGGAGCCCTCAGCGCCCGGGAGACAGAGGCACAGAGAGCCGGAGACACAGACCCAGAGAGCACGACAGAGACGCACCCACTGACCGGCACACACATGCACACGCGCTCACACACATGCATGCACACAGAGACGGCAGGAATGGCAGGGGACAGGGAAACGGCGAGGAGGCAGAGAGGCAGGCTGGCGTGAAGCCCCCTTCGCCAGCTTCCCACCCCGCCCCCCGGCCGCTCCCACCCCGCCCCCCGGCCCCAGCTCACCACCACGAGGGTCCGGCTGGGTGCCTCCATATCAGCGCCCTCAGTGCCCGGCCCCGCTGGCCTAGGAGGTGCCCAAACTGCCCGTCCCCCCCGGGGGCTCAGGTTACAAGCAGAGTTGCTACATGTGCAAACTGCTGGGGTATATTTAGCTCAGAGATGTGGCAAGGACTGCCCCCCCCCCCACTCCCTGCCACCTACTGGGGGTCAGGACTAGGGAGAGGAGAGGGGAGAGGATGAGAGGGGTGATAACTGGGGTCTGACGACCTGGGTGACCAAACACTGAGGGAACCACGTCCTTTTCCTGTCCAGGGGGTTTTACACTGAGAGCCAGCATCGTTCTTCCTGGCCCGGTCCCGCAACAGGAGGGATGGAGGAGAGACTGAAGGAGGGACTTCCTGTGTGTGTACGTAAGCGATGCTGGGATGAAGGGTGCCTTCCTGGGCTCCCTGGGCCCAGTGCTGGGGAAACAGGCATCAGAAAGAAGGGCCGCACTCCCGTCTGTGTGGTACCATCTGCCTGGTACCCTCCTCCCTCTCCGGGTCCGAGAGGGGGCGAGACCTCCACAGGGCCCTTCCTCCCAAAGACCCCTGCCCTCCTGTGCCCCGCCCACTTCCTCTGCAACCTCTTCCTTTTCCTGGTCTGATCCCCAGCCCCTCTCCCTTTTTTGGGTTGAGATGCTCCGTAGTCATAGCAACCACATGCTTCTCCCTGAGCCTGAGACGGCCAGGGTTGAGACTTAGAACAGAGACGAGAACGGCATCTTCCTGACTGAGCACAGGAGACCCCGGGAAGCTGTTCAGTGGCCCAGCCTTCGGTCAGAGGGGCTGGCCTACAGTCTTCCCTAAAATCAACCCCCTCCCGCCGGTACCCCACCCCCTCCAGCACACGTCCTCTCTGCGTATTGAAGATCGGTCGCCTCTGGACACGGGGAGCCTTTCCCTGACCCACACCGAGCCAGGGCTCCAGGCACTCAAGTGTCCTGGCTCCTCGTTGCTCAGGACTCGCCTCTCCCCACCGCTGTCAGATCCCGGGGGAGGCCGTGGAAGCAGACAGCCGGCAGGGGGAGTGGGTGACAGCCTGAAGCGAGCTAGGAGGAGGCGAGCCAGGCTGTCCCTGAATGAGATGACGCAGGCAGGCCACAGGGGCTGGTGCCCGGGGCTGGGGGAGGGGCGGGCGGGGGCCGAGGGCGTGGTCACAGCTGACAGCACAGGCAGGAGAGGTCATGGGGTGTCAGCGTGATGGGTGGCTCCAGGCAGGCGACAAATGGCATGGGGGAGGGTGCCTGGAGGAAGCCTCAGGCCCGGCTTCGGTGAGCCGGGCTCCAGCAGCCAGCCCCCTCCCTGCTCCTGGCCCCCATCCCCGTTACCTGGCGCACAAAGCTGTTGGATGTCGTATCCGAGGACGTGCTCCCATCCGACCTTTTGAACCGGCCTTTCCTCTTGCTGTACTTGCCCTGCAGGAGCCGGGAAGGGACGAGAGTGGGATCAGAAAGGCCCTTTCCCAACCCTTACCCTATGGGGCCACAGCTACAGCGAAGCCTTGGAACCAGCATTCCCTGGTCTGAGCAGCCCCACCATATTCTTCCGGAGATGGTTCAGCCCGACGGGAGGGAGGGCCCAGACCACAGCCGGGGGGGGGGGGGGCAGTGCCAGAGAGCCCCAGGAAGTGCACACAGAACCCCCCAAACTGAGCCAGGGAGGCTGGGAGGGGGAGGCGGAGGAGCTGGAGGCTCCTAAGGCAGAAAGCTCATTAAGATGCTGGGCGGCTGCAGCGGCCTGAGGGGAGGGGAGGCCGCCCGCAGCGCTGGGGGGGGGGGCGGTGAAGAAACCCGGGGAGAGTCCCTCTCCCGCGCCCCCTCCGCTGGAGGGGAGCAGGGCTGAGTGTGCCCGAGGCCCCTAGAGAGACCAGGAACTGCCAAGTGCCAACAGGCCCCACTGGCTTTTCTTGGGCCCTACTCCTGTTTTCCTTTTTTGCAGAGTGGGCTGGGGAGGGGCTGCTCTCAGCTCTGGGAGACCCCAAACTAGGTTTTCGGGGAGCGGGAGAGGCGTGTGGTAAGTAAACATCTAACCCCGGCCCCCTGCCGTGGGGCATACTGGAGCTCAGCACTCCCTACCCTGGCAGGACTTCCTCTCAGGCCTCTCCTCACCACCACAGCGGGCACACCGCTCCCCGAGGGGGCGAGAGGGATCAGGCACCCTCCCACTCACCCCCAGCTGCCACCGCCAGCATCCCGTCCCCGTGGTACCCACCAGGCTGCATCAGTCTGAATGCCCCTTGGCCCTGCCCAAGAGGAGCCCAGGACACAGCCCCACAAGCCCCCGGGGGAGGCTGGCTCAGCCTCACTGCCGAGGCTCCTGGCTTGGCTGGAGGGGGCACTGCCCGAGCACGCAAGCAGCCGCACACCCTCCCCAACTCACCACG
Source organism: Pipistrellus kuhlii (assembly GCF_014108245.1). Taxonomy (NCBI): domain Eukaryota; kingdom Metazoa; phylum Chordata; class Mammalia; order Chiroptera; family Vespertilionidae; genus Pipistrellus; species Pipistrellus kuhlii. The sequence continues at coordinate 4,706,947 of NW_023425537.1, read as the reverse complement.
CACACGGACCCCAGGCCAGTCGGGGGAGGGGGGGTCACAATGATTGAGGGTTTAGGCCCTCCAAGCCCGTGCCCCCAGCCCGCATCCTAGAGATTCTTTACCAGAGAAGGTACTAAGCCATGACCAGACTAGGAGCTCCATCCTCCTCCTGATACTCGGGCCTAAGTACCAGGAGGAGGATGGACAGATGGGCAGGAAGGGCACCTGGGAACCCCAGAACCTTCTTTAAACCAGACACACACCCTGCCTCTGGAACCGGGATCCCGAACGACTTAAGAGGATCGCCCAGGAAGCTCGGACTCTTTCTCCCCCCACCCCCGGCCGGGAAAAGGGAGTGGCACCAGCGGACGAGGGACAGCTGGAAGAAAGGCCCGGCAGCTGCCTCGCAGGCTCCGAGGGGCCTGGGGTGGGGAAGGAAGGTATTTTTAGGCCTGACCTGGCCCCCGCCGCCGCACACACATGCAGATTAACCACGGTATCATGGCGGTTCCAGTTGCTGCACTCGGGCCACACACGGCCAGAAAAGAGTTAACGCTCTCCCTTGGGGTGTTGCCAGGTTAGAGAAGGACATGCCCCAGAGAAACCAGTCCAGACCCTGCCAGTCACTCCATGGGCACCCACCGCCCCGAGAATGCCCCTTCCTCGGAGAAAGCCGTGGGCACAGTTCGGTGGATTTTTTTTGGGGGGAAAGGGGACGGGGCAGCAGATCTCCTCCCCCAGGTAACAGCCTCTTCCCCTCCAGGACAGTGAGTTGGCATCCATCCAACTTTCCAAACTTTGGAGGCATTTTCCGGGGCTGAGGGGGGAGGGGAGGGTTGGCAGAGAAGGGAGAGCGTGGGTGTTGGGGTCGAGGAGCCGGTCCACTGTAGGGGTGTCGCTGACGTGGCCGGTGTGGGGAGCCTGGCCCCTTCCCCACTCTGAGGGCCACTGTCTGCGGCTCCCGAGGCCTTGGGGCGCCGCCCTCCCACTAGCGGCTCGGCCATCTCCCAGGCCACCCCCGCCCCACCCACCCCGCCAGCGCCCGGAGCGTGCCCGGCGTCGCCCCTCTGCCTGAGCTCGCTCTCCAGCCTCCCTCCACCCCGGGATCCCCCCTCCAACACCCCATCCTCAACCCACTGGGACCTGTACCCGAGCGGCAGCGACCCGAGGGAGCGAGGGTGACAGGCGCTCCGACCGCCGCCGCCTCCTCCGGCTCCGCAAAACCGCAGCCCCGTTCCGGGCCAAGCGCCCATCAATCACGAACCCGCAGGCACCCGGGCTCCCCTCCCCCGAGCAGGCGCCCCTCTCCCCTCCGCGCCCGGCTCTAACCCTTTCCTCCCCGGCGCCCTCCGGCCACCCTCCCGGGGTCCCCGGGGCGGCCCTGCCCCGGCCGCGCCGCCGCGCCTCACCTGCGGGCTGGGGTCGAAGACCTCCATGGGGATCTCCTGGGAGGGAGGGTACGGGCCCCGCGACATGCTGGGCTTCTGGACCATGGAGAGGGGCCTCCGCTCCGGCCGCCCGCCCGGCCCCGCCGGGCGCCCTCAGCGCGCGAGAGGCCGGAGGCACCGGATCCAGCCACCTGGCCCTGCCCGCGGCCGCCCTGCCTGCCTGCCTGCCGGCCCTCCCTCCGCCGCCTCCCCCGCCCCGGAGGCTCCGCATCTCCCCCCGCCCGCCCGCCGCTCCCGCCCCCGCCGCGGCCCCGCCCCCGAGCCCCTCCGCGGGCGCCGCGCACGGACAATGGGAGGCGGCGGGAGCGGAGCGCCCCTCCTGCCCCGGCCCGGCCCGGGGTGCAGGCGGCCCCGCTGCGGGCAGGGGTGGGGGTGGGGGGAGAGACTCGCCTGCGGGTTGGGGGCCGGGGTGGCGGTTTACCGGGGATGCCAAGCGCTAACGGAGGTGTAACGCGGCTTAGCTTGGCTGGCACCGTGCCCCCGCCCCTTCCGTCCCAAACCGCTCTTCCTAGCTGGTCTCCCCACTCCAGCTTGGGCCCCCGGGACTTCTGGGTCCCAGGGACCCGGCTTTAACTGCTTTCTCCCCTGGGGGAGCCCAGGCCCCCTGGACCCAAACAGAAAGTCCCCTCCCGCCTCTGACTCTGGGCTGGCCGGCGGGGGGCTGAGGCTGGAGTGGGGAGGGTGTCCAAAGGGAGTCCCAGCAGAGCCCAAGAAATCCAGGGACCCAGGGGGTCTTGTCTTAGCTGCTAGTACCCCCAGGCCCTTCCAAAAGGCAGGGGTTGGGGTTGGGGCTGGGGCTGGGGGAGGTCCGGGTTCTTGGGAAAAGAGAAGAAAAGGGAAGAAGAAAGGAGCTGAGAGGAGAAACCGGCTGAAATCAGATCAAATGACCATTGACCTAGGATTGCTCCCTCTTCATCCTTATTTGGGGACAAATAGCCAAGGCCTGGACCCCACTTACCACGCATTGATGTTCGGAGAGAAAAGGCCTAGGGGATTCTGGCAAGAGACCTTGGTGCCAACGTGGCCCAGGCTTTTTCTGGTCATGTGGCCCTGGACACATCACTACACCTTTTCTGTAAAATGGGGTATCTTTGTCGCCTGGGGTTGTTGGGAGGATGAGGGAAAATGAAATGAAATGACTGACTCCTGGGGCCTTTGGAGATGTTGTAAGGAGCAGTGTAGGGGTCAGTCATGACAGGAGGACCCGTTACCTCCCTAATCTACCCCTCCTGTTCCACAAAGAGGAGAGGTGAGAAGTAGAATGGAGATTTGGGCCGGCCTGCAACAGGTAGATGGCCAACCTAAGTTGTTTTTCTGATCACATCACTTTGAGAGACATTGCAGCTGAAACCCATTAGCATTGTCCTGCGAGCAGATCCAATCCCGAGCAGGATCCCCACCTGCCCATTGGGCAAAGAGAGCCTGGCATGACAGAAGGCATGGATTTTCAGTCACAAAGACCTGGACTTTCCATCTCTGTTACCTCACTTAGCTGTAACATGACTAATTGTGTTGTGAGGAAGCGGCATACATTTTGCTCCTCTTTCTCCCTTTTTGACCTGAGCCCTGATTAGCTGTGAGAAAAATTCCGCTAGCGATGCGGTAATCAGGTGGAGCCAGCACTCAAATCGAGGTTTCTTGGATTCCAGAATATTCTCCTCGGGTTTTTGCACTGGGTACGCCAGACCAGAGGGAAGAACTATGGGTTGTGTGGTCATTCGATTTTTTATTTTTTTTTTAACTTTCACAACTACGCACTCACTCAGCCAAAATACAATTTCTCTAGTGCACATGTGTCAAACACAAGGCCCGCGGGCCAAATCCGTCCCGCCAGGCCTTGCAATGTGGCCCGCACCGCGCTGTCATCACTGCACTCGGCTGCGTTTCCATCACAATGACAGTTTATGACTGTTCAGTAAACCATTCGGCCCGCGATTTAGGCTGGATTTTGGCCCCTTCTCTGATTGAGTTCGACAACCCTACTAGTGTGTTTACTAAGCTCTAAGCTCTAAAGCTGCTGTAGTGCCGTGTAAGCCAAACAAATTTCCCTCTGCCAAGGCGCTTGTCTTAAAGCTTCCCTTTGCAAGTTGCGAACATTAACTTACTTGATTTTCACATCTGGGTTACGGAAATGTTACACTGGAGAAAGCTGAGGCACTAAGATTAAGAACCACAGTGATGCAAAAACAAGATGTCTTTGGTGACCTATTCTGCACTCCAGGGGCTCCTGATCTACTGAGAAAATGAATAAGAACGTGGCTCTTGCCTGATTTCTGCCCTATTATTTCCTTCCGCTTCATTCCCTCATGTTTTCCACCCGCTAATAAAACATCTTCCCAGAGAATACACGATGCCTGCAAGGACTGGGCCACTCTAGCAAACTCGCCTACTGCGCCTGCGCGATCCAGCTGACATCCGGCTCCCACTAATCACGTGAGCCCGCACCCTTGCTGCGCGTGCCCAGTAGGAAGTCGGACTATACCATTTTGCCTTACCAAAGGGGTGTGTTTTCTATGTTTTTAAGTTTAAAACGATTCCTGATGTTACGCTTCTTACTATCTCGGGCATGTACACGCGATATAAGTAAGTTTAGGATGGCGGAAGGTGAAAGGACAAGAGGGGAACGCGGATGAAAGCGGAGCGGGGGGTGCCCTCTCCCCTTCGCAGATAATGGGAGGAGCCGGGCCGCGGTGAGTCTTTCCTTTCGCCGCTGCGGCTGCAGCCATGAGGTGAGCGCTCGCGGGGCTCCGGCCTGGGCCGATCCCGGCTGCCGGGGGGCGGCGGGGCTCGGTCCGGGGCCCCCGATGGGAGGGGGGAAGGGGAGGCAGCCTGACGCGGCGGGCCCCGGAGTTTGGGGGAGGCCGGAGCACCCTAGGCCCGGCCTGGAGGGGAGTAGGGTGGCGGGGCGTCCCGAGAAGTTTAGGCCGCGGAAGGCGGGGCGACCCACGCGGGCCGAGGGAAAGCAGCGGCGGTGACGAGGCCCGGGCCTCCGTGCTCGCGGGGCGCTCCTGGATCCCAGCCCGTCTCTGCCTCTGTGGTTAGGTCTCAGGCCTCGGGCTGCCCAGAGGGCCGAACGCTAACTCCTCCCGTAGACCGCTCATAGGAACACTCTAAGGCCAGCGGGATTGCCCTCCTGACTGTGATGAGGCGAAGGAAACAAAGCGCTAAACCAGCAAACCAGGTCTACTGGCCACGGATGCTTCACGCTAAATACTTGTTTTCAGAGCCATATCCCAGAGGAGAGAATGATACAGGAAAGATTGGGGGCTGATGGCGGGGCTGGCAAAAGTCTTAGTGGAGGGGGACGTGTTTGCCCCTAACACTGGTGTGTGCGTGCACATCCACTTCCCCGTGTTCTGTTTCACCACCTAAGAAGACAGGGGCAGGTGTGCTGGGGAATCTTGCCTTCTAGCAGAGGCTCCCAGGGCCTGACTGTGTCTGTTTTCGCAGTATGCTCAGGCTTCAGAAGAGGCTGGCCTCCAGCGTCCTCCGCTGTGGCAAAAAGAAGGTCTGGTTGGACCCCAATGAGACCAACGAAATCGCCAATGCCAACTCCCGTGAGTTCTTGGGTCTATGTTCCTTCTTCGCCCTACCCCTTACTCATTCTTCACGAGATGGAAGATGACACAGTTGTGTTGACTTTATAGTCTGCGGGGTCTTATAAAAGGAGGGATCACAGAATCAGGGAGATGCCAGAGTTTTTATTCCTGCCATTTGCCAAAAGGGCAGGATAGAAATTAATGGACAGACTGTTAGTAGAAAAAAAAAATTTTTTTTAATCAAAAAGTAAATAAAAGAGCTAGGATTTTGTCTTAGCTCTTCCTAGGAGGGAAAAAAACAAACGTAAGTTGATGGAACCGCCCAGTGTAATATTAATTACTGTTCCTAGAGTGGATACTCAGTCTTATAGCTCTGTGAAGGCATTCTGGGGTAGAAATGACTTAGGAAATAATGATGTGGGAAGACCTGGGGCCTCAGATGCAGGAGAACCTGTTGGCATATTTAAGGCAAATAGGTGTCAATCCTACAGAGAGCATCCATCATACCACAATACTTCCATGTAATATTACAGGAAAGAAACAAAATTATATGATAATTGTAAGGCAGGCTTCATTTGGGATCATTGTGATAGGTACAGGAACCACTGCAAGTGGGCTTTTACAGGCGGGGAGGGATATTGGGCTCAAATCCAAATACAGCGTGAGCAGGTAGAGTTTATAGCTAAGGGTCAGTGGATGGGAAGTTAACCAAGAGGAAGTGGGGGTAACGGGTTTTGGTTAAATGGACCTCGCAGGGTTCTTACTGAAGGTGGGCCAGGATGGTGAGGCATCACCTGGGCAATGGTGGTGGATATTTTGAGAATGCTACAAATTCCTAAAAGTGGGGGAGTTTTGAGATCACTGGGCTGGGGATGTACACCGTGTCTAGGGCCTGTCCTATTAAAACTCTGGGTTAAGACTTGTATTGAAGCGAGGCCCTATCTGACTGACCAGGTACATGATGTTTTTCCAGGGCAGCAGATTCGGAAACTGATCAAAGATGGGCTGATCATCCGGAAGCCTGTGACTGTCCACTCCCGGGCTCGATGCCGGAAAAACACCTTGGCCCGCAGGAAGGGCCGGCATATGGGCATCGGTTAGTGCATTCTTCCTCTAAGACTTAAGATGTTTTAAGTCTGGACTGAAATATATTTAGGATCTTTTTCTTCCCAGTCTGTCTAATCTTGAGCCCTTTTCTTACTGTGATAGTTGATGTGCTTTCTCTGTGCAAATCAGAAAGTTGGCACTGGTGTTGAAATTGAAAGTACAGTATTGGTAGAAAGAGGTCACATTTCTTGAGTACCTACCCTATGCCAAAGATTCTACTTGGTTCTTGAAGATGTCCAATAAATTCTAAAACCACTTTCAAAGGTCAGGAAAATTTGGGGAGATGAAGGTCACACCACCTTTAAAGCTTACCGCGCTGCCTGGGTGCTTGCCCATCATATCTGCATTCTGTGCAAAGCATGGGGGGAAGAACTGCCTTGTTTGTGCTTCCTTTAAAATTTAATAAGTGAAAGAAATAAAATACTTGGGGTCATCTGTAAAATGGGAACGTTACTTAAAATGATATAAAGCACTTGGCACATGACCTAGTTGATTGAGGGTTTTCACAAGTTGGTAGCTGTCATGACCAATCAGCTGGCTTGAATTAACTCCTTTGAGATCTAAGTGCAGAGATGGACCTAACGCATCTTCTCCGCAGGTAAGCGAAAGGGTACTGCCAATGCTCGAATGCCCGAGAAGGTAACCTGGATGAGGAGGATGAGAATTCTTCGCCGGCTACTCAGAAGATACCGGGAATCGAAGAAGATTGACCGCCACATGTAAGCACGTCTTCCTCTTGGGCCCGCTAAGACCTATTTGCTTTATTGAAGGCTTGTTCTTTGTGCAGACACGGTTCTATCCTTGGCCTTGGCGAGAGAGCTGTGTGTTGAGTAAGCTTAGGAAATTCTTCCGTTCTGTCCTGTTTTGTGTGTGTGTGTGTTTGTTTTTTTACTTGTTGATTTTAGAGGGGGCTGGAGAACAGACATCGATGTGTTCCACTTTCTTCCCATCCCACCCCCAAACATCAGGAAAGTATTGAACTGTCTGTCAGACAAGCTCTTCTGGCCAGAAAGCTTTTTGTTTTAGGGAAAGTTCATCAGCAGGAGAGGAAAGGAACCCTACACGCTGTAGGGACTCGGTGTGGAGGGGCCAACTCTGATCCCATCACTGGCTAGAACCTATGCTCGCTACATCCTGCAGGTACCACAGCCTGTACCTCAAGGTGAAGGGTAACGTGTTCAAAAACAAGCGGATTCTCATGGAACACATCCACAAGCTGAAGGCAGACAAGGCTCGCAAGAAGCTTCTGGCGTAAGTTTCTTCAGGAATTGGCCTCTGTCATGGGGCAGCTTCTCTGACTTTTGTTATAAAGTGTTCCTCTGAGACGTGGGGTAGGGACTGTAGGTTAGTTGAAGTGGGAGTTCTTGATAGCCAGGTGACTCGTTCCTCAAGCTAACTGTTCAGAGAGGGAGGTCTGGGCATGCGCTGCCATCTCCCAGCAGCCTATCTGTTCTCAAACTGACCCACCTTCTCTTCCATTGCTCAGTGACCAGGCCGAGGCCCGCAGGTCTAAGACCAAGGAAGCCCGCAAGCGCCGGGAAGAGCGGCTCCAGGCCAAGAAGGAGGAGATCATCAAGACTCTGTCCAAGGAGGAAGAGACCAAGAAATAGAGCTTGCCCTCCTACCTGTACATAGTGGCCTTGGCAGTTACGTGGTTCGGTCATTTAATAAAAGCAGCCTTCATCTACCTCTCTGCTTCTTCCAAAGTTACTGACTGCGGGCTTCACTTATTTATGTATTTATTTAGAGAGGGAGGGAGAAACATTGATTTGTTCCCCTTGTTTATGCCTTGAGTGGTTGATTCTTGTATATGCCCTCACTGGGGGCTTGAACCCAAAACCTTGGTATATCAGGACAATAACCAACTGAGCTAGCTGGCCAGGGTGGGTCTTCACTATTTAGAGGGCCGGAATGAGCACGCTGAGGACAGATACAGGCCCTTCCAGGGTCCCTGTTTCATTTCTTGACTTGTGACCTCTCCACCCATGATAGAGGGGATTTGTTCAGTGGGGTGCAGGGCCTGCTTTGCAGGGAGGGAAGGAATGGCTTCTACCCGAGCCTCCAAAATACTGTGCTTCAGTTTTTGTTTTTTGGGGGGGAGGGGCTCATACCCATCACATAGGGGATAAAGAAAGGGCTTTTCTCAGAAATTGGGAAAAGGCACATGCCACAAGTTTGTCAGCCATTGTGAGTTGCATAGTGACTTTGTAGCCCCTTTTACAAACAGGAAGTAAGTTTTATTTTACAACTATTACTGGGAGCAGTAACTGCCAGTTTTACAATAAAATGTCTGCTCTGAGAGCCCAGTACTTTGACATTCATTCTAGTCTTGGCAACATTATAAGGTAGGATTACAGACATTTGAATTCACACACAAAAAGCTAATGTAGTGTTGGGGTGGAAAAGTGGACTCAAGATGTTTGGAAGTGAAACGGCTTTGTGGATATAGAGGGGCTGAGGAAGTCAGGGTTGTCCCAAGGTCTTAATCTTTGGAGGACTCTGCAGTGATGAGAAGGAACCAGTTGTGGGGAGAAGGGCTAGAAGAGGGCGGTTTGAGGGACAGATGTCCAGGGGGTCAGTCAGCCATTAAATATAGGAATGCCAACTCAGATGAGGAAGATTAGGTTGGGAGCAAGGTTGCATAGAAGGGGCCGCCTCCTTTATATGGACACAGTGAGGACTGATATTCTAGATGTAGGTAGTTACCTCCCTGCCCTCCGCCCCTCTCCTGAGGAATTTTTGCTTCGGGAAGCAATACAAAGCCAATTGGCCTTCAGGGGATGTACTTGGCAGATGTTCTTATCTGCACTTGGGAAAGGCGGGGCTAAAGTGGTCATGGGGCCGAAGCCGGTTTGGCTCAGTGGTAGAGCATCGGTCTGTGGACTGAAAGGTCCCAGGTTCGATTCCGGTCAAGGGCATGTACATTGGTTGCGGGCACATCCCCAGTAGGGGGTGTGCAAGAGGCAGCTGGTCGATGTTTCTCATTGACGTTTCTAGCTCTCTATCTCTCTCCCTTCCTCTCTGTAAAAAATCAATAAAAGATATTTTAAAAAATAAAAAAGTGGTCATGGGGACAGCAGGCCCCTCTCCAGATCTGTCTTGACTGTCCTTGTCCAGTCTGGACCAGATGGGGGGAGTGGGTGGCCCAAGGCAGGGAAGCCCAGGTTCGATGAGAAATGTCTAGAAGACCTCACCAATTTGAGGGTTCCCTGATGCCACTGTGGCAGCCTGTATGCACTTAGTTTTTTAGCTCTTGCTACAATTCTTTGTCATCCTGAGTGGGGAAGCTGTGGCCTAGAAGGGGCAGGGCCTTGGACAAGCTCTCAGCTTGGAGTATGGGGCCCCTTCCCAGTCATGGACCAGAGGAGGAAGGCATGGGAGGCCACTCCACCTCCACTCCCCTCAGGCAGCTGAGGAGAGACCAGAAGGAGGGTACATGGCAGCCACACCTGGGCTCCTGCTTGCAGCACAGAAACCGGCTTCCACTCTGGACCAGGAGATGGCGCTGTTCTCTCACAGGTGGTGGCAGAAAACTGCCTCACAGTTTGGGTTGTGGGGAGGATTGGCCTGGAGCGAAGGGTCATGGGTTGTGGGAGCCTATCTCTTGGGAAGCTTTGGGTTTAGTTACTTCCTTTTTTCCTTTTTTATTGAATTTTTTTGGGGTGACACGTTGACAAAATTATATAGGTTTCAGGTGCACAATTCTACAACACATCATCTGTACAATGTAATTGTATGTTCACCACCCCAAGGCAAGTCTCTTTCCATCACCATTTACCCCCCCTGTACCATCCTCCACAACCCAACCCCTAGTTCCTTCCTTCTGAAGCTCCCCCCAGCCTGGAAAGTGACCTCTTTCCACCAGGGGCCTCTAACCCCCTCTCCGAGCTGTGCTTGGGAAGGCCCTTCAGCAAGCAGATCCCCTGAAGTTACCTGGATCTCTTAGGTATGGAAACTTATGAAAATATACGTCCATTCTCTCAAGCATATGCAGTTGATCCCCTTATACCATCTGCGTACCCTTTAAAGGGGTTCACTGGCCCCAGGTAAAAATTCCCTGAGCAAGTCCAGCTCCGTTTCAGGGGGGCCAGCGGCTCCCCAGAATCTCAGCGTTGCATGAACAGGAGCACCGGTCTTTGACTCCAGGCGTGGGAGGGTGTGACTCAGAGCGGGCGGAGGCGGCAGAGGTACTGCGCACAGTGGCGGCTGCAGAGCCACGAGCTGGAAAAGGGGTGTAGGGCCCTGGCCCTCTTCCCAGTGCTCTCTCTGAGGCTGAGAGGGGACCCCCAGGCCGGCTCCCTGCAAGCACTGGGAGGGCTGAGGCTGCCTGCCGTCTTCCTGGCACTCCTCAGCAGGTGTGCCAAGCACTGGGAGAGGCGGGTATGGGGAGGGAGGGGAGTGAAGAAGGCTCAAGGGACCAAAGGGAGTGGCTGGTGCTGGCAGAATGGGTGGCATTGGACAGAGGCTCCCTCTGGTATCCATCTCTCTACCCTCTCAGGCCTCTCCTGTCTTCGGCTCCTCCCAGCCTCCCCCTCTTTTTCGCATCTCTCCTAAGCCCAGATAACCTTTACCCGCACACAGTTAGACTTAGGCTGAGGTGGGAGGACAGAGGGCACGTGTGGGTCAGGCACCAGAGCCAAACGGTGGGTTGGCACCGCCAGCAGTTTCCTGGGCTTGCTCTGCCCCAGGCCTACGGTGCTGCTGGTCCAGCCACCCACTGAGTGGGCACAGAGGAAGGCAGAGGCTACGGCGAGGGCACCAGCTGTTCCCAGCCCTCAGGCTGTGAGCCTGCTGTCAGCGGCTCAGCCACCCGAAAAAGCTGTTGTGCTCAGCAGTGCGGCAAATGGGCTGGGGAGGAGGCCCGGGTCCAGGCCAGCTGCCGGCTGGTGGCAGATGGGAGTGGAGCGTGCAGGAGGGTTGGCTGAAAGGCTCTCATTGTCTCCGGTGGAGTGGGGTCTGGATCCCTGGGCCCCTGGCCCGGCTTCTGGGGGTGTCTCTGCTTCCATCTTGCTGGTTGAAGGCACCAAGAGATCCAGGGCCCCAGGGGAGAAGCGCTGACTGGCAAGAGATACGATTTCTCAGTGGCTTGACCACTATTTCGCTGGGTGACCTTGGGCATGTTACCAGTCCCTCTGGGCCTCAGTTTCCCCAGGTTCACAAAGGACCGGGGGAGCAGGATAATCCCTAGGACCTTGGGTAAGCCACTGGACACCTCAGGGCCTCCCCTTCCCCGTCTGTGAAAGGGGACGCCACCTCTTTCCTCATGGGGTCATTGAGAAGATTAAATAAAATTAAATAAAATTAAGATCCTGGCTTGGTTCCTGCAACACAGTCGGTGCCTATTGTGTGAGTTGCTTTCTAAGCCTTTGGACTGGATCTGTGACCCCTTTTTTCCTCTCCCACCATCAGGGGTCCTCCTCCCCCTTCATCCCAACCAGCCCTGCGGCCTTCCTTGGGGGAAGGGCCCAAAGACAGCTCAGGGCCCGGTCCCACCTGGCCCACCTTGCTTGGGGTGCGGGACAGGAAAACAGACCCGGGGTTGCCCACGGGGAGGAGCAGTCCTCCGCCCCCCGCCCTGCAGCACCCCGGACCCGGCACCCCCACAGCCCGCACCCCGCTGCTCCGGCCCCCCTCCGCCTATAAATAGCGGGACGCGCTCCGGTGACGCGCCGCCCGCGGGACAGGGAGGGGGGACGGGGAGGGGCCGCGCTTCTGCCGGAGCAGGTGGGCGGGGAGCTTCGTGCCCGGCGCCCGACTGAGTCATCCCGGCCCCGCCGGCTCGACTGTCCCGCCGCCAACGTGCTGCCTGGGACCCGGGAGGCTGCGGGGAGAGGCTGGTCTGGGGGTTGGGGCATTGCACCCCGCAGGCCCAGGTCCTGGGGGGCCCCGCTGGGTGGGCGGGGAGCGTCCGGACGCGGGGAGGTGTGTGCCCGCGCCCTGCGCGACCCCCCCGGTGCCGGCAACCAGCCAGTGGCCGCAGCCGCCCCCCCCCCCCGCCACTCCCCTCTAGCACCCCACAAACCTGGTCCCCCCCTTCGGTCCTTTCCACCTTCTTCTCCGCTTCGACTCCCCCCAGCCCCTGCTCTCCACACCTCCCAGACCCCGCGTCTCTGGCTGCTCCAGTGGAAGGGAGTGAAGAGGCTTGGGGACTCCTCCAGTGTCAGCCTCAACACCCCAATGCCAGCCTCAACACCCCATTGTCAGCCTCAACACCCCAATGCCAGCCTCAACATCCCAATGTCAGCCTCAACCCCCCTCCCAGAGATCAACACCCACCTTCAGGCCTCGCTCCTCTCAGCATGCCCCGCCCCGCCCCGCCCTCCCAAGCGGACACACACAGACACAGCCTGGGACCAGAAACGTTTATTGGGGTCTGGGGGCTGGGCGAGGCCCGGCAGACCGTCATGCAGCCGTATGTACAGAGGGCAAGGGCCGCCCCGGTGGTGCTGAGGGGCCTCATGGCAGCAAACAGGGCAGTGTGGCTTGAGCACCCCTCCCCGGGGGGCATGGGGTGAAGTGGGGCAGGGGCCAGTGCATAAGACAATGTGTCCCTCCCACCGCTCGGGAGGGCGTGACTGTGCCCAGGATGGGGGTGGCATCAGCTGGCACGATCAAGGACACCAGAGGAGGCTCTGAGCTGGGGGGAAGAGGGACACTGGCACCAGAGGAAAGCAACCAGCAAGGGAGTGTTTGTCTTTGTGGGTGCCCATCCCGCCCTCGGGGTGGCTTCCTGGTGGCCCAGCAACCACCCACCTTCCCAGCCACTCCCTCCCTCTTCCTCCCAGGGCGCTGGATTTGGGACAGGGGAGCAAATACAGCCAGCGAGGCACCCTCCCTGCAGTGCTCAGAGAGGGGTGAGGGGGGGCCGGGTGGGAGTCAGCCCTGAGGCTGGGGCCCCTGGCTGGTGGGTCCTGCTGCTGGGGGGCTGATAGAGTCCTGACAATGAAATGGGGGTGTTTGGACCAAGCGCAGGCCCGTGTTCAGTCGGGTTTCTGTGTTCAGGTTGCTCTTGGCTGTCCTTCCCCCCCCCCCCCCGTACCCCTCCCGTGAGCAAGGGCAGGGTGGGCTGCTCGGTGGTGACTGTGCTGCTGGAGGGGACAGTCTCGGCTGTGCCGCATCCTCCCAGCCCCCAGCCTCCCCTCCTCTGTCCGCCCAGAGTTCAAGTAGTGGGAGAGGTTCCTGCAGGACTTTCCTGAGAATTGATGGAGTGACCGAGGCAGAGAGACCGGGAGAGGGACTCCGACCCTCCCAGAGCCCCGAGCCCCCTCAGCGGACACAGAGCAGCAGTTGGGGGCTGAGGGCCGGGAAGGCACTCCTTCCGCCGGCAGCGTGGCCAGGCCGCACACATCAGGCCCAAGCAGGGCCCCGCGGCAGAGGGAGCGTGGGCCATGCAAAGCTGGCGTGGGCACAGGCTCTGCGGGAAGAAGCAGCAGGGAGGTCCCCCAAGAATGCCCCTCAGGGCTGGACTCAGCATGGCATCTGGACTGGGGGTGCCTGGGCACGGGGTGGTCCTGCCTGGAGCTCCCCCATCCCCCCCATTCTCTCCTCCCCCACCCCAAGTCCCAGAGGAGCACATCTTTCTGACACGCTGGGACCAAGAAATGGAACCTTCCTCAGTGCAGAAGCCTCCCAAGCCGTGGCGATGGCTGCTGGGGGAGAGGCGGATGGAGGGAGCGCGTGGGCAGATGCCCGCTCCCCTCCCGGGACCAGAAGCGAGGGCCAGGCACAGGCAGGGGTGGCATCTGGGTTCTCCTGGCTCCGCTCAGATCTCGGTCAGGGCGTCGGCTGGCACCAGGCCCCGCTTCTTGCCGCTGCTGACGCGGATGAAGCCGTCAGCATCCTTGCTCCTGCCCACGCCCACGCAGATCTGAGCCAGAGAGACACGGCGCTGAGGCCTGGCCCTGCCTGCAGCCCCGGCCCCGAGTCCTGCTGATGGCTCCCAGGGGGCCCCGCTCCGGGGAATGAGGAAACTGGCATCAGATGTGGCTGCAGACCTCAGCCGGGGTGCTGGGTGCAGATCCCATGAGGGCACAGGGTGCAGCAGCAAGATCAGGACGTCAGCAGACACAGAGCCGCACTCTGGGGCTGACGGTGACACCAGCCCCTCTCCCACATCTCAGCGGGACAAGAACTTGGCTGAGGTCACGCCACAAGCCGGAGGCAGGGCCACCATTCGAACCCGAGCCTCTGGACTCCCAATCCAGTGCTCCTCTCCTCCCCAAAGCTGCCTCCCAGGTAACGCAGCCCCCTGCCTGTGGCCACCAATCCCAAGCCCCCCTCCAGAAGAGGACAGAGGCCGCAGCCCCGCCTCCTGCAGCCGGCAGGGCCCGGCACTCACCTGGTTCTCCTTGAGGCTCAGGTAGCCCTGCTCCTTGTTCCCGGAGAAGGGCTGGCAGCAGCGCCAAACATTCTCGCCCGGCCTCACCCGCTGCACAAAGTTGGCCGGGAAGAAGCCAACCCGGTCGCCAATCTTGCCCTGGGGACGAGGCTGGCGTGAGCACCAGTGCCCCTGACCCCTCACTGCTTTGTCCAGACCCAGGGACCACTCAGAGCCAATGCCAGGTGCTGGGTTCTCTGCATTCAGCCCCCAGTCGGGAAGGGCGTCAGGTGGGCAGAGAGAGAGCTGAGGCGGCTGGGGGCGGAAGGAGGTCAAAGCAAGAGCAAGGCCTGAGGGCTGGTCCCAGGCTTGGCTAGAGCAAGTGGCTGGAGGAGGAGTGGTCTTTGGGGCCTGGAGAGAAGGGGGTTAGTGCCCATCGGGGGCAGAGGTTGGTGAGATGCCTACCAGGGTCCCTCCGCCTCCCACCCTGCCAACTCACCTTCCACCAGTCCTCGTTAGAGTCATCCACCAGCATGATCCGGTCTCCGGGCCTGGGGGGAGAGAGCGGGGCAGCATGGGGGGCGGGGTGGGCTGGCCCTCTCTGCACCCCCACCCTCCTGGGCCACAGCCCCCCCATGTGGCCCCTCAGCGGAAGGCGGATTCCCGATGCTCTCATCAGAGGACACTGTGTGACCTCAGGGACAGCGGACAGGGCCGGGGCAGGGGCGGGAGCCATGCCATCAGCGCCCATTCCCTCTCGGACCCGGGGCAGCTCTGCTCCTCTCTGGGCTCAGCAGCCTCCAGGATGAGGGAGAAGGTTCCCGAAGGGCCCCTCACACTCGGTTCCCAAGGAGCACAGAGCCTGCGGTGGGGCAGGGGGCCGCCAGGCGGCCGGGCACAGGGAGGACTCACTGCAGCGCCAGGTCGTTGTTCTCCTGGGGCAGGAACTTGTAGAGCGCCACGTAGGAGTACATGGGCCCCACGTCCTTCCGCGGCGGCTGCTTGGGGGGCTGTGGAGAGCTCTGGGTCAGGGATGGGGGGCCACACCCTCTTCACTCCGCCCGCTGGCCTTGACCTTGCTACCTGGGGGCTGGGAGGTGGGACACGGGGCTCCTGGGTCAAGGACACGGAGAGGCCAGGCTCTCCCAGCTGCTGTGCGCACACACACACACACACACACACACACACACACACACCCCTGCGGGGACTGGGCCGGGATGGAGAAGAGGATCCTCTGCTGCCTTCTGCACCCTGAAACGGCCCGCCCTTGTGGGAACAGGAGTGGGAGCAATAGGCATTGGGCCAGTGGTGGGAGGGTGACGCCCCTGCCTGCTGTGGCCACTCCCCCTAGCATCGCCCACCCTGTAGACAGGCGGCGGGCTGAGAATAAACGATGGAGCAGTGACACTTCCTCTCCCCTGTCCCCCCCCCCCCCCTGTGGGCCAGTGACACCTGGCCTCCTGGGGCTGGCGCCAGCACCCCTCACCTGCTGCCCCGGGCTCTTCTCCTCCGGTCCTGAGCCTTCGCTCTCTGCGGGGGCTGTGAACACTGCAGATGCCAGGGGCGGGGGAGGGGGGAGAGGGCGGAGGGGGGAGGGGAGACAGGGTGTGAGGCAGCAGGAAGCCACCGCACTGGCACTGTGACCCCTTCCTGCCCTGGTCCTTGACCTCCACTCACCATTGTCGCCAGGGCCCTCCTCAGAGCTTCGGATGCTGCTCTCCCCATCCTCAGTCAGCTCCTCCCGCTCGCTCTGGGGACAGACGGAGGGAAGGGTTCAGGCCCTGGACCCTCATCCGCAGAGACCCCTGCCCCGAGGCTCCCCTCTGGTGCCCACCATACCAGGCTCCGTGTGGGGGACTCAGAGGCGCTGCTGAAGCTGGAGCGGTTCATCAGTGCCAAGGAGGTGCCATAGCGTAGGGTCTCGTAGACCGGGTCCACCTTCCCGCTGGCGCCTGCCAGGGATCCACGCTCAAGGCCGGGCACCCCGCTGCCAGCCTCGCTCAGCCCCTGAGCCCCGGTCTCAGCCCCGGCTGCCCCACCGCTCAGCATCCTGGAGGCTAAACTCTGGTGTCCCCTCATCTGCCCTTCCCTCTCCCCCCATCACAGGGAGAGCCAGGTCCTCCCACCGAGCCCACGAGCCCACACAGAAACTGCGGCATCTTTGACCCCTCCCTCTCCTCACTGCCCACATCACTCCGTCATTTAGTCCTACCTTCGGAATGTTCTAGAACCTGCCCACTTCCCTCCCTCTTCACCGCTACCAGTCTGCCCCAAGCTCCAAACTCTCTCTTGGCAACCATCACAACCTTTCGACTACTTTCTCTGCTTCCACTGTGCCCCTCCAGTCCACACAGCAGCCAGAATGCCCTTGTGAAAACACAACAATTGTCCTTAGAATAAAGTCCAGAGAACAATCACAAATGGAGCCCCAGGCCCTGGGCCCATGGTCCTGTCACACCCTCTCACTCTCACTCCCTGAGTCCCAGCCATATTGTCTTTTCTTTTTCTTTTTTTTTTTTTTTTTTTTAATATATTTTATTGATTTTCCACAGAGAGGAAGGGAGAAGGACAGAGAGCTAGAAACATCAATGAGAAAGAAACATCGACCAGCTGCCTCCTGCACACCCCCTTCTGGAGATGTGCCCTCAACCAATGTACATGCCCTTGACCGGAATCGAACCTGGGACCCTTCAGTCCACAGACATACGCTCTATCCACTGAGCCAAACCGGTTTCGGCTGTCTTTTCTTTAACTCCCCTCAGGCCACACCCTCTGCCCACACTCCCTTCCCCAGAGCCTCAGGGGACTAACTCCCCACCCTCCACTCTTCCCGGGTGCCTCTCCCAGGCTCCCAGGTTGGGGACGGTGGCTGCCTTCTCCTCTCTTTATTTCCTATCCTCGTTTCATGCGTCCATCTGGTGTGATTATGTATTTCACGTCCAGCTTCCTCACCGACCACGAACTTCATCTTCCCTGTGGCTGGCACAATGTCTAGCCCTTAGCAGGTGCTCAGTAAAGTTTTGTTGAAGGAGGAGTGGGTGAAGGAGCCCTACCTTCAGAAGGGAGCACCCCCAGAAGGGAAGTGGTGGCGGTGTGACCCAGGCGGCCCCCGGAGGAAGGCGCGGGCCCACAGTGGGCTCGGGAGCAGCAGGGGGTACTCACCGGTGGGGGGAGACTCTCTGCTGGCGGCACAGGCTGGCGGCGGCTCATGCACCAGGAGCGGGGAGCTAAAGTTGCGACGGAAGGAGGAAGACTAGGGCAAGAGGGGGCGGAGAGAGGGCGTGAGGGCGCCGTAGCCCGTGGAGTAGCTGATCTTCCTCAAGGCCACATGGGGAACCAGCCTGGAGGGGGACTCCTTCCCCCCGGGGGCTCTCCGCCAGCCACCTCCACTCATTGTCTTTTATTTTATTTTATATTTTATTGATTTTTTTTTAACAGAAAGGAAGGGAGAGGGATAGAGAGTCAGAAACATCGATGAGAGAGAAACATCGATCAGCCACCTCCTGCACATCCCCCACTGGGGATGTGCCCGCAACCAAGGTACATGCCTTGACCGGAATCGAACCCGGGACCCTTCAGTCCGCAGGCTGATGCTCTATCCACTGAGCCACCCACTCACCGACTTGACCGGGCATTGCTGGTGGGAGATCTCCTCGGAGCACCAGAGGTGGACACTGACTTTGCACGTCTTACAGCGCAAGCCCTGCTTGGAGTTTCCTGGGGAGAGTTGGGTTCAGAAAAAGAGGTTGATTGAGAGAGGACACCCCCATGGGCAATGGAGCAAAGGAGGCAGATGAGGGAGGAGGGGGACGGGAGGGGACCAGTCTCCGGGACCAGCATCTACCCCTCATCCAGTCAGGGTGGGAACTTGCACTGAAGCCCGAGTTGTTAGTAAACACAGCAAGACCTTGACCCCCACCCCAACAGTGCTCATCTGTCTGCCCGGGGTGAGGGGCACAGCGAGAACTGGGAGCCATGACTCTCAGGCCAATCCCCGTGCCCACCCTGGCCCCTCCCCTCGCCCGCCTCAGGCACCTACCCACAATGAACTGGTGGCACAGCTCGCAGGGGTTGGCTCGCTTGAAGACGTGTTCCTGGAAGCTGTGCAGCCTCACGGGTTTGAGAGATGCCAGGGGCCGTGGGGCCGGGCAGGGGGAGGGGGCCGGGGTGGGCAGGCCCCTCTGGGTGGATGCCTGGGGCGGGGAGGAGGGGGGCAGCGGGGTGGGCGGGGTCAGCAGCACCTCCGTGGGGCACTTGAGCTCGGAGCCGGAGCCGGTGCCGGAGCCGGAGCGGAGGAAGAAGTTCTCCACGCTCTTACTGCGGAGGATGGTCCTGAGGGACAGCGAGCGCTTGAACCGCTGGAGCTGAGGGAGGAAGGGGGCTGTGAGCGGAAGCCCAGGAGGCTGCCCCCCCCCAGGACAGCTGTGTTGGGGCCAGAGGTGAGATGAAGTTCCAGAACCCCAGAGGCCTCCGGCGACCTCGGTGAGCAGAGGAGTCCGGCTGGGCAGGCGCACAAGGAGGGGTGGTGGGGACCGTGGCCAACTGAACAGCCAGGGAGGCCACCCAGGAGGGTCAGGCTTTCCGATTTTCAAAAGAAACCTAGACTTCTATGGGAAATCGAACGGAAACACATTTAAAAGGGTTCATTTCCCCCCCCCCCCTTTGCAGAAATGGTAGTATACTGTTTTTCCTGTACCTTGCTTTTTCCACGTCACAGTAAATCTTGGAAGTCATTCCATTCCAGTACTTACAGAGATCCATCATTCTTCTTTATGGCTCCACAGGGCTTCGTGGTATGGGCACACGGTTTACTCGAGTTAACAAATGCTTTGGGGGTCAAACACAACACACCAGGTCCAGGTGTCCACCTGTTCTTTTATTATTATTATTAATAATATTGATTTTTCACAGGGAGGAAGAGAGAGGGATAGAGAGCTAGAAACATTGATGAGAGAGAAACATGGAACAGCTGCCTCCTGCACACCCCTACCAGGGATCTGCCCGCAACCAACGTACATGCCCATGACCGGAATTGAACCCGGGACCTGTCAGTACACAGACCGACGCTCTATCCACTGAGCCAAACCGGTTTCGGCTGTCCACCTGTCCTTGACAGGGTGGAAGTGGTCATCCTGAACCCTCGTCCTCAAGGCTGCTTTCCCTCTAAAACTCCTCTCCAGCCTGTCCCCTACGATCGCCTCATCCCTCGCACAGCCCTGCCCTAATTCAGGCCACAGCACCCCAGGCTGATTGAGGCTGATTGAGGGCACAACCTTTTGCCTCCACCTGCTTTATATATATGTTTTTTATTGATTTGAGAGAGAGGAAGGAAGAGGGAGAGATAGAAACATCAATGGTGAGAGAGAATCATTGTCGGCTGCCTCCTGCAGGTCCCTTAATAGGGATTGAGCCCACAACCTGGGCATGTGCCCTAACTGGGAATCAACCATGACCTCCTGGTTCATGGGTCTGCTCTCAACCACCAAGCCACACCAGCCGGGCTGCCTCCATCTGCTTTCCATACAGGGAGGACCTTGCTAAAAACTTTTCATGGCCCTAGCCAGTTTGGCTCAGTGAATAGAGTTTGGCCTGTGAACTGAAGGGTCCGCAGGTTTGATTCCGGCCAAGGGTTATGGGCTCAAACCCTAGCAGGGGATGTGCAGGAGGCAGCCAATCAATGATTCTCATCATTGATGTCTCTATCTCTCTCTCTCCCTCTCCCTTCCTCTCTGAAATCAATAATATATATAATATATATTACAGAGAGAAAGGGAGAGGGATAGAGAGTCAGAAACATTGATGAGAGAGAAACATCCATTCACTGCCTCCTGCACACCCCTACTGGGGATGTGCCCGCAACCAAGGTACATGCTCTTGACCAGGAATTGAAACCGGGACCTTTCGGTCTGCAGGCCGGTGCTCTATCCACTGAGCCACACCGATTTCGGCAATAATAATATATTTTTAAAAACCAAAAACAAAACTTTTCACGGCTCCTCAGGACCCAGCAGAAGCCCTCACTTCAGACGTGAGACTCTGTAACTTGGGCAAACCTGCCTTTCCAGCCCAGGCCTTCCGCCCGCCACCCAGGCCTGAGGACTCATCCTGCTCTGTGCCCCTGAGCTATGGGCTTATTTGTCCTCTTCTCGCCTCATCCAGTTAATACCCTCTTTATCCTTCAGGATTTCCCGTGACTTCCTCTTCCGGGAAGCTGTCTCTCCTGCAGGAATTCCATTTAGTGGAACCACCCCCTCCTCTGGGGCCAGCCGCCCTGACTCTGACTTCCATTACAGCTCCAATCAGGTTATGTTGTTATTCACTTCTCCTTCTCCCCAGAGCCCGGGAGCCAGCCCAGGGCAGGGGCCGAGGCTGCACATCTCAGCACAGAGCCTGCGCACACAGTGGATGCCCGGTCAGTGTTTGCTGAATAAATGAGCAAGTGGCTGGAATCCCAAATGGAGCCCGTCTGGAGTGCAGAGCGGATCCTGCAGGGAGGATCTGGTCCTCACGCACCATTCCCGAGCCTGCCCAGAGCGAGACCTGGAATCACCTCCACCCACATCCTTGCCCCACTCCCCTCCTGTGGAGAGTGTCCACCCCCCCCCCTACTCCTTCCCACAGCAATAGAAAAAGGGGGAGGGGGGCTCCCAGAAGCCTGGCTCCAGACAGGAACACTTGGCCAGGGTTCCCGGCTGGCACACCATGCAGCCTGTGTGCCATGGCAGCCAGCCTGGCGGCGGTGCCAAGAGGATGGAAATGGTGGCCCCTCCAGGCCTGGGGCGGTCAGCCGGCAGCGAGACGGATGAGGGGAGCGGAGAGGGAGATGTTTGGGCACAAGGGAGGCCTCATGTGCCACTGCCAGCTGTGAAGCCAGAGCCCAGGGGTGCCTGGCACCCTGAGCTGCCCAGCGCCTTCCGAACGCAGCTTTCCGGACCGCGCTGCGGGCTCTTTGTGTGCCTGTGAGAACGGGGCCCGGCCCGGCATGCCTGCGCGCTGAGCCAGAGGTGGAAGCCGGAGGGCCAACGGATCCGGACACGAATGTGATCTACGGGCTAACGGTGGCTCCGGGGGCTTTCACAGACAGAACACACAGGCCTCCGGGCGTCCGTGCTGGGAGTGGGGGCCGAACCAAACCTGCTGTCTGAAAGCGCATCACTTCCCTGCCTCTCTCCGTGACTCAGTTTCCCCACATCCAAGAGGAAAGAGGTAGGACTGCGTGCTCTCTAAGCAATGCAAGGCTCTGGGTCCAAAAAGCAAAAAAACATAAACGGATCGCTATAAGGGGCTGTCATTGTCAGTGAGCTGGGAGGGAGTTCGCACTTTTTCTGCAACATCTCATCCATCCTGGCTCTGCCCTCTGAGGTGGTGACCGTGATCCTACCCCCCTTTCACGGGAGGAACTGAGTATCACTGGCCTGTAGGCACCCCTGGCCATGGAGAGCAGCCCCTGCCCGGCCCCCCAGAGCCACCAGCCACACAATGTTCCCCAGCTCCGACTGTGCTGGTCACCCTGTGGCAGGAAGCACACCCACTCTTGGGACGGGCACCCCACCTTCGGGCAGCTGCACTCACTGGACGGCGCTTCCCCAAAGAGACCTGAAACCCGCCTCCTGCCACTTCTGCCTGCGGGCCCTGCTCCTCCCGTGGCTCCAGGGAGGGCTGCTCCCTCTCACACACGTCAGGCCTTCAAATATCAATAGTTTAAGACGGCAATCACGTCCCCTTCCCCAGGCCATTATTTTCATAGCAACCTCCCAGCATCACTACCATCCTCCCCATTCTCCCCTCCAGCGGCCCCCTGGCCTCGGAGCCACCAGCCACACAGTGTTCCCCAGCTCCAGGGCAACCCCGACTCTGTCGGAAACTCACTGGCTGAGTGTGGGCACCGGGTACCACCTGGGGAGGCTGGCAGATGCCAAGGGCTGTGGTTGGAGGCAGGAAGCAAACGGCTCGATGCCTGCTCCCTCCAGAGACACTGGCTCGGCTGCACAGTGTCATTTTGGTCCAGCCTGGCCAAGGGTTCCCATCCCGGGGCTCCTTGTTCCTGGAGAAGATCTCTCCCCACCTCCCCGCCAGCTATGTTTTGGGCGCCCGCACATCCTGGGACCCATTCCCTGGCACAGGGAGGGGTTGCCGTGTACCCTGGTGAGCTGGACCCTCTTCCCTTGGATCCTGTTCCATCCCAAGGCACCTGGAGCTTGTCTGGCTTGGGGCCTGAACCACCAGCCCTGTTCTTCTGAATTCCTCCCCACTTCCCCGAATCCTAGGCCAGGAGTGGGAATGCCAGGTCCACGGGCCATATAAGGCCTGCAAAACCACCTGGCCTGGCCCTGCCAAGGCATTCGGGGTGAGTTAATTGAATGTCTGACCAAATAGAGCAAGCTCATTTCTAAGTTGGCAATTGTGTATGGCCCACGCATGATGTTATAAACACCCGAATGGCCCCTGGCAGAAGAAAGGGTCCCCACCCCTGCCCTCTCCATTCCCTGCTGTACCTCACACCCCCTGCCAGCTCCTGAAAGGGCACGAAGCAGCTGGCGGTGGGTGTTGGTGGACTTGGCACAAGCTGACTCAGATGGCAGAGCTGGCATGGCAGGGTCTTCCCAGAGATGGCACCAAAGGGGGCGATCGCGGGCCCTGTGTGGTAGCATGGGATGGGGACCCAGAAGAGGAGGTGCTGACACGAGGAAGGTGGCTCAGTAGCTTGGGTGCCAGGGTGAGACCCAACCGCAGGGAGGGCAGAAGGATGGATTTGGCAATAAATGCCCAGGGGCCCCACTGATGGACAAGCCTGGGATGTTGGCTTCCCTGCCTGGTGGGTCCCGGCCCCCTCTGGTGTACCTGCCTCCAACTGAGCTGGGTGGGCAGCAGCCAGCCCTCTTCCTTTCTTCTCCCCCCGCACTGCCACGGCCTGGAGATAGAAGTTTCCTTGAGACAGGTTGGGGGAGGAGAACGAAAGGAGGCTGGCAAGGGTCCTGAATTATTCTCTCTCTGCCCACCTCTGCCCTCCTGACCCCCAGCCCAGCTTGTTATTACTGAGTTATGGCCGAGTCCTTCCCAAGGGTGTGGCACAGGGGAAGGGCACAAAGGCACAGAGCGGCCAGGCCAGGTGTGCACTCCTCCCTGCTCCTGGGATAGCCCAGGCTCAGACCCAGCAGTGACTGGCATTGGAGGGTCCTTGGGCTGGGAGGGGGGCAGAGTGACTGGCATTGGAGGGTCCTTGGGCTGGGAGGGGGGCAGAGTGACTGGCATTGGAGGGTCCTTGGGCTGGGAGGGGGGCAGAGTGACTGGCATTGGAGGGTCCTTGGGCTGGGAGGGGGGCAGAGTGACTGGCATTGGAGGGTCCTCGAGCTGGGAGGGGGGCAGAGTGACTGGCATTGGAGGGTCCTTGGGCTGGGAGGGGGGCAGAGTGACTGGCATTGGAGGGTCCTTGAGCTGGGAGGGGGGCAGTGCAAACCTGCCCGGCACAGGCCTCCCCCTCCTCACACAACTGTGCTCGAGCCTGCTGGCTGCTGAGGCAGCACTGCCCAGGCCTCCTGCCTGCGCTCACTCCCGCATGCTTGTGGGGAGCTAAGGACAGGGCAGAGCGGCCAGGCCTCGGTGTGGGGAGCAGGCCCCCTAGTCCCTGGGGAGCAGGGAGGGGGCTGGCATATGTCTGTCCAGGGTGACTAAAGGCCACTGAGAAGGCCAGGGGCCTTGGGCCTCGGGCTGGGGCTCAGCTCCTGGGACCCTCTGCCGGAAAGCAGCAGTCACAGGTATTCCAAGCACAGCCTCCTGCCCCACACCTCTCTCCTTTCCCAGGATTCACGTGGCTTTCTGAGGGGGGGGTTAACTCTGTGGTCTGAGAGCCGGGGTCTCATTCTCAGAAAGGCCAGGAGAAGGTCAAATGTATATCTGATAAAATAAAAAAAAAAAAAAAACAGCCCTGACTGGTTTGGCTCAATGGATAGAGTGTCAGCCTGCAGCCTGAAAAGTCCCAAGTTCGATTCCAGTCAAGGGCATGTACCTTGGTTGCGGGCACATCCCCAGTAGGGAATATGCAGGAGGCAGCTGATTGGTGTTTCTCTCTCATTGATGTTTCTGACTCTCTATCCCTCTCTGTAAAAAGTTAATAAAATATATATTTTAAAAAAATTTTTAAAGTGTATATCTGAAGACTTGGACAGGAAGACCCACTGGGTCCCTCTGGTTCAGGGACGGGGAGCTTCCTGGGTGCCTCAGCCAGACTCCACTGTGGCTTTACTCACCTCGCCCTGGTCACCCCCTTGATGACCTTGACCTTGAATTAACCTTATATCCTGGGGTGGGGGGAGGGGGCCAAGACAGAATGAGGAGGAAGAGGGCATTGGAGAGAACTCCAGATGAACTAGATACTACCAGGGGGAGCCAAAGACCCATCTATTCTGGTCCTCACTGCCTTCCTCTGTGTAACAGGAGCAGGGCGGGAACAAAATACCCGGCGAGGGAAAGGAGGTCTTGGCCTGATGTCTGAGATGGGGCAGAGCTTCTCCCCATCCCCATCCCCATCCCCATCCCCATCCCCATCCCCATCCCCATCCCCAGGCCGGCTGAAGCTGCTTCCCGCAGAACTTGCAGGTGAGTTGAGAGCACCTAGAACTTTGGGAAGGGGGCGACAGATTAGAAGAGGGACGGGGTAGGGGGTAGGGGGAGGGGGAGGGAGGGGAAGGGGTGCGTTGAATGTGAGCGACGCCCTCACCTACTCCAGCGCCCGGAGTCTGGGCTCCGCCTGACTTCCCAGGGGAATAACGCATTCTCGGTGACTCCCGCAGGAGCAGCGATCATACATAATCACGGTTAATTATGATATTCATTAATTACGATGACTTCTCTCTCTCTCTCTCTCTCTCTCTCTCTCTCTCTCTCTCTCTCTCTCTCTCTCTCTCTCTCTCTCTCTCTCTCTCTCTCTCTCTCTATTTCTCTCTCTCTCTTCTTGTTACCCGTTACCCGCCCTATCCCACCCCAGCCTCGTCCAGATCCCCGGGTGCGGGGAGAGCAGAGCCGCAGCCACAGCCCGGGTCCCCGCGCCGGCCCCGCTGCCGCAGCCCCCGCCTGGCCTCGGACGCTGCGCACCCCCGGCCGCGGCCTCGCGGCCCCGGACTAACCGGGCGGGAGGGGGGCTGCGGGGCTGCGGCGGGTCGGGAGACTCGGCGGTAAACACGTAGGGCAGCCCCGAGAACGCGGGAGAGAGAGACGCGCCCGGAGAGACAGGTCAGAGACAGCGGGCTGTGGAGACGTGTCCAGAGACGCGGGCGGAGAGCGGGGCCGGCTGCGCGGCACCCCGAGACCCCGCGGCCCCGCGGGGATGCGCCCCGCACGCAGCACCCGGCGCGGCCACTCACGGCCACACGCTCCCCCGCCCGCCCGGCTCCCTCCAGCCGCGCCGGCCCGGCCCCGGCGGCCCCGGAGGGTCCGGTGCGTCCGCTCATCACGCGCGCGAACCCACTCCCCCGCGCGGAGCCTCAGGAATCACACCTGCCCCGATACTGTGACCCCGGGGCAGCCGGACCCGGAGGGACCACCTAGGCCGGAGCCCCGAATCCGGCGTCCGGCCCCCGGGGGCGCCCGGCCAGGGGGGTCCAGGCCCCGCGCCCCCCAGTTACCTTGGTCTCTGGGAGGACGGACCCGGTCCCCGGGGCGGCGTGGGCGGCCGCGTCATCCGGCTCGCTCTCCTTCTCGCTCATCTCGGTCATGGTCGGGGGCGAAGGGCCGCGAGGACGCCGACACCCGACGGTCCTCCCGCCGCGGGGCAGGCTGCGGGGGGGCGCGGGCGTCTCTCCGGGACCCTGACGCCCTTCTCCGGAGACCGCCTCCCGAGGAGCCCCGGGAGACACCCGCCCAGACACGGCCACCCCTCACTCCCGGGCGCGGGCGGGGAGAAAGTTCCCGGGGCGGCCGGGCAGGGGTGGCGATTGCGCGGGGCGGCGGGAGCGGGACGACCCCGGGAGTGAGGACCGTAAGGACCGAGGGTCCGCGGAGGATGCTGCCGGGAGTCAGGGGAGGAGGGACGCGGGGACGCGGGGATGAGCAGCGGGAGGGAGCCGCGGAGCGGTCCTGGTCCGGCCACCTCCGCCGCCCTCTGAGCCCGCCCCCCATCTCCCCCCCGCCCCCCGCGGGCCCCGGCCCGCACCCCGGGGCCCCCGCCGCCCAGTCCTCGCCTCCCAACTTTGATTTAGGAGGTCGCGTGGTTCCGCCCCCTGCCCGCCGCCGCGCCCCCGCGCCGCTATGCAAATCAGCTCCTCCGCTATTGGCTACCGCGGCGGCGGCGAGGGCGGCGCCTGGGAGGGCTCGACAAGAAGGGGCGGGGCCTGGGAGGGAGAGCCGTGGAGGGGTCCGTGTTACATTGAAAAAACCTGGGATGGGTGGGTGGCGTGACAAGGTTGAGGGATGGCTCCAGAGGTCACAGTAGAGTCTGAAGAAGGTGGGGGGGCGGGGGGGGGGGGGAATAGAAATAGGTTACATCTGCAGGAGGAGAGCCGAGAGCGGAATGCAAATGAGGATTCCCCTGATAGAGGTGAAGGAAGAATGGGGGGAGATTCTACCCCATTCAGCACCTGGCTGTCTCTCTGCCCTGAAGAGACGCTCCCCCCACACACGTACCCTGGGCTGCGAGGCAGTAATTTCCTCAAGCAGAGAAGGGACGACTTAACATCATGTGTCAAAGGTCAGGCCTGACAAACTGCTTTTTTTTTTTGTGGATGAAAAGCTGGACATGGTGTCAGTTTCCAGTCTTGTCTGGACTTCAGCAGAAAAGAGAGACGGTGGCCTCCGTCCCAGCACCTGAGGCTCTCTAACCTTCTCCAGGACATGCCCCCTCCCACAGAGCCTGCCACAGGTGGAGTTAGCAGGTTCTTGCCCTCCAAGGTGTCTTCTGCCCACTTGTCTGAAGGTATGGCTTCTACTGCGTGTGTGCGTGTGTGTGTGTGGTGTGTGTGTGTGTGTGTGTGTGTGTGTGTACCTTCTATTTCTCCAAGTCCTCCTCCTTCCTCTCCTCCCTCCCCTCCCATCCTGACCAAAAGGTCTAGCTTCATCTCTTGGCCTTTCCACGGAAAGAGGTAAGTTGGGAGTTGAGAGACTTCTAGGTCTAAGTCTCCTTCCTCATCTGCTGTGGGTGATAAGATGAGGGCGGGGGGACCTCGAGAAGGTCCTGCCTGTATGGCAGCCCTGGAGGAGGGCTGGACCCCGTGTCTGCCCGTGCACAGAGCCATCCAGCGATCT
Source organism: Pipistrellus kuhlii (assembly GCF_014108245.1). Lineage (NCBI taxonomy): Eukaryota > Metazoa > Chordata > Mammalia > Chiroptera > Vespertilionidae > Pipistrellus > Pipistrellus kuhlii. Next base: position 4,679,321 of record NW_023425537.1, on the reverse strand, counting down.
GCCCTCCCAAGGAGGAGCTCACCATCGGAGGACCGCTCAGGTTTCTGTGGCCAAGAATAGAGATTTACTTGCAGGGACAGAAGTAGGACAAGGGCAGACGTGAGGGTTCGTGATTGTGGGGGCTCAGTCCCCTCCCCTCCAGATGTGCCCGCTGCAGCCACAGCCCCGAGAGCTAGCTTTCCCGGAAGGAGCTGCACTAGGACCTGGCCCTCTCATGACCAGCCACCTCCCAGGCTCCTCGGGGAGGGCTGCCCTCCTCCCTCTTGCCCAGCTCAGGGCACCCCAAAATCCCCTCCCTGGCCAACTGAGACGTAGAAATGCTGGGAGCACCCTGAGACAGAGTTGTCAGCCTCCTCCCCCCACCCGATCTGGATGTGAGCAAACCAGGCCTTCTGCATTTAGAGGCCTCCTGGGGAGGTGCCCGTTTCTCCCACCTAGCAGGAACTCTGGGTTCCTTAGAACCCAGGGCCTGAATAGTCACTGATTTCCTGTGACCTTGGGTGAGGAGCTAAACCCTTTAGAGCCTCAATCTCTTCATCAGCAAATGGCCCAGAGCAGTGCTAGGAGAACGAGTGCGTTAGCCCAGGAAGACAAGCAGGGACCGTTCATTTCCTCCTTTGCCTCCTTTCTTTTGGGACATTTGTTCCTTCGCAGGGCTCTTCCCGAGGCAGAGAGGCGACACAGCGTCGTTCCCCTCGCTTTCCTGAGTCACTGGGAGCCTGTTGTTTCGTGGGGGACTCAACCCAGGAAGGGATTCTGATGAGACAAGAGGGAGAATTCCCAGGGGCGTCCGTGGCACCAGGGACCAAGGTGAGCAGGACAGTTGGTGGGCCCTGGACCCATCTGGCCTGGGCACCAGAAGCCTGAGGTGGGGCAAACGTGGAGGAGGCCAGGGGCTGGGTGCCATGCCCTCTGGCTGTCCTCTCTGGAGTGCCTCAGAGAAGCGTTCGCACACTACGTCTGAGTCATTGTCTCAGCGCCAACAACTCCCGCTGCAGTGGCTCAGGGCCGGGGCCGGAGCACCGGACTGGCTGCTCCTGCAAGAGGAACCTTGTCCCATCCCAGAGGCAGTGGCTGAAATAACCAGGGCCAAGGTGCCACGAGAGGTCACATGGCAGTCACACTCTCAAAAGAACCCCCTGGACCAGAGGCCAAAATACAGCTGCCGGAGTGCCTCTCGGCAGGAGAGCAGCCAGAATGAGAGTGGGCACTGGGTTCTCAGGAGCCCAGGGACTAAGGGCTGGCCAGCGGCTTAAATCTGCCCGCGGCACAGTGTCCAGCACACTCAGGGTCTGGTCCTCGTCCCAGTCTGCCCTTGTTTTTCCTGTTCTTCAATTTGGGGCAAAGAGCTGTTCTCTGGAGGGACATTCATCTCCTTCTTTTCAGATGGGCAGAATTGGACTAGGATAGGTTGAAATGGGGAGTTGGATTAAAATGGGGCAATAATAGTTGTTGTTATTAAGAATTCTTTTTTAGCCGAAACCGGTTTGGCTCAGTGGTAGAGCGTCGGTCTGCGGACTGAAGGGTCCTGGGTTCGATTCTGGTCAGGGGCATGTATGTTGGTTGCGGGCACATCCCCAGAAGGGGGTGTGCAAGAGGCAGCTGGTTGATGATTCTCTCTCATTGACGTTTCTGGCTCTCTATCTCTCTCCGTTCCTCTCTGTAAAAAATCAATAAAATATATTAAAAAAAAAAAAGAATTCTTTTAAAAAATATATATTATTTTTGCCGAAACCGGTTTGGCTCAATGGATAGAGCTTCGGCTTGCGGACTGAAAGGTCCCGGATTCAATTCTGATAAAGGGCATGTACCTGGGTTGTGGGCACATCCCCAGTGGGGGATGGGCAGGAGGCAGCTGATTGGTGATTCTCTCTCATCGATGTTTCTGACTCTCTATGCCTCTCTCTTCCTCTCTGTAAAAAATCAATAAAAATATTTAAATATATATATTTTATTGATTTTCTTTTTTTACAGAGAGGAAAGGAGAGGGATAGAGAGTCAGAAACATTGACAGGAGAGAATCATCTATCAGCTGCCTCCTGCACACCCCCCACTGGGGATGTGCCCGCAACCAAGGTACATGCCCCTGACCGGAATCGAACCTGGGACCCTTGAGTCCGCAGGCCGACGCTCTATCCACTGAGCCAAACCGGGTAGGGCTGTTAGTAAGAATTCTAAACTTCGGGCTTCCAGGGAAGCTCTGGGAGGTGACTGAACCCCTTGAAACTATGTAAAATTTGGAGGTAAGCACTTTCCTCAGAGAATCTAAGATCCCCAAAGGATTAAGACTCTTTGGCTTGAATGACCCCTAGGATTCCTCCAGGAAGAGGCTGAGATCCGCTGATGTGAGGGTTGCTTCCTTCCGCAGGACTGACTTATTTCCCCATAAACACCTTCAGCTCAAGCCCTTCCCGCTGTGACCTCTGCCCCCAGGGCCGCCCAGGACAGCCCGAGCTGAAGGCCTGCCTGCTGGCCTTTCCCTCTAGCTTTAGCACCGGCACCCTGGGGTGGGGTAGTCCATCATGGCTGAGGCCAAGTCTGAGTTCTCACCTCCTCGCCGGGGAGAGGAAGAGGGGCCCGTGGGGCTGGGGGTGCAGAGGCCCCCCCCTGGGGCCCAGAGGCAGCTCCCACTCTAAAGCGCTGGGGCCGGTGGCAGGCCTCGGTAATTACGACTTTACGGAAATATGGAAGGCTCTTACGCAAGCGCCTGACACACTTCCCGTCTGTGGCATCTGGGACAGCCAGGTCCCCAGGGGCTGGAGGAGGGCCCCTCCGCCCCCTGCTGCCACCAAGCCCAGGAGCTGTGGCACTGTCCCTAACGCGCCCGGGCTGAGCCGTTCCCTCTCTCCGCGCCCCAGGCTCCCTGGAGGGGAAGGACTGGGGCTCCAGTGTGTGCCACCCCTTCCCTGTGCCCTGCCAAGCCCAGGAGCCCTGCTCTTGGGTGAGGGGACAGTGGGGGTGGGGGTGTTTCCCTTTCCTCCGTGAAGGAAACCTCTCTTTCCAGGAAGACGTCCCCTCCTATTGTTTCTTTCTTTTTTCTTTTTAAAATATATTTTATTGTCCTTTTACAGAAATGAAGGGAGAGGGACAGAAAGCTAGAAACATCGATGGGAGAGAAACACCCATCAACTGCCTCCTGCACGCCCCTTACTGGGGATACGCCTGCAACCAAGGTACATGCCCTTGACCGGAATCAAACCCGGGACTCCAGTGTCCGCAGGCCGATGCTCTATCCACTGAGCCACATCGGTTGGAGCTGTTCTGTTTCTTTTGTCCTTGAGGCTGGGAACATAGGGCTGAGGGCAGCCGTGGTGGGGGGTTCAGAGCCCTGCAGTCCCTCCTCAGGCCCTGCTCAGTTTGCCTCCTTCCCCCTCCCACGCCCCGATAGTGGCCCGAAGCCCCTGCTTTCTTTCTCTAGTCCATTTCCCCTACCCACCCACAGGCATCTGTTACCAAGGTAACAGCAATGTCATCACTTTGGGGTAAGTGAGGGGGTGGAGCCCAGCGGAGGAGGGTGCTGTTAGGGGTTAGCATTTTGGAGAGATGAGCACTGAGGGGGCCCATTTATTAAAGGAGGATCCTGTTGCTGGGAAGGGGCTTTGGGCACAGACTGGGACAGAGGCTGCTGCTGAAAGCTGGTGGGAAAGGGGGAGGATGAAGTTCGGAAGCAACTGGATGCAGGGTTAGAAGTGAGGGTGTCTCTGGTGAGAGGCGTGAGGGTGGTGGTGACAAAGGAGACATGGAGGCAGGGAGAGTGGACCCTGCCTGTAACTCCTCGCTGGGGTCCATGGGGAGAGGTTTTCTGGCTGGGAAAGTCTAGAGCCCGCTGAGAGCAGCATGGGAGAGCCTGGGGCAGGGCTGGGCCCACACCGCCCCCTGCAGGCTGCACAGAAAGCAACATGGGATGTTTTCAGAGAAGCTGCCACATGCTGCTCATCCCAAGGGAATTCCCAAGTCAAGCAGGACCCCGCTCACACACACCGGAGGAGGCACAGATCATGTCCTTGCCACTCTGTCCTTACCCTCCCCTCCACACCTATCAAAGCAGCAGCAGATCAGCCACTGGCATTCATATTACTCACCCTCAGCTCCGCCCCAGGAGGGGGCAGAAAGCAATGTTATCCCCATATTGCAGCTGGAAAGGTCAAAGCTCAGAAAGGCCCAAGGTCACTGCCATCATCCATCATGGGAATCAGGTTCCTGGGTCTGATACTTCTTTGGGGGTTGCTGAGTGAATGAATGCATGGATGACAAATGCTTTCCCCATCAGCCTTTCTTTCTTTGGGGGAGAATTACTGGTAGACCTCTTTCTTCAGCTCTGCAGATTGGAAAGTTGCCTGGAGATTCATTTTAAAATTCTATAGCAAATTTGTCAGGGAGAATGGGATATAGGACAGCAATTAAGAACAGGGACTGTGACTCAGATGGCCTGGGTTAAAACCCTGGCTTTGTCTCCTCTTAGCTGTGTGACCTTGAAATATCTACTTAACCTCTCTGAGCCTCTATTTCCCCATCTGTATAATGGGGGGGAGGGGGGAGAGGGGAGAGAAGGATAATAGAACAATAGAAACAAATAGTATCTTCCTCAGAAGGCAGACTGAAAAACACTGAAGAATTGTTTATTTGATAAACAAATCCTCAATACTTACAAGTGTTATAGAAATAAATCTATGATGTACTGTCCCGACCTGCGGGACAACAACGACCCGCGGGACAACAACGGGGGCACGCAGGAACCACCTAAGAGAATGAAACAAACAAGGAACTCGAAAGAATGAAGGCAAGACAAGGTTCTGATCAAGCCTCAGTTTTATTCTCTGAAATGGCTGTATTTATACAGCAGAGACAAAGGGGGGCAGGGCCGCCTGTGCAGGGGGGGTCTTTGGTATGGCAACACAGGATTGACTAATTGCCAGAGGCGGTGTGACATTCCAAGGTGCAACATTCCAAGGCTGGGCTGTCTAGGGGGGGAGGATCAGGAAGGGGAAGAGGCAGGAAGACAGGAGATGCTAAGCCCCAGGTTAATCTTATCTTCTGGCCAAGCCCTCAGGGCACCGCATAACTTCTGCTAGAAGGAACTTAATTCTATTTCCTTAAGACTGCATTGCTTGCCTCAACTCTGCTAGCTCCCAACAATGTACTAGGCACTGGTGATACATAGCGAAGAAAAAAAAAAAAAAGACACCCACCTTTCCTGAGGGCTCACCTATTATCTCCTTCAGTTTTCACTGTGCTCCTATGCAGTAAACTCTCACCATCTTCTTTAAAAAAAAAAAAAAAAAAAAAAAATATATATATATATATATATATATATATATATATATATATTATTGATTTTTTTTTTTTTTTACAGAGAGGAAGAGAGAGGGATAGAGAGTTAGAAACATCGATGAGAGAGAGAGAGAGACATCGACCAGCTGCCTCCTGCACACCCCCCACTAGGGATGTGCCCGCAACCAAGATACATGCCCTTGACCTGAATCGAACCTGGGACCCTTCAGTCCGCAGGCTGACCCTCTATCCACTGAGCCAAACCGGTTTCAGCCATCATCTTCTTTTTACAGTTGCACCATGAAGCTTAAGAAGGTTAAGTTACTTGCCCAAAGCCACACAGCTGCACTTGAACTCAGTCTATGCTGACACACATACCCTTAATCTCAACACCAGCAAACCTCTCTTAGTCCCTGTCCTCGGGGGAGCTCCATGCTTATGGCGGGGGGTGGGGGGACGAGCGGGAACTAGACAGAGCACACAGAATAAAGTGCACATCAGATGACTGCTGTGAACGAATTTGGTGAAGGGCAGAGAAAGGACCCGGAGAACATAAGCGCCAACTGACGGGGCTGCAGGAAGGTTTAAGAACAAGCTAAGTTTGACTCATGAACAGAGGGAACCTTTCCAAAGGCAGACTTACGGGTGGTTGAGGGGGAGTCTCAGGAATAAAAGATTGGGGGCTTGTCCTAGCCGGGTGGCTAAGTGGGTAGAGCATCCGCCTGCAGACTGAAGCGTCCCGGGTTCGATTATGGTCAAGGGCACATGCTCAGGTTTCGGCCTCAATTCCCAGTAGGGGGTGTGCAGGAGGCAGCCGATCAATGATTCTCTCTCATCATTGATGTTTCTATCTCTATCTCCCTCTCCCTTCCTCTCTGAAATCAATAAAATATATATATATATATATATATATATATATTTTTTTTTTTTTTAAAGATTGGGGGCTTAGAGCCAGGCACATGTGTTGTCCAACTCCAGGGGGCACTGCTTAGTGTGGTGCCCTTTGGAGCTGTGCACCCCCAGTCCTCAGAGGCATTCTGCTGGGAGGAGGGACTGCCTCGTGGGGGCAGGGGTATTTGTGTGCACAGACCACTGGTCCACAGGGATTGCCATATGGGACTGTCAGCTTCCTCTGTGTGTGCGCGCTCCTGTGTGCCTGTGCCTGAGATGTCTAAAAAGCCATGCTCTCATCCCTTCCATCATTAAATGATTTTGCCTGGAACTCAGGGTCCAGGCCTTTTGCCCTGGATAGGCAGGATGAGAGAGAGAGAGAGAGAGAGCGAGCGAGCGGGAGAGAGAGCGTGAGTGCGCTCTGGTACATAGTAGGCACTTCATAGCATTTTGTTGAATGAGTGAATGAGTGATCCTTCTCCTCTCAGCCCCGCTTTCTCACCCTTCACCTCTCCCACTCTCCAGGGTCAGTCTTGCCTCGGGAAAGAAAGCAAAACCAAACGAGACATTTTGGTTAGAGGAGAAAAAGGACATTGAATTGTTATTTCTCAGCAAATTTTTTTACAGATAAAAAGTTACTTCCTTGGCTTAAGAAACCCAGAAGGGTATTATTAGGATCAGTTTATGCCGTGGCCTAGAAAATGACAGAACATTTTGGGTGGGGAAAATCCATTTTTAAAAATCGCACCCAAAGGGTTGTGCCTGAAGGTGTGTGAGAGGGGAGGTTTCTGGAACAGCCGTGTCTATCCGCCGCTCCCCCCTCCAAGGACTGGTGACACCGGGGACCTTGCTGGTGCCCCCCGACACTCCAAGGGGAGCTCTTGGGAATTCAGCCTGGGAAAAGATGCAGCGCCACAAAGTTCCCATCCATCCCCACCCACACCTGGTGGGAGGGGGGCCTTGCTTCCATTCAGAAAGGTAAAGAGGGGAGTCTGGGCCATGCCCCTGCCTTGTGAGGGCCTCACCCGCCCCCCCCCCCCCCCCCGCCCCCGCCCTGGGAATCCCCTGAGAGTGGGGAGTCTGCACCAGAAGAGCTGTTCAAACTGTTCAGGCTCTGTTCTGTGCTGGCCCAGGGGGCACAGGGAAAGAGTGGGGTGAGGTTTCAGGGTGCAAGTGGCTAGGCTCCCGTCACTGCCTCAAGCCCAGCTTCTTTCCTGAGAGAGAGAGAGAGAGAGAGAGAGGAGAGAGATGGAAAAACCAGAAACAGACCCGGCAACATCTGAGTGGGACCGAGTGCAGAGGGAGTGGGGAAGGGAGAGATGAACTGAGGGCGAAGGAAGCGGGAGGATGCAAGCAGGGGAGGGTGGTGAGACGGCAGGGACTTGGGTGCTGGAGTGGGCCCCGCTCCCAGGACCTCCTCTGGGGATTGTCCTCAAAGGGGCCCACTCCAGCCTCCACCTTCTCTACCCAGACCCCCAGGAACCCCGGAAAGCCTCCTGCACGATGGTAACCCTGGGGCGGACCCTGGAGACGGCCTTCATCCCTCTTCGCCTCGCCCACATGCGAGAGGCAGTCACGAGGGCCTGCTCCTCCTGCTCCACGTGCGCAGCTGCCTCACCCCAGCGGAAAACGCACCATCACGATAGATGAAATAGAGAAGGTAGCCGGAGGTCAGGATGGCAGGACACACACAGGCTTTATTGGAGGGAAGAGTACCCCTGCCTGCTGCTTCCAGAGAGAGGGGCGGGAGAGAGCGAAGGCCGGGGTACAAGCACCTTTAAGGATAGGTGATTGGTGATTAGGGACTGACCTAGGGACTTAGGAATGGGGGGGGGGGGGCGGCTTAGGGTATTTGTCAGGTGCTGATTGGTCATTCAGAGCTCAGGAATGTCTGGCCGCAGGTGGGCTTTACGTCTGCCCATCAATTGGAGGAAGGGAGGATCTATCACTTACCTCCTCCGCCCCACACCCTGCTCCCCAGCCAGGACCCCTCCACGCCCCTTCCTCTCCTGGGTCCTGCTCTGTCCCACCCTGGAGGGCTCCGTGGGGGGCCCCTCGCCTGGACTCCGCCTCGGGGCAGTGGGCGGGCTCGCCAAGTCTTGGGTTCTTATCACGGGACCTTGTTCTTATCACGGGGAAGAGGAGGTGGGAGGCAGCAGGGAGCAGAGACCCTGTGCAGGTGCATTGTGCAGCAGGCCTGCCGGTCCTGTCCCGGGAAGGGTCAGGCTCCTCCATGAGGTCACGTGAGGGGCCCTGGCCTGTGAGGCTCTGGGGTTCTCCATGCATCTGGGGCCAGTCTTGAAGCCTAGGGGGTGTCCGCTCCTTGTCCCGGGGCCTCTCGGGAAAGGTGGGGGCGTGGGTGTGCCTCCCTGTGGCGTTGTTTTGCTGTAGCACCATCTCCCCTTCCAGTTAATGATTGGTCGGGAGCCCTGGGGACACCATTCCCCTCCCCCTCCTCCCACATTGAGCTGCCTAACAGGCCCACAGCTTCCCAGCGCCCCGGGCCTGACCCCACCCTTCAGTGGGTTTGCTTCTATAACTAGAGGCCCAGGCGGAGGCCCAGGCGGAGGCCCAGGGGGTCCCGTCCCACCCAGTGCTGCCCTCTCCGTCACACCCCTGGCCCGTCCCCTTTCCTTTCCAGGATGCTGTTCTGGCACAACCAGCTGGAGACCTGTGGCCCGCCCCGGGAGCTGCACCCCGGCCGCCGAGCCGAGCGGCTGCTCAGGGGAGGACCAGGGAGGGCCCTCGTCGGAGCTGAGGTGGAAGGTAGAGGGGGCTGGGCTTCCTGCTCTCGGGTCCCTTTGGGGGAGGGGATGTGGTCAAACGCACCCGAGTTTAGTGGGTCCTGGGACACGTCACAGCACCCCGGGCACCACCTACTCAGGACACTTTGAGGGAGGGCGGCGTTGACTTGGCATCAGGCAAGCCCTGAGGTTGCAGACAAGCCATGGATGCCCAGTGTTTGCAGGTGCGTGGAAGTGTCTGGGGTTTGCACCCTAACGGAGGATCCCACAGGCCAAAGGGGCTGAAGGGGTGAGGTGGAGGGGGGCCCTTTGGGGTGCCTGCCACAGGACACTGGAGGCTCCCAGGAGATGGGACCTGGCAGAGAGAGCCGGCGCCTGCCCGGAGGGGGTGGGGTGGGCAGGGCAGAAAGCTGGCAGGGCCTCCTGTCCCCGCAGTACCTAAAGCAGGAGGAGCTGCCCAGCATCCGCAGCCCCTCCTTCCAGTACGTGCTCGGCGCAGCCACCTCGCCAGCCGTGAAGCAGCAGGAGGAGGCCCTGACCTACCTGAACCAGGGTACGCGGGGCCGGGGAGGGGAAGGGGTGCGTGGGGGCGGCAGGCTCTGGAGGCTGTGCCAGGGCGGGCTGGGGAGGCAGGCACCACCTCTGACCCTCGGAGCAGGGCTCACACGTCCCCCCGTCTCTCCCAGGCCAGTCCTACGAGGCGCAGATGCTCTGCAATGCCAAGCTGGGCGACGCCACCCAGTGGCCGCGGCTGCTGAAGGCAGGTGCCTCCCCGAAGGCGGTCTGACGTCCCCGCCCAGGAAGCCAGTGCCATCCTGTGACATCATTGCCCAGTGGAACCCTCTCAGCCCACCTTTTATTTTTAAAAAATATATATATTTTATTGATTTTTTACAGAGAGGAAGGGAGAGAGCTAGAGAGCTAGAAACGTCAATGAGAGAGAAACATCGACCAGCCGCCTCTTGCACACCCCCTACCGGGGATGTGCCCGCAACCCATGTACATGCCCTTGACAGGAATCGAACCTGGGACCTTTCAGTCCGCAGACGGATGCTCTACCACTGAGCCAAACCGGTTTCGGCTAAGTCCACCTTTTAGGTTGACCTTCACCGCGGTGGGCGGGAATTGTGCAGGCAAGAGGCACAGAGAGGTGAAGCGTTTTTCCATGAAATAGAGCCAGCAAACAGCAGAACCGGGATGTACAAATACGTTATACCCCTAACTGGTTCGGCTCAGTGGATAGAGCGTCGGCTTTCAGATCAAAGGGTTCCAGGTTTGATTCCGGTCAAGGGCACGTACCTTGGGTGCAGGCTTCTCCCGGCCCAGGCCTTGGCCGGGTCTCGTGCAGGAGGCAACTGATCGATGTGTTTTTCTCACGTGGATATTTCTCTCTATTTTTCCTTCTCACACTCTCATTAAAAATCAATGGAAAAAATATCCTCAGGTTGGAATTGAAAAAGAAAGAAAAAGGATACATTCACACACATGATTACTTCTCTCAGAAATGTATTCATTAGCGCTGGCCGGTGGCTCCTTTGATTGGAGCGTTGGCCTAAGCAGCAAAAGGTGGCAGGTTTAACTCTGGTTAGGGCACATGCCTAGGTTTCGGGTTCCATCCCTGTTTTGGGCGTATACCAGAGGTAATGGATCCACGTGTCTGTCTCTCTCTCTCTCTCTCTCTCCCACTCTCTCTCTCTCTCTCTCTCTCTCTAAAAAAAAAAAAAAAAAAAAAAAAAAAAAAAAAAAAAAAAAAAAAAAAAAAGAGAACAGCCGAAATGGGTTTGGCTCAGTGGATAGAGCGTCGGTCTGCGGACTGAAAGGACCCAGGTTCGATTCCGGTCAAGGGCATGTACCTTGGTTGCGGGCACATCCCCAGTAGGGGGTATGAAGGAGGCAGCTGGTTGATGTTTCTCTCTCAACGACGTTTCTAGCTCTCTATCCCTCTCTCCTCCTCTCTGTAAAAAATCAATAAAATATATTTAAAAAAAGAGAGAGAGAGAGAACATGTCCTTGGGTGAAGATTTTAAAAAAAGTATTCATTAATCTCCCATTTATTGCCAGAAACCGTTCTCTGAGCTAGACATTCAGCAGTAAAGAGACAGATGTAATTCCTTCCCTCAGGGGGCTTGCATTCTACTGAGTGAGACAAACTTGTAATTACACAAATTGTATGCAATTACAAGTTGATTTACAAATTGCAAAATGATAAGTGCTGCACAGAAAAGAGACTGCTCGCACCCTTCCTTTCCAGAGCCCACCTGCCTCCCCCCACCCCTTTCCCCACAGGCCAGCTCCCCCCGCCCCTCCCCTCAGCTCCATGGCCCCTCTTTTCGCCTCTGTAACTTGTCTCCTTAGCCCACACAGCCCAGCTGGCTTGCTTCTTTCTACCTCTGTGACTTTCTTTCCTTTTAAAAAAAAAATATATATTTTATTGATTTTACACAGAGAGGGATAGAGAGTTAGAAACGTCGATGAGAGAGAAACATCGACCAGCTGCCTCTTGCCCACCCCCAACTGGGGATGTGCCCGCAACCAAGGTACAATACATGCCCTTGACCAGAATCAAACCCTGGACCTTTCTTTCCTTTTTAATATATTTTTATTGATTGTTCACAGAGAGGAAGGGAGAGGGATAGAGAGTTAGAAACTTCAATGAGAGAGAAACATCAATCAGCTGCCTCCTACTGGGGATGTGCCCGCAACCAAGGTACATGCCCTTCACCGGAATCGAACCTGGGACCCTTCAGTCCGCAGGCCGACGCTCTATCCACTGAGCCAAACCGATCAGGGCCTCTGTGACTTTCTAAGTAAACTTTTGCTTATCATTATAGAAGAGAGACCGGTAGAGTGATTAAGAGAGGGAAGGGATTAACTTCCTTATTTTACAGATGAGGAAACAGGCTCAGGGTCTCTAAATGACCTCCCCAGTTTCACAGAATGGCAGGTGGGCATCTGGACACAGATCTAGTGACTCTGAGTCCCATGTTTCCTGGGAGCGGGAAGCAAGGTGGGGAGGGGGGGAGGGTTGGCCTACCGCAGGCGTGGGAACGGGCTCCCAGACGCCCACGAGCGCCCCCTCCCGGTGCCCACAGAGCGGTGCGTGTGGTGTTCCATGACCGGCGCCTGCAGCACATGGAGCAGCAGCAGCTGGACGGGCGGCGGTGGAGCCGGCCCGGGGACCGCATCCTGGACATCGGTGACTGGGGGGACCCCTCAGGGCCGCCGCCTGCCCGGAAAGCCCTCTCGGGTGGGAAGGGCTGAGCCCGGCCTCCTGCTTGCTCCTCTCTGCCTGCAGATGTGCCGCTGTCCGTGGGGCCGATAGAGCCCCAGGTGCTGCCCTCCCAGCTCAACGCCGTGGAGTTCCACTGGGACCCGGCCAAGAGGACCTCGCTCTTCCTGCAGGTGAGCCGACCGGGGAAGGCGGCGAGTGCAGGTGCGGGTGAGGGGACAGGAAAAGCCAATCCCTTCCAGGAGACACCTTGGGGGGGTGGGGTATAGGGATAAAGGTTTACGAACTCTCACGGGGGGGGGGCAGGACTAAACATGAACACAGTGGGAGAAACCACAAAGCACAGGACTTAGCTTCTTAGAAAGTCACGGTCTGCAACGCCCAGGCCGAATTAAAAGGAGACCCAAGTGGGGAAAACAGTTGTTAGTGTGTCACAGCCTTAATATGTAAAAAGTTATCAGACATCAATAAGAAGAAAGAGACCAACAGGAAAACAGGCAAAGGATCTAAGCAGACCGTTTCTATAAGGATACTAAATGCGAATTAACATTCATGTTTAGCACGGGGAAGTGAGGTACAACAGAGGGAAGAACGTAATGAGTTACGCTTGAGGAGAGACAGGGGACAGGGGACAGGGGTCAGGTCTTAGGGGGACTCCCCTGGAATGCAGGTGGGGCCCGGGGTCACACCGCTTCCTCTCTGCTTCCTCCTCTCCGCCTCAGGTTCACTGCATCAGCACCGAGTTCACTCCCGGAAAAAGGGCGGAGAGAAAGGCGTCCCCTTCCGCCTCCAGATCCACACGTTCAAGCCCAGCGACCAGGAGCTGGCGCCGGAGCACCTGCACTCCGCCGGCTGCCTCATCAAGGTGTTCAAGGTACGGTACGGGGTCCCGGGCCTCCCTCCCGGGCTGTCACCCGCCTCCCGGGCTGTCACCCGCCTCCCTGGCTGCAGGTTCTGGCCCTGCTCTGCGGCAGACCCCAGCCTGCGGGCCCGCTCTGGGGCCCTCTCCGGCTCTGTGCTCGGGGACGGGGCTGCAGGGCCTCCTGAGAACCCCTCATGTAAAGAGGAGTGAGCAGGTGAGGAGGGGCCCCCCAGATCCCCATGTCTCCCTCCTGGAGCCCAAAGGAGCCGACCGGAAACTGAAAACCGACCGGGAGAAGGTTGAGAAACAGCCCCTGCAGGAGAGAGACAAGTATCAGGCTGCCTGTGAGAGCACCGTCTTCGTGGAGGTGGGTGTTGGGGCGGCAGGGTTGGGAAGGGAGGTTGGGGAATTGAGGACTCAAGGGCTGAGGATGCTGCAGGATGATCACAGCCCTCCCCTCCCCCGGGCATGTGCCCTGACCCCTGACCAGAATGACCGAACCGGCGACCTCCTGGTGTGGTGCATGGGTCGACACTCAACCACTGAGCCACACTGGCCGAGGCCTTGTCAACTTTTTTTTTTTTTTAATATATATTTTATTGATTTTTTACAGAGAGGAAGGGAGAGGGTAGAGAGTTAAACATCGATGAGAGAGAATCATCGATCAGCTGCCTCCTGCACACCCCCCACCGGGGATGTGCCCGCAACCAAGGTACATGCCCCTGACCGGAATCGAACCTGAGACCCTTCAGTCCGCAGGCTGACGCTCCATCCATTGAGCCAAACCGGTCCCGGCCCTTGTCAACTCTTCATAGGGAGATGGGGGGAGATAGGGGACAGCTGCCACTGCTCTCGAACTGTCCATGCGACCTTGCTGTTTACCCACAGTGTGCCCCGTGGCCAGAGCCCAGCGCAGAGCCCTGCCTGCCGCTCAGCCCCGGGCTCTGCCCGCCCCCCACTCCTGCAGACTCCTGTCCCCCGAGAGGTGAGTGGGGATGCGCCTCCCATCAGCCCTTTGGGGCGTGAAGAGCTCCTCAGCCAGGCGTGGGGGCGGCGCAGGGTTGAGGGGTCCCCGAGGCAGGCTCAGAGGCTCAGCCCTCAGAGGCTCAGCCGGCTTCTGGGGGTGACACCTGGGGTGACACCTGGCCAGCTCTGCTCCCAAGAGCCCCTGACTCTCTGCTCCCTCCCAGGCTCTGCTGCTCACCACCGATCGTCTTGGACACTTGGGGGGGGGGGCAGCCCAGCTGAGGTGAGTCTTCCCTTTCCAACCCCCCCCCTCCCCTCTCCCGAAGCCTCAGCAACCTCCTCTCTCGCTCCAGAACAGGGCGGCCCTGCCCCCTGGTGGACAGACGTGGTATGGCCACAGATCACAAACCTGCCCTGCATGGGCCCGCACTTCCCGCCAGCAGAATGAGCCTCCCCCTCAGACCTGGGGCCCCCAAGGGCAGAGGCAAACCGCCTCCCCTTTGTTCTCAGCCCGTGGGCTCGCGGTGTTATCTGAGAGCCCTCTCTGTGCCTCAGGACCTGAGCCCTGGGGCCTCCATCCTGGAGACGCAGCAGTGGTTACATCGCCACCGGTTCTCCAGCTACTGCCGGACACTGGCCAGTTTCACTGGTGAGAGGCTGGGGTCCCCGACCCGCTGTAGGGAAATGGGGGTGGGACTCTCAGCAGGGAGTCTGCCTCAACTAACTTTTATTTAGGATGAAGAGTTGCCAGGCACCATGCTTGCTAGGTTTTTCTCTCTCATATTAACTCATTAGTCAACGGAGCCAAATATCAACAGTACGACGATTGAAATTTCTTTTGTGAGCCAAAATTTTTTAAACTTAAACTTCTTCTAACGCCACTTCTTCAAAATAGGCTCTCCCAGGCCGTGGTATTTTGTGGAAGAGCCACACTCAAGGGGCCAAAGAGCCGCACGTGGCTTGTGAGCCGCCGTTTGCCGGCCACTGTCCTATATAATTTACACACTCCCCCATGAGAACAGGGCTCAGAGAGGTCAAATACTTTGCTGAAGGATACACAGCCAACAAGTGGCTCTAAGTCCACCTGGACATTCTGGGGCTATTTGTAGGCTCATGTTGGACTGTGTCCCTTGCCGTCTTTGATCCCAGGCCTCCTCCCCCATCTGGCTCCGTCTGCCTCTGCAGGCCCTGATGTGCTGAAGCTTACCCATCAGGACCTTATCCAGATCTGCGGGGCTGCCGACGGGATCCGCCTTTCCAACACTCTTAGGGCCAGGTGCTGGGCACCTGCCCGCTGAACGGCACCTACCAATTCAGCTAGCAGAAGGTCCAAGTCAAGAGGCACCTGGAAGCCCACTTATTCCCACACCCTCATTTTACACAGGAAGGAACTCTGGCCCCCAAAGGACCCGGATCTGCCGGAGGTTACAGCCTGGCAGGGCTGGGCTAAAAAACTCAGCTCCCCTGAGCCTCCTTTCTGTGACCTCCCATCTGCATCACTGTTTCTGGGGACAGTTAGATTTTCCTCGTCTCCTCTCCCCCAGAATCTAGCATTCATTAAATGCTTAAGAAATGTGTGGGGACTTCTCTCCCTGGAGACCTGGGAGGAGGCGGGGTCTCTCCCAGGGACGGGGGCTCAAAGCAGGAGCCGATGGTCCAGATGTGAAGGGCTGAGGCTGTTTTCCTGGCCCAGGCCCATCCGTCACCGGCTGACTTTGTATGTGGCTCAGGAGGCAGCGAGGCAAGAGCGCGAGGCTCCTAAGAACCCTGCACCAGGTGAGGTCCTGGCCTCTCTCCGGAAGACACTCAGGTGTGGCCACAGAACCCTCTTCTGGCCTGGAGGAAGGGTGCGGGCCCACCAGCCCTGGGCCCAGATGCCCTCCGTGCATTCCCCAGCCTTCCAGATCAGTCCCCTCCTTCCAGGACGTTTCCCTGGGGTTATCCCGCCATGTTCTCTCCCTAACCCCTTCCGATTTTGTCATTCTATTAGCATGTGGGAATAGAACATTTGTTATTGTACTTGGGTTTCGGTCCTTCATATGTAGATGTCCCATCTTCGTTCAACTGGGGGCTCTCCTCAACCTGAGGCCGCCCCAAAGATGAGGAATAGGTGAAGACCAAGTGGGTTTATAACCCTTTTTCTTTCTTTACTCTCCCCTCCCCACCCCCCCCATAACCCACCATGAGGCTGTTACCATGCCCTCATCCTCCTGTTATCTGGGGCTCCCTCTAGACCCCTCTCCCCACTGACCCCCTGCTGCCCACCCCCCAGGCTTTTATCAAGAGATTTCTCTGGATGAACTCAGCGCCATTGAGCTGATGGGAAAACTGGCAGAGCTCTTGAACCTCCCGGCCAATCAGATCCATCGCCTCTTCCACCAGGGCCCGGGGGGCATCCTCATTCTCCTCAGTGACCAGGTAAAGGGCTCCACGAAGGCCTGGTCTCCCCCCCCCCCCCCCTTCCCTGGCCTATGCCGCTGAGCCGTAAGAGCCCAATTGTCTTAGTGACCCCATCTCCCTTGCAGGTGGTTCAGAATCTGAAGGATGAATCCTATTTTGTGGCCATGGTGAAAAAAGGTAGGAGTTTTAGAGGGAGACACTAGCTTTGTGTCAAGAGAGAGATTCATATAGCAAAAAGACAGCTATTTATTGCTCAGGAAAAACGTGGCTGAATAAATGCATTCTCATAAGAGAAAAAAAAAAAATGCCCGCATTTCTATGGAAAATGCCCGCTACCATGGAAGGCGATCCCCCTCCTCCCCCAATCACATCGGAAGGAGGGCAGGTGCTTGCTGACCAGTCAGCTGGTAGGCTGGCTATTTGGACGCCTGCCCTGCCCTCCTGTGATGTCCAGTGCACAGGGAGGCTTCCTACAAAGGTGGATGGAGGCCAGGGGAACACCTGCGTGTGGCAGGTGCGCCTCAGGCAGCTCATTGCTGGGAGGGCATCCTAGTGGCGACTGGGGGCCGGGCCGGCCTCACCCCGTTGGTGCCCTGCTTACTGCTTTCAGTGCGGAATCCAGATGGCTACTACCTGGTGCTGACCTAAGCCAGGGACGCCCTGCCGCAGGAGGAAATGGATGCCAGCCTGGCCCTCCAGGAAATCCTCGACACTTCGCTCCCCCGGCTCCAGGTGCGGGGGCTCCAGGTGCAGAGCCGCACCGTCCGGTCTCCTTCACCTGGGGAGGAAGCGACCGCCCCCAGGCTCACAATTCTCCTGCTGGCATTATCGGAACCGGGGCACAGCTTCCCACCACTAGCCAGACTGGCCCAGCCTCTGAGCCGAGAAACCTGGCACTATGGATGAGTTTTTGCCCCAAGCAGTGTTGAACAATGAGTGATTTAGTGTTTAAAATTCTACTCATCTCTTCCTCTTTTGCAAATTTAATTTTAAAAGGTATACATACTTAATGCTTGTTCCATTTTCTTGATATGGTCCTCTTGAGAACTGTTCTCTGCCTAAACTATAGATTAGGGCAAGGGATAGTCTGAGAGGAATAAATAAATCTGGCTGGATTTTTTTTTTTAATTCCAAGTAAGGGAGTGATCGGCAAACTCATTAGTCAACAGAGCCAAATATCAACAGTATGACAATTGAAATTTCTTTGGGGAGCCAAAAAATTTTAAAACTTAAACTTCTAATGCCACTTCTTCAAAATAGACTCGCTCAGGCCGTGGTATTTTGTGAAAGAGCCACACTCAAGTGCAGTTTGCCAACCACCGAGTTAGGCCAACAATTTTTACTAAGGCCTCCAAAAGACCATTCACCTGTCAAATCGCCGTGTTTATTCAAACTGCAGTTCTAGAGGCTTGGGAAATACTATAGCTCTTCTTAAAATAAAAATAAATAGGGTCACCGAAACCGGTTTGGCTCAGTGGATACAGCGTCCGCCTGTGGACTGAAAGGTCCCGGGTTCGATTCCGGTCAAGGGCATGTACCTTGGTTGTGGGGTGTGCGGGAGGCAGCTGACCGATGTTTCTCTCCCATCGATGTTTCTAACTCTCTATCCCTCTCTCTCTCTCTTCCTCTCTGTAAAAAAAAATCAATAAATAAATAGGGTCTTATTTGTAAAATGTGGTTGAATTTTTTAATCTTTTAATTTTGCATTTCACATTTAGGTCAATCCACCTGAAACATTTTTGTGTATATTTTTCCATGCAGAAAACCGATTTTATATTAAGTGCTTTTAAAATGTGATGTTATTCTGCTTATTTTTTTCATTCCCTTCCCTCAAAACTTTAGCACAAAAAAATTCAAAAATACTGAAAAGAGAAAACCTACATGCATAGAATGGAAAACTGGCCAAGGCATTCTTTGCTTAACCCCTTTTGAGTCATGTACTGGTCATCTCTGCGGAGTGTTAATCAGGTAGCCCCTGGCCAGGGAGGGCAGGAAGGGGAAGGCTCTGAGCACCGGCAGGAATGGGGGTCCTGGCCAGTGGTCAGAGCTTCGGCTCAGCCTGAAGGGTCGCGGGATCAATTCCAGTCAAGGGCATGTACCTTGGTTGCAGGCTGGATCCCCAGCCCGTCAGGGTGTGTACGCGCACGAGGGAACCAATCGATGGGCCTCCCTCACATTGATGTTTCTCTCTGCGTCTCTCCCCCTCCCTTCCACTCTCTAAAAATCAATGGAAAAAATATACTTGGATATATATAAAAAAAAAAAGAATGGATAGGGAAGGGGGAAGTTTGTTTATCCTTGAAGACCTAGAAAGTATCTCCCTCACACACAGGGCTGACCCAACACGGACAACTGTGTGTACGTTACCCCGGGGCCTTACCCCAACGACCAGACCAGGCCTTACCTCATGAAGTGATTTCCTGAGGGCATTTCATGGCAGGACAGACACCCTGTGATGTAAATTTTTTTTTTTAAATATATATTTTATTGATTTTTTACAGAGAGGAAGGGAGAGGGATAGAGTTAGAAACATCAGTGAAAGAGAAATATCCATCAGCTGCCTCCTGCACACCCCCCACTGGGGATGTGCCGGCAACCAAGGCACATGCCCTTGACCGGAATCGAACCCGGGACCCTTCAGTCTGCAGACCGACGCTCTACCACTGAGCCAAACGGGTCAGGGCATGTGATGTAAATTTTGTTGGCAGATTTGGCTCCCCTGCTCATCTCCACCAAAAGCATAGGGACCCCATTTCATTAACCTGTTTCTCAACCTAGGAGCCTCTAGCACAGACCAGACACTGCAATAGCTGCTAAGATGAAGTGAATAAAGCGGGTAACATGTGCGTGCTTACAATGTACCTTTTTTAATCTTTACAGCTCTGAAGGGATAAAGGTGAGACAGCGGGTCATTCAGGTCATGTGGGGGGCGATCAGGCAATCTGACTGGGGAGCTTGTGTTTTACCATCTTCCCTCTTTCCTAGGCGAGGTAAGGGCAATGGTCTGCACAGATAAGGAACTCAGGATGAATTGTTAGTATCAAATTAAGACAAACGTTTTAGAAATTCTGATTTATGTTATGGCTTCTGTTTTTCTTAGAGAAGTAGAGTTCAGTGTATTAAAGAAAGGCTACTAAAAAGCGACTAACCAAAGGTTACCAGTAAAATTCTATTAAAAATATAAGGGTGCCAAAGAGAAGCCTGTGAGGTTCTAGGGTTCAAGAAAGCAGAGAATCACAGCTCCAAGCCAGGCTACTTCCGCAGCAAAATGAAAAAGTCTTCACAGCTCATTTCCTTTAATTACATCATAAAACAAAATTAGAACATACAGGAAACAAGAATAGTTACATAACAATTTACTTTATATATTTGCATATAAAAAACATTTCTTTTTAGTCCAAAGATTTTTACTGCCACCTTGGCTTTTATTTATTTTAAATAACCCTCCCTCCCCCGTGATCTCAAGCGCCAAAAGTAGTAGTGGGAACAGTCACTGGGACAGCGAGTGGAATCTGGCATCGGGTCACCACGTGGGGGGCTGTGGATGCCAGGGGCTGGCAAAGCGCTGGGCAGGCCTAGTGGAGACAGTCAGCAGCAGCTGCCACACACTGCAGCGCTCCAGGGCAGGCCAGAGGCGGGGGAAGGCTTAGGCAGGCCAGATGATAATGGCAGGTACCAGGCCCTGCCAGTAAACCATCTTCTCTGCATTCTACCCCTTTAAGGGCTGGGACCAGAAGGGGGCCGCCAGGTACAGGGATGAAAGAGCCTGGCTTGAAGGTAAAAATTGCTCCCACAGCACCATTCACTCATCCATCTCTGCCCCTGCAGTCTGACGGGCAGGGGCAGTCCGCACAGTTCTCTGAGCTCCGCACAGGCCACATCCTCAGGGCTGTGCTCTCAGGGTCACTGGAGGGCGGGCACAGGTGAGGAGAGAGCTGGGAGATGCCCACAGCAGGTGCTGGGAAATGATTCCTGGGAGGAAACGGAGGCGGCCAGAGTGGGAGGCATTTGAAGGTTGAGTCATAAAACAGGAATGGAGAAAGGCAAGATTCCAAAGTAACCCACAGTGCTGGGCAGCCAGCGAGCCACAGGGCCAGCTCCGAGAGAGGCGCCCGTCCCTCGGAGGCTGTGGCGGTTAGTGTGTGACCGGAGGGAGCGGAGGAGGGGAGGAAGAGAAACCTCGGGCTCACCTCTCCTGCTCTTGTTAGAAATTAAGTCATCAGAGAAACACACATAAATTATTCTTAGAGAAGAAGAAAACTGTTGTAAACCCAGGAAAGTAGCAGCAAAGGTTTCCCTCATGACAGATCCATCACAGCACTGGGAAAGAAAATCATTCAAGTCTTGAGGGGGGAAAAGGGAAAATCAAACCATGCCGATTAGAGACTCCTTTTCGAGTCAGGATTTTCTAAGACTTTAGGTTCTCATTCACTAGTGCCGTAAAAAAAGAAAAAAAAAAATAGAATAATGACTTCTGGTGCTTGGGAAGAGTTAGGCTGAGAGAAGAACCACATACATACATGTGTGAACAGCAGTGTGGTAGGATCTGAATAAAAAACTGTAGTAAGAGACAAGGACAAGCGAAACTTAGTGGGGCAGACTTCTTCCACTTTCATATGACATCGCTCCACAGACTTCCCGGGATCCTGGATAAGGCAGAGGAGAAAAGGATGTGTCCGACACCTCTCCCCGGGTGGGGATTCGCACTGCCTACCAGCCCCGGCCCGAGCGCACCGGGCCCAGAGCAGCGGGAAGCCTGGGCCTTTCAGTGGAGCCAATCCCCACTGGGTGACGCTGGGTAGGTGTGTGTGGAAAGCAGAAGGGAAAAGGGCCTGGAGGTCATTAGATGGAAAGTCAATTCCTCACCCGTGAAGCAGTTGTTTCTACATATTCAGGACAGATGCCTGTACCTGAAGCGAAGTACCCCAGTTCGGAAATGTACAACTAACTGATATACCTAAGAATAAAAACGGACAAAACAGGGAGACTTGCCTGAGGAGGGAGCTGCAGAAGCCCTTCATGCAGAAAACTCCCGGCAGTGTCTGGCAGGAAGGAGGTCCCAAGTGAAAAGGCAAGCTTAGAGACACGTGTGTTTGCTAGAGAACCAAGAGGGTAAGTCAGGGCACCTGGGCGTAGCAAACACAGCCCGACTTTATTACCTGGTTAATTATACACGATTGACGCGGTCTTTCAACCTTACAATGAAAACTTATGATAGAAATAAAGGCGAGAGGCTGAGACGCCATATGTCCCCTCACCCTCGACTGCTTTAGGGTTCTTTGGTCCCAGATCATAATCGCTGTAAGGGGACGGGACGGGCTCTGCTGAGACCAACCAAACATCCTGAACCTCTTCCAAACAGAACTTGGCTAATTCACATTGTTTTGGTCTGAGGTGGTTAAAGATCCTAGGACTGGTAGGCAGCGAGAGAAGGCAATTGTTTTACAGAATGTTCCAGAAGCTCTAAGAATACTATGGAAAGAGTGTCAGCCAGGATGCACAACAGAGATAGAAACCTAAGCTTAAAGCATGCATACAAGCAGGGAAAAGGCAGACTCGACCCTTTTCCTCTCTCGGTGGTGGTGACTGTCGCGGGCAGTCTGTGATTTTCAGCACGATGATTATCAATCGGCCAAGGGTCTGCAACCGTGATCCGCAGTGCTGCTCCTTTCCAAACAGGGCGTGCTGCCAGCACAGGCAGGCGGGCAACCACCCCTCCTGCCCAGTAATGCTGTCGCACTTCCTGACCACTTCAGGCCAAGACAGGTCCATGGCTGACCGTGCAGGCCCCACGGCACCAGCGGGCCATTAAACCAGTAAAAATGCATTTTACAAGGCAACCAGAACATACATTTTTGACTGCTGTAGCATTATAGCTACATTGAACTGTTCGGTCTGGAAAACACAAAATAAAGCATCACAGAAACATTTACCAGGTTTCTCTCTAAAATGTGTGCTCTAAGGAATATATGAAATTTCTGATTTATATGTCTCTAAATCAGCTTAACTCATGAATTTGGAAACACACACACACACACACACACACACACACACACTTAAGAAATACTTTTACATCCACTAGAAAGCAGAACAGGAGAAAACTTTTTACATGAAGTACAATGTGCTTTTATATTCCAAACATTGGGGGGGGGGGGGTAATGAAGCCAGATCCCTTTTACTGCTCATATCCACATTTGATTTCTAATTCAGCAAACAAATGTCAAAGACCACCCAGTGAAAAACAGCCTCAGCCACTGACAGTCACGGATTTCAAGGCTGCCCAAGATGGTTTGCCTCGATCAGGACAAGGGCCCAAACTAGAAGCTAGACTGGAAACATTTCAGAATCAGTAGCATCATTGGGAGTGAGATGAGGCTTTAAACAGACAGTGAGGATGGGTGTAAGAGGAAATGGGAGGCATCAATTAAAAAGAAAAATCTGGGCCCTGGCCAGTGTGTTCAGTGGTTAGAGTGCT
This sequence comes from Pipistrellus kuhlii, assembly GCF_014108245.1. Taxonomy (NCBI): domain Eukaryota; kingdom Metazoa; phylum Chordata; class Mammalia; order Chiroptera; family Vespertilionidae; genus Pipistrellus; species Pipistrellus kuhlii. The sequence continues at coordinate 4,656,483 of NW_023425537.1, read as the reverse complement.
GACCCATGCATGAAATGGTCTAGGGTTCGATTCCCAGTATGTACCTGGGTTGCAGGTTTGATCTCCAGACCTGTTGGGGCATGTGTGGAAGGCAACCAATCTATGTGTGTCTCTCTCATATTAATGTTTTTTTCTCTCTCCCCCCCCCAACTCCCTTCCATTCTCTCTGAAAGTAATGAAAAAAATACCCTTGGGCGAGGATAAAAAACAAACAAACAAAAAAACCCGATGGGGCCAATGAAGAGGATAGAAAAGGTACTGATGTAGTAAATGAGGCTGGAAAACATAAGGGTGAAAAGGCTGCGTGAAAAAAGGACGCTGAATGCCTTTCACCAGAGGACACTGCAATAATTCCTCCTGGCTCTCGGCAGGTTTATGGCAATACCGTGGAGGGTACCTTCTTGCTACTCCCAAATCTCTCTTCCGCTGCCTTTTCCAAATGGAAGGCACACTGTGGAGGGGCTCTGCAGCCAGACAAGCTTCCCATAGGAAGAGTTATGCCTATAAAACCTTACTGAATTTTCCCTGATGTTGGAACAGGGAGCACTGTGTCCAGATGACAGGACCAAAACTTACCATGTTCTGGGTTTTCAAAGTCCTGGTACATTTCATCAGCTGGGGTAATTGGAGACTGGCATAAAAAAATATTTCATTCCAAGCTTGATGGGCCTGAAGTTTTCTTGAGAAAGGAACAAGCCTCCTGCCTGATCACATACTGCTGCACACTCCCGGCCTTTCTCCTCACTCCACTCTGTGCTCAGCCCAGACAGGCAGGGGGCACCTGGGCAAGTCCACATGGACGTGCACGTGGGAACACTCTTTGAGGAGAGAAACAGCATTTCCAAGAACTCATGCACTGGTGGAGTAGGACCATGTACATATACATACATATATATATAGTAAAGAAGTACCCTTAATCCTTAATAGCCTCATCTATTGGGCAATTCAAATCCACACTCACTAATCAATCAGGGTTTTATGGTTAATTTGTTCAGGCACTATAAAAAACATTATACATTAGAGCAGATGGGCCCTAAATATTTCTTTTTAGTTTTGTTTGAATGAGTGACCTGGGGATCTGAATATTATGAACTACATCTGGAAGTGTGTGTGCACATGTATATATTTATAGGTATGGGGCACAGCCAGGAGAGTTTAAAAAATATATTCCTTACAATGTGATTTGAAAAAGGGAAGGGGGAATTAAAAAATATAATTTTAGTTTTTAAAAGGGAGTAAATATGATTTAAAATAAATGTAACATAATACTGATGGGTTGTACACATTTATGGGATCCTTTCACATGAAGAAATAAATCACACAATTCTTACAAAAGTCATACTATTAAAAAAAAAAACAAAAAAAACAGACATATGGTTTTTAACCTTGGGTTTAGAAATCTACTTCTAGTACTTTAAAAACTCATTTAACTCACTCTGCAGGATTGTGTGTATGTGTGTGTGTAGCATCTTTGACTGAGTCATGGGCACTGAATACCCTACCCATCCCTCAACTCTGATGACCAGGCTGGGCAGAGGCACTGAGAGCCCTACTTCCTCTTCCTCAATGTTCTCTTTCTGCTGCCCCAGTTCCTTCACCTAGCTACTCTTGTATTTCATTCATGGGAAGTCTGGAGAATAAGAGAGAAGGCTGACAGGTTCCAGTCCTTTGAGGCTCCGATGTTAAATGATACCATCAACACTCTCAAACAGTTGACCAGCTGTTACAGGGTCCCTGATAGGCTGAGATACAGGTGGGGGAGAGAGATACTGATTGGCTAGATGGCACAGTGCCTCTAATAGCACTTCTGCTAAAACAAAACAACCCCAAAGACACAAATCAGGGATGTCACTGATTACACCTCAATTTCAGTGAACAGACAACGTGCCCGAGTTTGGGTGGTGGGGTGTCCAGGCTCAGCTTTGGGATTTGCCATTCCACCACTCTTTACTGATAATGCATTTTGCTCTCAATTAGCAGAGCCAGATGGAAGGAAAAATGTGCAGGGAGTGTTGGGCATATCATGCATATTATCACATATCACAAGATATCACAGAACCCAAAAGGCAAAATTTACTATCATCAAAATAGTTTTAGCGTAATTTCTCTTCATAACTTTTCTTGCTTTTGTAATTGTTTCCCTTCAGACTGGCAAAGATTCAGGCAGGGTCCCCTATTGGTAAAATTAGGATTAAAAAAATATTTATTGATAATGTCTCTTTTAAAAATGTTTGGTAACCCCAACTAATCATCCAAAATGCAAACTGTAAACACAACAACAGCATAAGAGTAACAACTGAGTGTGAATAAGCGACTATGAACAGGTGACAGACGGGACAAGGATGCAGGAGGGAGCAACAAAGGACAACAGGTGCACAAGTATGCTACAGACAGTGACAATCTGAGCGAATAAGTAATCACATTTGGACCACAGTAATTTCAATGTGACCAGTTAGGAAACCACTGGGCCAAATGCTCAACAGCAGGCGGAATGGAGGAGCCTTCTTTGTGAGCATGCTCAGCATGTTGGCATGGGAACGAGGAAGCACAGAAGCTGTGTAGTCATCTCACAATGTATGGCTACCATTTATAAAATGCAAAATTTTCTTTCTGGTCCCTGGATACAACATATATTGTTTTTCTCTATGCTTTCCTTGACCCTGGAGGACTGCAGTTGCTGTTCCAAAATCACCAAATAAACCCCTTAATAAAATAAAGAAACCGTAGTAAGCAGTAACACTGGGTTTGCTGGAACACCCCTTTCCCCCTACTTGCCTATGATTTTCTTCTGGGAACGTCCAACAGGAATGGCTAAGTTTTATCAATCCACTTGATAAAGCCAGCACAATCTTCAGTCCCCGTCACAGAGCTAGAGTGGATGGGTATGTGTATGTACGTGTGGCTCTGGGAATCTGGAGGCTGCCTCACGTGGTAACCCTTGCCCAAACACTGGGTCGCTTCCACTGGAGACTCCGCGGTAACTCTAGAAGTGTCATTAAATACTCAGTTCGCCACCGCTGCCACCTCCACTGTCATAGGATGATGCAGCATCTGCAGAACCGCTGTCTGCTGCCCCCCACTGATGGGGGTGGAGTGACAGGTGCGAAGTAGGCGTGGACTTTAATATTAGGTAAATGGGTCTGAAACAAGACAGAAACATTACTGAGAGAGAGGGCTTAAACAGAAAGAGCAACGCTACTTTTCAGAACAAACACTGAGTGGCCATGAAAGCAGGGCAGAGGCTGAACACCAGCAGCCAGGATGTTGGAGAGGCCTGGGTCCTATTCTGTACCACATTCCTCTAAATGACTAAATAAGCTCACATAACTTTGGTCTCTGCTTCCATAATAACACAAGTGGGGAAAAACTTCATACTCATTTCTTAACCCGTTCCCAAAGGGATTCCTAGTTTGATTCCCACAGCTGAAACAAGCTTAAGATTTGTCCCCCAAATCACGGTGGACAGTCTTTCTCCTGATGACCTGCGGCTCTCGTCTTTGGTGTACTAGGAAGACGGCTGCAAGGACACCCCCTGCAGCTGTGCTCAGTCCTCTAGGGCTGATGGGGGAGGAGGAGCCGAGGCCAACTGAAAATCAAGATGAGGTGTGGTGCTCCTCTATGTGCTCAGCTGCCATAGGGCCAACATGGAGTTTTTAGAGGTTGGCTGAGAGGGAGAATAAGCACAGTGCCTTTCCCACAGCAGGTGTGAAGCAGAAGTTCCAACAAATGTCTTTTGAGCGGAATAATCTAATACATAGATCCATCCAGCCTTTTATAACCTCCTTGCTGGCAACCTGTCTTCCAGTCATTTGACTATACATGGGCCTCTCTTCTACAGGGGGAGAGAGGGCAAACAGAAAAATGGAAAAAAATTACTTGATCCATTTGTCGTCTTAAAAAAAAAAAAAAAAAAAAAAAATCCCACCTGGCTGATGTAGTTCAGTGGTTGAGCACTGACCCATAAATCAAAAAGGTAACTGGTTTGATTTCCAGTTGGGGCACATGCTAAGTTGAGGCTAGACCCCTCCAGTGGAGGAGTATAGGAGGCAGCCAATCAGTGATGTTTCTCTCTCATCTAACTTTCCCTCTCCCTTCTCCTCTCTCTAAAAATCAATACAAGCACATTTTAAAATAAATAAAAATCCCAGCAAGAGGGGCTGATATGGAAGAAAATACAAATTAAAAATTTAAATCCTGCCGAAACTGGTTTGGCTCAGTGGTAGAGCGTCAGTCTGCGGACTGAAAGGTCCCAGGTTCGATTCCGGTCAAGGGCATATACCTTGGTTGCGGGCGCATCCCCGGTAGGGGGTGTGCAAGAGGCAGCTGGTCCATGTTTCTCTCTCATCGACGTTTCTAGCTCTCTCTCTCTCTCTCTCCTTTCCTCTCTATAAAAAATCAATAAAAGTATATATATATATATATATATATATATATATATATATATATATAAAATTTAAATCCTATTAAACATTTTCTTTGTTATTACTTTCTTTCATTTATAAGCAAAATGTGGCATATGTGTCGGACTCCAGGCATGTTATTACACTCTGGACATCACTGGAGAAACTGCTGGGAGAAGACCTACTTTTCTTCCCTTCAGCGGGTATTTTCCTACATTTCCACCTGAAACTATCTTCCTGTACATTTGCTCTCCATTTCTCCCATCTTTTGCTAAATGTCTAAGTAAATGTAAAAATCAAAGCAATCTAAATCTAAAAAATAGAGAGAGAAAGGGTGCTGAGAACACTAGAGCTGGAGGGTGATGCAGCCATCTTTACCCTGAGTCTCTTGATTCCAGCCCGTGAGATTTGCTGGCAGTCATAGAGTTCGATCCGCTCAAGGCTGTGACAGCTCTTCAAGTGCTCCAGGGATGCGTCTGTGATTAGTGGGCAGTTGTCCAGTTCAATCACCTCCAGCTGGTCATGAGCACAGGCCCCATTCCCCAGATGACGAATTCCATCGTCTGTGATCAGCTCACAGTGAGACAGACTCTGCAGCCAAATAGAGCAAGGAAGGACACTGATATATCTTATGGCATTCTTCTAGCCAGAGGCCTATGTACATCAGAGAGACCTTTCTAGTTTGACTTTGATGCATATGGAACCATCACTAGACCCATGTGGTAAATAAAGAAAGCAAACTAGAGTTGCTGGGGTTCTGCTTTTGACAATCAATGATAGACATTTCTGTGTGATTCTAAATATACTTTGTAAATTTATGTATTGACTATGAAATAGTTCATAAATAAAATACTACCCCCACCCCCTCAAATGAACACTTTTCTTCTTTACAGGGACAAGGGGCTCAAGCTTTTCCTGCACAATAATCTGGACTATATATTGATTACCTGGTACAGGGGGATGCCAAGTTAATTAAAAGAACTTGATTCTGATAGCTGTCAGGTGTAGTTATCTCTTCATATAAATCTCTTCACTGTATCAATTTTCCTTAAGTTCCTGGTTCCTACATGTGAAACTCAGAACCCTTGGCCCAATTTGGAGAGCAAGGTGCCACCAAATACCAAAAATGAACCTAGATACAGAATGATTAACCATGCTCGGCTGACGTGACTCAGTGGTTAAGCGTTGACTTATGAACCAGGTCACAGTTCCAGCACATGCATGGGTTGTGAGCTCAAATCCCCAGTGTGGGGTGTGCAGAAGATAGCTGATCAATGATTCTCTCTCATCACTGAAATTTCAATCTCTCTTTCCGTTTCCACTTCTCTCTGAAATCAGTAACAAAACAAAACAAAACAAATAATAAAAAAAGAATGGTCAACCAGAATGCTTTGTTTCCCAAAGTGTTACAAGGAACAGCAGCAGAGAATTCTCCCTACTAAAAGCCTGGATTGCTTCTGTTTTGGTCCGAAGGTGACGCAAACTGTATTTCTGGCCATCAACTCCCAGGACCTCTGGAAATTTTAACGCCATTCATGTGGGAGGGAGAACTCATACTTTGCACGTTAGTTTTCAGTTTCCAGGTACTGATAAAGAAAACATTTAACATTTCTTAATTCCTCTCTTGGTCCTCTGTAAGTTGACAATTTAGAAAAATATGCTTTCCCAAAATAGTAGACAAGAGGAAAGTAAGAGTTGGGCTTTGATTAAATCTAAGTATAATAAATAGCCCTGGCTGGTGTGGCTCAGTTGGTTGAGCGTCATCCCATGCATTGAAAAGTTGCCAGTTCGATTCCTTATCAGGGCACATGTCATTTGCAGGTTCAGTGCCCAAACGGAGTGTGCGCAGGAAGCAACCAACCAACATTTCTCTCACATCTACGTTTCTCTCTCTAAAAATCAATAAAAATGTATTTAAATTCGGTAAACACATAAAACTTTCAGAGTCAAACTCACCAATACTTGAAGTCGAGGACAGTGTATAGAAAGTTGGATTAAGGTGCTATCTGTTATCTGAAAGAAACACATAAGCTTATTTTATGTATAATTCCAAGGAAAAAACCTCATGACCTGTACCTCACTTTTGACTATACTTGTAATCTAGACTGATATCCTAATATCAATTCTCAAATAACAAATCTTGAGGATGATATCCAATAGATACCTGAATCGTTCTTTGAGAAACTAGGCATGGACATATCTAGTATTCTCCAGTCTTCATCTTTGAACAGACTGGTTGAAAACTTTTATTTTTTAAATGAATGAAAATCTGTCTCCTCATAACTTCTACCCACCATACTTTGTTCTACTTATTTCAAACCATCACAGAAAACAAAAGGGAGATAATGCTCCATGAAAAAAGGTTAATGTTATCTTTTTGGGTGCCAGCTGCCTTCCCAAAGGTGGCACAAAGGGGCTGCTGGAATATGAGTTACCTGACACTCAGGAAGGAAGAACCCCTAAAGGAAGAACAGTCTTTTACAGTTATCTTAGGACAAAAAGCAAGTCAGTGCTTCTTTTCAAATTCTTCCAAGGCAGTGGGGAGCTAGAGCAGACAGGTGTGTGCACATCACTCAGAAGGACTAACACTGGAAAGGACACCAAGCATGTGTAAGAGATAAGCAGACAGAGACAAATTTTAGTTTAAGAACTAATAGCTGCTAAGTAGTGTTGGATAACAGGTAATTTAGAAAAAACTGATATTCTATCTTCTTTTTAGGAGTCTTCCATCAAAGTTTTTCCTCAATCAACTAATCTCAAAACTCTTAAAATTGGTAAGAAAAGATATTGCTATTAAGGAAGTATCTGGTTGCCTGCCTGAAGGACAGAGCTCCATACAGACTCAAGTGTCTAGGGCTAATGACGTAAGGGGTCTAGCGTCCAGTTAAGCTAAAAAGGGCAGGGCTATACATCAGTGTGACGGGGCTTTAATTATTTACTAATATCAAAACCTTGTAGAGGTCTAAGGAAATATCTTATGGCTTGACTGGGCTTTCTTTCCAATGACAACCTTACTGATGACCTATATTTTCTCCTGGACACAGATACCATGATCCTCTGCTAGGTGTGCCTGGAGAGTCAGCAATATTAAATCAGCGTGCTGCCAGACACTGCGTTACACTAGGGGAGGGTAGCGAATGTTCTTGTGTGCATGTTATGTAAGTTTCTATAATAATGTAATTTTGAGTAAAAATCCACAATCTTACTTGAACACACTCTTCCAGGTCCATCTTTTCAAGCTCATGGCAATTCTATAAAACACAAAACCAAACATTACAATACAAACATTTAAAATATGGAGAAACTTTAAGACCAGAAAACTAAGTGGTGTTAAATATAAATTTGCCTGAAAGCAAAAGTCCTTCCATTACATTGATCAAAGACAGTCATAATTTCAAATACTATAATTATACAAGCTAGTAGCTGTGGCATGAGAACGCTCCAGAACATCAGCCACAGGGAAGTTCCCCCACACCCCACGCCATCAATTCTGCTGCCATTCCACATCTCCATCCTCACTCATTCTTCTGAAATAAAAATCCCAAGCAAAACTTAGGTAGAACCTGGAGAAAATACTCACCCTGGCCAGAGTGGTAAAGCCTACATCTGTTAATTGAGAACACCTTGCCACTTCTAATATTCTGTTAAAAAAAACAAAGTGAAAGTAAAGTCCTTGGTGCCTGAAAATCACATTTATTAAAATAGCAAGAATTTAAGAAAACAACCTCCTAGTCCCTAAGGACTGTATAATATAGAGTGACATTAATAACTAAGCAAGTCTGTATAAAGATCTTGCCATTCATTTTCATGGAGTCATCATAAAGTGATCCTGTAAATACAACACTGCGGACTTATGCATTCAGAAGAATATAAAAGAAGCTTGTAGTTAATGCCAAAATGCATTTAAAAGGCTTCTCCACAGACAATAGGGTGCTGAAAGCCTGGAAGGGGAGGGAGAACAGGCTGAAGGGGATTATTGGGGAGGGGAGAAAGAGGACATATATAATACTTTCAACAATAAAGCATTAAAAAAAAAAAAGCAACAAACAAAATAAATAAACAAAAAGGCTTTTGATGGCATACTCCTTGCACCCAGAGGGCAGCCTGTTTCTAGAAAACAAGGGAAATGGAGACGATACTCTGTTAATCTGTTGCTAAATGAAACTATTCTCTTTCCCTATTTTACATGTAGGTCCACTCAGATTTAAATAGACTTTTTAAATGTTATAAAAGAACTGTTAACTACAAGTCTATCCCAAATATGAAATTCCATACTTATGAATAAATAGCCTGACTTTTCTTGCCTCCTCCCACAGGAAGCCCCGTGGAGAGGGGAGCTGAGCTGGCAGCCACTGTCCTATTTAGGAACTGCTCACAACAACCTAAATACCAACCACAGGACTGAGGAATCAAACCCATCTTTTCTGTGAAAAGTTTGGTGGCAACTCACTATGGTACCACAGAATATTTATGTTTGTTTACAAATTATTTACAGAAGTTAAAAAACACCACCACTAATGTATAAGAAATCATTATCAACTGACAATCAATTAGAGGGGGTGAAGGGGATCAATGGAGGAAAAAAGGGGCAATATATAATTCTTTCAACAATAAAGATAAATTAGCTTGGCCAGTGTGTCTATGTGGTTGAGCGATGGTCTAAAGAGCAGGAAGTCAAAGTTCGCTTCCAGGTCGGCATATGCCCAGTTGCGACTAGATCTCCAATAGAAGTGTACAGGAAGCAGTGGATCAATGATTCCCTCTACCTTCCTCTCTGAAATCACTAAAAATAAACAAAAAGGGACCAGATAAGCCCCAGCCGGTTTGGCTCAGTGGATAGAGCCTGTGACTGAAGGGTCCCAGGTTCAACTGTGGTCAAGGGTACATGCTGGGGTTGTGGGCTCGATCCCCAGTGGGGGGCGTGCAGGAGGCATGTGGATGGCGAGCACAGTGGCGAGCCTCTCCCACCTCCATAGCAGTACTAAGGAGCAGCAAGCAGGCGGGCAGTAAGAAGTAAGGGGTCCAGGACTGCAAGAGGGATCATGGGCCTAAGCTGATAGTCGGACATCCCCCAAGGAGTCCCTGACTGTGAGGGGGCACAGGCTAGGCTGAGAGGACCTCCCTCCTCATGCACTGGACCTCAAGTGGGTAATATTTGTAATATTTTTATTTTTATTTTTATTTTTATTTATTTATTTTTTTAATTGAAGATGTAGGCTGTGCAATTTCCTAGAGCTTTAATTTTGTTCTTTTTTTTAAAAAATATATTTTATTGATTTTGTACAGAGAGGAAGGGAGAGAGATAGAGAGTTAGAAACATCGATGAGAGTCATCGATCAGCTGCCTCTTGCACACCCCCTACTGGGGATATGCCCGCAACCAAGGTACATGCCCTTGACCGGAATCGAACCCGGGACCCTTCAGTCCCCAAGCCGACGCTCTATCCATTGAGCCAAACCGGTCCCGGCAATATTTGTAATATTTTTAGACAGGAGTTTGGCTACCTCCTTAGCTCCTGAATAGAATTCTACTCTAGGCTTCTATTACTAATTTTGACAAGTCTATTTAGGAATCTATTAAGGAATTTTGATACTATAGCCAAATTTTCTTTCACTAATTACAATTAGACGTATGGCCAGATGATTACAAAAAAGTTTCATAAATGATTATTCTATGTAAAACAAGTGGTTTCTGGAGCCAAACTGCCTGGGTTTAAATCCTTGCTCCTGAACTTACTCTAGCTGTGAGACCTTGAACAGGTTACTTGACCTCTCTGGGCTTCAGTTTTCTTCATCAACAGGGCTTATGTGGTGTTTGATGATTAAATAAATTAATATTTGTGAATCACTTAAAACTATGGCAAATATGTCTAACACATAAATACAAGTTTTATTTGTTTAAAGATGGTATATGGAGATTAAAACAGTGTGTTGTGTGCTCTTACAGAATCAACATGGGTTTGATACCATGTGCATGCCAACACAGCATTCTTAATAAATATTTAGCCAATCCTCGATTAGGCAGAGAGGTGGAGCCATGAAGAAATAAGGCTTGCTCTAAAATACCATTAATCAGCATAAAGGAGGTTCTCCTATAGGGCTGTCTTTTCTTTTTAAATACTTCCTGCTATGTACCTAGCATCATTATTACAATATAAATGACCACAGGATAGGCCTTCAAAAACTTTCTTCAGAAAGGAATTACAGATACTCCTTGCCTTGTGATGGGGTTATGTCCAGACAAACCCCTCAAAAGTAGAAAATATTGTTAAGTAAAAAGTACGTTTGATACCCCTAACCTCCCAAACATCATAATTTTACCCAATCCTATATTACATGTGCTCAGAACACTTACATTAGCCCCCAGTTAGGTAAAATCGCCTAACACGAGCTTATTTTTATAATAAAATGTTGACTATCTCATATAATTTATTTACTATATATATCACCTTTCACCATCATAAAGTCAAAGAATCATAAGTTGAACCATTGTAAGCAGGGAACCATCTTACATATGAAAGAGTTAGTAAGAGAAAATGCCTCTTTATTTCTTTTCTCAAGTAATAAAATAAAATGATTTTTTTTCTAGTATGGCTAGTAAGAAGTAAAAAATCGAGAACATTATCCACTGGTTCAGGCCAATTACATGTAAGTCCAATAAAGTATAAAGCAGGAAGGAGGGCATCTAAGAGGGCAGTGGCCTTGCAGTGTCCACCTTCACAATTCCAAGGTTCCAAGTGAAGGAGGCCTCTGTTCTTTCCCAGTATTTTTAAGCTAAACAAGAAATGTTGCCCTGGCTGGGTAGTTCAGTTAGTTAGGTGTCATCCCGCTATGCCGAGGGTTCGATTCCCCAGTCAGGGTACACACAAGAATGAACCAATGGCCCTGGCTGAGTTGGAGCGCTGTCCCTATACCAAACGGTTGCAGGATGGACTCCTGGTCAAGGTAGACACCTAGGTTTCGGGTTTCATCCCTGCTTTCTTGTGTACAGGAGGCAACCAATCGACGTTTCTCTCTCTCTTCCTCTCTAAAATCAATAAACATATCCTTGGGTGAGGATATAAAAATAGAAATGAAAATATAGAACCAATCAATAAATGCATAAATAAGTGAAACACAAATCTGTAGGGTTTCTCTCCTAAAACCCAATGTATTTTTAAAAATAAAATAAATGTTTACCTAAGTCGTGGGCAGTTCTGACCAAGAGCATTCAGGATGGCATCCGTGATGTTGGAGCAGCCGGAGGCACAGAGGGACTGTAACTTATGGCACCCTCTGCATATAGTAATGAGACCTTCATCTGTGATTTGCTAAAAACCAAGAGCAAAAAATCCCCATAGATATTAGTAGCTTTGCAGAAAAGGAAAAAATGTCACCTGTGAAAAGTACCAGAAAGAAATAAAAGCAGATTTAATATTGATCAGGTAGCAGTCCTAAAGGAAAAGGAGCTTACCAAAAATATTTTAAATACTGAAGCTTGTGAATGACTTGATCCTACATAGTAGTCTTAAATAGAAAAGAAAAGGAGGAAGTTATAGTTAGCCTATTGAGAATTTAGAATTCTGAATAAACTACCCATTTATCTATGTCAAAGTCCCTGAGAGAGCCCAGCCAATGTGTGTTAATGGTGGAGCATCGACCTATGAACCAAGAGGTTATTGGAACACTTTCCCAGTCAGGGCACATGCCTAGGCTGAAAGTTCGATTCCCAATAGGGGGCAAGCAATCAATGTTTCGCATTGATATTTCTATGTTTCTCTCTCCCTGTCCCTCTAAAATAAAAATATGTTTTTAAAAAGGCCCTGGACTATCATTAAGCAAGTAAATAGTCATCTGACTACTGTCCCCTGGGTTAAAGGGGAAAAACAACTGGCCTTCATGACTGAAACTATTACAGTAATAACACGGAAGACAATTAGTAATACAGAAGAGCTGTGGGAAGGGCTGCTTACCAAGCAGGTCTGCAAGTTCAAAGTCACCAGTTCAGGACAGTGTGCACCTATGTACTTGAGAGCTTCATCTTCTAGCTAGAGAGATTAAATGAGAGAAAAATAATTACTGACATTGTTTCAAAAGATAAAGGTTTAAGAGTGTACACATTCATCAATATATTTTAAATATAGCCAACCAAGTTCATTGTTCAAAGGAACAATGAACCATGGTCACATAAAAGTGTAATTTATATGATCAGTATGTTTTATTTTTTTAATATATTTTACTGATTTTTTACAGAGAGGAAGGGAGAGGAATAGACAGTTGGAAACATTGATGAGAGAGAAACATTGATCAGCTGCCTCCTGCACACCCCCTCCTGGGGATGTGCCCACAACAAAGATACATGCCCTTGACTGGAGTTGAACCTGGGACCCTTCAGTCTGCAGGCCAACACTCTATCCACTGAGCCAAACCGGTCAGAGCAGTTTTTACCATATCAAATTCTTATCATAAAATCAAGAAAAAATAAACATTGCCTAATGTTTGAGGATTTTTCTTTTGATAAATATGCTTTACAGCATTTTGCTGAGCATTTAGGAATCTAAAAGAATTTTCACATTTCTACACTCCCTGTATTTTTGGGAGCAGGAGCTAAGAAAGGAACCCACAGTTTATCTGCTGCTGGAAGATGAGTGCCATGAGTACAGCAGATGGCAAGTAATTGATTGTAATGATGTGTTCCAATCACTATTTTTCAGGATTCCATAAATAACCAGAAGTGCAAGCTGTTGTTTGAAGGTAGTAATACTTCCAAAGCTCTGTTTCAAACAATGGAACATCTCCCATCGTGGTGGTGGGGAAAAATGAGGGCATTTTTAATGGAACTCAAGGCATGGTTTGAGTAATCATTAAAAAAAATAATAATAAGGTAATGAGAGTCAGTCACTTAGAGACCCATTCTTGATTATTCCCATGCCAATGCCTTCCAGTAATGACAAAATATGTTGAATTTGTAATGTGACTGGCAGGAAATAAGCATCAACACTATAAAATGTAGGTTGCTGTATACTTGGTACATTTACGAAAAGCTTCTGGTGGTTTAAAAACCAGTGAAAATTATCAAGATAGCTATCCAGTTCAAGTCTTGGGCAGTAACAATACGCAAGTTTTCTTTTCAGATTAAATTGCATCAAATCCTTCCTGCCTATGGTGCTTGCTCAGTATGATTTTTGTCTCTCCAGTCTGCCTCCCCTCAAAACCAAAATTTATCTTTGGTCAGGTGTTCCTTCTTCTTCTTCTTTTTTTATTTTTTACTCTAAGGAAAACAGTAATTTTTGGTAAATATGTCTTTGGTCAGTAACACAAAACAATTACATATTCTTTAAGTTTCTCTATCATTCACAAGCACTACATAGAGGATTACCTGTGTGCAGCCTTTTAAGAATAAGGCTTTCAGACCCCCACAGCCTCTCACTAGTGCTTGGATGCCATCCTTGGTTACTTGGTCACACCAGGAAATGTTCAATTGCTCCAACAGTGGACATCCCTCACTTGGTTAAAACAAAATGAAACAAACACATGACTAAATCCAATTCCAAAGGCACCAAAGTCTCATTTTATTGGCCACTTAGTTGGGAAATGGATAGAGCCCCATGATCTTCCAAGAATATATGTATTTACGTAATATAGATTTAGAACACAGGCAATCTCCTAATTGCAAAAGTAGGTTTATTGATATCTGTGGTGTTCGTTCATGTAAACTCTATCACTAGGAGGGCTAGCTCAAATCCAGCTTAACTAACACACACCAAACACAATATTGTTTCCAGGTATGTTAGATTTTAATGGAGGTATATACTTTTCAAATTATATTCTTTTTGTACTATCACATATTTATAAGTTCCATAGATAGGAAACAATTAAGTGACTTGTTTAAGTTGAGCAAGTAGTTAATAAAGCTTAGAGTCAAACTCAGATTCTCTATCAAATAATTTTATTATTTATCAAAGTACTAATGAGGACATTTAAACTTTTACTTTAAAAATTACAGGGGACCTATAAATATTACTTATCTGGGAAGTATCTAGAGTACTATTTCTATAGGCTGAATTTAAAATGTTGAATTTGATCTCTGGCTTCTATACTAGCTTTATCTTTGAGCTTTGATTTCACATATGATTTATGGAAGAATCCAAAGCTCTATAACATTCTTTGGAAAATTCTTAACCAATTTATAAAATAAAACCAGGGGATCTTGGTTCAAGCCCATTCTTCAACATTAATAGGACTTCCAGCAAGTCACTTCAGGAAGCCTGCCAAAACCTCTTTTAATCAAGATTAGCCACAGCCACATTTATGTTCTCCCCAAACTGCTGACCATACTTCTATCACAGCACTGTATTGCTTCTATTACCACACTAACATGATGACATGTTTAGTGTGTTGTTTTTTTCTCCCACTAGACTCTGAGAAACTTAAGGGCAACAACAGTATCTTATTCAGTTACATTACCTGGTATTTACTAAAGTTTTAGATTTTCGGTCTGTAAAGTAGACACTATATCTACCTCACAAGGTTATCTACTACACAAGGTTTTCAAATAAATGAGATCATTTATGTGAATATTTTGTAAACTCTAAATGTTATTATATTAAGGTATCATCCTATACAGCAAACAGCCTTAGATACATATCTGCTTAATATTCACAAGCAAAGTCTAGGAGCCACATTTTTAGATTACTTATATTCTACTTAACTAAATCTTTTAGTAGTTTAATTCTTATTATTCATAAATGTAACCAATATATAGGACCATAAAAGCCTGATAAAAACAAAGTTACAAAGAGAATGGGCATCTCACCTTCCTTTTAAGATATATTTTCTGTAATGTATTTAAAAAAAAATACAGTATCATTAAAACAACGATAACTTATTGAGTGCTTACTATATGCTAAGAAATTTATATATATTAAGTTAAAACATGAAACTGTCATTTTTAAAGACAAAAACTGTTGAAATATTGACAACTTTATATGGTTCAGCTTAATGTTATCAAATAATGATAACATGGTTTAATCCTAGTAACAAACCTGTGATGACAAGGAAAAACTCACAAGGACTACATTTGTTCAAGGTACCTAATTACTGACCTAATCCAGAGCACTCCTTTAACCACTAAGTGACACTATGAGTCATTTTTGGGGAAGCAGGGAGAAAGCCTCCATGAAAACAACAACTAATCACTCTCGTATAAATAAGCCCTACTTACCTCAGTCGTTTCACCTGTCCTATAATTGGGCAAGTGGTAAAAGATCTATTCTAAACCGTTGTATGTATCCATAAAATATAGTTTCCTTCAATTCCAACTTTATGTCAGTTATTTTTTTTAATAAGTATTTGTTCTGATTGTTGGACAATCTTATCTTAAGGAATTTACCTCAGAGCTTTTAGAGACATGTTTGTTATTGATGTACAGGAAGCCAAGTCAAGGTGCCTGAGTTTGGAACAGAACTTGCTAAGGCTAGTACATGTACTGAAAAATGGAAAAAGGAGAAAATAAACAAACAAATAATAATACATCCTTAGTATATCATACACGATTTTCATTAAATACATGCATATATTTAAGAACTGTAAAATTTCCACACCCCCAATAAAAGCAGCTATAAATCCTGGAACCTTTCACATTGAGGAAGAAAACCAGTGGCCTTTATAAAGGATGAAAAAGGGCTGTGATGTGTATGAGAATTTGTATGAGGGGAAGATGGTGCTTTATTCACTTTTGGGAATACTAATAGCTACTAAAAGCAAACTGCGTACGTGCTGATAAATAGATCTATGTGCACTTTGCAATTCAGGAACTTAAGAAAGCTACTACCTGCTAGCAAGCGGTGAGACAAGAAGACTGAAAGCTCTGTCTCTGCTCTTTCACTTAAATCTCTGCTCAGATAACTTCTTGCATGGCAGTAATAACTGAATTTTCGCAAGATATAGAGAGGATGGACCAGTGCTGGGCTGAAACAAGTTACATAACATTACTTCCTACTTTCCTTTATGTATTTCTTAGAGGCTCTTTTTATAATGGTCAAGGCTTCAGTTTAAATTTTTTCATTTATGAAAAATTTCAAATATACGAAAGAATGAGTATCAGAGAAAGCACATGTACCATCATTATGCTTCTACATTTATCAATATTCTATTTCTATTTTACCCATTACTCTTTTTTTGTTCCAATATTTTAAAGCAAATCCCAGACATATTTCACCTGTAAATATTTCAGGACATATTTTTAATAGATAAGAACTTTAGTTCCTTAATATCTGATATCAACACTATATTTAATTTCCCCCAATTCTCTCATAATGCCTTTGTCAAGTTGATGATTTGATCAAATTAGGACCTAAATAAGAACCATATATTCTACTTGGCAGATATGTTTCTTATGTTTTTGTGTGGACCTGTACTTCGTTTCTCCTGGCTAGATGTGTAGGGAAGTTTAAGTTTGACTTTCAAAGAAATGCTAAACTGCTTTCTAAAGCGGCTGTACCATTTTAGATTCTCACCAGCAACCTATGGAGGCCCCAGTTTCTCCACATCTTAGCCAAATACTTGATATTGGTTCCCCCTCCTTTTTTATTATGGCCATTTTAGTGGGTATGGAATATAATCTTCTATTGGGCTTTTACTTTGTAATTCTGTAATAAACGTACTGCACTGGTCAGAATCTCCAAAACGACGTTAAATAGAAATGGCAAGAGTTAACATTCAGTGTTTCACCATTAAAGTGTGGTGGCTAGCAGTAAGTTTTTCATAGACACCTTTGAACAGATTGAGGGAATGGCCTTCTATTCCTAGTTTGTTGAGAATTTTTATCATGAATGGGTGCTGGATTTTGTTATGTGCTTTTTTATCTAATAATGCACTTATTATCTATTGCATTATAGATTGCCCCAAAGTGAGAAGCTAAAAACAATAAACACTTATTATCTCACAGATTTTGTGGGCCAGGAATACCTGCACAGGCAGCTTAGCAGGGTGCCTCTAACTCAGGGTCTCTCACAGACTGTAATCAAGGGATCAGCAATCATGGTTGCAGTCATCTCAAAGGTTAACTGAGTACAGATTCCCTTCCAAACTCATTTAAGTAGTTTTTGGTAAACTTCAGAAGACCCAATTCCAAGTTCACTCAGTTTATTTTTTGGTAGGCTTTAGGTCTCACTGGCTCCTGGCCAGAGACCTCACTTCCTAGACACATGGGCCTCTCTACAGAACTACTCAAAACAGGGCAACTTGCCCTGCTCCTCCCCCCTCCCCCCCCAGTCAGAGCCCTGAGAAAAAGTAGAGCAAGAGAGAAGCCACATCTTTTTGTAACCTAATCTCCAAAGTGACAACCAATCCCTTTTGTTGCATTCTATTATTAGAAATGAGAATTAGGTGCAGTGCATGCAGGGGACCTTCACAGGGAGGTAGGAATGACTGGGGGCCTTTTTAGAGGCTGCCTATCACACTGGGATGATCATGTGGCTTTTGGTCTTTTTTTCTAGAGGACAGTAAATCTCATCAGTTACCTACTGTTACATAGTCCAAAGTTAAGAACTATTCTGACATTTTTATATGTCAGAGAGAGTAAAGGAGAGAGAAAGAGAGAAACACGGATTGGCTGCCTCCTGTATGTACCCTGACAGGTATTTAACCCACCATCTGGATATGTGCCTGACCAGGAATCCAGCTGCCATCTCTCAGTGTATGGGAGAACGCTCCAATCAACCGAGCCACATTGGCTAAGGCAAGCCACCCTGGCTATGAACTCTGAGCTTCTGTGCTTTATCTCAGTTTGTTCATCTCTAAAGTGTCCAAAGTTTCATTATTTTACAATATATAAATTTGGCTTAAGAAAGGTTTCCTAAGGACACTTTGATAGCAGGGGAAATCCGTACATGTATTTAAAGCTATACACTTTTCCCTAAGCACTTCACTGCATTTGGTGCATTTTACAAGTCTCGATGTTGTGTTTTCATTAACACACAGCAATACATATTTTCTAGTTTCCTTTGTAATTTATTCCTTGATCCATAGGTTCAAGGGTGATATTTAATTTTTACATTACTTAAATGTGTTGCTGATTTCTACTTACATACCTTTAATGCTATAAAACACATTCAATAGAATTTCAATTCTTCTAAATGTATTGAAATTTGTTTCATGGCCCATTACTTGGTGTGTATTATTGAATATTCCAAGTACACTTGAAAAGCTTATTCTGGTGCTTTTGGGTATAGCATTCTATAAATATTAATTAGGACAAGTTCACTGATAATGTTGCTCAAGTGTTCTATAATTTTACTGGTTTTGATATACAAATTTAATCATTTACTGAAAGAGGAGGGTACCACTTAATATCTTTTCCATCCACTCTTTTTTCCTAAAGTTTACATCATCAACTGATATTAATAGCCACTTCAACTTTCCTGTGACTAGTGTTTGTAATAATATATCTTTTCCCATCCTTTAATCTCTGTATTATCTTTAAACATTTTTAGCATATTTGTAATTTCTATTTTCAAACTATTGGTCAATTTTATAATCTCTGTCATTTCTGGGTCTGTTTCTATTGGCTGGTTTTTCTTTCTGGCTCTTCTTCTGATATCATTTCCTGCTTCATTGCATGTGTTGTAATTTCTGACTGAATGCTGAAAATTCTGTATGTGTGGGAGGGTTTTCCCCAGGGAGATCACAGAAGGAATAGAAAAAAACAGACCCAGCCTTTAACTTTTAGAAATGCATACTTACTGATTAAATAATATAATGTCTAAGACATTTTTCAAAACAAGATAAATGAGGGAAAAGCTGACACAAGACTAGCCAATAAGTAATAATTTCTTAATTACCAATTTGAAGATGGCTCATGGGTTCAATTTTGTCTACTTTGGCATATGCTTAGAATGTGTTCTAAGAAATCAAGTCAGTAGAAGTAATTTCTCTCTGGTGGTTATAGCTTCAGTTTGGTAAGGCTGAGTTCATGTGTTTTGTCTGGATTGTTAGGAACTGCTTTGATTTCTTTCTTTAAAAAAAATATATATATATTTTATTGATTTTTTTTACAGAGAGGAAGGGAGAGAGAGAGAAATATCGATGTGAGAGAAACATCGATCAGCTGCCTCCTGCACACCCCCTACTGGGGATGTGCCCGCAACCAAGGTACATGCCCTTGACCGGAATCGAACCCAGGAACTTTCAGTCCACAGTCTGACATTCTATCCACTGAGCCAAACCTGTTTTGGCGCTTTGATTTCTTTTTAGCTTAATTCATATTTTAATTATGTAGAACATTTACATGGCTATTAAGGTATGAAACATGATACTTGATAAGTCTTTCATTCCTATCTCTTGGTGTTCTCTCCCCCATAGGAAACCATTTTTATTAGTTTTTTATTACCTTTCCATTGCTTCTTCTGGAAAATACTAATAAATAGGAATATATATTTGAATTATATCCCCTGGCCCTACAAAAGGTATCTATTATACAAATTCTTCTGCACCTTGCTTTTTTAACAGTATGTCCTAGCAATCACTCCAGTGTAGTATAGAAAGACTCTCCTCATTCCTTATTTTTTGTTGTTTGATAATCCTCACCAGAGGATATTTTTCCATTAATTTTTAGAAAAAGTGGAAGAAAAAGGGAGACAGAGAGAAACATTGATGTGAGAGAGACACATCTATTGGCTGCCTCCTGCACGCACCCAACCAGGGCCAGGGAACCTGCAACCAAGGTACATGTCCTTGACCAGAATGAAACCCAGGACTTTACAGTCTCTAGTCTAGGCTTTATCCGTTGAGCCAAATTGGCTAGGGTTCATTCCCTTTTTTTTAACCAGACATCTACTAATAGACATTTGGAATGTTTTCTGTCATTTGCTATTAAGAATAATGCAGTATTGCCCGGCTGGTGTGGCTCAGTGATTGAGCGTTGACCTATGAACCAGGAAGTCATGGGCTTGATCCTCAGTAGGGAGTGTGTGAGAGGCAGCCAATCAATGTTTCTCTCTCACCGATGTTTCTCTCACTTCCTCTCTCTAAAACTAAATTAAAACATTAAAAAAAAATAATAATGCAGTATGTGCTATTATAAATAGTAAGAATGAATAGCTTTGTACATAAGTCGTAATACATTTTTATTAGTGTATCTTTGGTATATAAATTCCTAGAAAAATGTGTAAATTATACCTCACTTTTTAGATACCAAGCGGTCAAATTCTTTTTTTTTTTTTTTTTTAATATATTTTATTGATTTTACACAGAGAGGAATTGAGAGGGACAGAGAGTTAGAAACGTCGATGAGAGAGAAACATCGACCAGCTGCCTCTTGCACACCCCCCACTGGGGATGTGCCCGCAGTACATCCGGTCAAGGGCAAATGTACATGCCCTTGACCGGAATCAAACCCGGAACCTTTCAGTCCGACGCTCTATCCACTGAGCCAAACCGGTCCCGGCGCAACAGGTCAAATTCTTAATTTGTATTACATTAAGTATTCAAAGGAAAAATAAACAGGTAATTTATCTAAAGTAAATAAAGTCATGGTTGGAGGAGAGGTTAGTAAATTATCTCTTCTATTCAGGATTTCCAAATCAACCCATAGGAGTAATACATGTTAATAACCATAGTCCTTGTCTTTCAAACACTTTCCTATTTTAAAAGTGAACAAGGTTGTGACCTCAAAAGAAATAAAATAAATAATGTGCCCCTTTGCTTGGAGTATCATCCACTTTCCTTCATTCAAGCAATTCTAAAAATATCTCTTTTATGACGACTTTTTGAACAGGAAAATTCCGTGAATAATTCTGGCCATTCTCTGTGAAAGCATAATTCTCCAATGGCTTCACCTCACAATAGGCAATAATTTCCCTACCTAATATGTAAATGTTACTTGATATATTACCGATATTCTTGAGCTTTTAAAAAATGTTTACTTTTGATGTCTATTGTGTCTGTGATGATAAACTCTCAAGGATGAAGGATCAGAATTTATTTCTTTTATATTATGACCAATACAAAAACACAGTACATTCAAAGTCATTTAATCAATACTCTCAATACTGATTATCATAATGTTTAGTCCCATGTGCAAGATTTTACATGTTTTTATAAAATTATCTGTTTACTATGTCTTTTGAATGACAGCCACTAGTATCTTCTTAAAATATAAGCTGTCCTAGTAACTTATATTATTATTATCCCTACTGCATATTCATTGACTACAATTTTTAAGTTTCACTTAAAAGAGCAAGATAGGATTTGCGCCCGATTCCAAAATAAATGCCTTATTTCATTGCTACTTTGTTACTTTCTCCTTTTAAAATATCTTTCTTCCATAATACCAAAATGAAATATGCTAAATGTATTTAGTAGCATAGGCAAGACACAAAGGGCTACGATTTACCCTTCTAAAACACAAAATACTTACGCGTCTGTAGTCTTTGTACACCCATTTAAATTTAGTACTTCAATGTTCCTACAGTTTTGTGCAAAGGTCCTTCACAGAAAAACAAAAACAAAAGGTTTGAAATGAAACAGACACAATTCATGTATACATACGCGTGTGTGTGTGTGTGTGTGTGTGTGTGTGTGTGTGTGTACATATTATTAGTAATATTGGATATTTGGTACAAAAGTAGTTCACAATCACAAATAAATTAATTTTCAACCATAAACACCTTTTTGGGGAGGAAGTTTGGGGAGTTAAACCTCACCTGAGGATATTTTTCTATTGATTTCTTAGGGAGAGAGAGAAACATTGATATGAGAGAGACACTGACTGGTTACCTCCTGCAAGCACCCCAACTAGGGCCAGAGATCAAGCCTGCAACCAAGGTATGTGCCCTTGACCGGAATCGAACCCATGACCCTTAAGTCCGAGAGCTGACATTCTATCCATTGAGCCAAACCAGCTAGGGCTCAACCACAAACTTTTAACACTGATCTTTTTGTTAAAATTACCAAGGTTAAAATCACCTTAACTTTGAGAAAAAACAACAAAACAAAACCCAAAATTTACTCAAGGCTTCAAAAGAACTATTTATGATAGGGAATTTGGCTTTTTTGGAGGGGACACTGGTTCTTGTTTTATTCTCAAAATCCTACATCCCACTTTGTGCTATAAGCAATGTACATGTGTATGAGTTCAGAATAGCTTAAAGAAAGCAATAACTTTCTTTATAAAAAGCTTAAAACCATTTTAAGCTTTTCTGGGTGAGATGGTGCTTTCTTTACTACTTCAGTTATGATCAGTTAATCGTTATGTTCTTACCTTAATGCATTGTCTCCTACTCCAAGACACCCACGAAGACTTAACTTTCGTAAAAAGCCCCCACATCTTTTTGAAATATTCTCCACTACCCGGCCCTGTAAAATATAGACAGGTAAAAAAAGATAAGTCATCACATTGATTTTGAAAAGATTATTATTATAAAGTAGATTGCCCAACTGCCTTCTAATTAAACTGCAGCTACTGAATCATTGTGTAGGCCATGTTGCTTTAAGCAATCACTTCCATTAGATTAAATAATTGTGAAAAACATAAAAATATAGTTTAATGTCAATGGATAATATTTTAAAGGGACTTTTAAAGATAATGGAAAGTTCATGTGAGGCTTTTTTTTTTTAAACCCTCACATGGATCTTCAAGATAATTAAATTCCAGTGAAATTTATTTAATTCTTATAACACAATTAAAGGCCCAGTGCACGAAATTCGTGCCCAGGTAGGGTCCCTAGGCCTTCCTTCCCCTGGCTGCTGGCTGCTGGCTGCCAGCCGGGGACTTCCTTTGTTCTGCACTGCCCCCCAGTGATCAGCACACGTCATAGCTAGTGGTCAAACTAGGTCAGTTGAACTCCCAAAGGGACAATTTGCATATTAACCTTTTATTATATAGGATCAGGACTCTTACTATTTTCAACCGTTTGATGAGAAAACCAAGGACCACAGAGCTCAAATTGAGGTTAAAATAATTTAAGTTTAAGCTATTATGCTTCTCCATTTTAGAAAGAATAAACAATAGTAAGAGATAAAATATGGAGAGAAGAAGAAAAAAAAAGGGGGGGGGGAGGGAATCTCTCTCCAGTAAAATAATTCAATAAATGGCTTTTGACTTTTTTTTTCTTCATTTGCCACAACAACTATTTATAATCTTTCCAGGAACCAAAACGCCCATCAAGAAGAATTTATACAAATATCATACCTCAACAAGTTAACTGATTCTTCAATAAATATAAAAAGACTTCCTTAAAATGAGCAAATACAGGTTCATATTTTCACCACAAAAATTTTTTTTGTCCTATTTATACAAATAGCATTATTTCAATTAAATAATTCTGTTCATTTGCAAAGACTCAAAGAATAAGTTCGTGGGAACATTACAGGCTCCCATGCAGTTCATATGCACCAAAATTAATACTTTATCTCTCCAGGGAAAGAAGATTTATATGGTTGCACTAATCTGTTCCATGCTGTAATTATATCCTAACAAGAGAAATGGGGCTACACACCACATAATTATACCTCAATATCCCTCTGGAAATCGAACAGGTCAATTCGCTGCCAGTTACTGCCATCTAGAGCCAGAACATTCCAGGCCTATTTAGAAGAAAGAGAGACAGAATGAGCAGGAGCTGGAACAAAGGAGAAAACCTAGCAATATTCATGTTCACAATTCATTCTACTAATGATTGAAATTGATGGGAAAATTCCTCAGTCCCCACGTTAACACCCAATAAGTCTGCCTTCTTATTCATACTTTACTCTCCAATGAGAATATCTCATAAATGAGTGGGTAGAGCTACAATAGATTTTAGAAGCTTGGGAAGACAACAGGCTATAGTATATATCCTAGTCAGAAACTGTTTTCTAACTGGAAGATTCTAGTTTCTCATCCCAAGGAGATAGTTAAGCGGATGAAAAGTAAGCCCGTTACTCTCTCTCTCCATAAGGATCAAGATGAGGGTGAAATCAAAGAAAGAGGACAGTATAATGAATATTACTATGTTCAATACCTATTTGCTATCCATAGCATCACTTGGTCAGACTTAAAACTGAGATATGGTAATCTGGGACTTTGAAAAGACAGAGTAATTTCTCTGTATACCTGATAGAGCCTTAATGCTTTCCTTGAGACCCATTTGCTCACTCAGGCATGTTTTTCGATTGGTCACCTTTCGCTCTAACTTAATTCAGTGATCACTACAAAACAGTGAAAGTTTAAAGACTTCTCATACATTTCTTTATAAGCTAAAGGAAGGTAAGAAAGTTTCTAAGCTTTTCAACTTTTCAGGATTAGGTGGAAAAAGATTCAGTTAATTTGTTGTATTTTAATAAGAAAGTCTTTATAAGTTTTCCCTATTGAGTTTAAAGTATAAACGAAAGTCAATATTGTTGAGCTATAAACTTAGAATATTATCTCTTACTATAAACATTCAAGACATAGATTTATACTGAAATTTTAAAAAATTGTGGATACACTTACTGACCCCAGGATAACTGTCACACAATCAGCAAAAATAAGTCAGGGGTATGAAAGTAAACAAAGTTATTAATCTGGAAATCTTTTAAGGTTTTCTGGAGAGTTCAATGTTACTTTTCTTTTTGTAGCTTCATATTTTTCCAATGGTTTCTTAAATGGCTAGCTATGGGAGAAAACAGATCAAACTTTTAAAGTTCATATGTTTACTAGATTCTTGGGCTAAATATACTGATTTGGTTTGATATTCCCATGTCCTTACACTACACTTTCTCTAGCAAAAGGAAACATGCCAAACTGAGACTGAAATTCAGAATGATTGGTTTCCTTCCAGAGTACTTAAAAAAACACACACACACCAAAACAAAAAAACAAAAAACAAATTAAATACTTCAAGTACAGAGAATAATAAGGTAACCACTGATGTACTAACTATCCAGATTTTCTGAAAACTGGCATTGTGCTTTACTTCTTTTACATTAAAACATATTAAGAGGGAAGAAAAACCTGTAAGTGAAAACAATTAAAATTCACTCGAGTCCACACTGCTAAGATTAGATGCAGTTAACTATAGAAAACAGTGACTGGTCCGAGTATTCTGTTTCTCAATGATGACCACAGCTTCATATGGAGACAAAAAGCCATGTCACTCAAGTACAGAGACAAACGTCATAAATCATCAAAATACTATTGACTGTTTAAAAAATACCTGATGCACAGATTTAGTGTATGGCTTTTAGGATGTAGAAATTACATTAAAGATAGCAGGACAAAGTGAATTTTCTATGGCAAATTTTGTGTTTTGTTTGATGAGAGTGGTGTTGGCAATTTGAAGAAAAACCTAGGTCTACCTATAAAGATAAACACAATACTTGATTCTATGACATAACCATTATTACATATCCAGGACCTAGGATTGTACCATTGTCCAGTTTGTAAAAAGATGGTAATTCTAAGTACATATTCCTTTTAATAGGTTAATTATTATATATCTGTATTACAATAGAGACTAGGAATGGTTCATAAAGAGTTTTTCCACAAAAGAGTTTCTATTCTTTATATTAGTGGCAGCCAATAAAATTAGAATGTTTCACTGTTTTATCATGGCAAGTCAATTGGCAAAAATGAATAATTAAGTATAATATAAAAACTGAATTTGAGAATGGAATCTGGTTTGATCTACAATTAAAAAAAACTAGCTATTATCTTTTGAGAGAGAAAAATAAGGGGAGTTGACATGCGAATCAGTCCTCAAGAGCCTTCCATATGTATATGTGTGTATAAAATTAACTAGGAAAACATAATGAAACACTATTTTATTACAATTCTAAGTAGAGACCAATCTCTTAATTTGTATGTTTAATATCTTTTCCTGGAAAATGTTTCCTCTGCTGGTATTATACAAATAGTCAAGACGGTACATGTAGCAGAATTGTAGAATTACGTAGGTTTGGGTACGCCATGGTTGAAACAACATCTTTTGAAACACAACATTCAACTAACATCTAAAGTAAATAGTTTCCCTACTACTGATATTATCAATGTCAGGAAAGGGTACCCCTCTAATTATGTCAAGCATTCTTACCCTGGAGACCTGAGCACAGCGACATAAGGTAACAACATCCAGAAAAGAAAATATCCTAAAAAGAGATAGACAACTTTATTATTAGATAAAGTAGAGCAATTTACAAAAATAATACTGTCCATCCAACTTAATAATGGACCTTTTATGCAAAGCTTATAAATTCTCCAAAATAAAGAATATTACAAATGACATTTAGGGGCTTGGGGGGGTGGGGGCGACCCTAAACTACAATACTACACACTATACGAAAAAAAACAAAAACAAACCTCGAGCCTAAAATCTTGTAGTACACGTGAATCAAAGACCCTTTGTCACCCAGTTAGCAGAGGTAGAATACTGATCTATGAACCAATAGGTCACGGTTCAATTCCTGCTCAGGGCACATGCCCTGGTTGTGGGCTTGATCCCTATGCAATAGGCAACTGATCAATGATTCTCTCTCATCATTTCTATTTTTCTTCCTTCCTCTCCCTTCCTCTCTGAAATCAATAAAAAAATATTTTTAAGAAGTACCCTTTGTTTTTGTTCACAAAAGGGGAAACAATCTCTCTCTGATCTTTCCTTCATTCCCCTCTTATACCAACTCACACATACATAGTATATATTACATGATAATTATGTGCCAACACTTCCAACAGTTGAAAAAATAATGAAAAATATTTTAGATTCTTGTAAGTAATAATAAACCTCATTCTGAAACTGCACTTGTTTCATAGCTAAAAGGGCATGTGTGGGCTCAAGCAGTCTTATCCTTCATGTCATTTTAACAGTTATCAATATTATCTTCAGAGAAAATCTCTGAGGAACAGGTCACTTTACAGTAGCTGTTGGAAAATACACAAGACTCTTTGTCTTATAAACACTGACATTCATTTATCAGAGGCACTCCTAAATAAATGCATATGGCTATGCTCTGAAAGAGAGTACAGTCAATTCTGCTAACTGATTTCACATTATGCAAACAGTGGATTCCAGCTTGCTACCACATTAATAATAAACTTTGTTTTAAAAGGGAAGGAAGAGAATCAGTAGGTTAAAGTTAAGAGGGAACAAGAACACTTACTTAATTCACTGGTAACTTGGCTGTGGCCTTACATTTACAAGTAAATAGTAGGACCCTAAGAATACAACTGTCCTCCGTGTAAGTTAACATATGCTGGAATCAATGACGTAATATGTAACTTAAAATCTAACCAAACCAAATGCTGTATAATATTTATTAAACTGTATTTTTTTAAAAATCTTCACACAAAGGTATTTTTAGAGAAAGTGGGAGAGGGAGGGAAAGAGAGAAATAACAATGAGAGAGAGACACATTGATTGGTCGCCTCCGCATGCACCCAACCTGGCCTGGGGTGTAGACCAGGGACTCTGGTATATGCCCCTTGAACAGGAATCGAACCTGAGACCCTTCAGTGTGAGGGGCTGACACTCTAACCGCTGAGTAACACCAGCTAGGGCTTACACTGTATTTTAAGGGAACACTTACATAGTCTCAATACCTCTCCCCACAAGATATTTATCAATAACGAAGAAAAATAATTTCACAGTAGAGAAACAGAAAAACACTATCTTAACTAAGTGATCGAAGTTAACCAATAATAAGCATATTAACTTATGTGCCTCCTATTAAGATACACAGAGAAGGGCACAACGCCATTTTTGTAATATACCTGTCAAAGTGTATAACCTAATCATAAGGAAACACCAGACAAGCCAAACTGAGGGAGTCTATCTATAAAATAACAGTTCAAAAGTATCAAGATTATGAAAACAATAGAAAGACTAAGGAACTGCCCCACATTAAAGAAAACTAAGCAGACATGACAACTGAATGAAATGTCTAATCCTGGAATAGATCCTGGGCCAGAATAAAAGATATTATTGGGACAATTGAGGAATCTGAATAGGTCTGAAGATTACTATGTCAATGTAGAGTACTATGTCAATATTAATTTCCTAATTTTGATAACTGTATTGTTTAATTATATAAAATTTTATTTCTTAGAGAAGGGTATTCTCAAAACTATTTCTATAGCTTTTTGTAAGTATGCCACTATTTCAAAATGAAGAGTTCAAATAAGAATAGCTAAAAGTACAAAAAAGCCTAATAAAAAGTAAGCTTTCCTTCTATTCCTATCTTCCAGTTATCCAGTTTTCCTTCCCAGGGCATCTGTTGTTTCTAGTCATACCCTATATATTTTAAACAAAATTTAAACTTTAGGAAATATCACATTCAATAAATAATATCCAGATTGAATTTATTAACATTTCTATTGATCTGTTATCTGGTGCTATGTCAAAGATATCAAAAAAGCCTCTTTTCTATTTGTCTTAATGCTTTAAACAAAACCTATGTTTTATATGTTTAAATGCATTCATAAGTAGTATGTTTTATTTTATCTAATCATTTCCTTCCTTATCAGAATATCAATTTCACTTTGTCTCCAACTTAGGAAGGGACTTGTTCCCATCAGGAAGTACAGAATCGACTATTTGGAACTTAAGCTCATTTCCTCAGAGAAATCTTACTATATGTGCTACTTAGGTTCCCTGTTTAGTTTAGAAAGCAGCCAATTTAAACTATAATGCCAGATCTTACTTGTAGGCCATAGTAAGAAATTTGGGTTTCATGGCAAAAACAGAAAAACATAAACCATATATGGTGTGGCCAATTAACAAGGAGTCAAGTAATTTCCCTAAATCTTAGTGAGTCTTAAGGTAAACTACAATAGTACAATGTAAAACTGAGTGTTCAAATAAATGTCATTATAAAATAACTAAAGAATGCCTTAGTATATTAAGCTTACAACAGCAGTTAAGAACATAACCTACCTAAAAATATATAGCTAAAATTTTGCTGAAATTTGAGGGATACTCAAGATATTACTCAATATATTCAGGATTGTATATTCTCCAATGGCCCTGGGCAGTCAAGGGTGTATTGCTATTAATTTAAATTAGTCAACCAGCATGTACATAGGCAATGCTTCCGGGGAAAAACCCATTGCGAGTTCAATTCCATTATTTTTTCTTACTATTTCCAATGTGTAAGGCACTACATAAACATTTATAGAATACTAGAGGCCCAGGGTCCCTCAGCCTGCCTGCGGGGATCAGGCCGAAACCAGCTCTCCGACATCCCGTGAAGGACCGGATTGTGAGAGGGCATTTCTTGGGTGATGCAACCCAGAATCGCGCTCCCTATTCTCTGGTTCCGGGTGCATCACCCGAGAAACGCAGCTGCCAAGTTACCGCAGCTTGGCAGCTCCTGCGCTGAGATCTGGCCCCCTGGTAGTCAGTGTGCATCATAGCGACCAGACAGTCAAACTGTCAGATGGTCGCTTAGGCTTTTAGATAGATAGATAGATAGATGATAGATAGATAGATAGATAGATAGATAGATAGATAGATAGATAGTCCCTGTTTGCAGGGATCTTACAATAGAGTGGAGGACTTAGGACATACAAATCCTGAAGCAGGGACAGGCTTGTCATGGGCTGGCTAGCCTTTGTAGAAGCTAAGAGCAAGAAGTGATACCTATAAGCACAGATAACAACTTCTTACAATTGCAGGTGAGAACATACCTTCCTTTCTCAGTCATGATATCTCACATAAGTGAACAAAGAATGGTATGTGTGATAAAGTGCCCAAAAAACTTCCCTAATGCCTGTTTCTTCCCAGGTGATTCCTGAGTCAGGTATGTAAACCAGGAGCTGTGTGTTTTATTTTATGGGTGACCCCAAATGTACTTTTTTTAAAAAATATATTTTATTGATTTTGTACAGAGAGGAAGAGAGAGAGATAGAGAGTTAGAAACATCAATGAGAGAGAGTCATCGATCAGCTGCCTCTTGCACACCCCCTACTGGGGATATGCCCGCAACCAAGGTACATGCCCTTGACCGGAATCGAACCCGGACCCTTCAGTCCCCAAGCCGACGCTCTATCCATTGAGCCAAACCAGTCTTGGCCCAAATGTACTTTCTAAAGATTAAAAGTAAGAAAGTTAAATTATAAGTGCAATATAGGAAAAGAAAGAGTCTCAAATAGCTTTTGCCTTTCTATCAGTGAAATAAAGGGATGTAACTCTTCTATACAGCACCTCAGTATATGTAATATTTTGTTGCAAACCTAAGTATGGGGAAGGGATAGATTAAAATCAATTTTCAAAAACAATCAGTATTAAACTAGACTAAAACATGCTATCTCTTACATTATCTACAAGAATAGGGCAAAGAGAAAATGAGAAAACAAAATTATATATAGGTACAAATTGGGTAGGAGAAAATTTTCTAGATTAAACATTCAAAAATATTTATATCTAGAAGAGACAAGATTATTTAACAAAAAATCAATAAATTTATAAATTCAGATAATCCAAATATTACTTATAGGAAAAGAACAAATTTTAAAATATTGATAGATAAATATGACACACACACACACACACACACACACACCACAAACATAAAATTAGAATTCAGACTTACCGTAATAGGAGTTCTTTGGGAAGCTTTTTATTGATTACAGCTTCATCACTATTTGAGAACATCTGCAAAAACAGAAATACTGTGTCAAGTGTTATACTTAACATTTTATTATGCTCAACTCAACAGTTTAAAGGTAATCCTCTTAGGAGAGAGGTGAATAAGTATCGTGGGTATTACAAAGCTAAAGTCATATTTTCAGAGATTCTTTAGGTTGAAAAACATCTTTGAGATACTTAATTTGTTCCATCTTTAGAAATTTTGAATAATAGCAGATAGTTTCATGTATTAATGTACTGAATCTTCACATTACCCCTTACGTATCTTCATTTTACATTTAAGAAAAATGAATGACAAAAGATTTACTGCTTAAAACCACATCACTACAGAATGACCATTTAAAAATGCCATTAAGGACCAAAACCAGTTTGGCTCAGTGGATAGAGCGTCGGCTTGCGGGGTGAGGGGTCCCGAGTTCGATTCCGGTCGGGGGGGCATGTGCCTTGGTTGCAGGCATATCCCCGGTGGGGGGTGTGCAGGAGGCAGCTGATCGACGACTCTCTCTCATTGATGTTTCTAACTCTCTATTCCTCTCTGTAAAAAAATCAATAAAATATATATTATTTTTTAAAAATGCCATTAAGGTGCCCAGCCAGGATGGCTCAGTGGTTGAGCGACACCCTATGAACCAGATCACTGTTTGATTCCTGGTCAGAGCATATGCCTAGGTTGTAGGCTCGATTCCCAGTGTGGGGCATGCAGGAGGCAACTGACTGATGATTCTCTCTCAGCATTGATGCTTTTATCTTTCTCCCTCCCACTCCCTTCTCTGAAATAATAATAAAAAATAAAATAAAAATAGCCGGGACCGGTTTGGCTCAATGGATAGACTGTCGGCTTGGGGACTGAAGGGACCCGGGTTCGATTCCGGTCAAGGGCACGTACCTTGCTTGCGGGCATATCCCCAGTGGGGGGTGTGCAGGAGGCAGCTGATTGATGACTCTCTCTCATTGATGTTTCTAACTCTCTATCTCTCTTCCTTCCTCTCTGTATAAAATCAATAAAAAATATATTAAAAAAAATAAAAATAAAAATAACTAAGTAGAAGTAATTGAGGAGAATTTGAAGTAGGGAAGTAGTGAATATACTTTCCCCTGAATCTCAGACATCTAGAGTATCCAGAATTGAGCACAGAGTCTGATACATGTTAGGAACTCAATAATTATTTAATGAATGAACTATTAAGTGGATGGTGGGGTTAGGACATGAAGGAAATATAAAACAATGCTTTGAAAAAGAGAAACCTAAAGAAATTAAACTCTGGACTAGGAAGGGGATAAGCTAAAAATATACTGACATTATAGTTCAAGTAAAATATAATGCAGGTCTCTGTAAGGTTCCATGGGCAGTGGAAATGAAAAAAAAAAAAAAACAGAGAGAGAAAAAAAGGATTTTAATTTTGTTCGATATAAGTATGGCTACACCTGCTTTTCTGTGGATACTATTTGCTTAGAGAATAATTTTGAACCTATTTTTGTGGTTGCAGCTTAGATTTGTGTACTAAAGGCAGTATATGGTTGGATTTTGTTTTTTGCTCCAATCTGTTACTTTGTGCCTTTTTATTGGTGAATTCAGTCCATTAATATTTAGGGTAATCACTGATGTTTGAGGATTTCAATAGCCAATTTATCTATTGTTTTCTGGTAGCTCTGTGCCTTTATTGGTTCTTTTTCCTTTGTGTTTCTGATTGTTGATTTATTGGTGGTATACCATACTTTTTTCATCTGTTTCCTTTTTTTAAAATTATGTCTCAGTTTTTGTGTGTATGTGTGTTTACCATTAAGTTTATGAAAAGTGTCATATATACAGCAGTCCTGTTTCTTCTGAGTGCATTTGGGCTCCATTCTCTTTTGCAAATTCAGTCCTTTATCCATCCCCTTTTATGTTTCTGTTGTCACACGTTATCCCTGTTTATGCTGTAAGTTTGTTGATGATCTTACTTTGAGTTTTTCCTGCAATAGAAGGCTTCTGGTGATAAATTCCCTCATCTTCTATATGTCTGGGAAAATCTTAATTTCTTCTTCATATCTAAAAGATAACTTTTTAAAAAATATATATTTTATTGATTTTGTACAGAGAGGAAGGGAGAGAGATAGCAAGTTTATATTTTATTGATATTTTACAGAGAGAAGAGAGAGGGATAGAGAGTTAGAAACATTGATGAAAGAGAATCATCAATCAGCTGCCTTTTGCATACCCCCTACTGGGGATATGCCCGCAACCAAGGTACATGCCCTTGACCAGAATCGAACCTGGGAACTTTCAGTCTGCAGGCCTATGCTCTATCCACTGAGCCAAACCAGTTTCGACCTAAAGGATAACTTTGCTGGATATATTATTCATGGCTAGTAATTTCTCTCTTTCAGTAGTTTGAATATTTGGTTCTATTCTCTTCTAGTTTGCAGAGTTTCTGCTGAGAAGTCCAATGATAACCAGTAGACTTTCCTTTAGAGACTTTTCTTCTTTACCCAGGCTAAGGACTTGGAAACAAGTTGGTTTAACTACTAAGTTCAGTGCAGCAAACACTACCTGTATATATAAAAGCCTAAGCGACTGTCCAACCAGTAGCTATGACACGCACTGACCACCAGGGGACAGATGCTCAACACAGGAGCTGCAGAGTTGCGGTTCTCAGGTGCCGCACCCAGAACCAGAGAGGAGAAAGCCCAATTCCAGGATGCATCACCCAAGAACTGCCCTCTTGCAATCCAGGACCCCTTGAGGGGATGTTGGAGAGCCGGTTTTAGCCCAATCCCTGCAGGCCAGGCCGAGGGACCCCACTGGTGCACAAATCCATGCACCAGGCCTCTAGTCTTATAATAAAAGTAATGGCATTGCCTTGGCTGTGTGGCTCCACTGGTTGGAGCATTGTCCAGTATACCAAAAGGTTTTGTGTTTCATCCCTAGTGGGGTTTTTTTGGGAGGGGGTACAGGATGTTTTTCTCTCTCTCTTCCCCCCACTTCCTCATTCTCTAAAAATCAATAAAAATATATCCATCAATGAGGATTAAAAATAAAAGTAATGCTATTGCTTGACAATTACATATTTTAGAAAATTATCTGATATTAAATAATAATCTGCTTTCCTATGGAAGAGAGTAGGGAATCTCCGAGGGAAGGCAGGGGAGGGTGAATGGGCGGAAGGTAATCAACCAAGGGCCTTGTATGCATAGATGAATGGCCCATGGACACAAAAAATGAGGTGTGAGGGCCTGGGGCGGGCAGGAGGGAGATGATTGGGGGAGGAGGGGTAACACATGTAATACTTTCAACAATAAAGAATTATTTAAGAAGAATTATCTGCTTTCCAACAATATCTACCCATCGGTGGAAGTTATTTTTAAAAAACATCTCTCTCCTCTTCTACAACTCTAGTTATAAAAAGGAATAAAATTCGCATACAGCTGCTGATTGTTTTCCTTGCTTCAGTCTATACAAACTGAATGCTGTTGTCTCTGTGGGAACACGAAGGTATGTGAAGGAAAAAAAGATGACACAGTATCCTGAGAGGATCAGGAAACACCAGATGTACAGGACATTTGTCCATATTTATATTTCCCTTATCATCCTACTGCACATAGGGACCCTACTCCAAGTTTGCAAGAAAGGCTAGGATCAGTGGTTCATAACTGTGGTCACCTGACCAGCAGCATCAGTATCAAAAGGGGGCCTTGTAAGAAAAGCAAATTCTTGGGCTATCCTCCAGACCTAAAGAATCAGCACCTGGGGTCGGGGAGGAGTTGAAGGGAAAGAGGAGCAATTTGTATTTAACAAGCCCTCAAGGTAATACTGATGGCTTCCTTAAGTTTGAGAAACAATTGACCAGATAAAGTAGATTGAGGATCTCAGAACCCAAGAAAGTATAGTTCTCACAGATAATCAGAATTATTTTACTATTTAAGTGACACAGCAATGGAGTTTAGAGGCAGATATACAATAATTTTAGATGTTTTCTAGGAAAACCAAATGGCTTCTGCTAGTTGCGGAAGGATGTATGTCTAATTAGCACATAACACTTTTATTATTATAGATAGTAAAGTTGCATGATATAAAAATCAATGCACAAAAATGTTGTATTCCTCCCTGTATATTAACAATGAAATATCAGAAAGAAATGAAGAAAACAATGCCATTTGCAATTGCAACAGAAAGGATAAAATCCTAGGGATCAAAAAAGGAAGTGAAGAATCTGTACACTGAAAGTAATAAGACATTATTGAAAAAAGTGAAAATACAAGAAATGGAAAGATACTCATGGACTGGGAGAATCAAGAAGGTTAAACATTGAATTACCATATGATCCAGCAATTCTTCTCCTAGGTTTATATCCAAGATATATGAAAACACTTATGCACACAAAACTTACACATCAATGTTTATAGCAATGCTATCCACAACAGCCCCAAAATAAACAACATAAATGCCCATCAACTGATGAATACAAAATTATAATGAATTACAACAAATTTATGAAGGGTTTAAGCTATCACTGTTGTAGAGGAAGTGACTGTTTAAACATTTGGCCTTAGGTAATCTGGTTTTATATTAACATGGGGATATACCATTATATATTTTTATAATCTATCCACAAACAATTACAAGAATGTAGTCAGAGAGGAAAACATGAGAGCAACTGGTAAATTGTTCTCTTACTATATGCTTCAAAAAAGATAGGACTCCAACCTCTTAAAAAAGCAAAGAGACATGGCTGCAGCCCTTCTTCTAGGATAGGACACTTAAAGCCGAAGCCGGTTTGGCTCAGTGGTAGAGCGTCGGTCTGCGGACTGAAAGGTCCCAGGTTCGATTCCAGTCAAGGGCATGTACATTGGT
Organism: Pipistrellus kuhlii; assembly: GCF_014108245.1. Taxonomy (NCBI): domain Eukaryota; kingdom Metazoa; phylum Chordata; class Mammalia; order Chiroptera; family Vespertilionidae; genus Pipistrellus; species Pipistrellus kuhlii. The sequence goes on along the minus strand of NW_023425537.1, from coordinate 4,620,674 downwards.
TGTGGGCACATCCCCAGTAGGGGGTGTGCAAGAGGCAGCTGGCCGATGTTTCTCTCTCATCTACATTTCTATCTCTCTATCTCTCTTCCTCTCTGTTAAAAATCAATAAAATATATTTTTTTAAAAACCACTTAAATAAGTAACTTGGCTTATCAAACATTAGCACTTATTGTTGCTTGCATAACACTGTAATTGTTTTTCAAAAATTATAGAGCTGGAAAATAGAGCTTTAAATTACAAATTATAATTACATCATCTAAGAGTTCCTAAATGGTAAGAAGCATTTTTTGTTAATTTAACCTTTTGATGTTTTTTGAGATTTATTATTTTAATCAGTCTGAAATAAAAAATATGAAATGCTTCACAAATTTGCATGGCATCCTTGTTCAGGGGCCATGCTAATTTGTATCATTCCAATTTAGTACATGTGCTGCCATAGGAGCACTCTGGTCAGTTTTTAAATCTTACTTTGGCACATTTTGGGAATTAGTCTACTAACAATGAATTTAAGTGCTTATTAGCTCACAAACAAGACCCAGGAAACCAGTTCAAGAAGTTTTAAATCCAGGATCTGGGAGAGAAATGACAGGTTGAACAAAGGAAAAATAAATACTTGCTCAACAGTGACTCCTGCTGATAAATTAATTAAGAGTATAGTTACCAAGTCCAAAAGATATTAAAAGATCTGATCTATTTTATTCAAGCTTTCTAAGAAATACAAATTTTAACGAGTATTTTGGCAGAGAATACTAGTTATCCCCCAATATCCATTTTCCTCTTTTAGAGTAACAGAATTCCCAATTCTGACTAGCACAGGACAGTGTGGGAAAAAGATTTTATTTCCTTTGCAGCTAGATAAGGCCAGGTTACTAAGTTCTGGCCAATAGAACGTAAGCAAAAGTAATGTTTGCAATTTCCGGAGAGCCCTTAAAAAGAGAAGGTATGCCGAAACCGGTTTGGCTCAATGGATAGAGCGTTGGCTTGGGAACCGAAGGGTCCCGGGTTCGATTCCGGTCAAGGGCATGTACCTTGGCTGCGGGCATATCCCCAGTAGGGGGTGTGCAAGAGGCAGCTGATCGATGACTCTCTCTCTCATCGATGTTTCTAACTCTCTATCTCTCCCTTCCTCTCTGTACAAAAAATCAATAAAATATTTTTTTTTTAAAAAGAGAAGGTATGCCCCTTCTTTACTCCTTCTTCAATTATACTGCTTGAAATGTTAGGATGACTGAACTTGATCTTCTATCATAACGTTGAAGGCCAAGTTTTAAAAATAAGCAGAAAACTAGAAAAAGCCTGATGATGACTGTAGAGACACCATGACTCTGGGCTTTATATGAAGTAAAAATAAACTATTTAAGCCACTTTTAATTTGAATCTCTGATACATGCAGATAAATTTATGGATACACTTTTAGATTTTAAAAAGATATTTTTGTTTTTGCAAAATAAAGAGAGTTCTGGAGATGGGTTGCCCAATATTGTGAGTGTAAAGTACACTTATAAATGATGAAGATGGCCCTGGCAGGGTTGGCACAGCAGCTGGGACGTCTGCCCCAAGACTGAAGTGTCACAGGTTCAGCTGAGGGTTCCCTCCCCACCTGTGCAGAAAGCAACCAATCAAAGTGAGAAAGACACATTGATGTTTCTCTCCCTTCCTCCCCACTCCCTTTCACACTCTCTAAAACAAACAATGGGGGGAAATCCTCTGGTGAGGATTAACAAAAAATAAATTATGGCAAATTTATGTATTTTTTCACAAAATTAAAAAAATATATATATCTTATTGGGTTGTTGTTGTTTTTTACAGAGAGGATGGGAGAGGGATAGAGAGTTAGAAACATCGATGAGAGAGAAACATCAATCAGCTGCCTCTTGCACACCCCCTAATGGGGATGTGCCCGCAACCACGGTGCATGAATCGAGCCTGGGACCCTTCAGTCCACAAGCTGATGCTCTATCCACTGAGCCAAACCAGTTAGGGTCACAAAATAAATTTTAAGGTTTTTTTTTTTTTTTTCCATTATAACAATTCTGGAAGCATCTTAAAATTTAAATCTAAATCTTTTTGGTGGCTTATAAAATAATGGTACATTTAATAATTCACAACTTTTAATTATATATAGTAAATTATAACCAATAGGAGAAAAACAGAAATAAAGTAGAACTTAAGGACCACTTGCTTCTCCTCAAACAGGTTCTGTGCTTTTGCTCATGTTATTTTCTCTAAAGTACCTGTACAACCAAACTTGCCTAATCTGTCAACAGAAATAGAGTAATGTCCACTGGACATGCTTTCTACGCCATGAAGTCTTTCCCAATCTACCTACCTACCTGGTTGTGCTTGGTTCCTTCTCCTATGAAACTCCAACTCACCCCAAAGCTAATACCAGTGACCAACTAAATGTTATTATACATTAAATTTAATAAATAAGATGCAAATGACACCAGCACAGTAATAGATTACCTTTACAAACTTATATTACATGAAGAATGTAAGTTTGGAGACTCAGCTTTTGCCCCATTTATTTAAAAGGACATGAATTACATTAAATTTGTTTTATAAAAGTTACAATAATTGCTAAGTTTCACCGTCATGGAATTTCACTTGCATATAGCACTTTTAAACAGCTTTGTTATGGTATAATTCATGTACAACACTTATTGGCTTTAAATGTACACTTCAGTAATTTATGTGCAACCATCATAATTCACTTTAATGAATTTCCATCCCCCCAAAATATCCCTCATCCTCCTCTGCAATCAGTCCCTGTGCTCATCTCTAACCTCAACCAACCATTCATCTGCTTTCTGTCTCTGTAGATTTTCCTTTCCTGAACATTAAAAAAAATGAAAACAGAAAATGTTATCTTTCATTTGGCTTCCTTTACACTGTATAATATTTTGTTTTTTATTGTTGACAGCATTGCAGATGTCCTCCATTCATCCCCCCTTTGCCTCTCCACACAGCCTTACCCCACTGCAGGTCTTCCCACACTACTGTCTGTGTCCATGTGTTATGCATGTATGTTCTTTGGTTAATCTCTTCCCATTCCCTCCACCTCTCTCCCCTCTAAGTTCTGTCCATCTGAACTTATTTCACTGAGCCCAGCCGACATGGTTCAGTGGTTGAGTGTGGATCTATAAACCAGGAGGTCACGGTTCAATTCCTGGTCAGGGCCCAAGCCCAGGCTGTAAGCTGTGTGGAGCATACAGGAGGCAACAACAGCCAATCAATGATTCTCTCTCAATCCCTTCCTTTCTGAAATCAAGAAAAATATTTTAAATAAATAATAAATAAATAGTTTTGACTCATGATCTAAATTTCATGGATTTGAATAAAATTTAAGAGATACAGCCCTAGCTAGTTTGGCTCAGTGAATATATCGTCAGCCTGTGGACTAAAGGGTGCCTGGTTCGACTCTGGTCAAGGGCACATGCCCAGATTTCGGCTCGGTCCCCAGTGGGGAGTTGGTTGGGAAGTACAGGAGGCATCGATCAATGATTCTCTCTCATCATTGATGTTTCTATATCTCTCTCCCTCTCCCTTTCTCTCTGAAATCAGTAAAAATATATTTTTTAAAAAATTAAAGACATACAAAGGTAACCCAATGTAAGTCAAATCTTTCAGTGGGAGAAAAATTTTAGGGATTATGGATATATTTTTATAAAGAAATCCAAAGTTAAAACTGCAGAAGATTAAAAAAAAAAAAAACTTTTTATTTTTACCTTTTATAAGTAATTTTTACTGATTATGCCATTCCTTAAATAAGCCAATACCAAAGTTTTCCTGATTGGCTGGTTTTCTTGCCAGAATCTAAAAGGAAAAACATGCCAAAACCGGTTTGGCTCAGTGGATAGAGCATTGGTCTGCGGACTGAAAGGTCCCAGGTTTGATTCTGGTCAAGGGCATGTTGCTTGGTTGCGGGCACATCCCCAATAGGAGGTGAACAAGAGGCAGCTGATCGATGTTTCTCTCTCATCAATGTTTCTAACTCTCTATCCCTCTCTCTTCCTATACACAGCAACTTCCAGAGCTCCGAGGACTCCATGAACTTGAAGAACCACTGGATATGATTGAAATTCATTGTGAGTGCTGCTCATTCCTAGAAATTGTGAATGACAAAAGGAGGCTATGTAATAAATATGACAAGTGCAGTGACTAGGTGGGTAGCCACACCCGAGGCTTATAATTTCTTTAGTAAAGATTTATCTTTGCCATAAGCAAGCCTTACCCATTGTTCTTCTGCATCTAGGTTATAACTGTGAAATGTCAGATTAATCCCTTTTTCCAGATCTCTCTGAGGTGTAACCACCCTCAAGGGAGCACATGATCTTATTCCACCTTATTCACTGTAAACCTTTTTATCTTGTACCCGCAATGTAAATGTATTTTATCTCTCCATTTTACTTTTCATCCAATTACAGATTCCTTACTTCCCTCCTCTGATTCCAAATGTATTTTAAAAAACCACAAATCCCTTCCTCTCTGTACAAAATCAATAAAATATATTAAAAAAAACACACAAAAAAAACACCCTCAAAACTGCCATTCTCTGGAGCATTTTGAGATCTTGCTTATAGGCATGTCCTCAGTTTGGCTGAATTAATGTTCTATAGGTTTGGAATTTTCTTTCGTTGACAAAATCTTCCATGCCCTACTGAAAACTTTTAAGTTTGAAATGAAAGGAAAGAATTAAAAAGTCAAAGTAGCAATATAATTATAAGTCCTTCACTCTCCTCCTCCACTTTCCCCAGTCCCATCCCATTTACATACATACAAAAGAACTAAGAGATAAATACTGCAAGTCATTATGGGATTTGATGCACTTACCGTGTTTCCCCGAAAATAAAACAGCCTCCAAAAATAAGACCTACTTACAGGTTTCCTTCTGAGTGAATAAGGCATCCCCTGAAAATGAGGCCCCCCCAGGCTGTCTCAGAGTGAAAATTAATTTCACAAGAAATTCACCAGGAAATTCAGGAATTGGATTGTTATGATGATGTTCCAGAAGATGATTACATGCTTGTCATTGAATAAATGAGTAAATTCTTGATACTGTATGATTCACAGTTTGTCTGGTTTGTGTTGACAACTATCGTACTACCGTACCGTATACAGGTAATAAATTTCATTTTCATTTAACAATAAATGTGTATCATATTCTTCTTCATGGAAAAATAAGACATCCCCTGAAAATAAGACCTAGCACATCTTCGGGAGCAAAAATTAATATAAGACACTGTCTTATTTTTGGGGAAACAGGGTAGTAGCAGGCATTTAACTGAATTTCATATTCCAAAATACCACAGGGATTCGTAAATCAAGAGAAAACAGGGTTTGATTTCCTCATGTACAAATTCTAGCCAGTGTGCCAGAAACTGAAAATTGGCAGAATTGGTGGAATTTTCCAATACATATGTCAGATAGTAATTTTACAATTCACTCACAAACACACATTTTAAATCATCTTACTGCTATGGAAATATTTCCACAGCAATAGGATTTTAATGTAGCCATGTTACTTATTCATAAAAAAAGCACTCCTGTGTTTTAGGTAAGAAACAAATAAAGTACATAGTACCCTAGATATACTAACTGCATGCCAGAAATATATTTTAGATTTAAAGGAACCAAAAAATACAGTGTATCAAATTGGAACAAGGATTTATTTTTTATGACATAGATTTATTTTTTTTAAGTGTAAGGGAAGAAATACCTTAGTAAGAAAGTAATTTAGGAAAAGTGATACCAAGTTAATGGGCCAAAGAAATCTATTAACTTAGGTCAAGATATCAACAATACAATGGTGCAATTATAAAGAACCCAGTTAAACGAAGGATACATGATAAAGCTAGCTATTTGGCTGATATTAACTAATAAATATCTGGAAGGAGGTTTCTATAATATGTCATAAAATAACTGAATTCTTATATAAAAAATCAACCACAACAAAAGGACTTGGAAAACACCATATATTCCTCCCCATCTCTATATTTTACTGAATCATCTGGAATAGAGATTTTCAACTGGGGAGCCACAAGAATTTTTAAAACATGCAATACCTGACTATGTAGTCAAGGGCACTGACCTCTTTTCCCTTAAATTGTCAAATAAAAGAATGACAACAGCCAACACAATAATAGTGGTCCCGTGTGAATGCCCTGTCTTGAACCATAAGTAGTGGTTAAAAATAAGTAGTACACCCTGGCTGGCATAGCTCAGTGGTTGAGCATGGACCTATGAACCAGAAAGTCACAGTTCCATCCCTGGTCAGGGCACAAGCCCCAGCAGGGCCCATGTGTCCACAGGGCTCGATCCCCAGTGGGGGCCATGCAGGAGGCAGCCAATCAATGATTCTTTCTCATCAGTGATGTTTCTCTTTCCATCTCCCTCTCTGCAATCAATAAAAATGTTTTTAAAAAAATAAGTAATACATAAAAATGATTTAGAAGACACAGCCAAACCACTGGTTGTGGTCACTCTTCTATAGAATAAAAATTAGAAAATGAAAAAGTACATTTTTAATATAATTGGAGTATTTTAACACTAGGGAGGCAAAAATGAGTCTTTTCAAGACTCAGACCAAAAGTATACTTAGAGATGACATCAATGAAAATGGCAGAATAAGGAATTTTGAAATCCACCTCTCCATAAAATTAACCAAAAAAAATGGTCAAAACAGATTTTTTTTTTTGAACTTTGGAAATTAACCAAGGCTTGCAACAACCCAAGTAGTGCATATATTAAAAAAAAAAAAAAGTTGAATCCCATTAAGAACAGAGTTTGTGGCATTTCATTTACCCCAACTCCCAGATCAGGAACAGCCCTAAAAATAACAGCTCACATTGCTGGTAACTGAGGAACCAGAACAGATCTCTTTTTCAAAGTGATGTAATTATTTGTCTACACCTGTCTGGCTGCTTCCTGAAAGACCAACTCAAAAGGGGCCCAATGCTAAAGAAATGACAGGACTTTGTCCAAAACATTTACAGGCAAATGTTTTAGTCACAGCTGCCTGAGGGACAGGTAACAGTTGGAGCAGACAATGGACCAACCATGGAGTTTGGGAGGAAAGGGCCAGAAAATGAGATGTCCATAAGGGCATTGAAAGCTCCCATATATTCCTGGAAATATAGAAGGTCACACGCATGCCCAGGGTTGTGCACATGACCAAGAAAGACTTGAGAAGGCCCTAACCTATCACCTCTGGTTGACTTTGAGGCTTTACAGAAGCAGGAAGTGAAGGCTAACGAAGGCATAATTATAATTATGTCTGGCTAAGCATTTAAGGGATACCCTCAATGTACAAAAAGAACTCAATAAAAAGAATTTTTGATTGCAGGTATTTATGGAAATCTCTGTACAATCACTCAGCTGATTATTAAGCTAATAGAACAGAAGTTTTGGTTGCCACACAAGGCAAAGAATATGTATTTTGCAGAATTAGTTAAAAAATACACTAAACAACAACAAAAAATACACTACAAACAACACTACAATAAGCAGTATTAACAAACCCAGGAGAAAAATGAAGAGAGTTGCCACATTTAAAAAATATATATATTTTATTGATATTTTTACAGAGAGGAGGAAGGGAGAGAGATAGAGAGCTAGAAACGTCAATGAGAGAGAAACATCGACCAGCTGCCTCTTGCACACCCCCTACCAGGAATGTGCACGCAACCAACGTACATGCCCTTGACCAAAATTGAACCTGGGACCTTTCAGTCCACAGACTGATGCTCTACCACTGAGCCAAACCGGTTTCGGCGAGTTGCCACATTTTAATACTCAAAATGTCCAATCTAAAAACAACAACAATGTATGCAAAGAAGTAATTTGCAAATTATATATATAGGGGTCTAGTTACCCACAAAGAACTCTTACAGCACAACAATAAAAGTACAAATAACCAATTTAAAATGTGCAAAGACATTTCTTCAAAGAAGATACAAAGGGACAAAAAAATAAGATGCTTAACATCATTAGTCATTAAGGAAATACAAACCAAAACCACAATGAGATACCCGCCAGGATGCTATAATTTTAAAAAAGGAAAACAACAACTGTTGGCAAGAATATGGAGAAATTTAAGCCACTGTACATAACTGGTGGAATGTAAAACTGTACAGCTGCTGTGGAAAGCAATTCAACAGTTCCTAAAAATGCTAAACATAAAATTACCACATGCCCCAGAAATTCCACACCTAAGTACATACTCAAAGTATTGAGCCCTCCTTGGCTGCTTAAAGACTGGCGGCCAAGATGAACAACACAGGAACTACCCCAACCAGGAAGTCGAAGACCAGCATACTACTTTAATGAAAACAAATGCTCATTGACTTCCTTCACCCTGGGAAGGCAACAGTACCCAAGACAGAAATTCAGGAAAAACTAGCCAAGACATATAAGACCATACCAGTGTCAACATTGTATTTGGGTTCAGAACCCATTTTGGTGGTGGCAGGACAACAGCATTTGGCATGATCTCTGGCACTCAAAGAAAAATCAACCCAAACAGACTTGCAAGATATGGCCTATAGGATAAAACAAGACCTCTAGCCACCTCACTACAGCCATAACATTTGAAGTATAGAATCAAACTGAGTTATAGGGAGGAAGTATTGACTGAAAAGGTAATGTATGCGTTAATTACACCTTTCATTTGAATATGTTTGTAGTTAGTAGTGCCAGATAGATCTTGGCCATTACATCTTGTATTTATTTTATGGATGGGATCAGTTTAAATGCAAATTTCACATTATTGAAATAAATCATTTAGATACTCCAGATAAACTCTGGATTCCAATAATTACAGGCTGTTGTTGTTCCTTGTGATTAAGCCCCTCCAGAAGATGATATTGTTTTTTAGTATTCTTTCTTTAAAAAAAAAATATTTTATTGGTTTTTCAGAGAGAGGAAGAGAGGGGGATAGTTAGAAACATGGATGAGAGAGTCATCCATCAGCTGCCTCTTGCACATCCCCTACTGGGGATGTGCCCGCAATCAAGGTATATGCCCTTGACTGGAATAGAACCCGGGACCTTTCAGTTCGCAGGCCGACGCTCTATCCAGTGAGCCAAACCTGTTTTGGCTTTTCTTTTTTTAAATAAAAATATTTTTATTGATTACAGAGAGGCAGGGAAAGATAGAAACATCAATGATGAGAATAACTGACCGACTGCCTCCGACAAGCCCCCTCCCCCACCCGAGCATGCTCTGACTGGAATTGAACCATGATCTCCTGGTTTATAGGTTGATGCTTAACCACTGAGCCACACTGGCTGTACAAATATCTATAAAACTGTTTTAATATCTCACTCCCAGTCTTCATGAAGAAGAATTATAGCAAAAAAGGTCATCAGATTAGTTTTACTCGACATATGGATAATATACTAACAGCTTTTTGACCAATGGTGACTTACCACATAGGTATCTGAAAGGAAATTACTACTTTTGGTATGGTTTACCGTGTTTCCCCGAAAATAAGACCTACTTACAGGTTTCCTTCTGAGTGAAATATAAGGCATCTCCCCGAAAATAAGGCCTCCCCACCCCCCAGACTAAACATGAGAGATTTGGTCCACTGATTCTGAAAGAAATGGAGACACAAGAAATTCACCAGGAAATTCAGGAATTGAATTGTTATGGTGATGTTCCAGAAGATGATGATAGTCATTGAATAAATGAGTAAATTCTTGATACTGTAGGATTCACAGTTTGTCTGGTTTGTGTTGACAACTACCGTACAACCGTACCGTGTACAGGTAATAAATATCCTTTATTTTCATTTAACAATAAATGTGTACCGTATTCTTCATGGAAAAATAAGACATCCCCTGAAAATAAGACCTAGCGCATCTTTGGGAGCAAAAATTAATATAAGACACTGTTTTCTTTTTGGGGAAACAGGGTACAAAGAATATTTGTTCATGGTTGTTTAAGAGAGTTACTTAAGTTGGTTAGTAAGTATGGCTAATAAGCCAAAGTACTGGATAAGTTCCCATACTTTGCAGTCTCCACAAAATTAACTTTGCTCAATTCTATGGTCACAAACCAAGTACTAATATTACTCAATCCTAACAAAACATCTTATGACTGCTATGGTTCAAAAAAAGAAGAATGGGTAAATTGTTCAAAACAACCTATTCTCAGCATACCCTAGAGGCAAGTATTAACAGACTTCAAAGTCAACTAGATTAAAGTTCTGGCTTTTATACTTAGATATTTAATGTTTTGGGGAGGATGAGAGGTGTGGTGTGATGGTTTCGTTAGTGAAACAATGTATTAGATCACGTAAAATGTACAAATTGTAAAATAACTATATATTACGTGCTGTACATTTGATTGATTAGGTGCAGACCTTTTTTTTTTAATTTCACGACCTTTTTTTATTTTAAAAAATATATATTTTATTGATTTTGTACAGAGAGGAAGGGAGAGAGATAGAAACATCGATGAGAGTCATCGATCAGCTGCCTCTTGCACACCCCCCACCGGGAATGTGCCCGCAACCAAGGTATATGCCCTTGACCGGAATCAAACCCGGGACCCACCAGTCCCCAAGCTGACGCTCAATCCATTGAGCCAAACCAGTTTCGGCTAGCTGCAGACCTTGTTTCTAGGGCTAAACATCTAGAATAGAATAGAAACCTGAGAAAAGGGCACTGATTTTATTATTTCAAATTTATTTATTTTATTATTATTTTTTAATATATTTTATTGATTTTTTACAGAAAGGAAGAGAGCGGGTCAGAGAGTTAGAAACATCGATGAGAGAGCCATCGACCAGCTGCCTCTTGCACACCCCCTACTGGGGATGTACCCGCAACCAATGTACATGCCCTTGACCGGAATCGAACCCTGGACCTTTCAGTCTGCAGGCCGATACTCTTATCCACTGAGCCAAACCGGTTTCGGCTATGATTTCAAATTTATGATATACAAATTATTTCCCCATGGAGTTCAGGTTGTAAATATAAATTATCTTTATATTTCTTTTCCATGTTTCTATAACAGACATTTGTATCACTCTCTCTTAGGAAACTTCCATTCCCAGATCTCCCATTCAGTGGATGACTACAGTCTCAAAGGATTAGTACTGTGCAAAAACTTTACTAGTGAGTCTGATAGTCATTCAGGTTGATACTTATTAATCTCTACTACAGAATTCAGTTGTGATAAATAAAATTTAGTTTTATTTACTCCTCCTTAATAATGTCTGTTTAACTCAGGGAGAGTAGTCTTAAAAAATAAAAGTTGTGGGTTTAATCTTTTTTAAAAACTGACATACATTATATTAAACTTAATCTTTAACATTAATCCAGTTTGTGTTAAACTAGAGAAACAGACTACTAGAGATCTTATTTTACTAAGAGCTGTAAAGATAAAGAGATGCAAATGGTTTTCCCCTGGGGCTCAGTGTGCGTTCAGTCTGTGTGATCTTGATTTCTAATTTAGAATAAACTTTTCTGTCTGGATCAGAGACTGATGAGTGCAAATAAAATTTGTCATTTAAGGCCTACAATCCATCTTTTGAGGATTTTAATTTCAATATAATTATTCTTTCTTAAGGAATGTGTTGACCTCAGTAAAACTGCATTTGTTGCTGCTGCTGTGTAGATTTAGACTTGGGAAGCTCCTCTGGTATAAATCCAGTCAGCTTTGACAAAGAATACTGAATATTAAGTCCCTACTTCCCTGAAGTCACCATTCATGATGATATAAAAAGTTCTAGTATTAAATAAATGTGTAATGGAAAATTCCAAGATATTCTTTCCTACAAATGTGTTGCAGAAATAAGTTATGATGCAATTTTTTTCAACATAAGCTTCTTTACATGAAGAACATGTAAATTTTCAAAAAATGACATGAATGCATGTGGGAAAAGGGTATTGGCAATGAAGTGCTCTTTTTCAAAAAATAAATGCATTGCTACTTGTGCATGTTCAGTCATGCCACAGCTTAATTTTCTACAAATCAGAAAATGGAGTTTTCTGGGGTAAAAGCTGACTGATCTTAGTGTTTTAAATGTCAATTTACAACCAGGTGCCAGATTCTCATCTTAGGAGACATGTATCCATATCTGCCTAACAATGAATACAGTAATGGTTACAGAATAAACTCCAGATTAAAACATTGCTAAATTATTACCATTCCACTAGGCTGATTAAAATTCACAGAAGTTTCAAAACCGGCTTGGCTCAGTGGTAGAGCATCGGTCTGCAGACAGAAGGGTCCCAGGTTCGATTCCGGTCAGGAGCATGTATGTTGGTTGCGGGCACATCCCCGGTAGGGGTGTGCAACAGGCGGCTGGTCGATGTTTCTCTCTGATTGATGTTTCTAGCTCTCTCTCTCTCATACCATCACTTATTGTTAGTTGTTATTAAGTTAACATTTTCAAATGAGTCCAAGTGCATTAAGACATAAATCTGTAAAACCACAGCTGAATGCCTTCATTTTCCTGAGTCAATTTTGTGTGGGGGGTCTGACCCAAGAATTCACTAAGTCTGGAAGGTCAAGTAGGAAACCGTAAAGACAACCATGCGAAAGGAGCTAAATTTGGTCAGTTTAAGGGAATTCTTTCTTCTTCCTCCCTCCCTTGGATTTTCCTGGTGTAACGGAATATTTTATTTTGAACATCTAAAAATACCCTTCCAAAACCACAGTAGTAGTTAGATTACTAAAATTTTAATTCATTTTCCAATCTGTCACCAGTTGGGAAACAGTAATTTAAGGGCTAGGCATGGAATCCTTAACTGCAACAGAAGTACTTATTAATTTGTAAAAAGAAAATGAGACCAAGAGTTGAAAAGAAAGACAACTCTGGAAATGAAAATAAACTTTTTACAGCCCTGGCCGGGTGGTTCAGTGGACTGGCGCGTCCTCCTGCACACCAAAAGGCTGTGAGTTCGATTACAGATCAGGGCACATTACCCAGGTTGCAGGTTAAATCCCTGTTGGGACGTGAACAGGAGACAATCAATCAATGTTTCTCTCACACTGATGTTTCTCTCTCTCTAAAATCAAAATAATATCCTCCGTTGTGGATTTGAAAGTATGTTTTGTTTTGGCTGATGTGCTCAGTGGTTAGAATGTCAGCCTGATCACCACAGGGTTGAAGGTTCTATTCCCCAGTCAAGGGCACATACCTGGGTTGTAGGTTAGATTCCCCCACCCCGTCAGGGTGTGTTCAGGAGGCAATCAATCGATGTATCTCTCTCACATCTATGTCTCTCTCTCCCCACTTCTCACTCTCTCTAGAAATATCAAAGGGAGATGTGTGTGTGTGTGTGTGTGTGTGTGTGTCATTATCCTCAGGTAAGTATTAACTACAATAACAAAAGAGAATATGTTTTATAGTTTTTGGCAAGATAAAATATTTTAACAACTTAATGGAAAACATGCATAATAGTTTATCCCTGTGAAGATTACAAAGATACAAACATGTTAATTTTTTTAAAATATATATTTTATTGATTTTTTTTACAGAGAGGAAGAGAGAGGGACAGAGAGTTAGAAACATCGATGAGAGAGAAACATCGATCAGTTGCCTCCTGCACACTCCCCACTGGGGACGTGCCCACAACCAAGACACATGCCCCCGACCGGAATCGAACCCGGGACCCCTCAGTCTGCAGGCCGACGCTCCATCCACTGAGCCAAACCGGTCTCGGCCATGTTAATTTTTAAATTTCATTATTTAAAAATAACATGTTTGTATCTTTGTAATCTACTACTACCACATAAGTACATGATATAATGTTATTGTACTTCAAAAAGGGACCCATGAGTATAAAGAAACATCAATGACACTATTCAAAAAGGGCAGATTGTCTGAATGCACCTATAGGGCATAGACTTCTAATTTGGATTTTCTGTATTAGATTGCTTTCAAATCAATCTCTAAAGTGTTAAAAGTCCTTAGTATTACTAGTACTCTTTCTCATTGCAATGCCTTTCAAATAGAGTAAAATGACTCTCACCCACTAGAAAAATATATATAATTTTCCATATGCACAGAATTGGAAAATATGGTTATTTACTGTGCAAAATATCCTTTACAAAATAGAACCTTAAGGGGAAAAAGATTATTATTGCAGGCTTTAACAGTACTGTGCAACTAAGACTACAAAATTTGTTTTGGCTATTTATTGATTCATTGATGACAGCCATTTTAAAAAATAAGTCTTTACTGTTGAAAGTATTACATATGTCCCCCCCCCCCCACTGCCTTCTTCTACCCCCTTGCCCTCAAGCCTTCACCACCCACTGTCTGTGTCCTCCAGTTATGCATATACACATGAGTTCATTGGTTGATCTCTTCCCCCCCCACTCCACCCTCCCATCAGCCTACAAATTTTAAAACAAAAATATCAGAGTGGCTGTTTGCTTCAGAAGAAATGGACAAAAATATGGTCCTTTGTTTTTATTCAAAAATTACAGATTCATGGGATTCTGAAACAAAGGAAACCTTTATAACTGATTCTAACTCCCTTGCTTTGCAGAGGGAAATGATCAGGCCTTGGCTGGGTAGCTCAGTTGGTGTGAGTGTTGTCAGCATACACCAAGATTGCAGTGTGATTTCCAGTCAGGGCACATACAAGACTCAACTGGAACAACAAACTGATCTTTTTCTCTAAAGTCAACTTTTTAAAAAATGACCAAAATTATAGTTAGCTGGTGGCAAAAATCAAGACTTAATATCCAGCCGAAACCGGTTTAGCTCAGTGGATAGAGCTTTGGCCTGCGGACTGAAAGGTCCCAGGTTTGATTCCAGTCAAGGGCATGTACCTTGTTTGCGGGCACATCCCCAGTAGGAGGTATGCAGGAGGCAGCTGATCGATGTTTCTAACTCTCCCTTTCTCTCCATTTTTCTCTGTAAAAAAATTAATGTATTTTTTTAAAAATTGAAATTACCAAATTTGCTTAAAAACAAGGTTAACTGTAAGTAATAAAATAAGTATTTGAATGATGAATTTAAATTAAGAGATTAGGCTTAACCTGTTTGGCTCAGTGAATAGAGCGTCAGCCTGCAGACTGAAAGGTCCCAGGTTCAATTTCGTCAAGTGCATGTACCTTGTCTGTGGGCACATCCCCAGCAGAGGATGTGCAGGAGGCAGCTGATCATGATGTTTCTCTCTCATTGATGTTTCTAACTATCCCTCTCCTTCCTCTCTGTAAAAAAATCAATAAAATATATTTTTTAAAAGAGAGAAATTAAAACAATTGGGCACACATTACGTTAATGTTTAAGGATTATTATTATTATTGCATTGATTTAATGCCAAAGTGATAAGCAAAACAAACAATAATTTTTACATCTATCTTTTTAACTCTTCTATTCAACAATCATCTACTTTGGCTATTTACTTATGGGATGCTATATATTTGGCTAACAGGTTGTGTTCTCTCTTGATAGTAACTTAAATTTTTTTCTATACCTCTATCCCTGAGTGTGAGATTTAAAGTGTGTAGCCTTCAGGTATAACATTCTAAAGCATAATACATAGGATATCCCTATAAAAGGATTTTAACGAATCAACTATAAAAAGATAAGCATTGGTTATCTTCTCTGCCAGGAAAAAAAAAATATGGCCAAGAAAAAGGGAACAATTTTTCACTTTTCATAATCATAACTAATTTAAAATTAGTTGCTATAAAATTTTCCTGCACTCACAAAAATTCTCAGAGATCAGGTGTCTGCTTACAATCATAAAATTATCGTCCTTTAAAAAGCATCTTTGGAAAAATAAAAAGTATTCTGAATATTGAGAATTAAAAATAATTTGATGTAAACGTTTTAAATATAAAAAGCCTGCTTTATTTTATCTATATCTTTGTATCTTCTTTATACCCGGCTTTATCTTTATCTTTATCTTTATGTGTATCTTCTATCTTTATCTTTATATTTTCTTTATCTATATCCTACTTCATCTTTATCTATAACTTCAGTGAATATTTAAATATTTTTAATAAATTAGCAATAAGTGAATTCTCCATAAAAGATCTAATATTTTATTGTTTTACTATTTGTAAATTAGGAGAGTAAAGAAATGACTTTAAGAAATACCCAGATTAAAAAAGAAAGAATGAAACCAATTTACACACACCAATTCCAGCCCTTTTCATTTGTATTCTAGCATGGAATGCTTCCCATAATAAAAGAGCAGCTTTTGGTTTACAAACACTTTAATCATGAACACTATACAAGGAGGGTTTCCCCCGTCCTCCTCTTCTTTCTTTTTAATCTTCTCAAAAATGTTTAGAAAGCTGTAACTGCCAGTTACATATCAATCAAGGTTAAATAGACATGCTTAATAAAGCAATAAATTTTATTATTTTAGTACCATGACTACAGATAAACTACGAATTACAATATAAATTATTTTAAGAATGCAATTTTAAAGCACATTCCACAAAAGAACTCTTTCCAACAGTCACACAACCTAAAAGTGAACAGCAAAATAAATGACACAAAGCTGGTTGCAATGGCAAAAGGCTATTCCCTACTCAAATCTTCAGTATTTGAGGGCCTTCAAGATTCCTGCTAAGTGCCAAATGTCTGTTCAGTAATTTTAATGACAGTGCCAACTTTTACAGTAGTACTTAATGTGAAAACACCAAAAAGTAAGTTTATTGGGTCTCTCTACATTAGGACAACATAAAGTAAAAACCCAATCTTGTCCACTAATAATGCTTTCTTCCTGTGATTAAGATAAACATGAAAGCACTGAGAGACCAATTCCTTAATTTTTCTTCACTCCTTCCTTGCATTGTAGTCATCCATGTTTACCTCCCCCAAACACTTCCTAACTTGACATTAGTGGATAAATCAAAACAAACATTTCCCCCATAACCAGAAAAAGAAATCAAGGAACAGATAAACTTAAGACCTGTAGGGAGCAATTTCACCCTCTGCACCGAGTTGGCAAGCGCTCTGAAACTTCTGTCTCACCGTCTTACAATTTCATCCTTCAAATGGAAATGCAGAAAAAACACCCAGCGAGAAGTACACTGAGCTGTGAGCGATCCCAGGTCAGCCTGAGTCCCTGCCAGAAAAGGGCCAGGTAACACCTCCTCCTCTTGTAGAAGTTTCTCTCTCAATCCCCGGGATGCCCCTCCCGGTGCAGCACTCCTGTGATCCCCGAGCAGCTCCAATGCCTCACCTCCCGGAGTAATCACGGCCCCACACGGGGACTCCTCTCTGCAGACGCTTTTCGGCTGTTTCCTTATGTCCTCGCCCGTTTCTCAATTGCATGACTATCAACCTCTATCTTCAGAGAAGTTCTTAGAGACAAACGGACTCGAAGGGGTTTCCTGCAATTTCTCGGACCTTCGTCCCAACCTCCAAGCCTGCACACACCTAAGAGTTCCCAGAAACAATGAGCCTCCAAAGCACAGACGAAACGGGAAAGAAGAGGAAGTATCAGAACAATACCCCGACCGAACGCGGCGGCGAAACCCCGTGGTCGTCTCCCGCACCCCCCAGCCTGCCACCCCCACTTCCCCGCCCTAGAGCCAAGGTCTCCCCCGAACTCGGACAAACGACCCCCTGGCCCATCACCTCCCCCCTCGCTTCCCGAACAAGGTGGTGGTGGGATCCGTGATGCTTTTTCTCCGGGGCGGAGGGAGATGAGCCAAGGGTTGTGCAAAGAACTGAGCGCCGAGGGATGCCGGGGGGAGGGGAGCAGGAGGGCGCCGGAGCAGATCCCCCCCGCCGGGGGCCCACCAGCGGCAGAGGCGGGAGGCGACCAGCTCGGAGGCCCGGGGGCGCCGGGCTGCGCCGGGCTTTGCGGCGCGAGGGTGGGGGAAGAAGTCTGGGAGGCCGGCGGCCGAGGGGGTGACGGCGCCAGGCAAAGGGAGGAGGCTCCGTGCGGAGCGAATTTCGGGGGCCCCGAGAGTCGGAATCGCCCTCCTCCCGCCGCCCTCGGCCCGCCAAGCGCGCACCTCAAACCTGCTCTTGGTCACCCCGTTCACGTCCCTCCTCATGAGGCCGGCGGGTGCGGCCGGGGCCGGCGCTGCGGCGAGCGGAGTGCAGAGCGAGGGGCCCCGGGCAGGCCCCGGAGTTCCGGGGCCGGGAGGAGGCCCGGGCGCGGCGGGCGGGGGCCGCCGGCGGCGAGAAAAGACCTCTGGGCTCCGGCTGGGCCTCCTCCACCTCCCGCGGCGCCAGCGGCGGCGGCTACTTCTCCGTCGCTCGCTCTTCTCTCTCCTCAGCCTCAACTTCAACCCAAAACAAAAACACTCGCCACCTGCCAGCAACGCGGCTGCTCATTGGCCGGCGCCGCCCGGGCCGCGGCGCGGCGTGGGGAGGGGGAGGGGGAGGAGCGCCCGGCGGCGCGGGACCACCCCTCCCCCCACCCGGCGCGGCGACGGCGGCGGCCCGGGAGCGGCCGGGGCGCGGGGCGGCGCCAGCCCGCTCTCCTCCCGGGCCCGCAAGCCCACCGCGAGCTGGAGAGGCAGGGAAGTGTCCGTGTGTCCGTGTGTCTGTCTGTGTGGGAGGGGCTGTGAGGCGGGTGCCGGTGCGCGCGTGATCGCGGGTCCGGGGGAGCGAGGAGAGCGGGGCCACTGCACGCAGCCCCGGAGCCCCCAGCTCTCCTCCACTCTGCGGGCATGGAGCACGCATCCACCACCGAGCACTTGAACGCTCTGCCCTGTTCCTCCCCAGCCCCCTTACGCCTGGTCGCTTCTCCCTCCCCACCCCCAATAGCCTGCGTTGCCATACACGTCCTTCCCGGCCACCCAGCTCCCTTCCCCTATCACTCACTGTCGCCTTGAACCCAAAGTGCAGCAGGCGGTCCCTGCTCGGAGCCATTTTCCTCTTTCGGGTTGTCGCTAGATTGGGACGGTGCTGTTGTTGCTGCCGCCGCCGCCGTAGCTACCGCCGCCGCCGCCTCCCCCGCCCCCGTGGATTGCATTACCCGGCGTTGCAGGGGAGCCCGGAGGGCCGCTGCGGGGCGTGGGTCTCCCTGTGCATGAGTCAGAAGGGCAGGGGGGTAATTGTGCTGCCCACTGCTCCGGGGGTATGCAGCGCGGCCGCACCTCGCACCTTGGGGTCTGGGGGGGATTCAGTGCTGGAGCGGGGTGACTATTCCTGTAGCTGGGGGAGGGGTGCACTTTGGTGGAAGTGGGGGCTGGCGAGGCAAAAGGGCCTTTGGCTTCTCCCCCTCTCCGCCACGACCGCCGCAGGCGCCCAATGGGCTCACTGCCTGCCCGTCCTCCAATCAGGGCTCTGGTTGGTGAGAACCTGACCCTGACGCCACTTTGGCGGGAGAAACAAGCGTGTCTGGACGAGTAGGCGGGGGCTCGTATCGAAAGGAAACTGACACACGTCTGACTCCTTAGGTTGTGTCATCGCGTTATTATTCTTTAGCAACTCCAGTCCTCAAGGTCCGGAAATTCATGATAGAATTTACATGAATTAAGAGTTTACCCTTGTCGAGGCCGGTTTGGCTCAGTGGATAGAGCGTCGGCCTGCGGACTGAGGGGTCCCGGGGTTCCATTCCGGTCAGGGGCGTGCGCCTTGGTTGTGGGCACATCCCCGGTGAGGGGTGTGCAGGAGGCAGCTGATCGATGATTCTCTCATCGATGTTTCTGGCTCTCTATCCCTCTCTCTTCCTCTCTGTAAATTATCAATAATAATAATAATAATAATAATAAAAATATATATGTATATATATATTTTTTTAAGTTTACCCTTAAAACAAGGACAAACCACAGAATCATGTGCCAAAGATAAAAACTATCAAATTTCAACAGATATGAGTTTGTTTTCATACCTCGTTTAATTCGCAGTTTTAGTGACCAACTTGTTATGAATCTCATTACGAGCTTACAAACAAATAGCGCTGGAGAATTGTAAAAAAACAAAAAACAAAAAACAAAAAAACATATTTTAGCTGGAAGGCTTATTACCAAACTCTTCAAGCACTTTTATTTTCATTATCCTTGAAAAGGCTTCTAAGCAAAAAACCTCAGCTTCAGAAACTCATTCTTAGGCCCACAAACCCAGATCTAGATGTTATATTCTCTCCCCTCACAGGTACTTTTAATGTTATTGCTTCACTTCAGCCTTTTAGTTATGGCTCACCTAAGAGCAGTTTTCTTCTAGCAAAAACTGATGAATTTGGTGACTAAAACCTGCAGAAAATAGTAAAACTGGCTCGAGCAGATATATCAAATGAAACTTTCACAGGTCTGTTTTCCTGTTTCAATTATCTTTTCCAGTTAACCTATTTCAAGTTACACTTACTAGAGGAATACTTTTACTTTTTGATTAAATTTTAATTGACCAAACTTTTAAAGATGAATACATGAACATTATTCAAAGGTTGAAAACTTAGTACACATAGGCATATTACTTTTTATCAAAGAAATTTATTTGCATGTAAATAATCAGGTTCTTTTGTAATGTTTTGGGGGGGAAATCCCAGGTTTTTGTCTTTCAAAAAAATGAAAATCCCCAAAGTATTTACAGAACAGCCATATACACAGAAAAATCAAAGATTTTAGAAAAGACCCTCCCAGCTGCTCCTGATGTACATTTTTAAAACTCAAAATTTAAAGCCCAGCTTTTACAGCTGAACCTGTTTCCCAACCTAGTTTCTCAGACGTTGAGCACTTCCTATCCCTCAAAAAGCTACCTTTAAGGGTAGAAATCATGGAGGCGGGGGTTGAGAAGAAGGGGGGAAAGGTAACACAATGGGATCGCCCAGGGACTGTGGACAATGAGTTTCTTATACTGGCATCTGCTTTAAGTAACTTGACTGAATACTGTATGACTCACCGACTCCCTGAAAGATTTCATTTTTGTTTTCTGAGAATTCATGATATTGCTGCACTAAATTTTTAGACGTAGGCCTTAAGAAAAAATCTTTCCAAGAGCTATCAACCTCAAGCCTGGTTTTGGCAATTACATCCTGCTTCATCCATCCACCCCCGATACTTATTTTAAAACGTACTGATTTTTGAACCTGAAATCCTCATGTACATCAGAGCAGGTTTTAACCAAGAACCCCTAACATGAAGCTAAAGACAGAAGAGAAATCAAGTCAAAGAATACATAAGACGCCAGCAGCAGAAAACAGGTAGAAGTTGACTTCATGTCCTTGCCGTCTTTTGAAACAGGAGAATGAGTACACCTAGACAGGAGGGAGGTGTCCCAGGCTTGGTTTATTCTGCCTCTTCTCCTCCACCCTGTGGAGAAATGCAGTGCTCCCTGGTTCTCAGGCAGGGTGAAGCAGTTTAGCCCCGGCTCCCTGTTAAGCAAGTTCAGATGCTGGGTCAGTGTGTGGGGTGTGCCCATCGACAATTCAGGGGCTTATCCTTCATCCAGATCCTAACTCGGGATCCTTTGATCTGGGATGAAGACAGAAAGAGAGAAAAAGCTTCCCAGTTTACTCATTTTGGTATTTGTTGGCTCTGCTTGGGGGAGCTGAGCCCCTGATACTATGCAGTACATTCCCCATAAGATCTTCCCCACCCAGAACAAAAATACCATATAACTTTTTTTTTCTTTTTTTTCTGCAGGAACCAATGGGACAGGATTCAAAACTAGGTGAGAAACTTGTGAGAAATCCAACCTGGTTGTATGTCTGAGAGGCTGCTACTGTATCAGCATCACAAGATAAAGCACTCTGGTATCACCTTGCCCATGTCCTCCTTAGTGTCACCCAAGACTTTTGACTGATACGGTAACGGATAACTTTTCTTGCTCCACTTTGCAATGTTTCGTTTCCTACTTCTTATTACCTTGGGACACAAAAGTGGCAGAGTTGTTGAGAGCTGATGACCAGAAAAGGGAGAACACTAGAGGAAATCAGAGACAGTCAGGAAAGAAGCCAAAGCTGATTTTCCAACTCTATGCTAACTCCAACCTGCAGAAAGAGCTGAATATAGAAATCTTCTTCAATATCTGATGAAGTCACTCCATTTATCACACACATACATAAATAAGTCACCTGGCTTTTCTTTTTTTAATCCAGAAGAGTTGTGCTGGGGACCATGCCCCGTCCTGCTGATACAGGTCCTGAATGGAATCATCAGGAATGGCACAGTGCAGGTGTCAAAAATCAAAGTAAGGCCGCAGAATTTTGAGAGGACCCTCCAAATACTGAGAACTTGTGTTGCACTCAAGTGGTCTCCTGGATTATTATATTTGTGAGAAGGGCTTCTTATTGATGTCCCCCAGAATCCAGACTCAGACCTATTCCTCCAAAAAGGTCCAATTGGGTTGCTACACAGTAGCAAGGGTTTATCTTCATGCCCACCTAGCATTCCAGGCTCCCTTACTTCAAGTGAGCTTGAAATTGTTTTAAGTGAACTATGGCTGCACTTTTTTTTTTTTAATTTTTTTTTTTTTTTTACTGTTTTATCTAAGGGAGCATGAGTGATTCAAGTCTGGACTCCTTCTTGTGAGAAAGGAGCCCAGCTCTCAGGAATGGCATCTGTTCTCCTACAAACAAAATGCTGGGGTGTAGACTTTTGGCACATTGTGGATATAGGAGAACTGTTAATTCTGCAATGGTTTTCATGCCACTGGGTCAGGGAAGCTGTCCCACATGAAACCTTACTGCTTCTGAAAACATGTTTACAACCCCAAAAGCCAGCCAGCTTTTTTTTGTAAAGGAAAGGGAGACTATAAATCACTACCTCCATAGGGAGGTGACTCCTAATATTCCAATGTTGTCTGAATCCCATGAAAAATCTAACACAGAAAATACCATTTTGGTTTTTCTCCTTAACTTCAAAGATTGGCTCTAATTTGCTTGGGCCTCATGCTAATGTACCAGCACAAGCTACAAGCTCCCTACAACCAAATAAGCCTTGCTCTTCTCTACGTCCTATCATTTTGAACCCTGAACCTCATAGAATTAGAAAGGAATACTGTATAAAAAGATAAAGGGTTAAAATATTACAAATAAATAGCTAAAATTACCTTCCCTCCCCCAAACACTCCTAAGAAACAGACACAAAACATTACTTAAGTGTCCAAAGTAACCAAAGTCCTTCATTTGCCCATGTCTCAAATGGACAGCTACCCAAAGGTCAACACCTTCATGCAAATGCATCAAGGGATGTATTGCTTTTTCACTTTCTGCCCAGCCCTTCGCATACATGCACTAAAATTGGGTTTAAAACATGGCCTAAAAATGGAAAAGGGAGAAAAATATATATGAATATTTCCCACAAAACTGTTTTCCACCCTTCCCTCTCCCTGTGCCCCACCCACCCAGCTCCATTTTATAAGCAAGTATTTTAACTTTTTTTTTCCTGGCAAAGGAACAGTGATTCTTAATAATCAAACCCATGATCTTTTTAGTAGGGTATGGCTATACTTTTCTAAATTCACCCAGCTCAGTATCAAGGATATGTCATTTAACATTCTTAAACACCACCTGTCCGACTCACCCCTGATGGTGGTTTGCCTATAAACTTATTAGTTTCACTCTGGCCATGTTTTTTTGTCTTAAAAAGTAAGGTTCCTAATTGCCAATCAAGGCCACATCCATAAGATCATCATCTTCCTCCCCCATAATAAAGTCAGGGCTGAGCCTTGAGGGCCTATCGGTAGATAAGATTGTGTTACTTGTCATGGACAAGGACTGGTCTGAAGAAATGGGTGATTTAGACCAACTCTCTGGTTTGATGCTATGAGACTTTTTCTTATCTCGGTCTTTGTCCCGATCTTTGTCTTTTACTTTCTTCTTTTCTTTTTTGTGCTTCTTATGCTTCTCTGTGCTGTACTCTGGAAGTGGTCGGATACCATCATCTGAGCAGGGACTGTTCTGATAAGATTTCTCTGCTATGGAGGAGCCTGACTCACTCTCACTATCCAGATTCTGAGGGGTATATGCTGGTGATTTACTATGGCTGGGAGAGCCACGCTCATGCTTTGGAGTGGAACCACTGATGAGGGGAGAGCCATAGTTTTTGGAAGAGGCCATCTGAGGCCTGAGCCCCTCTCCACTACTTTCCCCAGGTTTCTGCAAAGTCACTTTGGCTTTAATGCTAGGGGAACCCCCATCATGCTTGCTGATGATAATTTTTGCCACACCTGTGCTCCCCACATTTTTTGACTCTGAAGTCTTCTTAGATGAATCCACTGAGCCCCCCGAGGTGGAAACCTTTGATTTATCTTTATCACTTTTCTCACGCTTGCCCTGAAACTCTCCTCCTGACATGTTATGTTTGGAGGACATAGGATGGCTAGAATTTGTGCTCACCCCCACCTGGCCATCCACTGGCTCTTCACCTCCAGGGCCACTGGTGACAACCCCATGCTTCAGTTTATCTATGACCGCTGTTAAGGACGGCTTCTTATTTCTGCTGGGAGATTTCCCTTTGGAACTCCCATGCTGGTTCTGAGAGGATGACATGGAAGAGCCACTTGAGGAAAAGGAAGAAGATGCTGTACAAGAATTAGATGATGGGGGAGTTTTCAAAGAGCCTGAGGATCCTAACCCTGAAGACTTCATGCTACTGCTTGAACCAGTTCCAGACATATGAGAACCACTAGAACCTGAACTGATAGGGGACTTGGCTTTAGAGGATGGGGGAGTCCCAGGAACGGATTTCATTGGAGAGGCAAGCTTATCAGAGCCTCCCGGGGGCCTGGAATGAGAAGGGGATATGTTTGGTTTACTTAAAGGATTCATAAGTGAGGATGGCTTCCCTTGAAGTTTCATCTTGGTGCTGCCAGAGCCACTGCTCAGCCCATGCTTGGTAATGGGAGAGGAGCCTGGCTTTCCACCAGACTGGGATGAATTTTTGGACTGGCTAGACCCAGAAGACCCCTGACTAGAATATATACTGCTACTTAACTTGGAACTTGATGAACCTTCTGACTTACTGCTTTTCATCTTGCCTGAGTTGGAAGCAGATGAGGAAGAGGAGGAAGAATGGCTATGGTGGCTTTTACTGCCTGAGGAAGACACAGAACCACTGCTGGTATACTGACTGTGAGAAGAGGGCTTGCCCACCATCACGGTTCCCTTAGGAATCTGAATGGTGATTTTGGGAATGGGTGGTGTGGCAACACCTGGGGGAGTCTGAGATCTTCCTGAACTGCCTGGAGATTTGGATCCACCTGTACTTGTAGGTGGGGTGAAAGGTCGGTTAGAACTATGAGACGGAGACTTTCCCTCAGTGTCTGCCTTCTTCCGCTTTGTAGGCTTATCTTTGCTTTTGCCATCATTAGAAGGGGTCCGACTGCGCTTTCCTGGTTTGCTATCTAATCCTGACCCTGACAGACTATTACTGGTGCCACTGCCTTCTTTTACTCGCTTTTGAGTCTTGTCTTTCCCTAAGTCTCCAGTGGCTAATAAAGGACTCTGGCTACCACTGTGATGCTCCATAAGATCTGCAGAACCCAAAGCCTTACCAGCCACTGCTATAATACTGAAATCAACTGTGTCAGCCTGGCTATTGCCTTTAAACTTAGTCTCCCCATTATCACCTCCGAGCATTGGTACCCCCAAAGTATTTAATGCCTGAGATGTAAATCCTTTGAAATCATCATTATCTCCACTTTGGCTGCTTTCATCAAAGTATTCTTCCCCAAAACCACTTTGGCTCTGGCTGTTCAACAAATCAGGATTGAAATCTACTCCATCAGGAAAAAAATGATTGGTAGGAGAGTCACTACTAGGGCTTCCAGCAGCATCTGCAATAAGGTCAGCTGGATCAGTGTATGGATTTTCATTATTATTGGTTTGAAAGACATCGGGGTCAAAGAGGGCACTCTGAGAATGCCCAGAGCTTGAAGAATCTCGAATAGGGGTGCCAATGGGTGGGCAATCGTCACTAGTGCTGGGAAGCTTAGAGGCTTCTTCTGCAATGTCTGAAAGGATATCAGTAACATCTGGGCCAATGCTGTCTGAACTGGATAGTCGGACCATCCTTTGAATACTGGGTTGGGGGTGAGGTACTGGTTGTGGGTAAGTTGTTGGGGGAGTACTACACTGGCTTGGAGCTGGAGTGATGTGTGGTGTATCCAGCGTGTCAGCTGTCATATTGACATCAAAGATAGGGTTTTGAGAGTCAACATCCATTGAAAATAGCTCCCTCTGAAAGTCATCTTCAGTCTGGTGCTTGGGTTTTTCAGGTAGTAACCTTGATGACTTCTTCTTCTTCGTCTTGTTGCTTCCCGAGCACATTTCCATCCGGGGTGAGCCGGAAGAGGAGTTCTGCCTTTCTAAAGGACTGCATCCGTAAAGGGTTGAAAAATCCTGGGCAGGATTATCTTTAAGAAGGTTCATGAGCATCGGGTGATTCTTGGTGTTGCCGGCCATCGAAGAGACAGGTGGCGGCGTGTGATGAGGAGGGGTCGGACTCGAGCCAATGGTAGACCCCCCGTTCCCTGTGATTTGCAACAAACTGGTAAGAATTGGGTTCTGAGACACCTTGCTGAAGTCCTCCCCATGGCCCACCGACTCATGCCGATCTTTGATGCTCATGCTCATATTAAACAAGGTGGTAATGGGACCCCCCGGAAAGGTGTTGGTTGGTGTAGTGGTACCACTCATTGGGTTGTTGCCTGTGGTCATGCCATACCCTGGGCTGCTAGCCGGGGGCAGGTTCTTTTTCACCATGTCTTCAACTGTCTCTGCAATGAGGGACAGTGCTGGGGTGTCAGCCTGAATGGTTTCAGCCTTCCTCCGAATAGCCCTCATCGTCACAGGGATGGACATACATCTGTAAGATAAGATGGAAAAAGACAAAATTAGCATTACACTAGCTGCTGAATGAAACCAAGTTTTCATTAGAGAAAAGCAGCTTTAATTTTTCCTGAGATTTAGATATGTCCTCAGAGGTTTGCAGCAATTTGCAGGTAAGACAAATAACCCCAAAAGCAGGACCAGTTCTGTGAAATGCCAGAGCTTTGGGTAAATTAAAGAGAATATGGACCAGTAGGCAATCATCAATTTCTTTTGAAGCATCACCAAAAACAAACTAACCATAAACAAGAATCCAAAGAATTAGATATTATAATTAACTAAAATGGTAATCAGTAACAAAATGCCTTCCTTCTGGAGCTTGACATGTGATTAATGGGATACATAACTTCTCTTAATCAACCACTAGAAAAAATCTCTTTACCCATTGAAGTTCTAAACCTTAATGGCTTAGATCACTCCAAAACAATACTGGTATGAAATCTTGTTTATTTTAAAGCAAAGCACTTTCTATCTTATAAATTTATATTTATAAACCTATGTTTGAAAACATTTGCTCTAGAACATGTCAGCAACCTTTCTTAAGGTCCAGTTAATAACAATTTAGACTTTTGAAGATCGTATGGTTTCTGTCTAACTACCCTACCATCTTAGCTGCAAACCACCATAGACAATATGTAAATGAACAGATATGGCTCTGTTCCAAAATAATTTATTTACAAAAGGGCCCACTGGTATCTTTTCAAGAAAAATCTCAAAATTACAGTGTTTCTGAAAAGTTGACTGGCTTAAGTATCTTCCCACATACTGTCACTGACACGTTACAAAGAGGATAAGTAAAAAAAGACCTACAACCCTAACCAGCTTGGTTCAGTGTCAGCCTGCAGACTCAAGGGTCCCAGATTCCATTCCGGTCAAGGGCCTGTACTTTGGTTGCAGGCCATCCCTGGTGGGAGGTGCTTGATGTTTGATATTTCTCTCTCAACAATGTTTTAATTCTCTGTTCCTCTCCGTAAAAAATCAATAATAATAATAATAATAATAATAATAATAATTATATATATATATATATATATATATATATTTTTTTTTTTTTTTTTTTTTTTTAAAGACCTACATCTTATTTCAGCTCTCTTCCTCCTACAAGAACTCTAAAGCCAGGCCTGAAGTTACCTCATATCCTGTTACTCTCATAATGATATTTAAAAACCAAAGCTCATATTGCTTTAGAATTGAAAGCAGAGGAGAGTGAATTCAAGGCAGTAACTAAATGTTTTCCTTCTAAATTTCTAATTCACTCTAATACTGAAAAAAACATTACTATACATCTCTTTCTGGGACTCTGATCGAAAAGGGCCAGTGCTACCTTTGAACAACTTTGGCAATGAAGTCATCTGTGCAGATGAGTGCATCTGACAGCCCCTTGTAGAGTTTACAGCTCACATGTGTTGAGTCCTGCACATCCATTACCACTGAAAGACAAAATATAAGAAGCATTTGAGTTAGATTCAGCTCCTGAATTTTCAAGAAGAGATGAAGGAACCTAACTGCTGCCCTGGGAGAGATGGCAGTGACCCATACAACTCACCACACACCAGGGAGTCATTCACGGGGTGTTGAAAAGATACACTGAAGCGGGACTCTGAGAGGGGACACACTTCAAATTGAAGGAGCCCAGGAGAATCTAAAAGGCAAAGAAAACATCATAAAATAATCAGTAAATATAAGACTTGAAACAAGTAAATAATCCCTAAGGGTAAAGAATGAAATTTTTTCTTTCCCTTGGAAACTACACCTGTATCATTCACAGGGAATAAAATGCATTTGCCAGTTTATGTTATAAATACTCCGAAACAAAGAACTAAATTTCAGTTTTCTAAAATGAAGGCATTTAATCCCTAAATTGTTAAAGACCTTGAAAGATATAAACACTCTCTTAAAAGTGAATTCTGAATATAAATGTGGCCAAGAGGAGTTTCTCATTCTGTGTGATAAGCAGACATCCAGAACCACTGCCATAAACCCTGCTTTCTATCAGTGTTTGCAGCTGTTTGCTGTGCAACCCATAATCTGGTGAGCAAGGATATAGGGCTACAATTTAAAATGATATAGTTATACCAAATAGGCACATATCTGTCATCATATGTTCTTAAACATGTTGGCAGCCCAGAATCAAGGATCACATACTTTCTTGGCAAAAAGCATCTCTGTAGGACTAACTTCATAACTACAATACAAAAACTCATTTTTAGGTGCCCTGAAGCTATTTGAAGAACTCTCCTAGGATTCTAATACATGAAATAGAAGGTCCATAGGCATACTTGCTTATGCTCTCTAAAATTTCTCATTTCTAAAGCAGTTCTTATTCCCATAAAAAAAATCTCCTGATTTACCTTCCCTGTTTCTTCTTGCCTAGCATTTGCACTGATACATCTCTTTCACTGAAGTGTTTTACAACTAAGGTAAAAAGTAACTGCGGCCAAGACCAGTTTGGCTCAATGGATAGAGCATTGGCTTGGGGACTGAAGGGTCCCGGGTTCAATTCCGGGCATATCCGCAGTAGGGGGTGTGTAAGAGGCAGCTGATTGATGACTCTCTCTCATCGATGTTTCTAACTATCTCTCTCCCTTCCTCTCTGTACAAAATCAATAAAATATATTAAAAAAAAAAAAAAAAAGTAACTGCGGTTAACTAAAGCAGCCAAAATTCATATCAAAGCTTCTAATAGCTGTTTGGAAAACACAAGCATTCCAGAATCCTGGGAGAAAAAGACACAGGTTTCATCCTTTTTTAAACTATATGATTAAGTTCTCCAATGAATGGAGGGAGTAAATATACTCAGTTCTTTTAGTCCTTAGTATATTTCCTCCCTCCATTCTAAAATTCAGATATCAAGAAGTACTTTCTTCCAACAGCATCTCAAGTTCTACTTTATATTCAACTGCAGGGTTCAGGCCTAGCTAACCAATGACATCACTGTATGCAGAGAAAAACCAAGTCCATTGCAAACACTACCCCCTCTTCCCCCAAATAACCCACAGAGGTTTCCGTATGCCAATTTATAGATCGGTTCCATCAAATTATTTGTGGAGCTTCAACTAGATTCCCAACACCTCCCACTGAGGTTCTAATTCAGTTCATGTGGATATGGTAACCAAATATCTGTCTTTTTAGAAGTTCCATAGGTAATACAATGGGCTACCAAATTAGAAAATCACTGGAGTGATCAGTTTCCATTTATTAGTAAGGATATCAAAAGGAAACACAGTACCTTCTTTCAGAATAGTTCTTTTGACACAGCTTCCAATTAGGGTATTATAGGCCACTTGGTGTCTGATTAGATTTAGGATAAGAGGAACTCGGCCAGGGTGCTGAAAGGTGATTTTGCTAACAAGGGTTCCCTGTAGACTTCTGCCATCTGGAAGAGGAGCATCCTTGTTAAGGAAATAGCAGTGCTGCTGACCTGGAAGAGCCTAGGCAAAAAGATCAAAGGAAATGAATGCTATTTACTCACACATTATACTCCATCCGCAACTATCCTAAAAAATAACCTACACCTCAAAACTCAGTGAGTAATAGAACTCCACTGAATTCTTTGGTTAGCTGATGTTATAAAGGCTAATTACCCACTTGGCTGAATAAAACCCTTTTTTGTAAATGTTCTGCTAGTGGTTTCCTAGCCTAGCTAACATGAAAATTACCTCAGAAATCTGTATAATCTGTATTTTTAATAAAATACTCTATATATACTTATAATGCATCAGAATTTGGGAACTACTACTTTAGACTATCATCAAACATTCCAATAAATTCAAGTGAAAATGAGGTTTTGAAACTTTCCTTAATTTATTCACTCCAGCATTTCTTTTTAAAAAAAAATATATTTTCATTGATTTTTAGAGAGAAAAGAGGGAAGAAGGGAGAGGAAAGGAGGAAGGGAGGGAGAGAGAGAGAGACAGACAGACAGACAGACAGACGTCAACTGACTGTCTCCTACCAGGGGTCAAGCTTGCAACTCTG
Organism: Pipistrellus kuhlii; assembly: GCF_014108245.1. Classification (NCBI taxonomy): domain Eukaryota; kingdom Metazoa; phylum Chordata; class Mammalia; order Chiroptera; family Vespertilionidae; genus Pipistrellus; species Pipistrellus kuhlii. The sequence goes on along the minus strand of NW_023425537.1, from coordinate 4,589,976 downwards.
GCATGTGCCCTGACTGGGAATAAAACCAGCGACCTTTCAGAGCAAGGGAAAATGCCCAACCAACTGAGGCACACTAGCCAGGGCATTCAAGCACTTTCTTCCCTGTATGCATCTGAATAAATGACCTTTCCAGATTATAAGCTCATGGCACTTGAAAATTTAATAAGAATATTTAACACCTATTTATATGCTTATAAAAATCCAAATACCACTAAGGAACTTTCATCTGAAATCTCAATAATGAAATGTATGTTCTTTCCTGACTTAGAAGCTTATGCTCTTGGAAAACCAAGATGGCGGCCTAGGTAAGTGCCTAACTGCCACCTCGCACAACAATTTCAAAATAACAACTAAGAGACAGAGCAGACATCATCCAAAATCACAGGGAAAAAACACACAAAAAAACCCACAAAATCACAGGAAAGCTGGCTGAGTGTGAAATCTACAACTAGCATGAAGGAGAGAGGCTCACGGGTCAGGGGAGCCACAAAGCGCTGAGGTAGAGAGATGTTCGTGCAGAGAGGAAGGGCGGCTGAGTGTCTGGCTGGCAGGAGGGGAAAGGAAGCCCCTGACTACACTGAACCCCAGCCACGGCCGAAACCTGGTGGACCCAGGCTCATGTGGGTGAAGTCTGGACTGTAGAGAAAGGCACCTGGAGACTCAGAGACTGGGAGACTCGGGGGAGCTAGGAGTCGCAGAGGGCAGGGTCTAGAGGCGGTGCACTAGGGAGTGTGTGCAGAGAGGTCTGACCGTGGGTTGCTGCGGCCTCTCCATAGCGGGAGGAGTCAGAAGCTCCTGACTGCACTGAATCCCCAGTTTGACTGCACTGAGCACTGAAACCCAGTTCCAGGCAAGCCCCTGGGACACCTACTCTCTTTACAAGGGGAATCTGGACTGTCAGGTGGAAACTCAGGGGATGTGTGGAAGGCAGAGGTCTGAGGCGCATGCACAAGGGCAGGATTGATGGGAAGCCAAGACTGGTGGCTCAGCCCTGAGACTCCACCCTATCCAAGCTGAGCTCAGAGGCTTTTGCAATTTTGCAAGTCTGATCCTATAAGACTGTCTCCAATACAGAAAGTATCCCAGAGTAGACACAGCTGATACTCACATCCAATGGGCCTGGAGGTCAATTCCTCCCAGTGATACCAACAACAATCAAGACTTAACTACAATAAGGCTATACACGCAGTACACAAAGGAGAAGACCAAGAGTGCCTACCTCAGGTAACTGGGGAGGCTGACCCACTGGGCCATATAGGACACCAAGCACACAAAGCCACCCTACCAACTCGGAATCAGCAAAAAATGTCGAGAAAAGGAAACAGATCTCAAACGAAAGCAATGGAGGAAAACAAAAGGCTGGATATAGAGTTCAAAACCACAGTTATAAGATTTTTCAAGAATTTTCTAGAAAAGGCCGATAAATTTAATGAGACCCTTGAGGATATAAAAAAGGACCAACTAGCCGAAACTGGTTTGGCTCAGTGGATAGAGCGTCGGCCTGCAGACTGAAAGGTCCCAGGTTCGATTCCGGTCAAGGGCATGTACCTTGGTTGCGGGCACATCCCCTGTGGGGGGTGTGCAGGAGGCAGCTGATCGATGATTCTCTCTCATCGATGTTTCTAACTATCCCTCTCTCTTCCTCTCTGTAAAAAATCAATAAAATATTTTAAAAAAAGGACCAACTAGAGATTAAAATACACTGACTGAAATAAAAAATATTATACAGAGACCCAAGAGCAGACTAGAGAAACACAAGAATCAAGTCAAAGATTTGAAATAAAGAGGCAAAGAACACTCCTCCGGAGAAGCAAGAAGAGAAGAGAATCCAGAAAGTTGAAGATAGTGTAAGGAGCCTCTGGGACAACTTCAAGCATACCAACATCAGAATTATGGGGGTGCCAGAAGGAGAAAGAGAGCAAGATACTGAAAACCTATTTGAAGAAATAATGTCAGAAAAGTTTCCCCACCTGGTGAAAGAAATAGACTTACAAGTCCAGGAAGCACACAGAACCCCAAACAAAAGGAATCCAAAGAGGACCATACCAAGACACATCATAATTAAAATGCCAAGGGCAAAAGACAAAGAGAGAATCTTATAAGCAGCAAGAGAAAAACAGTTAGTTACCTATAAGGGAGCACCCATAGATTATCAGCTGATTTATTTTTTTATTTTTTATTTTATTTTATTGAGTTTTTACAGAGAGGAAGGGAGAGGAATAGAGAGTTAGAAACATCGATGAGAGAGAAACATCGTCCAGCTGCCTCTCGCACACCCCCTACTGGGGATGTGCCTGCAACCAAGGTACATGCCCTTGACCAGAATTGAACCTGGGACCTTTCAGTCCGCAGGCCGATGCTCTATCCACTGAGCCAAACCGGTTTCGGCTATCAGCTGATTTTTCAACAGAAACTATGCAGGCCAGACAGAAGTGGCAAGAAATATTCAAAGTGATGAATAGTGAGAACCTACAACCAAGTTTACTCTACCCAGCCGAGTCCGGTTTGGCTGAGTGGATAGAGGATCGGCCTGCGGACTCAAAGGTCCCAGGTTCAATTCCAGTCAAGGGCATGTACCTTGGTTGCGGGCACATCCCAGTAGGGAGTGTGCAAGAGGCAGCTGATCAATGAATCTCTCTCATTGATGTTTCTAACTCTCTATTCCTCTTTCTTCCTCTCTGTAAAAAATCAATAAAATATATTTTTTTAAAAAAGAAAAAAAAAAAGAAAAAGTTTACCCAGCAAAGTTAGCATTCAGAATTAAAGGGCAGATAAAGCACTTCACAGATAAGAAAAAGCTAAAAGAGTTCACCAGCAAACCAGTATTATATGAAATGATGAAATATATATATATATTTATATATATATTTTTTTTTACTTACTTCATTTTATTTTTATTTTATTTTATTTTTAAAATATATTTTATTGATTTTTAACAGAGAGAAAGGGAGAGAGATAGAGAGCTAGAAATATTGATGAAAGAGAAACATCGACCAGCTGCCTCTTGCACACCCCACCCGCAACCAATGTACATGCCCTCGACCAGAATCAAACCTGGGACCTTTCAGTCCGCAGACCGACACTCTACCACTGAGCCAAACTGGCTTTGGCTGAAATATATTCTTTAAGAAGAAGAAAAGGTAAAAATTATGATAAACAAATACATATATATCAGCAAGTGAATCTAAAAATCAAGTGAATTAAAAATCTGAAGAACAAAATAAACTGGTGAATATAATAGAATCAGGGGCAAAGAAAGGGAGTAGATTGATAATTATCAGGGGGGAAGGGGTGTGACAGGTGCAGGAAGAGACTGGACTAAAATGGTACACATATGGATGAGGACAATGGGGGAAGGAGGTAAGGGCAGAGGGTGGAAGGGAACTATGGGGGGGGGGAAGGAGAAACAATTGTATTTTTTGAAATTGTTGTGCAAGGCTGCAGTTAGGCATTTACCTATGCCGCCATCTTGGTTTCTCCAAAAAGGAGAAACAATTGTAATAATCTGAGCAATAAAGATTTATTAAGTTACAAAAAAAAAAAAACAAGAAGAAACTTATGCTCTTTCTTCAGTGTGTTCCAGAGATTTCTGTAATTTCCTGCCTGACTGAGGAAATACGATATGATCCAGCAGTCCAAAAGAATACTTAACCTCAGTAATCCTATAAAGGAAGATTCTCATTTGGGGTCCAAACATAACCTACAACAGCCCACAGAGTCTTACTTACAGCATAAAATCGCATGTTGTGTTTCAAAGGTATGGGGTCAGGGTCCTTTGACAGCTCAAACTGAGTGATCAGTTCATAGAGGGGTATATAAGTTGGTTGAGTTTCAAACAATGGAATTCCTGGGGGGAGGGGGGAAAGGACCAATATAACGATCACAATAAGATCAAAAAGTTGACAGCTCAGTTTTCCCTTCATGACTTCTACTTCATTTGTCCATTTATTCAAAAAGTACTTCAGTACCAAGTACCAATAACATCTATACCCATCAATACTTTTTTGAGGCCTACAAGACCAAAAGAGGTCTAAGTTAATCTGAAATTGAAACTTGTTTTTTCATACTTATAACAAGATTAGCTACTGTTACTTATAACTCACCTGTGCAATTCTGAAGTTTCTGAACAAATGCTCTAGATACTGGGATTGGCTGGGGAAATTTCAAGAAGAAACACGCAGGAAGATCAACACTATTGGCACTGGTGATTGCGGAAAAAGATGGGGTCCTTCAAACAAAAGAAGAGGTAGGGTTCTGACTTGATATGAAAATGAAAAATATAAACACCCATTCTTAGACATGTCTACTTCATACAAACACATACTCAGAATGCCTATCAAAACTTTCTTCCCCCAATTCTGAAGCATCCTATTTGTTAACCCTTAAGTATATAATCAAATATCTACCCTGAAGCATGTTCTCTAGTTATTGGTCCAATGTAACTCCAAACTAACCTAAGTCCCATGAGAGAAAAAGGAGCAATCATTTAAAAAGAGGAATTAGCACAGTTGTCTTCTTTCTCTCTTAGGATAGAGAATGTGTTCCATGAGCAAACTTCAGAGGAACATAAAAATAAACATTGAAAAAAAAAATTAAATGGGTAAAACAAAAAGCCAATCTCTAGAAAGTCAAGTGAGGGAAGAGCCAAGTGAAACTGGCTTAAAACTGGGCTTGATGGTAAAAAATGGACTTGGCTACCCTAGGATTAATTATAGTTAACTTACCATTTGTTGTCAACTGGGTGTGACCCCATAATTAATGGTGCAATTGGGAGTTTATACATAGCAGATGTTCCTTCAATTGTCACTGATGCATTCATGCCCAAAGATCGAGGAACTGGGAAGTGAGGGAAAAAAAGGATATTTTCCAAACTAACACAAATTATAAGGACTCTACCATTAAGAAAACAAAAACAGGCTAACTTCTGCATGATTTGTCAGACCTATTTTGTTTAACAGATGCTGTAATACCGATATAACTTAGAAATGCTAGAAGTTACCTTTCTAACCAACCAGTGTTTCTGTCAGTAAATAAAATAAAATACAGGAAATAATGCAGTCCAAGGAAAAAATTTTTAAAGCTCATTACTGATATTTGCTTATTTTCTCCAACTTTAGAATGTATTTAAATAGAATTATGATTATAGGATAATCAAAGATTGAAGTTATAACGGGATCAAATGAAGTATTAGGCCATTTCTCATTTTGTTTTAGTGTATTAAAGTGCAAATAGAAAACAACATCTATTATTGTAATTCTTTAGTAAGATGGCCAATTTCTTCACCATTAAAGTGACGATTAAAGGGGATTATTTCAAGTCAGGGTGGTTTATATGCTTTAATTCACTCATTTACTTATTCACATATATATATATATATTTATATATGAAGATATGTACGCATGTGTGTGTATGACTGTATCAGGTGCAAACTTTAACAGGGATAGCAAACTTATTACGAGTAGCAAACCACAAAGTACAAGCACAGGCATTCAAACTTAAAAAATTTTTTTTAAACACGACAAAAACCTTCAGTTGCTTAAAGTCTTACCATTATTTTCATGCAAAATGATGGGAGATGTAGTCTTATCATCCAGCAGGTCAGAAGGAGAAGCATAGTACTTCAAATTCATTAAATGACCTATGAAAAGTAAAACTTATCACTACATCTTTACTAGGTAAATTAAGATAAAGAAAAATATTCCCATTTTTATAAACCTATATACAGGAAATAGTTTCACAGATATGAAGACTCATGCTCTAAAGCAGCTTATGAAATACGACAGAAGCATAAGTATTGATTCTAGTGGCAACAACTTACTTCACGATTAAAAATATAAAATGTAGGGAAGATAGGTGTTAATACCTTAGAAATGACTAATAATTTTCTCCCTCTGCTTATAAACCCAAGGTGAAATTTTAAAAATATATATATTTTTTTATTGATTTCAGAGGAAGGGAGAGGAGGAGAGAGATAGAAACATCAATGACGAAAAAGAATCATCATTCAGCTGCCTCCTGTATGCCCCCCCCCTGAGGATCAAGCCCGAAACCTGGGCATGCACCTGGCCAGGAATAGAATTGTGACCTCCCAGTTCATACCACTGAGCCAAGCAGCCTGGCCCAAGGTGAAATTTTAAGTAATGACTCCTCAATGAAAAATCAGACATTTTTCTAAATAAGCAAAATAGGATCACATACCCCCACTTCTTGGCGTGAGATAGCCAACACTTCCATGAAGAATCTTATCTAAGGGACCAGCGTTGGTTGCTTTCCTGCAAAACAAATTACCTATGTTTGCTTATATTTAAAGCCTGCAGGTATCAGTACACATTGTGAAAATGACTTCAGCTCTTAAAAGCCATAAAATTAATGACTCTATCCTGTACTTGGGCATATAACAATTGTACTTCACTTTCAAAGTGAAAGAATTATTTCCAAGTAAACAGCAATATATAGTGTGGCAAACAAAAATTACAACTAGACTATTATTTATTAGATGGGAGGACAGGTTTGACAAGACTTCAGATAAAACTCAGGGAATACCAACCAAAAACTTAGGGATACTGACAGTCAGAAAATGGAATGCAATCATCATTTGGGAAGTGAAAGGAGATGGACAAGATGTAAAATATAGATAAAATACAGATGTATAGTAATATACATCTATCCTATATACAGGGTGGGGCAACAGTATGTTAACAGTTTGAGTACGAAAAACAAAAGTTTATTCTTGTATTATTTAACATCCAAACAACTGTAAGCCTTCTTTTGCCCAACTCCATATAATAAGACCTTGGTAATGCCCTATATAAAAAAGAATGCCCTATATTTAAGAATTGGGTACTCAAAAGGGTCATATAGAATTGACACCTTAGTCAGTCTTACCAATACATAACTGCCATTTTAGATAGATCCTGTTCTAAGGACTGGAGAGCCAAGTACATTTTAGTCTTTAGTTTGCTAGAAAGTAAAGAAAACAAGAGATAAATTATTAAAATACACACACACACAAATACACACACACCCCACACACATTCTCCCTCTCTCTTTTTCTCTCTCTAATACAGAAAGTCTAAAGGGCAAGTCTATATTGAAGGCAACTAAAATATCCATTATATATTAAAAAAAAAAACTTCTAAAATTTTTTTCTTTTTTTAAATCCATAGTGAGGCCCAGCTGGCCTGGCTCAGAGGTTGAGCATAGACCTATGAGCCAGTAACTCACTGTTTGATTCCCAGTTGGGGCTCATGCCCAGGTGTGAGCTTAGTCCCCAGCACAGGGCGTGCAGGAGGCAGCCAATCAATTATTTTCTCTCATCATTGGTGTTTCTATCTCTCTCCCTTATCTCTGGAATCAATAAAAATATATTTTTAAAAATAATAAAAAAATAAAAATCTATAGTGATATTCCTAGTGCCAAAAGTTCAACTCAATGGATATACCCGAATATCCATGCATTTGTGCTCTCTTTTGAATGGTGCTTGAAGTAAAACAGCCCAGCCTTTGTAAGTCCATCTATCTTGTTCTTTGGGCATTCTATCTTTGCTCAGTTGTTGAAGGATGGTGGTTTGTCTTATAGTTTTTGTATTTGAGTACAATGCACATTCTAACGTGATAGATGCAATGTATTATTGTGTAGCCACGGTTTTCTAGATAAGTCATATTTTAGATCTTAATTAAAATGTGTTTCTAAACTTAAAAGAAAAAAAATAATAATCCAGCGATCTAACAAAGCTAATTTTTATTTCTATTTTAAAGAGCCAAGCAGGTTAACAGAATCCCAAGTAGGATAAAAGTAAAAATGACAAGCCAGTTCTACAACTAATTTCTTTCAGCCCAGAAATCAATATGTTGAAGACATCTCAAGGATTATAGTCTCTTTTAACATAATCCATCAATGCAAATATTATTTAAAATAACTTAAAAACATAGAGTTGAAAGGTGAGCTCTAGATTGTCAGTACTATTAGAAATCACAAATGAGATAGGGCAAAAGGCTTGGCAAACTTCTAAGCACAATATAGTTTATAGATTTATATTGGTTTTTCCAACAATAGCAAAAAAATAAAAATACTCACTTGTCTCCTGGAAGGTTATAAAGATTAACAAGACCCTTAAGGTGCTTAGAAAATTCGTCAAAATTTTTTTCCCTATAAGGAGTTAAGGGAAGAGGGGAGAGGGAGGAGAATAAAAGATATATTTACTACTCAATCTTAACAGCAAAGTGATAAAAATCATATATAAAACTAATTTTCATAATTTGTTCTTTCCCCCCCCCCAGCCAAGTTTCTAGAATTAATCAAAAATAGCAAAAGAGCCCTAGCTAGTTTGGCTCAGTGGATAGAGCATAGGTCTGCAGATTGAGGGGTCCTGGGTTCAATTCTGGTCAAGGGCATGTGTCCAGGTTGTGGGCTTGGTCCCCAGTAGAGGGCGGACAGGAGGCAGCCGATCGATCAATGATTCTCATCATATGTTTCTATCTCTCTCTTCCTCTCCCTTCCTCTATGAAATCAATAAAAATATTTTTTTAAAAAAACAATAGCAAAAGAAATGAACAGTTTTCCTTGTTCCGCTCATTTTTTTGGAGGCGTTAATAAGCAGTATAAAAGTTAAGCCCGGCCGGTGAGGCCCAGTGGTTGAGCACTGACCCAGGAACCAAGAGTCACTAGTTTGATTCCCAGTCTGGGCACATGCCTGGGTTGCAGGCTCAGTCTCTGGTGGGGGGCATGCTGAGGCAGCCATTCATTGGTATTTCTAGTGCCTATCCCTCTTTAAAAATCAATAAAAACATTTTTTTAAAAAGATAGTAAAAAAAAACCTGATAATTTATACACTAATTTGCTTCTAAGTAATAAGCCATTTATTTATTTATTTTCCTCACCCAAGGACATTTTTCCCATTGATTTTAGGGTGTCAGGGAAGGAGGGAGGGAAACATCAATGTGAGACATATCAATTAATTGACATCCTCATGCACTCAGACCGGGGCCCAGGATCAAATCTCCAACCTATGAACATGTTCTTGATGGAGAATCAAACCAGTAAACCTGCAATGCACAGGCCAACACTCTAACCACTAACTCACACCAGCCAGGGCAAATGAGACATTTTAAATCATTTCCTTTTCCTTTTTTAAAAATAATATGTTTTATTGATTTCAGAGAGAGGGGAGAAGGAGAAAGAGATAGAAACATCACTGATGAGAGAGAATCATTGCTCAGCTGCCTCCTGCACGCCCCACACTGGGGATCGAGCTCGCAACCTGGGCATGTGCCCTGCCTGGAATCGAACCTGGGACCCTTCAGTTCACAGGCCGACACTCGATCCACTGAGCCAAACCAGCTAGGGTAGGTACTTCCTTTTCCTTTTAATATATAACGAGATGAGTAGATGTCACGAGGCAAAAAAACAGGCTTGGATTCTAAGTCAAATGGGCTTTTGTGGGCAGGCTTAGGAATCTAACACAACAATTCCAACTCTCTGTATCTCTTTTCAAACTTAAAAAAAAAAAATCTCGAAAGCTAAATTGCTCTGCCAATGTCAGATAATTGGCCAGGCACTTATTGAATACTTACTGCTAGAAGTGCCATGGAGACAATAAAAAGAAACAGGAGTAGCAGCAAAATATATTCCCTACCTTAGAATTACAATCTATACAAAGTGACTAAAAATATCAGGTATAAAGGCTAATATTCCTATTGAGGTTCCTCTTCCAAACATGCTCAGAAATTAACTTTATTTATTTATTTTTACTGATTTCAGATAGAGGAAGAGAGAGGGAGAGAGAATCATTGATCGGCTGCCTTCTACAAGCCCCTAATTGGGAGTCAAACCCTCAACCAGGGCCCGTGCCCTGACCAGGAATGAAATACTAACCTCTGGTTCATGGGTAAATGCTCAACCAGTAAGCCACACCGGCTGGGCTATTTACCGAATTCAGAGAGCAGGAGGGAGAGAGAAAAATACCAATTGGTTGTTCCACTTATTTTTTTTTTAAACATTTCATTTTATTTTATTTAATTTATTTATTTCTTTTTAATATATTTTTTTATTGATTTTGTACAGAGAGGAAGGGAGAGAGACAGAGAGCCAGAAACATCGATGAGAGAGAGAGTCATCGACCAGCTGCCTCCTGCACACCCTCCACTGGGGATATGCCCGCAACCAAGGCACATGCCCCTGACCGGAATCAAACCCGGGACCCCTCAGTCCCCAAGCTGACGCTCTATCCATTGAGCCAAACCGGTCTCGGCTGATTGTTCCACTTATTGATGCATTTATTGGTTGCTTCTTTTCAGGAATCAAACACACAACCTTCCCCTAGCTGGTTAGAACCTTGGCCCATGCACCAAAGGATTCCAGGTTCAATTCTTGGTCAAGGGTATCTGGGTTGCAGGTTCAATCCCTGATCCCAGTCATGGCACATGCAGGAAGCAACCAATCAATGTCTCTCTCTCTCCTCCTCCCTTCCTCCCTCTTACTCTCTCTAAAAATCAATTAAAAAAAAAATCCTCTTGTTAAAAAAACATACACATTAAAAAAAAAACACCCTGAAACTGTGGCATATCAGGATGATGTTCTAACCAACTGAGCAACCTGACCAAGGCACAAATTAACTTTAGAACACCTCTAGTTCTTAAGTTGGAGCAGTCTTCTACTCCAAATAAGAACCAGAAATATGGGCTTGGAGGACTAAGCCAATGTCCACCTTTCTGGACAAAGGTGATAGCTTTGCTAGAATTATTGGTTTAATTAAATCATAAAAAGTTTATTTTTATGTTGCACTGCAATTTTTTAAAGCTGGTTCAAATTTGGTGTATTTAGGGTGTGGGCATGATTGGGGAGGGGTGGGGGATTGGAATGGGGGTTTGATGACAAATATGCGATACCTTAATCAATAAAGAAATAAAATGAAAATTTAAAAAAATGGGTGCATTTCGTAATAAGCATATAACCAGATCACTGAGAAATATGAGTGTAAAACTTAAGTTTCTTAATACTACCACCCTTTCTAAGACATCTCTGTGGCATCTTCTACAGAACTGCAAGAACTTCAACTTTATCTATTTATTTATTTTATTAATAAGAGAGGGAGATAGAGAGAGAGAGGAGGAGGAGGAGGAGGAGGAGGAGATGAAGAGAGAAAGAAAGAGAGAGAGAGAGAGAGAGAGAGAGAGGGAGGGAGGGAGAAACATCGATTTATTGTTCCACTTATTTATGCCTTCACTGATGGATTCTTTTATGTGCCCTGACCAGGGATGGAACCCACAACCATGATGTATCGGGATGATGTTTTAACCTGAGCTACCCGGCCAGGGCAACTTCACTATATTTAAAACATAAAATTGATGTATGACTTTCTCAAATTCCCAGAAAGTATGGGGGGAAAAGGAGACTCATGTAATATTTTAAACAATAAAAAATTTAAATTAAAAAAAAAAAATTCCTGCCCTAACTGGTTTGGCTCAGTGGATAAAGCATTGGCCTGCAGACTCAAGGGTCCCAGGTTCAATTCTAATCAAAGGCAAGTACCTTGGGTGCAGGCATATACCCAGTAGGGAGTGTGCAGGAGGCAGCTGATTGATGTTTCTCTCTCATCAATGTTCCTAATTCTCTATCCTTCTCCCTTTCTCTCTATAAAAAATTAATAAAATATATATATTTTTTAAATTCCCAGAAGAGAATTTTGGGTTTAAATTTAAGTATGGAAATTTCTATTCAATTCAAAGGGAAAAGATAAGCCTGGAGAAAAAAACCCACCAATTGACAAACAAGATTCTTTAAGACTAGCACTATACTATGATGGGAGTTTATGCCTTAAAATATAAAACAATTTTTCTCAAAATTAAAGTGAAAGGCCAGCTGGTGTGGCTCCGTGGTTGAGCATCGACTTGTAAACCAGGAGGACATGGTTCAATTCCTGGTCAGGGCACATGCCCATGTTGGAGGCTCGATTCTCAGTGTGAGGCGGGCAGAAGGCAGCCAATCAATGATTCTCTCTCTCTCTCTCTCTCTCTCTATCTCTATCTCTATCTCTCTCTTCCTTCCTCTCTGAAATTAATAAAAATATTTTTAAAAATAAAGTGAAGTTTTTTATAGTACAGACCCAATTTTTTCAAGCTTTCTCTAATTCAATAGTTAGGTGCTGTTTATTTTGTTCCATACAGAATTCCAAAGGCTAGGTCAGTAGTTCTCAACCAAGAGTGATTTTTGCCCTCAAATGGACATTTGACAATACCTGTAAATATATATTTTTAAAATATATTTTTATTGATTTTTGAGAGGAAGGGAGATGGAGAGAGAGATAGAAATATCAATGATGAGAGAGAATCATTCATCAGCTGCCTCCTGCATGCCATCTACTGGGGATCGAACCTGCAATCAGAGCATGTGCCATTGACCAGAATCAAACCCGGGACCTTTCAACTCTATCCACTGAGCCAAACTGGCTAGAGCATACCTGGAGATATTTTTTTATTGTTGCAATTCAAGAGCTACTTCTGTCAACTAGTGGAGAAACACCAAGAATGCAGTTAAACATTCTACAATGCACAGGGCAGCCCCTAAAGCAAAGAATTTTCCAATCCAAATTATTAACACTGCCAAAGTTGAAAAACCCTTGACTAGATTGAGTAAGGTAAGAAATCAAGTTAAGTCAGTTCTGAAAGTGAACAAGTATACACTCTGAAAAATCTTGACTCAAGAAATTAAATTTGTTCCTCAGGAAGGTAACTTTTGACTGGCCTCAAAACCTAGCTATAAAGAACAGCATTGTCTGCCAATATCAGGGACTATGTCATTTGCTTACCTTAGCTGCTGTACAAGCTCTGGACAGCTCTGAAATTAAAGAAATTATGTTAAAACATTAAACTACTTTAAGAACTTTGAAGACACCAAGAATTTTTCTCTTATTAGCACACATGCCAGTTATTAAGATATCAAAAAAACATCTTCTTTCTACTTGGTAAACCATGGGATTGGGACAGGAAATTAAAGATCAAAATATATGAAACAGTTTACAAAAGAATCAACTTTCAGTAGCTTGTTTAAAACATGAGGACCTCTCTTTAATGCCATCCTTGGAATCCATATCCAATTGTCTGGTTACACACAATTTACATTCATCCCTTTATAGGAGTTTTCAGAGACATCAGCTACATAAAAGATAATCTGTCCATCTTGATTATAAGTTCTTTGAGGATAGAAACTTTATTAATTATCTCTGAAACGCCAGCACCTATTGTTCAATTGTGGCTCATGTTTGTGTATATGAAATGGAAAGGGTTTCTCTGGTGTTTCCACTTGTTAAAGCTTTCGGATGATGTTAGTGATGGTCCCATATTACTCTAAATCCCATTCTAAAGCTACTGAGGTTGTAACCTATCACATCACCTCTACAGTGGCTCACGAAAACACTAACCGCAAGCTATTTCAAACCCCAACAATTCATTTTAAAATTAATGTCCTAAGTAAACCCCACAGATTCCAGTGAAATATCGACAACACATACCATAGGATTCTCCCCATGGTGAGCCACTTTTACATCACAAAGCTGTCCTGCAGGATCTAACTGCACCTCCACATAGAACATATCTGACGTGATGTAACATTCAGTGCCACTGGCACTGAGATGAGAGCCCAGTCTAGCAGGAACAAATCAAAACAAAAATTAATAGAAGACACATAAATGAAGCCACCCAAAGTCAACACTAAGTTAAACAGTTCTGCCTACAGATACTCTGCCTACTTACCCATTTTGTCTTGCTATAGACTCCAAACGATCAGTCATTGCGGGTAAAGATGTTACTATGAAAGGGTGAAAAAAGGAAATCAAAGGATGTTCCAAATAATTTAAATTGTATTCTTTAAAGACCATCCTTTCAAAGTGATAAACACATTCAATAGTTCGAATGCTTACAATTTGCACAAAGGTCATTGGTAAGGATTAGCTATGGCCTATGCAGTAGTAATAAAAGTAAAAAAAGTAATCTAGTTGAGCCCTGGCTGGTATAATCTAGTTGGTTGGAGCATTGTCCAGTACACCAAAAGGTTCAATTCCAGGTCAGGGCATATAACCAGATTAAGGGTTAGATCCTCGGTCAGGTGCATATGGGAGATAACCTATGGGTGTTTATCAATGTTTCTCTCTCTCCCTTCTCTTTAAAGTCAATTTTTAAAAATATACTTGAAAAAACTATTGGATCTTTCTCTTCTCCCTTTTTCATTTGGGACAGTTACCTTTAATTTAAAGAAGATACAGTTATCTGCTAATGTTTGATTAAGGAAGATTAACATCAAAACCAACATAAAAACAGGCATTCTCCCTTTCAAGTGTGCATTTCCTAAACTCTTCGGGTCCCCACAAGACTTGCAATCAGCGGAGCAATGGACAGCTAACCCCATGAACCTGTCTCCAAGGCCCCTTTTCTCTGACTTTCCAGTGAGCCAAAGCAGCCCTGTTCGGCTCATTTTGTTCCTGTGACATTTCTAGAGAACAAAAGCAGCCCTACCTAGACTCTCTCCTATTGCTTCTTCTATCCTAAGCCCTTTTTTGTTTCATTGTCCCCAGCTTTAATAAACCCACTCTTTAAAATAATAAAATAATAATAATAATAATATATAAATACGCAAGTGTTTATAGCAGCATTATTTACAATAACCAAAAGGTAGAAATAACCCATGTGTTGATCATGGCTGAAGAGATAAACAAAATGTGGTATACACATACATTAAAATATTATTCAGCTTTCTTAAAAAGGAAATTCTGATACATGCTACAAAATCAATGAACCCTGAAGACATCATGCTAATTGAAATAAACAAGTCACAAAAGGACAAATACTTTATGATTCTACTATTATAAAACAAATTCTTACAGAAAGAAATTAGAATGGTAGTTGCCAGAAAGGGGGGAGAGGAGGAAATGAGAAGTTATTGTTTAATGGATACACAGTTTCAATTTGGGAAGATGATAAAGTTCTAGAAATAGATGGTGACAATGGATACGCAGCTATGTGAATGTAGTACCTAATGCCAATGAACTGTACATTTTGAAATGGTTAAAATGATAAGTTTTATGTTATGAATATTTTACCATAATGAAAAAAATTAACCAATGTTCAGCTGAGTAAGTTTCATTTGTGGTGCATCAGAAGAAAATATTTTTTTACTTCCATTTCACATACAAAAAAAGGGGGGGGGGTAATTATAAGCATGACTAATCAAGCTCACAATTTAAATTTTATATTTGCTTTCCTGTAAACATTGTCTAGAAACACAGTAAAAACCTTTTAGCGTTAAAATGTCCATTTTCTTATTGAAAATTAATTAGAAGAAAGCATGTAAAGGTGAAAAACAACAACTTTCCCCTGCTATCTATAGTTATGCTTCATCAATTATCTTTTTGAGTCTCTACCAGCCTTTAAAATAGGATCAAAATAAATGTCTCAAAACATCAGCTAAGAGTGCATCTCAATTCCATAATAAAAGCAAAACCAAAACCTAGCATAGAAAGTTGACCTGTTTCAATTTATATTTCTAGTGTAAGTGTAAAATAGTCCTTCTTAAACAGGTGGTTTTAAGAAATCAGCATATTTCAAAGATGATTACAAACCTTTGAGAGCTTTTTGCAATGTCTCCAAACAGCTGACCAAATGTTGGTGCCCTCCAGAACTCATCACAACTCTCTTCTCCTGTATTAAGTGTGAAAACATTTGAGGTAAAAATTAACCAAGCTAACAGTGTTTTAGATAAGCATATCTATTATCCTAATTGTAATACCTCAGGATACTCTACAGACTGTATCTACTTGAGCCCTGGCTCGAATCTATTCCATATATTTGAATATGTAGAATATATTCTCTATTCCCTCTATACTCTAGATCAGCAGTTGCCAACCTTTCGGACCTCATGGACCACCAGTAGTCCGGGGACCACCAGGTGGCAACCGCTGCTCCAAAGGTTTTCTTAAACCAGCGGCCGCCAACCTTTCTGAACCTCACGGACCACTAGTGGTCCACAGACCACTGGTTGGAGACTGCTGCTCTAGATAGTCTATAGACTTTTAAAAAATATATTCTTAACTGTTGCTCTGTCCATCCAGCCAAAGGAAGAAAGTTCACATGGTACATGGATATATCCATATCCCTATACAGAAGAAAGGAAAAGGTATTACCAGATCTAAAACTAGATAACCATGCCCTGGCTGGGTGGCTTAGTTGTTTGGAGCATTGTCTCATACATCAAAAGGTTGCAGGTTCAATTCTTGGTCAGGGCATATACCTAGGTTGCAGGTTCGGTCCTTGGTTGGGGCACAAATGGGAGGCAACTGATTGATGTTTCTCACATCGATATTTCTCTTTCTCCCTGAATAATCAATAAAAAGCATATCCTCGAGTGAGGATAAAAAAATAAAGTAAGAAAACTTCAATGGGAAAATTAGAAAGAATCAAAATGTAATATATAAATAAGATTACTTATATATTATAAGTAATATATAAATAATATATAAATGTAATATATAAATAAAAATGTAATATATAAATGTAGAAATAACTACATCCTAAAGTTTACTCAGTTAAATGGGGTGGCTCACAAGATTTGGCAATTCCCAAATTATTCTAATACAACCACACGGCAGACAAAGTAAAAGATTGCATAGTCCAGAAAAGGGATTCCCAAAGAAAAAAATAATAATAATAATTGGCATACATTTTCTAACCCCATCTAGGGAAGAAGTTTTTCTCTGAACAACATTAGAATCCCCAGAAATGTGAACAGTTTTATGATATAAGGATAGTTTTTCAGCCGGGACCGGTTTGGCTCAATGGATAGAGTGTCGGCTTGGGAACTGAAGGGTCCCGGGTTTGATTCCGGTCAAGGGCATGTACCTTGGTTGCGGGCATATCCCCAGTAGGGGGTGTGCAAGAGGCAGCTGACCGATGACTCTCTCTCTCATCGATGTTTCTAACTCTCTATCTCTCTCCCTTCCTTTCTGTATAAAAATCAATAAAATATATTAAAAAAAAAAAAAGGATAGTTTTTCAGGCTTTTCCATGTCCTAATTCCTCTCTTTAATCTAATTCCAATTTCACAAAACAAACATCTGATTAATTAATAATCTGTCTTCCCTTGTACCTTGAATATGCAAGGAGGCACTCTGGATAATGAATATAGTATTTTGGTAACTGGAAAGATAGACCCTCTGTTGTAAATAAATAAATTGGCATTCTGATTTGCATGTTAATCTACTGAAATTTTGTTAGTATATCAGTCGTAAACAATTCAAAGTCTCGATAAAGCAGTAAAGCTAAGTTTCTGAATCTGCAAAAGTGAAAAGTAGACAACAGAAGTTATGGTAACCAAACCAAAGCACTGGTATCCCCCATAAAAGGGGGTCCTTAGTGGCCACCTGAAATTCCTCTATCTCATAATGTCTCTCTAATAACAATATCATTTATATAGCACATATTTCAAACTAGAATATGGCTGCCTTGTACTCCCAGTAAAAATTTAAAAATTACAATCTCTGAGTCCTCAGACTGTAAAAATTGCCATTCTTTTATTTAAAACATTTTTTAAATATTTTTATTGATTTTTAGAGAGAGGAGGGGAAGAAAAGAGAAACAACAATGTGAGAGAGTAATATTGAGTGCCTGTCTCCTGCACACCCTACACCAGGTATTAATCCATAACGATAGATTGCCCTGACCAGGAAATCAAACAGGCAATCTTTTGTTGCACGAGACAAGGCCCAACCAACAAAGTCACACTGGCCAGAGCAATTTAAATACCTTTTATGTACACAACCTTGAGCCAGAAGATGCATATATATTTGTAGAATTTAGTTAAAAAGTATTTAGCAACCTGACACTTTAATATCCATTATCTGATTTGATCCATACAACAGAACTGTAGCAGGTCCTCAAGTATCTTCATCTCATTATAACACTGAAAAAACAAAAACTGATTCCTGGCTGGGGCCACTGTGTAAAATTTGCACATTCTACCCATGACTATGTGAGTTTTCTCTGGGTTTCACCCATGTCCCAACAGCACATTAGATTAACTGCCATGTCTAAATTGCCCCCATCTGACTGAGAGTGTGAGTGTGTGAGAGTATGTGAGAGTGTGTGTATGTGTGTGTGTGAGTGTGTGTGAGTGTGTGTGCACTTTGCAATGGAATGGCATGATGTCCAGGGTAGGTTCCCACCTTGAGCCCTGACCCCGGAATAGGCTCTGGCCACCCAAGACCCCGAATTTATTCCAACAAATTGAAATATTATCTCACTTATTTTCATTAATATTTCTTAAATGGATGTATAGCTCACATTTCTTTGTTTAATATTTTTAAATATATTTTTATTGATTTCAAAGAGGAAGGGAGAGGGAGAGACAGAAACATCAATGATGAGAGAGAATCACTGATCTGATTGGCTACCTCCTGCACACCCGCTGCAGGGGATCAAGCCCACAACCCAGGCATGTGTCCTTGACCAGAATCAAGACTGGGGCCCTTCAGTCTGCAGGCTGACGCTCTATCCACTGAGCCAAACCAGCTAGGGTTCAATGTTTAATATTAAAAGTTTTCTGGGTCTTTATTAAGAATTTCAGTGATGTTTTGTGATCAGAACTATGCCATAGGAACTTAACTCTTATGTATATCAACAAGCGTATGGCAGTGGTCGAGTCGGCAAACTCATTAGTCAACGGAGCCAAATATCAACAGTACGACTGAAATTTCTTTTGAGAGCCAAATTTTTAAAACTGAAAATTCTTCTAACAACACTTCTTCAAAATAGACTCACCCAGGCCGTGGTATTTTGTGAAAGAGCCACACTCAAGGGGCCAAAGAGACAGATGTGGCTCGTGAGCTGCAGTTTGCCAACCACGGGCCTATGGTGATATTGGTTTCACTATACATCATTTTGCTTAAAGTTGCAGTTTCCAAGAACCAATAAATGTTAACTAAGGACTTACTGTACATGAAAAAACAAACTGAATTGTATGCCTCTATTTTCCAAATGAGAAACCAAACTCAGATATCTATTTCTATCTACCTACCGACCTATCTATCTAAAAGCCTAAGTGACCGTCCAACTGGTAGCTATGACATGCACTGATCACCAGGGGGCAGATGCTCAATGTAAGAGCTGCCGAGCCGCAGTGACTTGGCAGCTGTGGTTCTCAGGTGATACACCCGGAACCAGAGAGGAGGGAGCCCAAGTCGGGGATGTGTCATCCCTAGAAACACCCTCTCGCAATCCAGGACCCCTCGAAGGGGTGTCAGAAAGCTGGTTTCGGCCCAATCCCCGCAAGCCAGGCTGAGGGACCCGACTAGTGCACAAATTCATGAACAGGGCCTTTAGTATTAAATAATTTGTCCAAGGTCATATAAGTAATAATCACTTGTGTCAAGCCTAAAACACAGGCCTTTGATGACAAATTCAGTTACTTTGCTAGTGCTGATCATTTTGAACACTAATAAATCTACTAAACTGAACTTATTCTGGACATAGAGTAAGATTTGGAGGAGAGAGGGTACTTTCATTGAAGTATATGGAAGAGTATACAAATCTGAAGAGATCTATGAATTATCACAAAGTAAATACATCCATATAACTATTGCCTAGGTAAACACAGAGAAGTAAAGTTTTCCTACATCACTTCATTACCACAGAATCATATGGATGAACTTTTAACATCCACCCCCTACACATCCCAACTCCCTGCCTTCCATTTAACTAAGGGCTCAACATACTGCTGAATGCTGAATGACTCAGGAAGGTGTAGTACGACTGCAGAAAAAGAGGTGGACGGAGTGAACAGGTGAAACAAATTGAGAATGAATTGAAAAAATATATATATATATTGATATATATATAATATAATGAATGAATTGCAAACTCAATTCCTATTATAGAAACAATGAAAGTACTATCACATTAGTATCAAGTTTAATAGGAAGTGAAGAATAAATGTCTCTTTCCCAGTCTACCACGTGTGTCGCTTATTGGTGTATTTCTTAGCACCTTTGCCTAAAGTACCTCACTGTACTATAACTCATGATTAATACAATTTTATAAATATGTCTCCTTCTTAGGTGTACTATAACTCATGATTAATACAATTTTATAAATATGTCTCCTTTAAAAAAAAAACATTTTTTTTTATTGATTTCAGAGAGCAAGGGAGGGAGAGCGAGAGAGATAGAAACATCCTATATAATAAAAGCCTAATATGCTAAGTGCCTGGTCATCCAGTTGGCCATTCAACCAATCACAGCATAATATGCCAATGCCGGTTGACTGTTCATCCAGTAGCTATGATGTTCACTGACCACAAGGGGCAGATGCTCCAACTGGTAAGTTAGCTTACCGCTGGGGTCTGGCCTATCAGGACTGAGTAAGACTGGCCGGACATGCCTTGGAGCCCTCCCACGTACCTCCCTGGCCCCAGTTGTGCACTGGTAGGGTCCCTCTGCCTTTCACAACCCGGGGACCCCTGGGGGGATGTCAGAGAGCTGGTTTTGGCCTGATCCCACGGGCCAGGCTGAGAGACCCCACTGGTGCACAAATTCGTGCACTGGGCCTCTAGCCAATGATAAGAGAGAATCATTGATTGGCTGCCTCCCCACATTGGGGATCGAGCCCACAATCCAGACATGTACCGTGACCAGGAATTGTACTGTGACCTCCTGGTTCATAGATCAGCACTCAATCAGGGCCAAACAGGCCGGGCTTAGGTAGATTTCTTAAAACACCTGAATACATTGTGGCTATCAACTTTATGACAAATAAAACAAAAGACACACTATATTAGTTTGAAAAATTTGACACAGGGAATGTAGCTTATTAAATAATTATCAAAGCACACACACAATCCTCACCATGACTTGTCGCACAAGCTTAATTGTTTCACTCCAAGGCCTATTTTGGTTAAATTTTGCATGGAGCCGTTCCAAGAGAGAACTCATCTTACTCAGCTTTTCCGACTCTACAATATAAATCAAAAGACATTGTTAGAAACTCTTCTTTCAAGACCTTATAGTTTTTCTTGCAAACAACCCTCCCATATGTCGTCCTGGTAAAAACTCAGTTAAAATACTTTTCAATATCATTTACTTCAAAACATACAAATAATTTATTTTTAGTGACAAGAAGACATATAAATTATGGGCCTAACCTAATGAACACTACAGAGCTTTCTATTCAAACTTTTAATTAGAACCAAAAAGAACCATCTCTAATTATGTTTCAAGATCAGGACAACAATTTAGTGACAAAATCATTTCATGAAATGTATGATACCCCTTGATGAGATAGGTAGAGTACACATTTGAATATGGCCTTACTATGGTTAGCTGGTTTTTAATGTGAAAAATATAAACTTTGCTCATCTTTTTACATATTTTTAAGAGATCTGTCATTCAGATTTCTCCTATTTGAATTCTAACTATAACTATAGAGAGAGGGAAGATATCAATAGCTAAAGAATTAGTTTCTAACAGAGGTAAAAGAAAGGTAGAAAAGACTGGTTCCTGAAATCATTGGGTGAACAAATCTCCTTGCCCTAAAAGCTCCTTTTGAGAATTCTTGTACTGCTTAGGATGAGCAAAGGTCTATGCTAGAGATGACTGGCAATGCAAAAACACAATATGCCTGAGATAACATCTGTGAAAGTGTGTGAATAAGTTAATGTGGAAATAACTATCACATAAAGCAAAATGAGATATGCTCTTAAAAACAGGCACACAGCTGATCTCCTTATGAGGAGCAGGCCCAAGCCTGTCCCTTCCCTTCCTTCTCCCTCCCCCATCCCCCAGGCCTGTTACTTTTGCCTTTCCCTCTCCCAAACTCCAAGGATCCTTCTTTTGCTTCTGTAACTTGTTTCCTGAGCCTAGCAGTCCAGTAAGCTCACTTCTACTACTTCTGTAACTTTCTAAATAAAATTTCTCTTATTAAAAGGAAAACACACACACAGAGATGCATTACTAATTGAAATTCAAAGGAGGAAAAGTTTATTAGTTGTGGAACGTTACAAAAAAGATGTCATTGAAAAATGAATAGGCCCTAGCTGGTTTGGCTCAATGGATAGAGCATCGGCCTGCAGACTAAAGGAACCTGGGTTGGATTCTGGTCAAGGGCACATAACCGGATTGCAGGCTCGATTCCCAGTAAGGGGCGTGCAGGAGGCAGCCAATCAATGATTCTCTCTCATCATTGATGTTTCTATCTCTCTCTCCCTCTCCTTTCCTATCTGAAATCAATAAAAATATTTTTTTAAAATGAATAGAATGTTAGCAATCAGAGTTGAGACAGTGACATCTTCTAAATCAAGATTCACGCTCCTCCCTCTAATACTGTCTTCTTCTGGAAAACTGGTTTGGGGGCTATTTCAGCCAGTTTACAGTTCTGGACACATTTCTAGGAATTCCCCTTTTCAAGACTCATTCCTTCAAGCATATTGTATATGGTAGGGGATATGGCAGTGAACAAACTAGACAAAATTCCTGCTTCATTTTACACGTGTCATTCCTCTGCACCCAAGGAGTGAACCTTTTTCTTTCAAAAAACACCCCCTTCTCTTCCTTGAGGAGCCTGAGAAATATCATTATATGAAAGTTCAAGTCAAACATTTTTGGAGCAACTATTTATGTCCCAGGAACTATACAATAAATAAGGCAAGGTCTCTGATATACAAAGCTCAATATAAAGTGGAGAAGACAAGTACAAAATAATACAGTGAGCAGTATTAGTAACAGAAAACTATGTCCAAAATACGAAGGAAGCACTTTAAAATTGGGGTAACTTTAGGGAGTCAAAGTCAGGTTCCACAGAAAAGCTATTTTTCAGTTCTGAATTGGTCCAGTCATTGAAAGGATGAAAATCAACACACACACAAGAGTACAGGTTCTGAACACGTTGACGTTCCAGGGAACTGCTGGCTTTTAATATACCATAAGGACCTAGTCATTTCCCTCACGCCCAAACATCCTCCAGGACTTTGACACACAGCTCGGCATCCCTCTTCTTATGCCATTATTCAGACGTTTGAGATTCACTCGCCCGGTCTTCCCCAACTGTAGGATTCCAATGCCCAGAGGCCCCCCTGATTGCCCTTAGCTAAGCAAGAAACCTTCCCAGAAGTTGGGAGTCCCCATCCCCACCAAGTCCGGGGCTCTCCCCCATCAGGGAAGGCAGAGTCAGAATCTAAAGCACACAAATGCAGCCCCACGGACTCTGCGCCCGCGAGGGCGTAGCCTCCGCGAAGGCATCGGACCCCCAGCTCCTTTCACAAACTGGCTCCCCCCAGATGTGTCGCGCCCCCCTGCTTTCCCCTTCAATCACTCACCCTCGGTTTCCCCCAGAGCCTTCATCCTGACAGTGGGGAAGGCCTGACTCCTACACAACTGGGTAAGCTCCTCCCCACCACTGACGGGGGGATCGAGTGAGTTGGGGCTCCCAGGAGGCAGGGCACCAGCAGTCCCCACTCTTCCCGAGAAGGCTCAGTCTGAAGTCCCTGGCGGCCAGAAGAGAAGGGTGCTCCCGGCCGCCGCCATCTTCCCCAACGGAACTTCCCAAAGATCGCGAGATTAACCGTGATCCCGCGAGAAAGAGGAAGAGGGAGGGACGCCGAGCTATCGTGAAAAGGATTAATGGTGTGCTTCTCGCGAGATTTTTTTCCAACCGAGCCTTCCCCATAGATTTTGGTTGCCTTACTGCAGCTAGGAATGGTTCTTGGCAGGTGGTAGGTGGCCCAGCTCCTGACACATCTCATAGATACAGTGCATATCGTTGGGATACATTGATAGGGTTGCCAGATAAAATACGGAGCACAGTTAAATTTGCACTTAAAAAACTAAACAAATATTTTTTTAGTATAAAAGTATGTTTCAAATAGCATATAACATGAGCCTAGCAACCTTAAAGTTGATGGAGAACAGAGAGCATTTATCCAAGTGAGAATTTTTTTTACAATATATTTTTATTGATTTCAGAGAAGGAGAGACAGAGACAGAGAGAGAGAGGAAACAACATCAATGATGAGGAAGAATCACTGATCAGCTGCCTCCTGCACAACCCCCACTGGGGATGGAGCCTGAAACCTGGGCACGTGCCCTTGACCAGAATCAAACCTGGGACCCTTCAGTCCACAGGCCAATGCTTTATCCACTGAGCCAAACCGGCTAGGGCCCAAGTGAGAATTATTGTTTTGTTTTGTTTTGTTTTTGAGAGTACATTTATTAAAGCTGGGGACAGTGAAACAACAAAGGGCTTAGGATAGAAGAAGCAATAGGAGAGAATCCAGGTGGGGCTGTTTTTGTTCTCTAGAAATGTCATAGGAACGAAATGAGCCGAGGTGGGGCTGCTTTGGGTCACTGGGAAGTCAGAGGAAAGCAGGCCTCGGAGACAGGTTCAGGGGGGTTAGGCCAGAACGAGCTGCCACTGCCTATTGCTCCCTTGGCTGCAAGTTTCCTGAGGACCCTGAGATGGGAGGAAAGAGATGGGTGTGCTTCTGGGAGGGAGAGTGCTGATAGTTCATATTTTACACTTGATCTTAGCCAAAGGGCCGAGAAGCGATGATAGTTCATATTTTAAATGCTAATTCCCTTTCTGTTGTCAAAGTGTTCTTCATTCAACAAGCATCTATGGAATCCTAGTACTTGTGTATATTAATATAATATAAACATGAAAACACAGCCCCAGCCTTTGATGGGCTTATCTGATTTAGAGTTCTGAAAATACAATTGGTCACAATAATCATAGGTACTCAAAATTTGTTAATTCATTATGCCAAAAGTATCAATGTTAGCCGAAACCGGTTTGGCTCAGTGGTAGAGCGTCGGTCTGCGGACTGAAAGGTCCCAGGTTCAATTCCGGTCAGGGACATGTATGTTGGTTGCGGGCACATCCCTGGTGGGGGGTGTGCAGGAGGCGGCTGGTCGGTGTTTCTCATCGACGTTTCTAGCTCTCTATCTCTTTCCCTTCATCTCTGTAAAACATCAATAAAAATATATATATTTTTAAAAAAAGTATCAATGTTAGATACACAGCTTCTGTGTGGAAGCTCTCTATACATAGAAACAATAATATCTGTACTAAATATAGGTAGAAAAATTTAAACATTACAAAGCTTGAAAATATAGTAAACTTTAGCAAATTTTGGCCACAGAATAGAATGTTATGATTTCTCATCTAAAAATAAAAATGAAATGACATTGTTAGAAATTTGTACTCAAGAAGACAGGAGAGACATGTCATTAAACAAACAAACAAAAACATATGAAGAATCATTCTATATGGCAAGAAGGGGTCAATGGGCAAATTTTAAGTGACTAAGCTTTGAGGGTGACTTCA
This sequence comes from Pipistrellus kuhlii, assembly GCF_014108245.1. Taxonomy (NCBI): domain Eukaryota; kingdom Metazoa; phylum Chordata; class Mammalia; order Chiroptera; family Vespertilionidae; genus Pipistrellus; species Pipistrellus kuhlii. The sequence continues at coordinate 4,564,621 of NW_023425537.1, read as the reverse complement.
GAGGACTCTTTGAACCTAAAATCTAAACAAACAAATTATTTCAATAGTTTGTGCTGGGTAGGAAATTATTATTTTTTTAAAATATATTTTATTGATTTTGTACAGAGAGGAAGGGAGAGAGATAGAGAGAAACATCGATGAGAGAGAGTCATCAATCAGCTGCCTCTTGCACACCCCCTACTGAGGATATGCCCGCAACCAAGGTACATGCCCTTGACTGGAATTGAACCCGGGACCTTTCAGTCCTCAAGCCAACGCTCTATCCATTGAGCCAAACCGGTTTCGGCTGGGTAGGAAATTATTATAAATTTAGTTAAATCTTTCTTTTTCTTTCATCCTCACCAGCAGGTATTTTCCCATTGATTTTTAGAGAGAGTAGAAGGAAGGGGAGAGACAGAGAGAAAGAAACATCTACGTGAGAAAGACACATCCATTGGTTGCCTCCTGCACGGGCCCCAATCAGGGCCTGGGATTAGGCCTGCAACTGAGGTATGTGCCCTTGACCAGAATCAAACCAGGATCTTTCAGTCTGCAGGCCAATGCTCTGTCTACTGAGCCAAACCGGCTAGGGCAAATATTTCTCTTTTTAAAAAAAAAATATTTTATTGATTTTTCACAGAGAGAAAGAGAGAGGGATAGAGAGATAGAAACATTGATGAGAGACAAACATCGATAAGCTGCCTCCTGCACACCTGCTTCTGGGGATGTGCCTGCAACCAAGGTTTATGCCCTTGATTGGAATCGAACCTGAGACCCTTCAGTCCGCAGGCCTACGCTCTATACACTGAGCCAAACCACTTAGGGCCAAATATTTCTTTTGTGTACAGATTTATTGAGATATAATTGATAAAGAGCAGCTTTCTCACTTGCTTTGGGGATTTCCAGGGAAATTATAGTAATCACCTGACTGCATCTTGGGGTTCATAGAATTGCCCTGACTCCCAGCCCTGGCAAGAGATACAAATAAACTAAATCATGCAGTCTTAGAATTTCTGAGTTTTAAGTTGTGTTTTTTAAATTTTTAAATATTTTTATTGTTTTTTAGTTGTTTGTTTTTTGAGACGGAGGGTGGGGGGAGGGAGAGGGAGAAAGGGAAACATCCATCTGAGAGCTGAATATCCATCAGCTGCCTCCGCCCGCCCCTACTGGGCATCAAGCCACAAGTACATTTGTACCCTGACCAGAAATCGAACCAGCAGCTTTTTGCTGCCCAGGACAATGCTCAAGCAACTGAGCTACACTGGCTCCGGCAAGTTTAATTTTCTGTACAGTGAGGCAACCCTTATTTTACAAAACACAACAGTTGTTAGGCCAAACCATGTGTTTAGAGTAGATTTTGTATTTTATTTTTTTAAATATATTTTTATTGATTCCAGAGAGGAAGAGAGATAGAAGCATCAATGATGAGAGAGAATCATTAATCGGCTGTCTCCTGCATGCCCCCTGCTGGGGATCAGACCCACAACCAGGGCATGTGACCTTGACCGGAATCGAACCCAGGACTCTTCAGTCTGCAGGCCAATGCTCTATCCACTGAGCCAAATCAGCTAGGGCTAGATTTTGTATATTAACATTTGGATATAATTTGATATTTCCTAGAATAGATTTTTTCCCAGCTTTATTGAGATATAATTGCTATTAGAGTAGAATTTTATGTACCAAACCCCAAAAGTGTAGTGCAATAGAAAGAGAGCTTGCCTAGGATTAAAGAAAGTGCCCCTGCTCCTGATACTAACTACACTTAGTATAAACATACTCCAACTCCTGAGTGGCAGTTTCATCCTTTAGTAATGCATGTAATAAAACCCAACTGGCTACCACGCCAGGTTATTTACTAGTGTTTGTTCAGCTGATATTTATTGACAGGCTTAAGAGACGTCTGCAGAAAATTTCAAAATGCTATAAAAAAATAAGAGGCCCTGACCAGGTAGCTTAGTTGGTAGAAGTGTCATCCCCATACACCAATGTTTTGGGTTTGAACCCCTGTCAGGGTCCTTACAGGAGTCAATCAATAAATGCCTAAATAAGTGGAACAATAAATTGATGTTTCCTTCCTTCTCTTCCCCTTTCTCTCTCAATAAATAATTTTTTAAATATATAAGATATAAAAATTCAGTAAAAAGCTTCATTCATTCACTCACTAGGGGATCTCTATTATGCTTCCATGCTTCCGTAGGTAACAAACAGATAATAATTATAAATATAATTAAAGATATTTAATTTGGATGATGAATTTATTTTTCAACAGTTTAATTGATACATTACCATAATTCCCTATGCCATTTCCACTTTTCCATTTTACTGTGGGTGTGGGTGGATCTGGGTCAAAAACTTGATCTCAAAAGAAAAAAAATCAGAGTAATTTTGATTAATTCATGCCAGTATCTGATAAGGCACGCCAGTCTCTTCATCTCTGGCCCATTAAATCTCATGCCATCTGCCATCAGCTCAGACACTGGTGGGTTCTTTCTTTATTTTTAAATATATTTTATTGATTTTTTTACAGAGAGGAAGAGAGACGGATAGAGAGTTGGAAACATATTATAGATGAGAGAAACATCTATCAGCTGCCTCTTGCACACCCCCCACTGGGGATGTGCCCGCAACCAAGGTACATGCCCTTGACCGGGACCCTTCGTCTGCAGGCCAATGCTCTATCCACTGAGCCAAACCAGTTTTGGCTGGTGGGGGCCTTTATATCCAGGCCCTCTTGCAGCAGTGATGGGAAGTTACCACACCTGAGTTCCAGTACTTAATTCTATATTTTCCTTATTTCTTTCTTTTCTTCATTATAGCATTAATTTGACTACTTCTATAGATAATTAAAAGTTGTCATTGTCCAGTCGGCATGGCTCTGTGGTTGAACGTGGACCTATGAACCAGGAGGCCAGCGTTTGATCCTGGTCTGGGCATGTGCTTGGGATGAGGACTTGATCCCCAAAGGGGGACATGCCAAAGGCAGCCAATCAATGATTCTCTTTCATCATTGATGTTTTTTTTTTCTCTCTCTCTCCTCTCCTTTCCTCTCTGAAATCAATAAAAATATATATTTTTAAAAGTTGTCATGAGAAGGTAGGGCTTTTCATTTATAATTACAATTTATGCATTCAAACATTTAAGTAAAAACTTTTTTAGTATCAATGTGGGATAAACAAAGCAACAAGACCATTTTCAGGGAGTGATTTTAAGAATAAATCCTTCTATTTTCTTTTCTTTAAAAAAAATATATTTTATTGATTTTTTTACAGAGAGGAAGAGAGAGGGATAGAGAGTTAGAAACATCGATGAGAGAGGAACATCGATCAGCTGCCTCCTGCACATCCCCTACTGGAGATGTGCCCACAACCAAGGTACATGCCCCTGACCTGGATCGAACCCAGGACCTTTCAGTCCACAGGCCACTGCTCTATCCACTGAGCTGAACTGGTTTCGGCAGATCCTTCTATTTTCATTTAGAATGTTTTCTGATTCTTAATTTACTGATCAATCTTCCCATCTTTGTGTAAACAAATCATACCTCCTCTTCTTGGCCCTACTCAAATGCCCTTTAAAAAGCTTTCTCTTAACACTCCCAACCTCACTTTGAACCTAGGTAGTACTCTGCATCATTCTTATGTCATTTATCACTTTATGTCTTCTGTTTTGAATATATTGTTTACATCCTCTTTAAGGGCCCTGAATGAGCACTATTATACAGAGAAAGACGTTAAAATCTCACAGATAGCCCTGGCTGGTTTAACTCTGCCGACCGAAGGGTCCCAGTTTCAATTCAATTGCAGTTGGGGTCACGTGACTAGGTTGCAGGTTTGGTCGGAGGTGAGGGAGGCAGCCATTCAATTATGCCCTCCCATCATTGATGTTTCTATCTCTCTCTTCCTCTCCCTTTCTCTCTGAAATCAATAAAAAAATATTTTAGCCGGGACCGGTTTGGCTCAATGGATAGGGTGTTGGCTTGGGGACTAAAGGGTCCCGGGTTCGATTCCGGTCAAGGGCATGTACCTTGGTTGCGGGCATATCCCCAGTGGGGGGTGTGCAAGAGGCAGCTGATCGATAACTCTCTCTCATCGATATTTCTAGCTCTCTATCTCTCTCCCTTCCTCTCTGTATAAAATCAATAAAATATATTTAAAAAAAATATTTTTAAAAAGTTTTCACAGATTAATTTGCTGGGGGGAAAAACAGAATGAATAAGCTTAGAAAAGCCTTAACTTCCCTGTGCCTTAGATTCCTATCGTACACAGCCCTATTTCAGAGGTTTGTTGTGAAAATCGAATGAATGAGTTAATGTGTGCAAAGGAGTTTCAAAAAGTAAAAAATGAGAGGCAGTGTAATATACTATTTTTTTCTTGTGCATAAATATTATGCTTTTCTCATTCATAATTATAATCTGTGTGAAGATAAAAGGCTAAATAACTCCAGAAGAGCCAGAGATGATCCCAAGAAGTGAAGAGCTTTCAGGTTCTTAGGGTTTTCAGTAGACTGGAAAGTGCCATACAATGAAAGAGTTTGTGCTTTAGTGTCAGACAGGAATGTAAATCTCATTCTTAGCACTTTCTAGACTAGCTATCTTTGTTACCTTGAGTAAGTTGCTTAAACTTTTTTGAGTCTGAGTTTCCTTATCTGTAAAATACGGATAACGATATCGTGTTTTGCAGGGTAGTCTGAGAATTAGAGATAATGAATATATTATATGCTATATAAGTTGTAAGCTTAGGAACTTGGGTTGAAATGTCCCCACCTTTGCCCTGTTGCCAATTCTTAATATATATATATATATATATATATATATATATATATATATACACACACACATATATATATATATATTGATTTCGGAGAGGAAGAGAGAGGAGGGAAACATCAATGATGAGAGAGAATAATTTTTTGACTGCCTCCTGTACACTGCTTACTGGAGATCAAGCCTGCAACCTGGGTATGTGCCTTTGACCAAAACTGAACCCGGGACCCTTCAATCCGCAGGCAGATGCTGTATTCACTGAACCTAACTGGCTAGGGCACTGTTCCTAATATTTTTTATCCTCTTACTGAACTACTTGAAGTGCTCTATTTAAGAACGAGAAATGGTTGTCCCTAGGTAGTTTGATTTACTTGCAGCAAATAAAGGAGATAGGGGATTCATATCCCAAGCTTTTGCCTCCCAATGCTTAACCATTGCATATATTCACTATTTTGTCAATTCCACTGTTGATTTCTTCTTTGTGGTTGGCTGGTTTTTCTGTCAAGCTCACCCTGTTTATAGCTGGGTTTGCAAAATACTGTGTTATGTTTTCAATTTTTTTTTCTGGGCTACATTAAAAAATGTTTTCATTTTAACATAACTAATTCAGTTTTTTGTTTTTGTTAATCTTGGCCAAAGGATACTTTACCATTGATTTTTTTTTTTTTTTGAGAGAGAGAGAGTGGAAGAGAGAGGGAGAGACAGAGAAAGGTCCTTGTGAGAGAGTGTGAGAGAGACACCTGGATTGGTTGCCTCCTGCATAAGCTGCCACCAGGAAGAAGCCTGGAACCAAGGTACATGCCCTTGATCAGAATCAAACCCAAGGCTCTATCCACTGAGCCAAACTGGCTAGGGCTCTGGGTTACATTTTAACAGCAAGAATAACATTGCCCTAGCCTAGTAGATTTGGCTCAGTGGATAGCCTGCAGTCTGAAGGTCCTGGGTTCTATTCCAGTCAAGGGCACATGTTGTTATTGTGGGCTCCATCCCCAGTGGGGGGGCAAGGGGGTTGGAGGCAGCCCATCTCTGATTCTCTCTCATCATTGATATTTCTATTTCCCTTCCTCTCTGAAATAAAAATAAAACAACAACAAAAAAGAATAGCATTTAGTAAAAAACACCCAGACCTTGAGGCCCGTATCCTATCCATTGCAGCTGTAGTTGAAAATATTAGGTGCGCGGGTGCCTGAGGTACCTGAGAGTGTTTATTCAAAGAATTACCAATAAAGTTTTTAATTAAAAAAAAATTCTCCTACCTCCGTTTGCATAAAGTTTTGATCAAATGGGGAAACAAGGAGCTTATCGCGAGAATTTGGGAGATCGCGTTTTGTGCTTGGGGCCCGGTTCTCGCGTTGTTTGATCCAGCCGTAGAAAGAAGTAAAGCACGAAATACCGCGAGCTTAGTGTTCTCGCGATATTTCCTGGGCTTGCCCCCTCCCCCTCCTCCGAGTGCCGTTTCGGTTTAACCTAGTGTGGGGTTGAGTCTGTGAGGGAGCGAGTGAGAGTGTGAGGTACTGAGGTGAGGCGGAGGCAAGAGAAGGAACTCCCTCAGGAGCGAGGGACAAAGGGTGTGTGAGGCACCTAGGCCGCGGGACCTGAGCGACGGGGAGCCACCCCGAGTCTGGCTACCGGGTAGGGGAAAGGCCCGTGCAGTCCTCATTGGGCTCCCGAGCCGGAGTCGGCGCCGCAGCCCAGGGCCGTCGGCTTCCTACTTCCTCGACCTCGCCGGCCCCCGTGCCTGAGGATTGGCGCCGCGCGGGGAGGAGGGCAAACAGACTCGAGCGGCTGCTGGTTGTCTCGCAACCCCACTGCCGAGGAACTCTCATTTCTTCCCTGGCTCCTTCACCCCTACCTCATGTAGGAGGGTGCCGCCGGGTCGGGAGGGAGGAGGAGCCTGCGCCGCGGTCCCTTCCCTCCCCACCCCTGACCAGGGGCGCTTTGGTGGGCGTGGGGTTGGGATTGGGGGGAGGGTGGGGGTTACTTTTTGGAGTGCTGGGGAACTTTTCCCCCCTTTGAAGCCAGGGGAAAGGGGATGCCCAACCCAGAGAGACATGGGGGCAAGAAGGACGGGAGCGGAGGAGCTGCTGGAACTTTGCAGCCGTCATCGGGAGGTGGCAGCTCCAACAGCAGAGAGCGTCACCGCTTGGCGGCGAAGCACAAGCGGCACAAGTCCAAGCACTCCAAAGACATGGGCTTGGTGACCCCCGAAGCAGCACCTCTGGGTGCAGTCATCAAGCCTTTGGTGGAGTACGATGACATCAGCTCTGATTCAGACACCTTCTCTGACGACATGGCCTTCAAATTAGACCGGAGGGAGAATGATGAGCGTCGTGGAGCTGATCGGAGTGACCGCTTGCACAGACACCGTCACCACCAGCACAGACGTTCCCGGGACGTACTAAAAAGCAAACAGACGGAAAAGGAAAAAAAGCAGGAAGTCTCCAGCAAGTCGGGATCAATGAAGGACCGGGTATCAGGAAGTTCAAAGCGTTCAAACGAGGAGAATGACGACTATGGGAAGGCACCGCTCTCAAAAAGCAGCAGCAACAAGGAATCCAGGTCATCCAAACTCCACAAGGAGAAGGCTCGGAAAGAACGCGAGTTGAAGTCCGGGCACAAAGACCGGAGTAAAAGTCATCGGAAAAGGGAAACACCCAAAAGTTACAAAACCGTGGACAGCCCCAAAAGGAGATCCAGGAGCCCCCACAGGAAATGGTCTGACAGCCCCAAGCAAGACGATAGCCCCTCCGGAGCTTCTTATGGCCAAGACTATGACCTTAGTCCCCCAAGATCTCACACCTCCAGCAATTATGACTCCTACAAGAAGAGCCCTGGAAGCACCTCCAGGAGGCAGTCCATCAGTCCCCCTTACAAGGAGCCTTCGGCCTACCAGTCCAGCACCCGGTCCCCCAGCCCTTACAGCAGACGGCAGAGATCTGTGAGTCCCTATGGCCGGAGACGCTCCTCCAGCTACGAACGGAGTGGCTCTTACAGTGGGAGGTCACCCAGTCCCTATGGTCGAAGGCGATCCAGCAGCCCTTTCACTAGCAAACGGTCTCGGAGTCGGAGTCCACTCCCCAGGTGAGCTATTTGTCTAACAGTCCTTTCTTTCTTCGGGTGGGTCATGAGAAACTGGCAACTAGTAATGTCAGGTGGATGTGCCCATTATTTATTGACTAGAACACTTGGCTATTGGCTAGTCACTCAAGTGAGTGAATCTGGTCTCCTCTTAACCCAGAATTTGAAAAATGGAGTTACATGCCTAAAGCTGCTAAAGGTAGGTACTTCCGGTGGCAGGGTCTTCAGCTGCAAGCTCCTGTGTAAGAAAAATTGTGCATGGAGTTGATACTAGTTTCCAAAGTTTATCTATTTTTTTGTGTGTGGCTTTATTTTAAATTTTTAAAAAATCATATTGGTATTAGTGCTTGAAACCTCACTGAACCTGATTAGAGATGTAAGAAATTACAGGGTTTCATTTGAATTCTCTTGAAGCTGTTTGCCTGCCATTTGTTCTGACCAGTGTCTTCAAACTTGTTAAATTTACTCGTTTCTTAGGAGACAATGTTTTGATAACTTACAAAGGCTCCTGTCTTTCCATAGATATTTCTAGTGGAAATTCAGCTGATTCGTGCTTTTTCCTTTTGATGGGAGAGCCTAGCAGAAATTGGTTCCAATGATAATTGGATTTTCTTTATAGCACCACCATTGACCTATAAAGATTTGCTGTATTCTGTGACCACTGGCAATTTTTTCTTTTTCTGAAAAAATGGTAATAGTGCCTCTACTGTGTTATTTTTTCAAGAAAGCCATGTAGTTTGAAATTTATTTGTTGGAGTGAATTTATCTATTGAAAACCACGTTCTTGTTCGTAGATGAAATTGTATCTCTCTCTCTGTTCCACAAAAGCAGAACACGGGCTTTGGAGTTAAACCCGAGTGGAGTCCTAATCTTGCTGTGTGTCCTTTGGCAAATAAATTCTCCATGCCCAAGTTTTTTCACCTGTAAAATGGCAATAATAACTACCAACTTCTAGAGCTATTGTGAGGATTAAATTAGTAAATATGAAGTACATAGCACAGTGCTTGGAACCTGAAGCCAGTCAGTAAATTCTATGAGTGAGGAAAATGTTGTTGAATACTTCTAGGGAAATTACTCCAACTTGGAAAAAAAAACCACACCAAAAAACATGTATATCTTTTATATGTCAATGTGAGTAATTTTTGTCGACTTACATTTATAATTATTTATAAACTAGTTTGAATTGATCAAGCCTGCTAAGTTCCTAGTTGTCAGGGTCCAAAGTTCCTTAGTTTTTCCTCCATTTCATACTAATTTTTTAAAAATATATTTTATTGATTTTTCACAGAGAAGAAGAGAGAGGGATAGAGAGTTAGAAACGTCGATGAGAGAGAATCATCGACCAGCTGTCTCTTGCACACCCCCCACTGGGGATGTGCCCACAACCAAGGTACATGCCCTTGACCGGAATCGAACCCGGGACCTTTCAGTCCGCAGGCCAATGCTCTATCCACTGAGCCAAACCGGTGCCGGCCATTTCATAGTAATTTTTCAAAAACAGAAAAGTTTAAAGAATTGTAGTAAGGACCCTAACATGTACCACCTACATTCTACAGTTAATATTTGCTGTATATCTATAGATTACCTTTTATTTTGATTTATCTTAAAGTAAATAACCAATAATAGTATACTTCACTATAAATGTTTTATTGAGCCTGTATATCATTAGCTAGAGGTCATCAGCTAATAAGGGGTAAAATTTATATACAGGGAAGTGGGTATCTTAAGTGTACCATTTGTAGGCTGTTTAATTTTTTAAGGAACCCTAAGAAATGAAATATTTTCAGAATTTTTCTTTTCTTTTGTTTAAGTGAAAGAGTTTATTAGTGAAGCATTACACAGAAAGTGACTACTCCACGGACAGTAGCCAAATACTTGTTTTCTTGAGGGAGTAGTTTAATAAAGTTGTTCTGAGAATTTTTATTGTTGCGGGGTTTGGGAATACAGAAGTGCATTGGGATTAAAACACTAAAACGAGTTTCAGTAAGAACTGTGGCTTTGCAGTGATTCCTTTTGGATTCATATCTTAGGTTTTCTACTACTCATTTAATTGGAACTAGTGCAGAAATGGTCAAAATAAATCAAGAAAGAATTGGAGACACATTATGATAGTATAGGAAATAAATATAAGTGCCTCATTATAACCCTAGAGTCAAATGCACCTTTTTGTGTGGTTTATAGAGAGCATGATATGTTTGAATTGTGTATTATATATTTTTCCTCGTTTGTTGGAATTCCAAACAGTAAGTACAAAACTTTCTTAGAGTCAGAGTAGAGGAACATTCAGATCCTTCTATGGTATTCTCTGTGTTTTTTCCTTGGGAGAGAGTCAGTATTAAACAAGCAGCTTGTTTTGAAAGACAAAATGCATTGGCAGAAATGCAAGGTCTTTGTATTTACTAAATTAGTGGTGATTAATAGTAGTAATTTCATTTCAGATGGGTGGAACCTAACTTAATTCAGGGAAAAAGTATATATTTTTTTGAAGACAAAATTTTTATTATTACCTGAATTTACCTATTTGCTGACAACCCCCTTTTATTTATTATTATTTTTAAAATATATTTTATTGATTTTCTACAGAGAAGAAGGGAGAGGGATAGAAAGCTAGAAACATCGATGAGAGAGAAACATCCACCAGCTGCCTCAAACATCGACCAGCTGTCTCCTGCACACCCCCTACTGGGGATGTGCCCGCTACCAAGGTACATGCCCTTGACCGGAATCGAACCTGGGACCTTTCAGTCCTCAGACCGAAGCTCTATCCATTGAGCCAAACCGGTTTCGGCTCATCCCCCTTTTAAAATATTTTTACTGATTTCTGAGTAGAAGTGAGAGGGAGAGACAGAAACATCAATGATAGAGAATCATTGATTGGCTGCTTCCCACTAGGAATCCAGCCCACAGCCTGGGCATGTGATCTGACTGGAAATCCACCTGTGACCTCCTGGTTCACAGGTTGACTCTCTATCACTGAACCATGCTAGCAAGGCCTGTCTCTACTCCCCCCACCCCCTTTTTTTTTCTTGAAGAGTGAGTCTGGATCTTAAATATAGCATATGTATCAGAAAAAATACCTTAAGTATATGGTCATCCAATGTCCCATTAACAATAGACTTCTATTCATAAATTCAAGGGCTTTTAAAGCAAAGTTCCTTAGAAAGATTTAGTCACACTGAAAGATTATAGAAACAATGCTCTGTATAGTATAGTCTCTGACATTACTTAGTGGTTTTAGAAGTTTTTTCTGGGATAGAGGTATTAGTTTTATACCAGCTATAATTCAAATTGAGAAAACCTTGTTTCAGCCAGTTTTGTTTTTTTTACAAGAGAAGTATTAATTTTCTTAAGTAAAAGTGGGTATTTGGTAAATCCACTTATTTAATCTCAATAGTATACATATATGCATATGTATATGTTGTTGTTTTGAGTACTTTGATTCTAATAATGACTTTATATTTTAACTAAGCTTTAGGGGCAAATTTCCAAAGAGCAGTATAGGTATAAGAAAATCATGGCTAACACCCTGTGAGTTGTTTTCACTACACATATATGCTATTTTGAAATGTTTTGATTCATTGACGTCTTGCCAGTGTTCAAAGATACAGAGATACTGAAGATCTGGAATGGAAACAATTTATTTTAGACTACTGGGCAAATTATGTTTTGTCTAGTTACATTTTAGTGCTAATTTTCCCATACACACACACACACACACACACACACACACACTCACACACACACCTTGAAGCCTAAGCACATTAGGCTTTTTTTTAAAAAGCAAAAGGACCCTAGATGGTTTGGCTCAGTAGATAGAGCTTGGCTTGGCCTGTGGACTCGAGGGACCTGGGTTTGATTCCAGTCAAGGGCATGTGCCTGGGTTGCTCACTTGATCCCTGGCTGATCAGTGAGTCTCATCATTGATGCTTCTCTCTCTCTTCTTTTGCCTTCTCTGAAATCAATAAAAATATATTAAAAAAAAAAGAGCACAAAGAGTGTAGTTAGCATGGCTCAGTGGTTAAGCATTCAACCTATGAACCAGGAGGTTACAGTTGGATTCCCAGTCAGGTCACATGCCCAGATTGTGGGCTGATCAGGAGGCAGCTGATCAGTGATTCTCTCTCATCTTTGGTGTTCCTATCTTTTTATCCCTCTCTCTTCCTCTCTGAAATCAATAAAAATATATTTAAAACAAAAGCAAAAATATAGAGGGTTGAGTTTCAATTTAGAATAATCTGCCTCATAGATTCTAAAATGTTACTTCCCGATCCTTCCTTAATAATGAAAATAAAATGAACGTGCAATAATACCTTGCTTTATGAGTTCCTAAAAAGTTTATGAGAAATCATTTTATATTAGAAAGTACCAAAAGCTATTATAGTTTTGGGACCAGTCAATTAAGTAGTTCTCTAGTTAAAATTTTAGATATCAGGCCTGTCATGGGTTGAGTCATCGACCCATGCACCAATAGGTCACCAGTTCTGTTACTGGTCAGGGCACATACCTGGGATGTAGGCTCGATACTCAGCATGGGCATGCAGGAGGCAGCCAATCAGTGTTGATGATTCTCTCTTGTCTATGTTTTTCTCTCTCTCCCTTTCTCTCTTCCTCTCTAAAATCAATAAAAACATTTAAAAATTTTATATTTTGGTTAAACATGCTAGTTTTAATTTCTTGATTGCTATAATCCTTGGTATAAAGTATGACTTTTTAAATCATGTTTTCACTTTATCAGAAATTTAAACCAAAATTCTAAAAGTAAACATTGTGAATATTGGTATTTTCTAACATGGGGAAAAATATTGATCTTCCTTTGATTAAATAATTTTTAGTGTTATGTGATAGAAATGTATTGTCATACAGGATTTAGTTCCTATTTCTTAAATAAACTTTTTTAGAATAGTTTTAGATTTACAGAAAAATTGTGAAGATAGTGCAGACTTCTTACATGTTCTGAAATCCAGCTTCCCCATTATTAATATCGTATATTATTTTATTTTATTTATTTTTTAATATATTTTATTGATTTTTTACAGAGAGGAAGAGAGAGGGATAGAAAGCTAGAAACATCAAGAGAGAGACATTGATCAGCTGCCTCTTGCACATCCCCTACTGGGGATATGTCCGCAACCAAGGTATATGCCCTTGATCGGAATCGAACCCGGGACCCTTCAGTCCCTAAGCCGACGCTCTGTCCATTGAGCCAAACTGGTCTCAGCAATATCGTATATTAGTATGATACATTTGTTACAATTAAACCAATTAATGAACCAATGTTGATTTACTATTTGACAGCTAGTCTGTTTAATATTGCTAACTTAAAGTGTTTTTTTTATGTTATAGTTCTTCATAATTTAACTGATCTATTTTCCTTTATATTGCTATAGTCTATTCATTGGACTGTTTTCTTTTTCCATTAGGAAGTCCATGAAATCTAGAAGTAGAAGTCCTGTATATTCAAGACATTCATCTTCTCATAGTAAAAAGAAGAGATCCGGGTCACGTAGTCGACATTCCAGTATCTCACCTGTCAGACTTCCATTGAACTCCAGCTTGGGAGCTGAACTCAGTAGGAAAAAGAAGGAAAGAGCAGCTGCTGCAGCAGCAGCAAAAATGGATGGAAAGGAATCCAAGGATTCACCTATTATTTTAGCTAGGAAAGAGAACAGTTCAATAGAAGCTAAGGATTCGGGTTTGGAGTCTAAAAAGTTACCCAGAGGTTTAAAATTGGAAAAACCTGCCCCAGATGCTGAACTAGTGAATGCATCACATCTAAACATAGAAGCCAAAAATTCTTTAGATACAGGGAAAGTAAAGGTGGATGAGAACTCTGAAAAGCATCCTGTTCTTAAAGATTTGAAAGTACAGGGATCAAGAGACACTAAACCCATGGCATTGAAGGAGGAGGTTGTTACTCCAAAAGAGACAGAGACAGCAGAAAAGGAGACCCTTCCACCTCTCCCCACAGTTACTTCTCCTCCACCTCCTTTACCAACTACTACCCCTCCACCTCAGACCCCCCCTTTGCCACCTTTGCCTCCACTACCAGCTACTCCACAGCAACCACCTCTGCCTCCTCCCCAACCAGCATTTAGTCAGGTTCCTGTTTCTAGTCCTTCAACTTTGCCCTCTTCTACTCACTCAAGGACGTCTACTCTGTCCTCTCAGGCAAATTCTCAGCTTCCTGTACAGGTTTCTATGAAGACTCAAGTATCTGTGACAGCTGCTATTCCACACCTAAAAACGTCAACATTGCCTCCTCTGCCCCTTCCACCCTTATTACTTGGAGAAGATGACATGGATAGGTAAGTCTCATAGTTAACTGAGAAAACTTAACCTCTTGATCTAAATGTAATACATTTTTCACAAACTTTGTTAAAACTACTCTAATGCATGGCTATTTAGAATGCTTTTATGAATAGGAAATGCCTTTGATGTTCAATTTTCAGTGTAAAAATCCTTATGATATTACTTAGGAGGAATTACAATTTGAGGCCTAGTAATCCTTTTTCTCATAGATCTATTTATTGATAAGGCTACTTTGGATTGAAATTTTAAAAAATCAATAGTGTTTTCTCCTCAAATCTTTATGTTGAAAATTTTAGTAGCTATAGAAAATTTTTTTTAAATGATACAATTAAAACCTTATACTCTTCACATTTGCTTTAACTGTAGATATTTGATATTTCTGAGTACTTTAATAATATCAACAACATAATATAAATAATTATCTATCTATCTATATATCTATATATAAAAGCCTAAGTGACCATTAAGACTGAATGATCGGAATGACTGGAACAACTGGTCGACCAGTCGCTATGATGCACATTGACCACCAGCAGACGCTCAATGCAGGAGGTGCCCCTGATGGTCAGTGCACTCCCACATCAAACCTCCCCTGACTGGCCAACCTCCCAGGGTCCCTCCCCCCAGCTGGCCAGCCCCCCATAGGCAAGCCCAGGCCTAAGGACCCCACCTATGCACGAATTCCTGCACCTGGCCTCTAGTAGGAGTAATAATAGTGGATATCCTCAGTGGTCCTAACATGTCTTATGTCTGTTTTTCTGTTCTGTTTTGCTTTGTTTTTCCTTCCTGGTCCAGGAGGAAAATAAGCCAGGTTTATTTATTTTAAAAAGTTCTGCTTTAAAAAAAACAACAAAAAAACAATTATTCTATAAGAAGCAGAAGAACAATATGTAGAATCTTTACTAATTAGAATACAAATGCACAGTGGGATAATGAGAAAAACTAATTTTAATAAGCTTTCTGAGTATTGAGAACTGATGAATGGTTATGAAGCATGAGTCTAATTTTATAGAAGACATTAGGAAATATTTTTAATTTCTTGGCAGAACTAGCTACCCAACTGCCACCAAACCCAATTTAGCAGTGACATATATCATGCAGCATTTATGTTACTGTTTTTTACTGAGATGTCCTTTTGTTCTCTAGGATATAAGTTTAGTTCACTACACCAAATTTTCTTTGTAAGCACAAAAATAAATACCACTGATTTTGCATACTGTTCCAATTCTTAACCCTCCATTACTTTCCAAGTGACATAGGTAATTTGAGCAATGATATATTTCAGCCATTTAGAGCTATATTTTTCCAGACTACTCTGTGTACCTTTTAGGAAGGTGCAAGTGCAATAAATGGGGGAAACCCCTTTTCCTAAAACTTTTTAAATCTGATTTTAAAGAAAAATTCCACATTCTCTTCTAATATTAATAGGTATTTATGAATTCTGCCACATACTGAGAACTATAAAGATGAATAACAGAGCCTGAAATTTATGTAGAAATACCTACAGACACAACCTACCGTATTTTTCGGACCATAAGACGCACCGGACCATAAGACGCACCAGTTTTTAGAGAAGGGAAATGAAAAAAAGATTCTGAAACAAATAGTGTCCTAAAATATTTTATGTGCATTAAAACCCAACATCACAGTCATAAACACATGTAATCAACCCTGTAAAGTAAACAGCAGCATTTAGAACCATTTTAGAGCCGTGCAAGCACACAGAGACCACACAGAGCCGGGCAAGTAAAAAAACTTTTTTTTTTTTAAGTATATGTGTAGGCTATATTTGGACCATAAGACGCAGGGACTTTCCCCCCCCACTTCTGGGGGGGAAAAAAGTGCGTCTTATGGTCCGAAAAATACGGTATATGTTTTTATAGTTTTTGTTGGAAAAGGAACATTAGTCAGTTTAACGTCATCCAAAGGGACCCTAGGCCATTATCTTATCCACAAGAACCACATTTAAATATTAGTTTATATAGTGTTTAGACCAATATCAGTGTGGCTAAGAATCTTTATTTAGCTAGCCACATAATTATTGCATCTACTATCATGGGTCATATGGAGTGCAGGTTTTCAGGTGGAATGATGTTGATAGATGGCACATAGGGGTTTCTATATTTCAGATTAGAAATTAAGGGTAAAGTAAGACCATACAGTGCTTATGTAAGTATGCGGGGCTATCTTTAAGAATGTGTATGAGAGAGGATGAAGTGAGCAAACTTTTTGTTATAGATCACTTCTGATTCTGAAAGTGTAACTATACTTTATTTCATAGTCCAATGTAATTATTTTTAAATTATGTTTATTACCATTCGTTTTTCACTTATAAGCAAATTATTAAAGGTAAAAAATGAAAATGAAGATTTCTTTCAATATCAACTTGTTCATATATATATATATATATATGCTCTTCATGTGCCATTTATATCTGTTTTTTACATGAAAAATAATTTTTATGTAAGAAAACTTTTCAGGAAGAAATTTAAAAGTTGCACATGGACCTCACTTACATTCTTATCTTCTCATGTGAAATTGCAGCAGC
Source organism: Pipistrellus kuhlii (assembly GCF_014108245.1). Classification (NCBI taxonomy): domain Eukaryota; kingdom Metazoa; phylum Chordata; class Mammalia; order Chiroptera; family Vespertilionidae; genus Pipistrellus; species Pipistrellus kuhlii. The sequence continues at coordinate 4,547,948 of NW_023425537.1, read as the reverse complement.
TTAAATGTCAATAATATGATACACAGCTTTTTATTGCCTGCAGTGCTTTAAACAAGGCACACAGAATGCATTCAGTAAATATTGGTTATTTGAATGAATAAGTAAAACTGCTGAAGGAGTCAGAGTCTGTGTGAAATGACACTGGGCATGGATGACATAAAGCTTATATTAGAGGATTTGTGTTCTTTTAGTTAAATCCTTTTAGAAAAAGAATGAAACTTTTCTTTCAAACATAGATTGCACAGAAGTGTATTATTAACCCAGGCATCAAATGCAGGAGTGAATTTAATTAATGGTATTGCAAAACCTTTCTGATTCGTGGCTTACATTTCTTGGTTTCTATAAAAAAGGCTGATGTGTTCGGCAGGTAGAGGAGGCTGGGGGAAGGTCAGTTGGGGGGGGGGAAAAGGAGACATATGTTCTACTATTTGTAATATTTTAAACAATTAAAAAATAAATAAAGGCTGCCTGGCAGAATGGCTCAGGTGTTGAGTGTTGTCCTGTGCACCGAAAAGTTGCCAGTTTGATGCCCTATCAGGGCACATGCCTGGGTTGCGAATTTGATCCTCAGGTCGGAGGTTGGGTTAAGGCACATAGGAAAGGCAACCAACTGATGTCTCTCTCTCACATCGATTTCTCTCCCTTTCTCTCTTCTCCCCTTCCTCTCTTTTAAGAATGTACTCAGGTGAGAATTAAAAAAAAATAAAAAAAGCAAAGACTGCCAAACACCCACTTTAAAATAGTGTGTTTTTCATGAACATAGTTCACGAGGATCTCTTGCTTTGAAAGAGATCATCTGTATGAAACTTTCATTTAACCATATAGAGTTTATAAATCTTTTTTTTGGATGCCTGGTTCATTTGGAGTTAATTATGCGGGGCTATCTTTAAGAATGTGTATGAGAGAGGATGAAGTGAATGCTTCTGTAGAGTCTACACTATTCCTCTTTTAAAATATATTTTTATTGATTTTAAAGAGGAAGGCACAGGGAGAGAGATAGAAACATCAACGATGAGAATCATTTTTTTTTTTTAATATATTTTATTATTGATTTTGTACAGAGAGGAAGGGAGAGATAGAGAGTTAGAAACATCGATGAGAGAGAGTCATCGATCAGCTGCCTCTTGCACACCCCCTACTGGGGATATGCCCGCAACCAAGGTACATGCCCTTGACCGGAATCGAACCCGGGACCCTTCAGTCCCCAAGCCGACGCTCTATCCATTGAGCCAAACCGGTCTCGGCAACGATGAGAATCATTGATCGGCTGCCTCCTGCATGCCCCACACTGGGGATTGAGCCCATAATCTGGGCATGTGCCCAGACCGGGAATTGCTGGTTCATAGGTCAACACTCAACCATTAAGCTACACTGGCCAGCCTACACTATTCTTAATGGCTGTTTATTTAAAGTATTGAGCTCTTATAGAAAAGAAGGTATCTGTAGGAGCATTCACATTTGATTTAACATTTTGCTAATAGAATGCTTAGTTCTAATTTTAAAAATATGTATTTTTATTTCAGAGAGGAAGGGAAAAGGAGAGAGGGATAGAAACATCAATGATGATATAGTCATTGATTGGCTGCCTCCTGCATGCTTCACACTGGGGATCAAGCTCATAACCTGGGCATGTGCCCTGACTGGGAATTGAACAGTGACTAGGTCAGTGCTCAACCATTGAGCCACACTGGCTGGACTGCTTCCAATTTTTAATGTGTTATATACCAATTTGCGTTTGTGTGTGTGTGAGAGAAAGAGAGACAGAGACAGACACACACTGATTTGTTGTTCCACCTATTGATTCATTCAGTGGTTGATTCCTTACCTGCAATCTTGGTGTTTCAGGACAATGCTCTAACCAACTGAGTACCCAGAGTTCAACTCAAATTTTTAATTGAAGTTTGTAAGAATAAATCAATTTAAATAATCTGTTTTAAGTGGAAGAGGATAAATTGTCATATTTAAAGTTCATGCTATTAAATTTTTAACATTATGAAGAAATTTTCTTTTTTAAAATATATTTTATTGTTTTTTTACAGAAAGGAAGGGAGAGGGATAGAGAGCTAGAAACATTGATGAGAGAGAAACATCGATCAGCTACCTCCTGCACACCCCCTACCAGGGATGTGTCCACAACCAATGTACATGCCCTTGACTGGAATCAAACCTGGACCCTTCAGTCTGCAGACCGATGCTCTATCCACTGAGCCAAACCGGTTTCGGCAGAAATTTTCTTTTTAAATTGTTCAAAAGGAATTACACTTTTTGAACAATAAAGACTTCTTATTAGAGGTGTTTCTACATTGTACAGATTAAATTTCATCATAAATTTCAAGAGGCTCTTGGAGAGTGGGGGCAGCTGGGGAGAGGTCAGTAGGGAGGAAAAGACCTATTTAATACTTTAAACAATAAAGAATAAAAAAAAAAAGACGTTTTAAAAATATATATTTCATTGATTTTTTACAAAGAGGAAGGGAGAGGGATAGAGAGTTAGAAACATCCATCAGTTGCCTCCTGCACACTCACTGCTGGGGATGTGCCTGCAACCAATGTACATGCCCTTGACCAGAATTGAACCGAAGATCCTTGAGTCTACAGACTGATGCTCTATCCACTTAGCCAAACCTGCCAGTGCGTGCGAGAGAGAGACTCTTAAACTTCAGACAGTCCTGGATCTTGACAACTTTTATATATGAGCTCTAGCCAGTGATCTCAGTGGTTAGAGCGTTGGCCTATGCACTGAGGGGTTGTGGGTTTGACTCCTGGTCACAAGGGCACATACCCTGGTTGCAGGTTTGATACCCAGCCCTGGTCAGGGTGCATGCAGGAGGTAACAAATCGATTTGCCTCTTTCATATTGATGTTTTCTCTCTCTTTCTCCTTCCTTCCTTTCCACTCTCTCTCTAAAAACAGAAAAATAATGGAAAAAATCATCCTCTGGTGAGGTTTAAAAAAAATTATACATGAGTATTATTCAATCTATTCACTGTAGGTGAGTTGTCTAAAGATATAAATTGGGAACCAGGAAGTACTGATATTAAGATAGTTCAGTACTTCTTGATACTGGATTTTTAAGTAATGACTTAAGAGTCAGTGTCTGCTTCCCTCTGTTAGAACATCTCAACATCCGTATGTCTTCAGAACTATAGAGAGTTATATTTTACTGAGTGCCCTACACTAAAGGCTAAGACCATAAAGTTGTTAAGCATTGCAATTTTATGGGCCATCATTCCAAGGTTTTTTGGAATATTGGAATTTGTTGAAATAGTATTTGATCCATATTCAACATGTATGTCCCGAATTAATAGAATGTACACATCCTATCAAACACTTAATTCTTTCTTGAAAAAAATGCGACTAATGTGATTTTTTTTCTAGAAGCAGTGTACATTTTCACAGTAGCAAATTATATTTGAATCCATAAATTAAACCTTGGATGAAACCTTGGATGAAAACAAAACCTAACTATAAAACATAGACTGAACATGAAATGATGGTGACAGAATTCAGATACTTTTATTCTGGTGAAGCAGAACGAAGAGCTAATGTATTTCTGAGTCATGAAGAATTGAAATTTACAAAGAATATTTTGCTAACCACTATGCTATATGCCTGAAACTAATACAAAATAATATTGAATGTAAACTAATTGAAAAATAAAAATTTGAAAATAGTTTCTTGGGAATAAACAATATCTGACATTAGTTGAGAAGTGAGGAATTTTCTTTCCTTGGATATCTTGAAAATTGGGGAAATTTTAAGAATGTATATTGTATCCTGACTCAAGAGTTTCCTGGTGATATGCTTTGTTCTCAGGGTAGAAAAATAGTGCAAATTGTACGATAACTATCAGTAATTTAAAGTTCAGATGATCATTTTGCACTCCATTTTTAGTTGATCTGAATACAAACTAATCTAGATTTTATTCTGTCTGATTTACAGTAGCTTAAAATGATGAAAATTGGTAGGAAGTATTAGCTTTTGAGTTCTTTCACACACAAAGGGCAGCAGTATTCTTCAAAAAGGTACATTGCAAGAGTAGAGCTATTCTTTATGAAACATATTCATGAAAGAATGTGTTTCATCTTCTAAGATCTTCTTTTAAGAATTCTATCCCCTGTAGTTATCAACTGCATGTTCCTGGCCTTTAGAAATTAATATGTTAAACTGAACCAGCTTATAGGAGTAACTATCCATAGAGCTTATTTACTAAAGAAAAGTATTGCTTAGAGTAGCAAAAGTATAAGCCTGTCTTGACATGTTGTAAAGCTGTTCAAAAGTAATTCAGCTCAAGTTTTTTTTAATGGAAATGTAATACTCAAGTCACAATCTACTTTAAAAAGAAAAAGAAGAATATGTTTTTTTATAACCACTTAAGTCAGTATACTTTTCACTAGTTTTGATTTCCAGCTTAGCTTTATTTCTTTTTCCGAGTTCTAAAATACTGCTTCCTTTGTCCAAGTTCTCTCCACATCTTTAGCGATATGGTAGTGTTACATTGTTGAGTTTTCTTTCAGTTGTTTAAATCTTTGCTGGTTAAAATATAGAGTAGGTTTGATGATGCCATGAGTTGTGGTGATACTTTGCAAATTTAAGATGATTACTTTCTACATTTTATTTCATCTCAGTAAAAATCTAAATAGAATCTGGCCTATGTGGCTCATTGTTTGAGTGTTGCCCCATGCACCAAGAGGTTTCTGGTTCGATTCCCAGTTAGGGCATATGCCTGGGTTACAGCTTCTTGATTCCGGTGGGAACATGCAGGAAGCACCTGATTGATGTTTCCCTCTCATCAATGTTTCTATTCCTCTCTCTCTCCCTTTCACTTTCTATAAAAATCAATATAAAAATCTTTAAAAAAAACAAAAGAAACCCAAAACCTAAGAATCTTGGGAAGGATATTAAAGGAAGAGTTTGTTAAAGGACCTACAAGTAATATTCCAAAATTTTATTTTATATATATATATATATATATATATATATATATACACACACACACACATACACACACACACACACACACACCACACACACACATATATATACATATACATATATATATATATATATATATATATATATATATATATATATATATGTTGATTTATTACAGAGAGGAAGAGAGAGTGATAGAGAGTTAGAAACATCGATGAGAGAGAAACATCGATCAGCTGCCTCCTGCACCCCCCTCCACTGGGGATGTGCCTGCAACCAAGGTACATGCCCTTGACCGGAATCTTACCTGGGACCTTTCAGTCCGCAGGCCCACGCTCTTATCCACTGAGCCAAACCAGTTTTGGCATCTTTTTTTTTTTATTTTTTTTTTTATAATACATTTTTGTTGATTTTTAGAGAGAGCAAAACATTTGTTGGTTGCCTCCTGTATTCACCACAACCTGGGCATGTGTCCTAAACAGGAATTGAACCAGTGACCTTTTTTAAAAAAATTACTTTTTTAAAATATATTTTTATTGATTTCAGAGAGAAAGGGAGAGGGAGAAAGAGATAGAAACATCAATGATGAGAGAGAATCATTGATCAGCTACCTTCTACATGTCCCCTACTGGGGATTGAGCCCACAACCCAGGCATGTGCCCTTGACTGAAACCAAACCTGGGATCCTTCAATCTACAGGCTGACTCTATCCACTAAGCCAAACCAACTAGGGCCCAGCGACCTTTTAGTTGCACAGGAAGACACTCAACCAACTGATCCACCCCAGCCACGGATATTATTTCTTTAATATATTATAAACTTCTTTTTGCAAAACCAAGTCTTTTTAACTTAAACTCCTTTTTCTGACTTTGTATTATAGATTTTTTCTTTTAAAAGTAAAATCTTTGTAATCTTTTAATAGTCAGACATTATAATCTTTGATAGTTTTATTTGCATATCCTGGAAGTAATTGTGATCTTTTCTTCTCTTCTTTATTGTTTAGTCCAAAAGAAACTCTGCCTTCAAAACACATAAAGAAAGAGAAGGATCAAAGGCCACGTCACTTACTCACGGACCTCCCTCTCCCTCCAGAGCTCCCTGGTGGGGATCCATCCCCACCAGACTCTCCAGAACCAAAGGCAATCACACCACCTCAGCAACCATATAAAAAGAGACCAAAGTGAGTTTTTGTAGGGACATATATTTAAGTACAGCTTTTATTACAGTGAAGAACTTTGGAGCTTAAATCTCACACTTTCTTTTACAACCTACATCAGTAGGATCATACGTGTTTCCCTGAAAATAAGACATCCTCCGAAAATAAGACCTAGCACATGGAAAAAAAAGACATCCCCTGGAAATAAGATCTAGTGCATCTTTGGGAACAAAATTAATATAAGACACTGTCTTATTTTCGGGGAAACAGGGTAGAAGATTGAGACTAATGTATATCTACTAGAGGCCCAATGCACAAAGATTCGTGCGAGAATGGGCCTTCCTTCCCCTGGCTGCCAGCACTGCCTTCGCTCTGGAGCCGCCTTTCTGCCTTCCCAGGCTGCCCAGAGGCCTGGAGCGGGTGGGTGGTGTGGAATGCCTGTGTCATTGAATGGTGATGACGCAAGTATCCCTTCCTCCCCAGCTGCTGGGATTCTGCATGTGCAAATTATCCCACTATCTTTGTTGGGTTAATTTACATACTCCTATTGGCTGGTGGGCATTGTGAAGGTACGATCAATTAACATGTTACTCTATTAAATAGATTATTTTATTTTAATGGATAAAAACTTACTACTTAGGAGACCCATTCATCTACATTCACAGTTATGTAGCTTTTAATTATTTTTTAAGAAAAGCAATAATTTCCCCAATCCAAATATACCACAAACATTGATCCCATTGTTATCTTTTGAGTTCATAATATTTAAAGTATTGAAGGAAAAATAAAAAAGTCTTTATACTCAGGGTGTGTAAGCCATGTACACATTAATGAAATTAATAGATGTGGGATTTTTTTTATAATCAGAAATTGCCACACTATAAATTTAGTAGTATCTGGGTTTGATCTTCTGATTGTTAGCATTCCTTTCTTTTTTTTTCTTTTTTTTAAAATATATTTTATTGATTTTTCACAGAGAGGAAGAGAGAGGGATAGAGAGTTAGAAACATTGATGAGAGAGAATCATCTATCAGCTGCCTCTTGCACACCCCCTACTGGGGATATGCCCGCAACCAAGGTACATGCCCTTGACCAGAATCGAACCCGAGACCTTTCGGTTCCCAAGCCGACGCTCTATCCATTGAGCCAAACCGGTCTTGGCGACTAATTCCTACCTTTTTAATAAAGAGATTCATAGACTCAGGAGTTAGAGAAATCATGAAAGAAAGAAAAAAAATTAGTAGACTTAATTTTAAAAAACAACTGTTTTTGTTTTTGTTTTGTCGTTTTTAGAATTTGTTGTCCTCGTTATGGAGAAAGAAGACAAACAGAAAGCGATTGGGGAAAACGCTGTGTGGACAAGTTTGACATTATTGGAATTATTGGAGAGGGAACCTATGGCCAAGTATATAAAGCCAAGGACAAAGACACAGGTAAATATTGCCACGAAATTTAGATGGCAGGTTAAAGTTAGTAATACTGATGTCTTAAATAGATTTATCAAAAGTAAAGTTTGAGTTCTAATTTGGTCTCTGAAATTTACTAAATAGACTAAAATTTCCCAAAAGAATAGTATAATTATTACAGTTTAAAAACCCTCCTCTTTTTTGTTGTCTTTTGTAAATGTTTTATAATAAGCTTGCTTAGAATTTAAGAGAGGGTAAAAATAAATTAAAATGTGCAAATTGCTTTTTGTTTGATAAGGGGTTTAGTCCTTGAAGATAAAATAATGTAGTTGAATTGGCATATTTTAATAACCAAAATGTTTAAACCTTATTATGGGATTTATAAAAATTCAAGTCTAAAAGAAATCAATGATAAGAAAGGAAACTTAGGGATTTGTTTTTTAAGATAAAAATGCATTAACATAGGCATTAAGTCAGTCTTTCAGAGCAAGGACATATATTGACTAGATAGTAGCCAAAAAAATGCTAGTTGATACTATAATAATTTGAATTTATTGTGACAGGAGAGCTAGTGGCCCTGAAGAAGGTGAGACTAGACAATGAGAAAGAAGGTTTCCCAATCACAGCCATTCGTGAGATCAAAATCCTTCGGCAGCTAATTCACCGAAGTGTCGTTAACATGAAGGAAATTGTCACAGATAAACAAGATGCACTGGATTTCAAGAAGGACAAAGGTACAAGCAAAGAGCTGTGTACAGGGTAGACTAGTACATCTTATTTTTATTTCTTAACATGTTTGCCTGTTAGCATTGTTTATAGTTTTTACTAAACGCCAACTTTTTTCTTGAACCTATTGCAGAATTAAGATGTCAGTTAGCATATTGTTTTTGTGTTGAATAATGCTTATTTTATAAAATGTCCGTTTTTCAGCGTACTCGTGTATTTTTAGAAATTATTGTTAATTATTAAAATTAGAGTTTGCTGTACCACCTAAAGTCTTTTTTTTTTTTTTTTTTACAAATATAACAATTATGGAAATTAAAACCCAGATTTATCAGTTACTTTCATTTCTTAAATTATAGTTTACAAACAATATTATATTGCTTTCAGATGTACAGCATAGTGATTAGACATTCATATCCCTAATGAAGTGATCACAAGTTTAGTAACTGTCACCATGCATAGTTATTACAATTATTATTGGCTATATCCTCTATGCTGTACATTATATCCCTGTGACTAATTTTATAATTGGCAATTTGTACTTAATTCCTTTCACCTTTTTTGCTTCTATCCTCATGCCTCACCTGTCTGGGAGCCATCAGTTTGTCCATCATATCTATCAGTTTGTTTCTTACTCTTATTTTTACATCATCCCTTCTGTTTATTGTTTATATGCATCCATATTTTTACATAGTTTTGCACTGATACAGTTTAGAATTGAATACAGGTATTTCTAAATCTTCAGGTTTGTTTTCCTTGATTTGTAACTTTTGTCTATTTTGGTGATAAAATTGTTCTTTTGTTTTCATACTTATGTTTGAAGTAGTCTGTATAGGACATCTAATATACTTTTATTGAAATAAGTCTGAAGATTTAGAGATGGGCAGCTATAAAGAATGGAATATGTGAAGATAATATGAATTGTTATGAGAGAATATGATTGGGAGGAAAACAGGATTAAGAATATATAAACTTTGCCTTAGCTGGTTTGGCTCGGTGGATAGAGTGTTGGCCTGTGGACCAAAGGGTCCCAGGCTCAATTCTGGTCAAGGGCAGGTACTTTGGTTGCAGGCTTCTCCCTGGACCAGGCCCTGATGAGGGCTCGTGCATGAGGCAACCAATCTATGTGTTTCTCTCAATTCAATGTTTCTCTCTGTCTTTCTCTCTCTCTATTCTACTCTCCCTAAAAATCAATGGAAAAATATCTCCAAAAAATATCCCTGGTTGAGGATTAACCAAAAATAATATACAAGGTTACAGTTGTAAAATAAGTCAGGGGGCCCTGCTAGTATTGCTCAGTGGTTGAGCATTGACCTATGAAACAGGAGCTCATGGTTCAATTGTGGGTCAGGACACATGCCAGGGTTGTGGGATCGAACCCCAGTAGGGGGGTGTGCAGGAGGCAGCCGATTGATTATTCTCTCTCATTATTATTATTATTATTTTTTAAATATATTTTATTGATTTTGTACAGAGAGGAAGGGAGAGAAATAAAGAGCTAGAAACATCAATGAGAGAGAGTCATCAATCAGCTGCCTCTTGCACACCCCCTACCGGGGATATGCCCGCAACCAAGGTACATGCCCTTGATGGGAATCGAACCCGGGACCTTTCAGTCCCCAAGCCGATGCTCTATCCATTGAGCCAAACCGGTTTTGGCAATTCTCTCTCATTATTGATGTTTCTATCTCTCTCCCTTTCTCCCTGAAATCAATAAAAATATATTTTAAAAAAGTCAGGGAAATGTATAGCATAGGGAATATAATTAATGATATTGCATTAATTATGTGTACTGACCAGTGATTACTAGACATACTGTGGTGATCACTTCATAAAGTATATAACAATTGAATCTCACTATGTTATATACCTGAAGGTAATATAATATTATATGTCAACTATAATCAAAAATAAATTTTACAAAAGTAATTGAAGTACATAAATTTAGAATGTAATGGATTAAGCTGGACTTATTTATATAGTCTTAAAGATATTAGCATTAGGGAAGTAGCACCTCTTTAGTTTGGTAGAAGTACTTTTAAAGTAATAAAAAGGGAATTCTGCTTATGTAATAGTGTTTAGATAAATTTATGAAAGTTAAATCTGATACTGGGTTTATTTTTGGGAATAATCTAAATATTCCATGTTAGAGAGAGAGGAAGGGAGAGGAATATATAGAGAGAAACATCAATAAGAGAGTAACATCATTGATCTGCTTCCCCCTGCATGCTCCCTATTGAGCCCGAAACTTGGGCATGTGCCTTGACCAGGAATTGAACTGGCATGGATAGATGCTCAACCACCAAACCACACAGGCTGGGCTAAATTAGTTACTTTTTTAAATAATAAAATAATGGATGGGTGTGAAGCATGCCCATTGTGGAAAAATTAAAAATATCTATCTATCTATAAAAGGCTAATATGCAAAGTGTCCCTCTACTCATCTTACCGGTCGCTATGATGCACACTGACCACCAGGGGGCAGATGCTCAATGCTTTGGCTGCCTAGTTGCAGTGACTTAGCAGCAGCGGTTCTCAGGTGACACACCCTGAAATCAAGGAGGGAGTGTGATTCCACCTTCCACCATACGTTTGTTACTGGGGCACTGTCGGCCCCAAATCTGGTTTACTGCATTTACACTTGCATTTGCGTTCCACACCTTGTAATGACAGTAACTTTGCAGAGTGTCCTCTTGCACTCCAGGACCCCTTGGGAGATGTTGGAGAGTCGGTTTCAACCTAATTCCTGCAGGCCAGGCCAAGGAACTCGACCAGCTGGAGGGACTCTGCTCACTCTGCAGATGCCCTTCAAGCCACCCCAGGTGTGGCCAGCTGGGGAGGGACCACGGAAGGTTGACTGCAGGGTGTGTCTAGCCCATCTCGCCCAGTCCCACCCTGCTGGCCATTTTCTAATTAATTCCCTTCCAATGTGCACAAATTTGTGCACTGGTGCACTAGTAGAAGAATAAGAAAAAGAAAATGGCAATCACTCATCTCTACTCCAACCCAGTATACCATTTTTAGAACTACTATAGTATTAGCATTTTGGCCTATTTCTTTCTAGTACTTTATATTATATATTTATCTTTTTAAAAAATATATTTTATTGATTTTTTTTTATAGAAAGGAAGGGAGAAGGAGAGAGAGAGTTAGAAATATTGACGAGAGAGAAACATCAATCAGCTGCCTCCTGCACACTCCCTACTGGGGATGTGACCGCAACCAAGGTACATGTCCCTGACCGGAATCAAACCTGGGATCCTTGAGTCCGCAGGCTGACGCTCTATCCACTGAGCCAAAACAATTAGGGCTATATATATTTATCTTAACATTACTGGGATCAAAGTATAGTTAGTGTTTTATAGCTCTCATAAGCAGTTTCTCATATCATTGACATGTTTTAATGACTGTGCATAAAGATAGATGAATCCAAATTTACTTCATCAGTCATTGTTGAGCCATTAATTGCCAGTTTAAAAATATATAACTGCATTGAACATCTTTGTACATAAATCTTTATATTTAGATTTATTTCTTAATATCGTTTCTGAAATGTAGAATTATTTGGCCAAAGGGATTTTCATATTTATTGTTAGATTGCTTTTAAGAAAGAGAGTAATAATTTATGTCCCATTAGTGAGTATCTTTTCCATTTTATTTTCCCTAACATTAAGTACATATTTTTAAAAAAATGGTTATCTTGATAGGTGAAGTATATTATTTTGAATTGCATTTCTTGTATTTCGTCTGAGTTTCCCCCCCATGTTTATTAGTTTTACTTATTTTCTCTTTTTTTGAGTTGTCCTTTGTCTACATATCTTTTGCAGTTTTGTGCTTTTCTTATTAATTTGTATGAGGTGGGAGCTAAATCTCTCTAAGATATTCCTTTAATACAGTGGTTCTTAACTTTTTGGGGTCATGACCTCTTTAAACATGGATCAATTTTTCAAAAAAATACCTTTACTATGTTGCATACATATATCTTTAAAATGTTGCATACTGTTTCAGAGAGTTTGAAGGGTCCTTCAAGCCTACCCCTAGATTCAGAATCCTTGCCTTTTATGTTACCAGGAGACAGACTTTTAGACTGGATAATTCATTGTCTAACTAGGTCTAGTATTATGTTTTGATATTTGTCTCTATTATGAACCCTATTGAAAGTGGCATTATGGTATGGATTTCAAATCTTTTATAGTTCTCTAGAAGTACTTTTTTTAATCTACTTCTAAATTTAGGGAGTTTAATTAGATGATTCACCTTTCATTATTAAATACTATAAAATTTACTAACAAATTATACAAATAAACTGCTTCCCCCCCTCCCCTCTAGCATATTATGTGAGTCCTATTAATGAAGGTAAAGATTTCTACAAAAGTAGTCATCACACAGTATGTAACAAAATGGGCATGATTGTGTGTTATAAATAAAACTGTATTTACAACAGATTTGGCTCAAGGTCTGTCATTAACCAATTGACTTAGATAAGTGGTCGATAAACTTATTAGTCAACAGAGCCAAATATCAACAGTACAATGATTGAAATTTCTTTTGAGTGACAATTTTTTTTTAAACTTAAACTATATAGGTAGGCACATTGTTATTAACTTAATTAGGGTACTCATAAGCTGGCCTTTGCTAAAAACTCAAGGGGCCAAAGAGCCGCATGTGGCTCTCAAGCCACAGTTTGCTGACCACTGACATAGATCATACAATACTACTAATAATACATGATTGGGGCAGTTGTCCTCAAGACATAGTACTAGTCTAAAGAGTTCTGGACTAGGAGTCAGACGATTAATTCAAATAGTTCTGTAACTTGTTATTAGAAAGAGCAAGTTATTTACTCTGAATTTAGTGTGTGTTTTTTTAAATTTAGTTTCTTCTATAAAATTAAGCAGTTGTTTCAGAGGGCTTTATGGTCAACTCCAAAATTATGTTAAAATTTGAAGCATTGTAATTTAATAATCCTTTTTCTATTGTTTAATTTGTTCTTTTATCCTATGTAGGTGCCTTTTACCTTGTATTTGAGTATATGGACCATGACTTAATGGGACTGCTAGAATCTGGTTTGGTGCACTTTTCTGAAGATCATATCAAGTCCTTCATGAAACAACTAATGGAAGGATTGGATTACTGTCACAAAAAGAATTTCCTACATCGGGATATTAAATGTTCTAACATTTTGCTGAACAACAGGTAATATGGTAAAACTAACATGTGACCTGACTGGGAATTGAACCCGTGACCTTCAGATTCATAGATCTGTACTCAACCCCTGAGCCACACTGGTCAGGCAGATTCACTTATTGTTTTCAACATTTCTGTTTAAAATATTTGACAAACATAGATAGCAATATGAAATTATTACGACATATTTTTTGGTCTTTGTGGAGTGGAATGACCAACCATACAGGGTTACCCAGGACTGTCCTGGTTTCAGTACTGAAAGTCCTACATGGATGGGGTGGTTGGTTGGCCACTGGAGAGCTCTGAGTTTAGTAGGGGAGCTAAACAATTGCTCAATTCAGTAAGCATTTTATTAAGCCCATTTTTTCCCTTGAATTTGGGAGCACCTGGGGAGATGCATTCTAGAGGAATAAATAGGAATTTATCAGAAAGACTGACAACAGAGGGCCGAGTTTCTAGGCAAAATAAATTGCATTGACAAAAGCACATAAATGTGAAAATAACATAGCATGTCTGGAAAATGAAAAAAATCAGTATTGCTAGGGTAAAGCTGAACAGTTGCAAGAACCAATTTAAGGATCTAGTATAAAGTCGCTAGGGAGGTTAAACTTCATAGGTGACAATCACTGAAGGATGTTGGTTCAGTTAATTCTTTGTTTTTAAATTATAAAAATGCATTATTTTAAACTAAAAAATATATAAACTGCATATATTTGTACTTTAGTATCTTTTTGAGACAAAACATGTTAAGAGATTATTTCTTTCTCTTGCTATCTCTATGACCCACAATTCTCATTAAAACTGGGCGTAGTTAATTTACATCTATAGTCGTAATGCTTTAAGAACTTGATGATGGTATCAGCTTGCAGCTTTCTGGACTATAGTATAATTATACTTTCTTCTATTCCTTTTGCTCCTCCATGGGGGATATTCCTGGCCATGGAATAACTGCGATCCTGCTCTGTGTCTTTTCTGGTTGGTGGGTCAGGCCCCTCCCTGTTTCTGATTTCCCACAATCAGAAAATTCAGGAAACTAAGCCGGATGTAGGAGTCTCAAAGTCTAGTTATATGTAGCTTTTGCCCTTCCCATTTAATTCTGTCTACACGGAGACTTCTGGGTAATATTACCTGGAGGGAATGGTAAGGAGTCCTGAGCTGGACAAGAAAGAGAAGTTGATAAGAGAGGGAGGAGAGCAGGGCTAGTAAGTCATGTGGGAGTTCCAAACTAGCAGTATACGTATATTCAGGAGTTACCAAGCATAGAACCCAAGGGAATGGTCAGAGAGGAAGAAAATTAAGTATATCATGAACTTATTAGTCAACAGAGCAAAATAAGCAAGTTTAAGAAGTGAATGGCCATAGATGTCCGATGATTATAAGACATTATAAGACTTATAAGAATATGAAAATTAAAAGGTCAGTGGAAACTGGGGTAAGACAAAAGGAAGGTGATGGTAGATATGTCTTTAACTTTTAATTTAAGGATGCAGAGGTTTGAGAATATTTAAATGGTAATGAATAGAAAATCAATAAAAGTTGAAGACTCAGGAATTTAAAGTTGGGAGGGTCTAGAGGAGTTGGAATCAAAGCCACAGGTGGTTGTAGCCACAAATGTAGGTGTTGATTAGCCTTGAACAAGAAAAGAGATTAACAAACTTGTCTGTAGTTGAAGGAAGGGAAGGAAGGTTATAGGTGCAAAAAGTTTATAGGTAATATGATGGCCTCTATTTTCAATGAAGGTCATTTACTGAGAGTGAGTGGGAAGGGTGGATTGGGTGCTGGTTATATTTAGGTCTGACCTATTTTTCCATAACTTTGTCTATTGCCATTTTAACTTTTAGTCTACTGTGTGCCTTGAGTCGTGGACCATCTCAGGCTCTCAGAGTAAGATGCCAAGAAATTTGAGGAGCCCCTTTTTGTCTCAATATAAAACTCAAGTCAGCTATTCCTTTCCATTTTGCTTTTCTCAGAACTTGCTTATAAATTGAACTTTAAAATGTAATGATGTTTGGAACAAATAGGTAAGATCCCATAATCTTTACTAGGAATGATTAGAGTTGGTTTAATGTAAAATTTTGTTGTTACAGGCACACTTTGGAGATATTGCTAGGTTGGTACCAGACCACCACAATAAAGCAAATATCACAGTAAAGTGAATCATACAAATTTTTTTGTTTCCCAGTGCATATAAAAGTTATGTTTACACTGTAGTCTATTGAGAGTACAATAGCATTATGTCAAAAAATGTACATAACTGAGTTTTAAAAAGTCTTTGTTGCTAAAAAAAAAAAAATTCTAACCATCATCTGAGCCTTTAGTGAATCTAATTTTTTTGCTGATGGAAAGTCTTGCCTTTCTGTTGATGAAATCACAAAGCAAAGAGCAATAAAATATGATATGCATGTAGTAACTTTGTCTTACTATTCTGTCCCATTGCTGATCCTTTTTTTTTTATTATTGTTTTTTTTTTTTACAGAGAGGAAGGGAGAGGGATAGAGAGCTAGAAACGTCGATGAGAGAGAAACATCGACCAGCTGCCTCCTGCACACCCCCTACTGGGGATGTGCCCGCAACCAAGGTACATGCCCTTGACCGGAATCGAACCCGGGACCTTTCAGTCCGCAGACAGACGCTCTATCCACTGAGCCAATCCAGTTTGGGCCCATTGCTGATACTTTGAGACCACCTCATAGCATAGCCTTCTTTCCCCTTGAGGAGCTCTCAGATCATAGCCGCCTCTTTTTTTCTCTCTCTAATCTTTGCCTGATCTGGGCCATTATGCATCTGAGATATCCCCAGTACCTAAAAAAGAGTGAGCTGCCTTTTCATTCCCCAAGAAGTAACACAAGCTGTACATGTAAATAAATAGGCTACATAAGAGTTTAAATATGATTAATCTGAAATAATTAATAAATGGTTTTTTAATAGTTTGCCAACATTTTGTGTTTATGTTTATTAAAATATTATTTGCCATCACTGTCAAAGTCAGCATACTTAGCAGAGTGAAGTGTGGGTGTGGTCCTTTTAAGGGAGTGGTTCTTAAAGTGTGTTTCTCAGAATGGCAGTACTTGCATCTAACTGTGGGCTTGTTAGAAATTCAAATTTTGGGGCTATGACCTCTACTGAATGAGCATCTCTGGCACTAGGGCGCAGGATACTTTTAATAAGCTTTCCAAGTGATTTTTATTTCATATTAAAGTTTGAAAACCCCTCTAAGATCATAGTTGTATATCATTACGAGAGGCCTGGTGCACAAAATTTGTGCACAAATAGGGTCCCTAGTCCTGGCTAGTGAACAGAGCTGATTGGGGCCTTCTGGCTGCTGGCCTAGGCCTTTCCTCCCCCACTGCCGGCTGCCCTGCTGCCCCCTGGTGGTCAGTGCACGACATAACGAGCAATTGAACTCGCAGTCTCAGTCAAACTCCTGAGGGGACACTTTGCTATATTATTAGCCTTTTTATATATAGATGGTATAGGAATTGATGGTAATATGTTGATAGAAGGCCTCATTCACCATAAAAATTGTTTGCTCAGATCAGAGCTATCATCCCTATTTGAAAAGCATCTGTGATAGCCACAGTGTTACTTTTTTTTTAAAAAATATATTTTATTGATTTTTTTACAGAGAGGAAGGGAGAGAGATAGAGAGCTAGAAACGTCGATGAGAGAGAAACATCGACCAGCTGCCTCTTGCACACCCCCTACCAGAGATGTGCCTGCAACCAATGTACATGCCCCTGTCCGGAATCGAACCTGGGACCTTTCAGTCCGCAGACCGACGCTCTACCACTGAGCCAAACCGGTTTCAGCAACACAGTGTTACTTTTTATCGATATTATAAAAATGTCAAATTATAAGGAAAAGTTGAGATCATATAATTAATTACATATACAATTAATATTTTATTATCATTGCTCTTATTTTTCTGTTTGAGTTATTTTATTTTTAAATATATTATTGATTTCAGAGAAGAAGGGAGAGGGAAAGAGAGAGAGAAACATTAATGATGAGAGAGAATCATTGGTTGGCTGCCTTCTTCATATGGTCCCACCCTGGGGGTTGAGCCCCACAACCCAGGCATGCACCCTGACTGGGAATTGAACCCTGACCTCCTGGTTCATAGGTCAGTGCTCAACCACTGAGCCACACAAGCTGGGCTCTGCTTGAATTATTTTAAAGCAAATTATAGACATCATTACATTTGGCCCTAAATACAAAATTAATTATTACCTATTATCTTCTAACACTCAGCCCATATATTTTTTTCAGTTATGTCAAAAATATCTTTTGTTTGTATACTTAATTTGGATTATGAGTTGACTTTAATTGTTATGCCTCTTAAATCTCTCTTAAACTAGAACAGCCATTTCTCCCCCCAGTAATAAGTAATCATGCAGGGTCTAGCCACTGTTCGACAAGACATAAGGAAATATTTAGCTGATTCAAATCCAAAAATTAGTAACCCTAAGGCTTCGTAAACTGGAGTAATCAAAAGAGACTTAACCTGGGGAAAGTGACCATTAAGAGCAGAACTAAGAGCAGAGGTTAAAATCAATTTTTGTAAATCCTCTAACTTCTAAATTAACTGTTGACTTTTTAGGTATAATTTGTAGATTGCTGCTGTTAGTTATGAAAATAATTGATTTTGTTTTACAGTGGGCAAATCAAGCTAGCAGATTTTGGACTTGCTCGGCTCTATAACTCCGAAGAGAGGTGAGGCATTTATCAAAATTACATGTGGGAAATAATGCTTTTTATTATTGGATATTCTACTATCCTGCAAGTTGCAATAACTGTCAGAACTCCCTAATTTTCTAAATGTATTACTACCTACGTTATAGAAAGTAAATTCTGTCTTAAGTTCTTGGATCAGCTTTAAACTAAAATAAATCAACCCAAACTTCTACTTTTGAACTATTAGGTTGCTGTAGAGCTGTTTTGATAGTCCCAACTTCAGTTGGCAGCTATTTCTATTTGCATTTAATTGTTCAAATGTTTTATATCAGAAGCTATTGTAAATTTATGTCATGATTGTTTTTTATATTTCAGTCGCCCTTATACAAACAAAGTCATTACTCTGTGGTACCGACCTCCAGAACTTTTGCTGGGAGAGGAACGTTATACACCAGCCATAGATGTTTGGAGCTGTGGGTAAGGCTCCCTTTACTTTTTCTTTTCTTTGAAAGTCACGTATTGTTGAACTTATATCTTGTTCTCTCTCTACATTGATTTTTGTAGCTTTTTTTTTTTTTTTAGCCAAATTTCAGAGAAATCTATTGTTGAATATTTCTTAATATCATAGATACTTTATTTATTTTTATTTAATTTTTTTGTACTGCCCTCACTAGATGTTCACTGGACAGTAGTGCAATCCCAAGATACTTTTTAAACATTTCACCAATTATCTTTTTATTTCTTTTAACTTAGTCTGAATTGGGATACATATACAATCAAATTCATAGATTGCAATTGATTATCTCAAGTCTTTTCATTATAGATTCTTCTTCTATCTATCTTGAGTCCCCTTATCTCCTTTACAATTTTCTTAGAAGAATCTGGGTCATTTATTCTATACAATTTCCCACAGTCTGGATTTTACTGATTGCATTTTTTTTATATATATATAATTTATTGATTTTTTTTTACAGAGAGGAAGGGAGAAGGATAGAGAGAAACATTGATGAGAGAGAAACATCGATCAGCTGCCTCCTGCACACTCCTTACTGGGGATGCACCTGAAATCAAGGTACATGCCTTGACCGGAATTGAATTTGGGACTTTTCAGTCTGCAGGCCAACGCTCTATATCCATTGAGCCAAACTGGTTAGGACTGATTGCATTCTTGTGATGTTGTTGTTTTTTGACATGGTTCTCTATTCCTTTCATTTTCTGTATATTGTAGGTGATGTTAAGTTTGATTCCCAATTACCCACTGACTTTGAAACTATTTTACAGACAGTTTTGAGTATCTCTACAGATTATCAAAATGATACATCAGAGTTGCAGGGGGAGGAAGAACAGCCTTTGCCCAGAAAACAGGCAATAATTAGGTACATTATCTGTAAAAATTTGAAAACAAAATAATACATATTAATCTGCCCTATAAAATATAAATTTTATTGATTTCAGAAAGGAAGGGAGAGGGATAGAAACATCAATGATGAGAGAGAATCATTGATTGGCTGTCTCCTGCACGCCCCTTACTGGGAATTGATCCCGCAACCTGGGTATGTGCCCTTGGCTGGAATTGAACCTAGGACCCTTCAGTCTGTAGGCCTATGCTCTATCCAGTTAGCCAAACCAGCAAGGGTTGGTCTGCTTTTTATTATCACCTTATATGGGCAATTCTAGTAAAATATTTATTCCTACCGGTACTAGGGCAGATTTATACACTTATATATACCACTTTACATAACATATAATTGTCTCTTTTTGAAATGTTAGCTGTTAATGATCCACATCCATTAATTGTGATTGTTTTGTGATAGTGATATTCTAATTATATCATTCCTTCTGGAATAAAGATAATATATCTATTTGGCTAACCTTAGGTACAAATGATAGGAAAAAGGTAGGGATAAAGGTTTAATTCTTTTATTTACTATTTTCAAGATAAAAAGATGGTTTTCTAGCATTCTCTAAATATATTCGGGGCTTGTTTTTTAATTTCATTACAAA
Source organism: Pipistrellus kuhlii (assembly GCF_014108245.1). Classification (NCBI taxonomy): domain Eukaryota; kingdom Metazoa; phylum Chordata; class Mammalia; order Chiroptera; family Vespertilionidae; genus Pipistrellus; species Pipistrellus kuhlii. The sequence goes on along the minus strand of NW_023425537.1, from coordinate 4,527,863 downwards.
CTTATGGAATGAAACATATTTGATATGTGTTAATCCATTATAGTTACCATTCTTATTCCTGTTCAAACTGTCCAGTTTTTAGGGAGTTTATTCAGGTTAATACTTGAGTCTTTTTGATACATTTATAGTCTTTGTTTTCAAAGACTTCCTTACTTTCTGGTCCCAGGCTCATCCTATTTGTTTCCTGCTTTATACCTTGTATCAGCCATTTCTCTAAGTACTCTTAGTTCCTTTTCATCGAAAATAATATTTACAATTTGATTGTGAGAGGAATACACATTTTACGTGGCCCATGTTCATTAATTGTTTCTTATGATGTATGACTTATACATACATACCACTGTCCTTCACCTGAATGCTTTAGGCTTCTGATATACATACTTGCACTGGACCATAACACTTTTCTCTATTTTTTCCTTCTATTTCGTTATTTAAAAGGAGCATTGCAAAGCTTTTATTTCAAAATTCATAACAGGGAGAAAGAGAATATAATTTCTGTGGTAGCTTACCCAGGTCAAATGAAGCTTTAGTTAAATATTACTGAATCAAGCTAGGTGTGTCTGTATTCTGGACTATTTGCTTTAATAGTATTAGCATTTAAATTGTCACAACTAGCCGAAACCAGTTGCGGACTGGAAGGTCCCAGGTTTGATTCCGGTCAAGGGCATGTACATTGATTGTGGGCACTTCCCCAGTAGGGGGCGCGCAGGAGGCAACTGGTCAATGTTTCTCTTTCATCGATGTTTCTAGCTCTCTATCCCTCTCCCTTCCTCTTTGTGAAAAATCAATAAAATATATATTTTTTAAAAATAAATAAGTAAATTGTCACAACTAGATTCTAAAGGTAATGCCCCATTAAGATGCAGGGTGGTAGAGGAGTTCATAGCTCTTTCGGTACTATTATTTCAGTCTCTGCAATCTGTCACCTTAGTGTAGTAGCAAAATGTTGAATAGATAGTGATGTTTTCCCCATCAAAGGACTGGAAACTGAAATTTAAAAAACCACAAAAACAAATTGTGAAATTAAAATTATAGAAAATTAGACTTTCTTTAAAGCCCAGTGACTCATTGAATTGAGATTTTATTTGACTTTTGATGTGAGCTTACTATTTTGGTGATCCATGGTAGTCTTCTCTGAAGATACATTTGTAGAATGTTCTTTACAGAGACTTGCTAGAGCAGTTCAATTCGAAATTCTGGGGAGAAATTAGAAAGATGAGTACAACAAATAATACCTAGATTCTGAAAACACAGCTGAGTTTGTTTTTTCTTTTAGCCCTTTATTTTATCAGTTGTGACAGCACTGTACTTGGAATTTGATTTGGCAACTAATGTTAGAAACAAATTTTACTTTTTTATCTTTTGATAAGGTTTGTTTGAGGTTAACAGATACCAATAGAAAGGTACTAATAACTTTAAGAGCTAGGTTTGTTTTTCTTTCTCAAATTTAATCAAACCAGATAATTTCAAAGTGAAACTACATAAATATTGGTTTTGGGAGTATCCTTTATAATAAAAGGCTAATATGCAAATCAACTGAACAGCAGAAAGACTGGTCGCTATAATGTGCACTGACCACCAAGGGGCAGACGCTCAATGCAGGAGCTGCCCCTAGGCTCACGATTGGTGAGTGCAGCGGCAGTGGCAGGAGCCTCTTCCGGCTATGCAGCAGCACTAAGGATATCCGACTGCCAGCTTAGGCCCGCCAAGCCATTAGTCGGATATCCCCCGAGGGCTCCCAGACTGCAAGAGGGTGCAGGCTGGGCTGAGGGACTTCGCCCCCAGTGCACGAATTTTGTGCACCAGGCCTCTAGTATATAATATATACATAGAATAAAATGTATTTATAAGTATACTGCATATTTTTTCCAGAACTACTTGAAAATAGTTGTATATATCATGCTCCTTTCCCTCTTAATATTTAATGTATATTTCTTAAGAAATAAGATATTCTCTTAATCACAGTACAATTATCAAATTCAGGGAATTTAATATTGTTAGTTACACTAAAATAGAGTATTTTAGCTTATATTTCATGTCCTTATTTTGTCAACAATGACCTGGAAACAATACCTTACCTGATAAGAGGATCCAATCCAGTATCATGAATTAAATTTAGTTGCCATTGTTTAATCTGGAACAGTTATTTAATATTTCTTTGTCTTTTGTGACATTTACATTTTTAAAAAATACAGACTAGTTACTCAATAGATTCTGGTTATGAATTTTTGGCTGGAATACTCCATAAGTGTTCTTTTCAAGTATCACATTTATTTGTTTCTTACTAGTGACTAGAGACCCAATGCATGAAATTCGTGCAAGAGTAGGCCTTCGCAGCCCCGGCTTTGTCTGGACTGTCATTCTGTTCAGCTGTTCTGTCGATTTGCATAGTATGTTTTTATTATTTTAGGTTATTATAATAGATGTTAATTTTAGTAATTTGGTTAAGGTGTTGTTTGTCTCATGCCACTAAATAGTTACTAGTTTTCCTGTTGTAATTAATAAATAATTTGTGGAGAGATATTTGGAGACTAAATATGTCAATATAGTTTTAAAACTTTTTTTCCCCTCCAAAATGATAAAGGTATTTAAGCACGTATTTAAGAGTCTTATTGAAACTGATCGTGGCTTATGACAATAACCTTTTTTTTTTTTTTAAATAGTGCTAAGAGGACTATAGTATAGGGCAGCAATTGCCAACCTTTTGGACCTCACAGACCACCAGCGGTCTATGGACCACCGGTTGGTGACCGCTGGTATAGGGCACATTCCAAAGAACAGATGAATGAACAACTAATACGTACTATTCTCTTTATAGGAACTGCTGGGCATCCTTGTAAAATTGAAGTGTGGGGTTTTCAGTCTTATTTTCTTAATTTACAATGGAAGTGTTAGAAAGGGACTTTTTGTTTTTTTTAAGAAAAGGACTCTTTAACTCCCTTTCTCTGCTTTATATATAGGTGGCAAGGGTTTTTCTTACCTGCTGATAAATTTAAGTCCTTTATATTGTCTAGTTTTAGTGCAAGAAATATTTCCTTTTATGCAACTCAGACACTGCAGTTTAGGGCTGATTTACAATGTGTTATATATACCATAAAAGTGTATTGAGACACACTATAAATAGCTTCCAGGGATTTCTCTTCTGACCTCTCAATTTTACTCTTTCTAGATGCATCCTTGGGGAACTGTTCACAAAGAAGCCTATTTTTCAAGCCAATCTGGAGCTGGCTCAGCTAGAACTGATCAGGTACAGCTGTGCATGTGCTCTTGAGTGCCCAGGTGTGATAGGTGATCACATACTCTAATTTGTAACTCTTTTCAGTTATTCTACTAAATGATTTTATGCTCCTTATGTCCCAGTAAGTTTTTCTTCACTCAATCAGATTTACCATATATTTTGTCATGTGCTATATATGTAAAGAAGTTGTATTCCACCTACTCTTTAGGTCTTACTTTGCATGTTTTTTATTCTTCATGTAAAAGCATGCCATTTTCAGGATAGTTATTCCATTCTTAGGTTAGATTAAGATCAGATTTATTCAGCACACATTTTATTGAACCTCTTTTGTAATAATTTTCTTTCTCTGTTGAACTTTAGGATTCAGAGATAAATAAGATAGGTCCCTACCTTCAAAAAGCTTAAAGTTTAATAAGTGATAAAAACATGTAAACAGATAATTATGAAATAGAACCTGTAATAGAGGGTTTCAAGAAGACCTGGAATTGGGATAAATTTTGGATTGTTTTATTCAATAAAATTAAAGGAAAGAATATAGCAGGCTAATGAAAACTTTTTTAAAAGGTGGTATATAACTTAATATTTGTTATGAAGTAAACTTAATTTTCCATCAAAATTTTAAGTCTTAGGGTCTCTTCTGTCAGTTTTTCATTTTAAGACCAGCCCAGCCCCTTGTAATTACCATAACTGAAGTGAACAAAATTGGTAATGAAAACCTCTGTAGAGGGTTAAAATCATGTTTACAAAACTAAATATGTTGTGGATTATTTTAGATAGTATTTTCATTATCTTGTAACCAATTATTTTTGTCCTATTCCTTTTGTCACTTAAAGCAGGCCAGGTTTTTCTTTCTGCATGCCCTCTAATTTAATAAGCTCTTGAGAGGTAATCGTTTTCGCTTCTAGAATCTCCAGAAATCATGATGCTGACGCACTTACTTCCTTGTTCTTGCTTTCTGCTTTGTTTTCAGTCGACTCTGTGGTAGCCCTTGTCCAGCTGTGTGGCCTGATGTTATCAAGCTGCCTTACTTCAATACTATGAAACCGAAGAAACAATATAGAAGGCGTCTACGAGAAGAATTCTCTTTGTGAGTTTGGCAAAAATGTGCATCTGTTTTCTATGTTTGATTGGTGTTTGGTTTGGTCTTGGCTTTTTCCTGGCTGAGGGATTTAGTGTTGTCCCAATTTATTATGGTAATACAACATAGGAAAGCATTTTATTTTTAACAAAGTTCTGTTACAGCCTTTTGGTAATTTTCTCTTTTGAAGGCGTTTAGATGATAGAAAACCATTTTATTTTGAACATTATATGTATTTTTTTCAGTCTTTTTGATTTTACCAAGTCAAAAAGAGAATGTAATTGCTGGCTTCATGTTTTCTACCTGTTATAGCACTTAATCCTGTGTGGAGCTTAGCTGGTTAGGCTCAGTGGTTAAAGCGCCAACCTGTGGACCGAATGGTCCCCGGTTTGATTCTGGTTAAGAGCACATGCATGGGTTGTGCCAGTGTAGGGAGTGCAGAAGGCAGTTGATAAATGATTCTCATCATTGATGTTTCTAGCTCTCTCTCCCTTTCCTTTCCTCTCTGAAATCAATAAAAATATGTTAAAAAAAAAAAAAATCTCTGTGGAAGAAAACCTGCTTGATTGTTTAGCCACCTTCCAACTCCCTTTCCAGTTTTATGTGGAATTGGAAATTCAGAGCCTTTGACACAAAGGTTACAGGTTTAAGAATTATATGGTTTTTGTAAACTTGTCCTTTCTCTCTTCCTTCCCACAGCATTCCTTCAGCAGCACTTGATTTACTGGACCACATGCTGACACTAGATCCTAACAAACGTTGCACAGCTGAGCAGACCCTACAGAGTGACTTCCTTAAAGATGTCGACCCCAGCAAAATGGATCCTCCAGAGTAAGTGCTGATGGCCATGCAGTGACCTTAAACCTCCTCCCCAAGCCTAGGAGATGAGAAACTCAAAATAATATATATTTAAGAGGAACTGCAAATGGCTATATGCCAAATGGAGAGGTATCCTCAAATGTGATGGATAAAAGGAAATTATGATTGATAAAAGGTTTTATTACTCTATGTTGTGTATTTTTTAAAACACAAGGAATAGTTTTAGATATATTTGTTCTAATTGGACTCAAGCTCTCTTCTTGTGTTCTTGGATCTATATTTTCATATAGAGCCTGTTTGAAGGTATTTCTTATAGTTTTTACTATTAACTATTCCATCTGTTTGAATCCCCTATGTCTTTGGTAACCATGTATATCCCACACTTATAAGACAGTGCTAATTTTAAATAGTTTGCATCACTGTTAGGTCATATGTCCTGAGGTTAGAAAATGCAGTCTTTGCCAAAACCGGTTTGGCTCAGTGGATAGAGCGTCCGTCTGTGGACTGAAGGGTCCCGGGTTCGATTCCGGTCGAGGGCATGTACCTTGGTTGCGGGCACATCCCTGATGGGGGTGTGCAGGAGGCAGCTGGTTGATGTTTCTAACTCTCTATCCCTCTCTCTTCCTCTCTGTAAAAAATCAATAAAATATATATATTTTTATAAAAAAAAGAAAAAAAATGCAGTCTTTGAAGATGTCTCTCTTTCATTAGACTTTTATGAATTTCCTTATTCTCTAAGATCCTCAGAGTTCTATAGTCACATCTCACATTCTGGCAAATAAGTCTCTTATCTTCAGATTTATCACAGCATTTTTGGAAATTTTTTTCTTACAGAAAGACTACCTTAAAGAATGAATGAGACGTTAGTATATAAGTAGGTAGTAACTACAAATCTGGTTGTTTCAAAGAAATTTATTGCATTAGAATTTTGAGGCATAAATATTTATTAAAATACATAAAGCATTTTACTGAAACCTGGGAACTCTTCTGATAGATTTTTGGTTATGGTAATCCTTATTATAGTAAGATTTGACCTCCTGGCTCTGAAAATATATTAAAATATTTTAATAAACCCTCCAAATGAAAATATCCAGTAATGGAAATTCAGTGGGCAGAAATAAGAATGACCAATTTTTTATTTTATTTTCACAGACCAGGTAACACATAAGTTGATATTACACAGAAGGGATTTCATCATGATATGCTTATGTTATTCCAAAATTTAAATCACCACTTTGCCTGGACTCTTTGTAGCTATTAACAAGCATATCTCTGTGCTATTTATTCCCAACTGAAACTTGACCAATAAAGTTCTCTTTTATTATATTATTGTTATATCAAGCAAGAACTATAAGACTTAACTACTTGGCAGGAATATAAACATTTTTATAGCAGGTGTGTCTCTAATAGTAACAAAATCCTCATTTCTCATTGTAGAAGTCTTTTAGGCTTTGGGACTTATACTTCCTCAGACTATTATATGCCATGATTTCTTTTACACTATACTATTTATTTACCAGCTTCTCTGGTTATTTTTATGTTTTCCTTGCCCTTTCCGTTTCCAACTGCTCTTTGCCTTCCCATTTTAATCTCTCTTCTGTTTACTCACTGCCACATTCCCACACACATTTCTTCTCTGCTTTGTTTTTTTCAGCCTCCCCCACTGGCAGGACTGTCATGAATTATGGAGTAAGAAACGGCGACGGCAGCGACAGAGTGGTGTTGCGGTAGAAGAGCCACCTCCAGCCAAAGCCTCTCGAAAAGAAACTACCTCAGGGACAAGTGCTGAGCCTGTGAAGAACAACAGCCCAGCACTACCACAGCCTGCTGCTGTCAAGGTGGAGCCTGCGGCTGGGGATTCAATAGGTTAGTGCTGGGATAGAGACTGTGCTGCTTTTATGCACATTTTGGCAGGTTTTAAAAATGTTTGTGTGTTAATTTTTAGCCACTGAAGCATTAATAAAGAGGGTGGTGTTCTGATTATAGGGAAAAGGAGATAAACCAAGTTTTGTACCTTTGGTTTAGAAAGCCTATAATGGATGTATTTTCTATTCTTGGAGTAAGGAATACTGTATCTCAATTAGATGTGTGGTATAAAGTAGGTGAGCCAAATGTAATTTAAGGTTAGTTCACCCAGGGTCTCTAAAACATAATTTGAAGCCCTGTATATGTTAGGTTTGATAATACCTTAGAAGCCAATGATGTTAAATTACAATTGCTAAATGTAGTTAGTTCTGAAGACTTATCTGATTTAAATATATACAAAATTGTATAATAATGAACTATTAAAACAAAGTAGTTCTTCTGTGGGAACAACAGTTTTTCTGAACAACAGATATTCTTCCCCTGGCTCACTTTCCCTTCCCTGTCCACCTACAACAGTAATTTTCAATGCTGGTTACACATTAGAATCATCCAGGAAACTTTAAAAATAAAACACCCCAGAATAATTGCCATATTTCTAGGGATAAAAAAAGATTAAGTGAAATAACTTTTAGTTACAATACAGAGATATTTGAGTTCATAAATTTTTATTTATTTTTAGAACTTTAAAAAAAGATGTTTTTATTGATTTTAGAGAGATGGAAGGGAGAGATAGAAACATTGATAGGCTGCCTCCTGCACATTTTCTACTGGGGATTGAGTCTGCAGCTTGGGCATGTGCTGGGAATCAAATTAGTGACTTCTTGGTGCATGGAACGCTCAGCCAACTGAGCCACACCAGCCAGGCTAGTCCATGCATTTTTAAGCAGTAATATAAAGAATTAACTAATTGTGGCCCTGGTTGGGTAGCTCAGTTGATTGGAGTATCATCATCACAATGTTGTGGGTTCCATTCCTAGTTGGGGCACATGCAACCAATGTGTGCATAGGTGGGTGGAGTAGCAGATCCATGTTCCCCTCTCTCTCTCTCTCTCTCCTCTCCCCTCCCCCCCGCCATTTCCCTCTCCCCCTCCTCTCCCTACTATTCCCTCTCTAAAATCAATAAATTAAAAAGAAAACAATAACAAATTGTGTCCTAATGATTTGAGGCATGAAAAATGAGACATTTAAAATGAAATTTCATTCACTGGATATTATAAGTTGCTCTTGCCAATTGAAGAATGCAGAAGTCTTTGCCCTGCCTCATCCTTTTATATTGGCTTCACTCTCTCCTCACAGGTCTCGGTGACATCACACAACAATTGAATCAAAGTGAGTTGGCAGTATTATTGAATCTGCTGCAGAGCCAAACCGACCTGAGCATCCCTCAAATGGTACAGCTGCTTAACATCCACTCCAACCCTGAGATACAGCAGCAGCTCGAGGCCCTGAACCAATCTATCAGTGCCCTAACAGAAGCCACTTCCCAGCAGCAGGACTCAGAGCCCGTGGCCCCAGAGGAATCTGTGAAGGAGGCACCCCCAGCTTCAGTGGTCCAGCCTTCAGCAGAACAGAAAACACCTGAAGCTTCGAGCACACCAGCTGACATGCAGAATATGTTGGCAGTTCTCTTGAGTCAGCTGATGAAAACCCAGGAGCCAGCAGGCAACCTGGAGGAAAACAACAGTGACAAGAACAGTGGGCTACAGGGGCCCCGAAGAACTCCCACAATGCCACAGGAGGAGGCAGCAGGTAAACAGACCGGTCATGAATCTCATTGAGCTCAGGTGCTGTTGATCCTCTTAAAAATCTCTTTAACATTTTCTTTTTCACATCAATGGCATCGGTTTCAGTTTTTCTGTAACCTAGTCTACAGGAGAACATACCAACAAGTGATGTATTTCTTGTCCGGCTTCTTTTATTTAAATATCAAAGCTTTTCAAAGCACCTTTTCACATACTGATTGTTTTTCCATTTCTTAGGAGGTAGGTAAGTAAAACCCCTGTGTTCTAACCCACAGAAACCACAACCATAGCTAGTGACATGTTTGAACTACTGTGTATATGGTGGCCAACTTACTCTTGAAAATCTGCCTTCCAAACAAACCATCAGATTGTGTAAATAGTCAGTGGTACTCTAGTGTAGTGGATACTGGATACCTGAGTCTTGCCTGAAGATACATTCAAGAAAACCCCTAATAAAACATCATTGTTAATCTCATGAAGAATAATTTGGGGATATTTCTAAATAATTAACACCATACATTTATTTTTCAAAAATTAATTGCATATAAAAGTGATTCCTTTAAAATATGTGATCCTGAAAAAGACAATTAAATGGATTTTAGCTTAGGAAATGAGCATTATATATATAAAGGAAAAATATATTATAAAAGGAAATATGTTCATTATACCTTGATTTCACATGACCACAGCATGCAATTTATTAGAAGGAAAAGAAGTTTTTCTGATCAATTCTGATTGTCTGTTTGCAAAATTGCTATTTATCTAAAAGTGTTTTCAACTCTGGAAATTTTTGCTGTCCATGAAGACCCCATGAATTGGGGAATGAGAAGAGGTACAAGAGTTGAAGAGATTCACTAACCTTCAACTTCAGGGTCCTGCATATGGGACGGTGCAGAAAGTATATGCCTTATTTCCACTGGTATAGAGTCAAATATAGAAGTTAATTTTCATATGTAAAGCTTTTTAAAACTGAAAGATAATTTAAATAAAATTAACCCTTATATTTTACAGATAGGGAAACTGCAATCCAGCAAATTTAAATTAGCCTGCTTATTTAAAAAAAGGAAAAAAAAAGAAAGCCTGTTGATGGTCCCACTACTGGAACCATATTATTGGCAGAGCCAGAATTTAGAACTTGTGTAACTTTTAAAGTGTTTCTTAATTCACTTTGCTATTCTGTCATCTGATTTCATTTAATTCCAGGACCTGGAATAACACAGAAAACTAATCTAGAATTAAAGGAGGTCTCTTTGTATCATCTCTCATACCCCTGCAAAAAAAAAAAATCAGCTATAATCAAAATACCTGAAAGAAGTGGTTCAAATTAAATAAATAGCATAGTGACTGAGATTCACTCAATAATTGAGCGAATAAGCTATCAGCTAAATGATGAAATTGAACCAAAATTAAGGCCTGGCCTATGGTAAAAAAAAATTGTTGGATTTACTTTTCAGAGGAGAATAAAAATGCCACTCCTAATTATTACAGTCACCCTGGATTAACCAGCTGGTGTCTCCTGTGTCTCTCCTGTTTCTCCCCTGCTACCTCTTTCTGCCATTTTACTGGTCATTAGCACTTCCACCAGAGGGCAGACTAAATAAGCCGTAGAAGGTGAAAATCTATCACTTTGGCTACTGTTTAGCTTCTCTATGCTTGTTGGGAAAGGGTTATGGTTGAAAACTGATGAGTCAAATAAAGTTTTAAAGTTACTTGTACCTTTCATTAACACCTACTTCCATTAGTACAGATTGTTAAAAGATTAGCAATGTTGTTAACACTAAATCTTACAACAGTATGATATTTTAAATGTGATCTTTATTTTTAATTCCTTTAAGAAGTTTTATTAGCCCTGTCTGGGTAGCTCAGTTCATTGGAGTGTCATCCTGTACACTAAAAGGTTCTGGGTTCGATTCCCAGTCAGGGCATGCGCCTAGGTTACAGGTTCAGATGGAGGTAACCAATCTATATTTCTCTCCCCATTCTCTCTCTCTCTCCCTCCCTCGCTCGCTCTCTCTCTCTCTCTTCCCCCCCTCCTTCCCCCCTTTCTCTCTCTCAAGTCAATGAAAGCATGTCTTCAGGTGAAGATTAAAAACAAAGTTTTTTATTAACCTTACTTTAATAGTGTTTTACAATCTGTCTGCTTTTGCTACTTTGAAATAGTTTTCATCCTCATACATGTAAAAAATTTGAGCTCAAAATATGACTTTATAATACTGAAACAACTTGGCTAATTAGATAAAAGACAAACTTTAAATGTGAATAGTATGTAGTATATCTGGAAAAGTTTAAGTTTAGTTTTGTTCACTTTCGCAGTTGGGTATTTTTAAAGTCATTTTCTCTCAGCATTAAAAAAAACCACACACAAAAGACCCACCACCAACAGCCTGGTGTCCGTTTCATATATTGTCCAAAAAATACTTTAATAACTAGCCAGTTCTGTGATGTTTTTATGTAGTGAGATGTGTAGCATTGGCAACAAAAATCTCTGAAATCTATAGATGTCTGTATGTAGTTCAGTTAGCTCTCCTTTTTTAGGATATCTACTTTTCAGGTTGTGAATTTTCATAGCTAATTTTTAAAAAAATATATTTTACTGATTTTTTACAGAGAGGAAGGGAGAGAGAGAGAGAGCCAGAAACATCGATGAGAGAGAATCATCCACCAGCTGCCTCCTGCACACCCTCTATTGTGGATGTGCCTGCAACCAATGTACATGCCCTTGACCGGAATCGAACCTGGGACCTTTCAGTCCGCAGGCCGACGCTCTATCCACTGAGCTAAACCGATTTCGGCCATAGCTAAATTTTTTTACCTTAAATTCATTTTTCCTATCACCTAGTCAACCAGCCAGTCTGTCAACAAGTTACTTGAGCAGGTACTGTACATAGGGTGACCAGCTTATCTCAGTGCAATCCTGATTTTAAAAGTGAAAGTTGGCAATTTGGGAACCCTCTCAGACCTGAGCAAATTGGAACTGTTGGTCACCCTTATTTGTATGTTACATATAGCATCTGATCTCATCCTTTCACTGCATAACTTCACAATTTTGTAGTGTTTTCATCTGCATGTTCATACTTACTTTTTATCTTTGCAAAATATAATTGTGGTAAATATGCTACCAAAATATCTAATTATAACTAAAAACTACTTTTTCTTTGTCTGAGGAATGACTTTATATTACTACCTCAAATAATAAGAATTTATTATATAGATATTTCAAAATATAGGGAACGGAAAATCAATCATTTTAGAAGATACTCCAAAGCATTAAGCCTTTTTTTTCAGCAGGGTAATTTCCGACTCTCTAAATGTACTGTTTTGACTGTACTTGGTTTTTTATGTCCTCAAACTCATGCCATTTTATATCTCTAACCTGCTGTCTTGGCAGAATTTCATTTTCAGACAGTGATTGGCATACTTGGGCAAACTTAGCCAGCAGTGGGGGGGAAAGTCTGGAGGGTGGTTTAGAAAGACAAATATCTTTTGAAAGACAAAGTATAATATTAGTTTAATACATTTCGGAATACTCTCTTTTCACTGTCTCCAAGATAAACAGATGTTTATCAACAGCCCATTCTGCATGACATTGCTATAGTAATTTTTCTTATAGCATGGGAATAATGCAGGAGATTGGGAAACAAAAAAGAAAATTATTATAGATTACTTTAGTCTTTATAATTACTATAACATAGGAAGCTGAATGATAGTATGGTGGTTAATATTCCATTCTTCAGAATGTGGTTATAGGGAGAGGGACTGAAGTTTGGAGAATCAAGTGTATATTTATACATGATGATAATGAAAGGTTTTTTTTTTTACTTTATTTCATCTCTCCTGTGTGTTTTTTAAGTTCTATTTCAGGTGTTAACCTTATTATTAAGCATTCTGTAAAATGTGTTAGCTAAGTCTATGCAAGGTCTCCATTGTACAGCAAGATTATGTCCTAGAAATGTGACTACAGCATGTATATTGTTCCCTCTCACCTTCCTTCTTTCTACTTTATTTTCATTAATGTTTTGATTCAACAGCAAAAAGGGGCAGGAAGGCTGCCAACAGCCTACATTATTAGAACATTTCCTTAAGGAAGGAAATGGAGAAAATCTCAGACAAAAATTAGAACAATATTTGAAACATACGATCTTTTTACAACAGCTGTTAGATCCAGAATGCAATTGTTTTTCTTTTAATCACTTGATTTTATTTATAAATTGAAATTTCCTGATCCCAAGATTTTATTCTTTATATATATTTCGTTACTTGTATTGATATGTTTATGTTGGGTAGTGTTTGTGTGTGCGAGTGTGTGTATGTATGTTTGTGTTATAATCACATGTGATTTTTAAGATGGTGTTAAAAGAAGTAACCCTTCCACAGCATGTCCTCCTCACATTCTTCCACCAGAGAAGAGGCCCCCTGAGCCCCCCGGACCTCCACCGCCGCCACCTCCACCCCCTCTGGTCGAAGGCGATCTTTCCAGCGTCCCCCAGGAGTTGAACCCAGCCGTGACAGCCGCCTTGCTGCAACTTTTATCCCAGCCTGAAGCAGAGCCTCCTGGCCACCTGCCACATGAGCACCAGGCCTTGAGACCAATGGAATACTCTACCCGACCCCATCCCGACAGGACTTACGGAAACACTGATGGGCCTGAAACAGGGTTCAGTGCCACTGACACTGATGAACGCAGTTCTGGTCCAGCCTTGACAGAATCCTTGGCCCAGACCCTGGTGAAGAACAGGACCTTCTCGGGCTCTGTGAGCCACCTTGGGGAGTCCAGCAGTTACCAGGGTACAGGGTCAGTGCAGTTTCCAGGGGACCAGGACCTCCGTTTTGCCAGGGTCCCCTTAGCATTACACTCAGTGGTCGGGCAACCATTCCTGAAGGCTGAGGGAAGCAGCAACTCTGTGGCACATGCAGAGACCAAATTGCAAAACTTTGGGGAGCTGGGGCCAGGAACCAGTGGAGCCAGCAGCTCAGGAGCAGGCCTTAACTGGGTGGGCCCAGCTCAGTCTTCTGCTTATGGAAAACTCTATCGGGGACCTACAAGAGTCCCGCCAAGAGGGGGAAGAGGGAGAGGAGTTCCTTACTAACCCAGAGACTTCAGTGTCCTGAAAGATTCCTTCCCTGTCCATCCTCCATCCAGTCCTCTGAACCTTTAATGAAATCATTTACCAGAGCGAGGTAATCATCTGCATTTGGCTATTTTAAAGCTATTCATTGTATTCCTTGCTCACTTGCTACTAAGCACGAGACCTATAAAATAATGATGTTGGCAGCATTTACCCCTGGATGGGTTGGTTATAGTCAGGACATTTACTTCAGCTCTACCTGGTAAATATAAATGGAGAATTTGGAGAGGGTCATTAAATGGAAAAGTAAATGCTTTATGAGTTCATTGCCCGCACTTCTTGAGCAGAAGAAAAAGAGAACAGTTTCAGTTTTTGAAATGGCCCAGGAGAGGCTCTTTAGGTTTTTAAAGTTAGGATTATTTTTTTATGTTTTGTTCTTTTGAATTTAGTTTTTTTGTTTTGTTTTTTAAAGAAAGAATAGTGTTCACAAAATTTGAGCTGCTCTTAGGCTTTTGCTGTAAGGGGCAAAGAGTGACTGGCTGATTTAAATAAACGTTTCCTTCCTCTCTACCACCTCACATTTTTGCTTTCAAGTAAACTCTTTTTTTCCCCATTGAGCATCTTTAACATTCCTTTTTTCCAAATAAATTATTCACCCTTAAAGTTTGCTTTGGCAAAAGACATGACTGTTCTTCCTGCATTTGAAGCAGGTTGTAGAAAGTGGAATTCTTGGGCAATAGGTAGACTTTATCCCATCTTTTCCCTTTTTTACCCCATCTTCATAGAGTTTTTCTTTGTCTCTTTTTGAGGCATTTGTTTGGAAAAAAATTAATCGTTGAGATGCCCAAGAACCTGGGATAATTCTTTATCTTTTTTGAAATAAAGGAAAGGAAATTCAAACACTTTTTTTGTTCTCTGTAACTCTTGAATTCTAAAATGTTTTTCGTTGTTTTTTTTAAAACCATGTTCTAATGGTGCAGTTGATTTATAAATGCATACAGCCTAGGTCATTGCTGCTGAGTTGGGACTAGAGATGATGCCTTCAGTCCTAGATGACTAGTAAGAGCAGTTAGCATACTGTTTACACATATATTTTTATGTAAAAAAAAAAAACCCAAAAACTAAACCTTTGAAACAGAGCATTTTAATATTGTCAAAGAGAAAAGAAACACCCTGAAATACATGGAAATGTAACTTAGTTTAGGGTAGATATTTTTCTGAAGATAATGATATTTCAATACCTGAAACCTTTAAAAAAAATACTTTTGAAAGAGCAGAACATAAGAAAGAACAGTATTGACATACACATCTCCGCATGCATATCCTTCCAATTCTTTTAGGGATTTTCCTCTGGAGAGATTGGGTTTTGGAAAAAGTGATTAAATTATGATTTCATGGCAAGTATTTTTCCTTCTTATAAAAAGGAAACGGGAAAGGGAAAAGCTTTCAGGGTGGGATAACTTGGGAGGCTTCTCATTCTGGCTTTTGTTTCTATGGGAGGACCAGCATATGTGTTTAAGAACATACACATTTATATAAATTATCTGCACAGACTTAGACATTTGTGAAAAGTAGGTTAGCTCCTTTTTTACAAAGAAAAGTCAAATGTGCTTCAGCATCTTGAAGAATAGTTTTCAGAACTCAAGTGAAGTTTCATGTTTCAATGCCAAGTTCTTATATTAAAATATTAAAGACTACTTGTAAGAGAAAGATGCACTAATAAAAAACTTTAGCGAAATGAAAGAAGATCCCTCTTCAGATACTTACATGAAGATTATTTTTCCCTGTCACTGAAATAGGTAGATTCCTGGTGTGTGTATTTCTTTATTCTTTGGGTTGGTCTGGCTTTGCCCTCAGGGCCAAACATTGATTAGAAAGAACCTACCAGCCATTTTGGCATTGATGGCCTTTTATACCAATATGTCCAATTAGATTTGCTAGGTTCACTGACATGGTATTGGTATGTTGCGTTAAAGTTCATCGAAACTTTTTTTTAAAGATTTTTTTATTGATGTTGAGGGAGAGGGAGAGGGAGAAAGAGAAACATCAATTGGCTGCCTCTTTCACGACTCCCAACTGGGGATTGAGCCAACAACCTAGGCATGTGCCCTGACTGGGAATCAAGCTGGCAACCTTTTGGTGCACGGTACAATGCCCGGCCAACTGAGCCACACAGGCCATGGAATCTGAACCTTTTGTCTGTTGACTCCTTAGACCTTTGTATTTTAGAATATTTGAATTTGAGGCATTGATCCCACTTTCCCAGTTTTGATTAAAGAACTAATAAGTATATATTCAGTGAAAAAAAATTGGTTTTCCATCAAATATGAATAAAATTTTCTATACATTTTTATTACATTTTTATTATCAGCAATCATCAACAATACTTTTTTCTTCCCCTTCTCACCCCTTATTTTTAATTATGCCAAATATACTAAGTGATATGCTTATGTCTCCATCATTCTCTGCTACTATGGAAGGGGGTGAAT
Source organism: Pipistrellus kuhlii (assembly GCF_014108245.1). Lineage (NCBI taxonomy): Eukaryota > Metazoa > Chordata > Mammalia > Chiroptera > Vespertilionidae > Pipistrellus > Pipistrellus kuhlii. Next base: position 4,511,565 of record NW_023425537.1, on the reverse strand, counting down.
GTGTGTGTATGTGTATGTATGATCCCATCTCAATCCCAGACCCCCATTTTGGAAGTCTAACCTTTAAAATGGGGGGAAATTTTTTTGGTAATTTTGACTCTTTCTAAAAGCAGAGGAAAAAAGGAACTCACTTAAGTATCCTGGAATCTGTGTGAAGGAAGAAAAGGTATTTGTTAATTTTTCAGCTGTGTTATCTATAAACATAATGGAAGTAAAGATTTGGCAGAATTTCAACTTGACTATTAGAAAACTACAAATTTAAATAATTCCCAAAAGTGGTGTTAAGTAATGTACCATGGGAGGTATTAAGTCCATTAAATACATTATTTTGAACAGGTGAGAAATCTGATTCTGTTCATGAATGAAGCAGAACTGGTTTGATCATAGTTATTTTTGTGGTTTTGAAAACAAAATTAGTTGATCCAGTTTTTTTAGTTTTTTCAACTTTCTATAGGAATGGTAAGGATTTGAAAATGACATCAGATCTATATGTTTAAAAGCAGGGCGGTTAGCACAGATTTGTAAGTAGGACTTCTGTTAGCTTATGCCATAGACATCATCCAACCACGTGTGTGTGTGTGTGTGTGTGTGTGTGTGTGTGTGTGTACCCTGTTTCCCCGAAAATAAGACAGTGTCTTATATTAATCCCCCCCCCCCCCCCAAAGATGTGCTAGATCTTTTTTCAGGGGATGTCTTATTTTTCCATGTGCTAGGTCTTATTTTTGGAGGATGTCTTATTTTTGGGGAAACACGGGTATATATGTATATATGCATATGTATATATATGTGTGTGTGTGTGTGTATATATATATGATGTGCATATATAGTTACAGTACTAAAATGGTTACTAGCAGGTTTTGAGAGAGAATGCTACATCAGAAAAGTGTCAGTTGCCACCTCATTCTCCCTGGTTTAGGTTCCTGACACTGTATTCCTTTCTCCGTTTTTGCCCCCCATCAGGTGTACCTTGTCTGTGTACAGATATTTTGTAATATATTAAAATTTTTCTTTGAGTTTATAAAAATGGAAAGTGGAGATTGGAAAATTAAATATTTCCTGTTACTGTATCACTTGCTCCATTGCATTTACTTCTTAATCTGTCCCTACTGAGCAAACCCAATTAAGTATGAAAGGCATTTCCCCCCTCCACTTTATCTTAGGGGTTCTTTGTCTCAGAATCACTGCAGATTCATAAACTACCAAAATAAAGGTCCTCGTGTTTAAAGAGGTGTTTCAAAACACAAGGCTAGGAACAAGAAAATTTTAAAAGTTGCGGAAAACTGTAAGATGTCATTTTTTTTTTTTAAAGTAGAAAACCGTTAACAAATAATAGTAGTCTTAGGCCATCAAAAAAGTTGAGCTTCATGTACCCTGACTCCTCCTGAAGGGAGAGGTAAGTGGGTTTGAGCTCAACTGTCATCCAGGGAAGTTGGCAAGGTGTTTAGATTGAAGAATAGTCTTTTAAACCTGGATCACCACCACCCCTGACCTATGCTACCATGAGTAAGGCCAGCGTGGGAATTAGTCTTCTAGCACTGTTGAGATTTCCGGATACATTGCCAATCCAGAAAATTATTTGTAAGGCTAAAATTACGTTGTCTCCAAAATCTTTACTATCTCCACCTGAGGAGATAATTGCTCTCCCTTTTCTTTCATGGTTTAGGACACAGAACTGGTTTTTCCCTTGTAATATGTGTTGCATTCCTGCAGTTGTGGTACAAGTAGGCAGAGAGCAGGTAAAACCCATCGAGAGACAGGAAGGAAGAGGGAGATAGGTATCAGGAAATTATGAATGGGGTTGGCAATTATACAAAATTAAGGGGTACACCTGAACAAGAAAATTAGGAGGAAATTGGATTAAAAACTGGTGGTTTTTAATCCAATGAGGGTTGCCAGCTTGCTTTTGAATCCCCAAACTCTTAAGTATGTACCTTTACCTGTGGGCTGTCACATGTTTATCCAGAAGGAGAATGGAGAGCTCAAGGTTATTCCAATTCCTGTAACCCTGTGTTCCTGGTTACGCTCCAGAGAAAAAGAATTATTTTTTTAGTCTTATCTGTTTCAGATTCATGAGTAGGAGTGTGAATTTCAACTTAGAATATACTCTAATAGAGTATATTTTTCCACTCATAGCAATGGCTACTCTTTCCATTTTGGGCCTAAAAGCTTAAGTCCTAACTGGACTTTTTTTCTTATCACATCCAATGCTAACTAAAAGCCATACAGTGCAGTACCTAAATTTGTTTGGCACTTTTTCCCAGACAGGCATCCTTAATTGTACGGTAAGGTTAATGCCTTAAAGAAGTTAATATTTTTGGTGCTGAACTGGGATTTCCATTGTTATTTAAGGTTGCCCCACAGCTTGACTGTTTGGGGGTATTGAGTTACTTCTCTATTCACAACTTAGTCACCTGAAGGGCTAGGTGGAGTGGAAGTAGAGAGTTCCTCAAGTAAATGTTTAACCATTCCAAGGTAGAGATGGGGTTGCTAAGTCTGGTTGTCCTGAGGGACAAGGTGAACATTCCTGGACATTTGGATTAATTTTACTGACCAGGTGTAGCATTTCTCAGCCTTGGGAACACTTTCACGTCAGTTTACTCCAAGGGTTGAGACTTTGGGGGAAGTAAGACAACTGTAGGAATTACTAGTGATACTCGACTACTACTCACCATATGCAGCTGTCTCCATCTCCTGTCCACCTACTTCTGATTTACTGTTTTTCTCTTTTCCCTACTCACTACCCAATTCACATGTGTTAAGCCTTACCAGAGGTATTGATTGCTTAACTTGTCAGAGTATTTAGAGTGATGGCCACTTCACAGTTTTGAAGGGTAAGGAGAGGCAACTTAGAAGACAAATGTCTTTTCCAGATCTTCAACTTTTGGAGAACACAAAATAACCATGCTTTTTTTTTTTTTGCTTTTTTTTTTTTTTTTCCTTTTTTTTCCTCTTCTAATTGTTAGGAGCTGTGAAAGGAGCTTTTAATTTTATGTTGTGTGGGGTACGAGATATTTTTTTTTACTAGTCTAGGAAAGAGGGAATCTCAGCCTTCACTTATTCTCTTCCCTCATATCCTGAGACTTGCTTTTACTGATGACATTTTTATGCTCAGTTGCAGATGGTGTCTGTGGGAAGTAAGGTTTGGTGAGAAGAGAGCCCTGCTATCCGTGAGAAAGCAGATGAGGGCTGCCTTGATGCCCGGATGATAATCACTATGGTGGCAAAATGCTTTTGGTCACAGCCCTAACAGGGTGTTCGCTGCGGCGGTTACACATTGCCTCATTATATCTCTTTCAAAAATTAGTAGTCCAAGGTTGAGAGAAAGAGGCTGATGAGAAGTTAGTTTTGAATTCCTTAGATGATTAGTTAGTGAAGTTTTCAGCTGTAGCATACTTCCCTAGAATAAGAGGGTATAGCCGTGAAGTAAATTAACATAGACATAGGTTCCCTAGGACCTAGAAGTAGATGGAATTTTGGACGTTTTGTTCTGCCATGGCTGTAAACTGGAGATAATGTTGATAGTCAAAGGAATAAAGGCCATTGTATCTAAACCAAACCATCCCTGAGGAGGAAGCATAGAGAGACCTTAATTAAAAGGCTACCACATAGCAGTCATAGTTAAGTGAAGAAGGAAGCCTGGATCTTGGAGGAGGTCCCCCCCCTCCCCTTACTTTAAGGCAGCGGTCCCCAACCTTTCGGACCTCACAGACCACCAGTGGCCCACAGACCACTGGTTGGCGACCACTGCTTTAAGGAGCCTATCAGATGGGCTGTCTCAAGAGGATCCTTCTTCCTGTGCCCCAGAACTACAACACTGTCTACCGAGGGTACCCTTGGTGAAGATCAGCTTGTAGGCAGACAACCACCCCAAGGTTAATGCAATTTTGAATGCTTTGGTCCTAGGGAAAAGAGCCTGAATTCAAAGACAGCTTAGGAGCCTGAACCCTTTTATAAATTCAGGAACTTCTGGTTTTGACCTTGCAATTTCTGTTTAGGGACCAAAGGTTTCATATAAAGAGAAACAATATGAGGAGGTGGAAAGAAGGAGAGCACTAGAGCAATCTCCTGGCTGAGCTGAAGAAAGACTTAGGGTATAATTGCTTATAAAGAAAAATGGAGGAGGGAGGAGAAAAATAGGGCTATAGATGGGAGAAAAAATTATGGTTGGGCTAGTGAAAGTTTGGGGAGAATGCCTTAAAGGTTAGGAGTTTCAGGAAGGCCTCATTAAAGCATCACTGAGCAGCAGTAGTTTTACCTTTATGGGTGGAGGTAGGGCCTGGGAGATGGTACGAAGACATTTTCACTAGGAAAGCTAGATTATATTAAGCAAATAACTTACATAGGGACATTTTGCTTAGCGCTGCTATCTACGTAGTTCAAGAATTTCTATTCAGGAATAAGGAGGGAATGATATGGATGCATCACATTAAAAAGTTGTATTTTTGGAGTTTTAAAACTGCAAGTGTTTTTTGTTTGTATTTTTAGGTCAACCTGGAGACTAGTATTATTCCTCTCTCCTTCATTTTAAGTCCAAGTGAAGGCAGTACATAGATCAGCAAACTAATCAGAATGTTAGAGCTATAGAACATTAGTTTGTTTACTGCCATCTTTAGCAGGGGGTGGGGATGTGGGGGGAGTGTGTACAGGCTCAGAAAGAAGAAACCTAAGGTGTTGGAAGAAAGAAAGGAAGGCCAATAGGAACTAACATTGTCAGGAAACTGCTGTGTGTCAGGTACTGTGCTAAGAGTTTTGCTTTTATTACATTGATTTTTAAGCACCTGAAGCTAAGGAATGGAAAGATCAAAAGGCAAGTTAATCTTATTAACCTGAACATATGTAGGCGGTACACAGGAATGGCAAATCATTTTTTCCTATCTAACCCCACAAGGTTAAACTAGAGGAAGTGAAGAATCAGGTTTGAGAGAGAGGTTAATTTAAGGAAGTATTCACTAAATGATTGAAAGACTCTTGAATAACTTCTCTGTTCCTAGAGACCATCCAAAAAAATCTAATGGTCGGAGTAGGCTAGAGGCAGGGCTGGAAGATTACTATTGGCTCTTGGGTTGATTTGCATTCTAATAAATTAGGTCATGACCTGAGAAAATAGGATTAATCTTAGAAATAGGAACAAAATGGAGCTTCTCGTCCTAAGTAAGGGGACTTCAAAGAAAATAGTGTTAGGTATTGAGAATCAAGGAGATAAGCAAATTCTTCTGTTGGCTAAGCTTTTTTATTTGTTTTGCAATACACTTTGAAGTCATGAAACAATTTGTAACTCTGGAAAGACTGAGTGCCAAGTTTAATATCGGTAGGGGAAGATGACAGCTGAAAATTGATGTTGAGAATAAGATTTTATTCCTTGTAGTTGTTTGATATATATCCCAAGAGTTATACCAGGGGCGCTGTTTCAGTGGGGAACAGTAATTCATTAGCTGAGTCGTGTCCGGAGTATCGGGCAACTTCTGGGGGGAATTAGGGGAGGGCCCCATCTTTAGGAACTTTTGGGTCTAGAGTGAGATAAGTCTCAAACCTGGGAATGGTATTTTTTAAGTCAGGTTATAAAATAAGTTAGTAACAGGGGAGCCAAAGTAAAGGAATAATCAGAAAAAATTTGAGTTAACCAGAAAAGACTTTTTGAAGGTAATGAAGATAGGGAATATGCAACAGAAGAAAGTGATTAGAGAGGGGACATTTATGGAAGGTTTATGTGTGTTTTGTGCAGAGGGCTGTGAATGGACTAGTCGGGAGTGTTACTGGGAAGGAATATTAGGGATGAAGTCAGAGGAGCAATCTTGTTGGCCAAATGAAGAATTTAAATTTGATTTGGTAAGCACTAACAGCAGAGCATGGTAAGATGAATATAATGTTGAAGACATTTGCAGCTGTATTGGGTGAAGGAAGCAGGGAAGCTTGTCTAGGATGTCATTTTTCTGGTCAGATGTGAAGCCCTGAGGGCCTGCACTAGAGTTAAGACTGAAATGAGAAGAAAGAAAGTGAGTGCATAGGAATTAGCAAGGCTTGGTCATTTGGATGTGAAGGGAGGGATGTGAGGGGAGGGATAAAAGCCTGAAGATGATGATCCCAGGACATATTTATGCTGTTGATGGTGATGAGAGCTTGGAAAGTGGTAGCTGCTTTTTTATTAAGAAGTAGGAAATGTTTCTTAACCACTTGATGGGATATGTCTATGTTCAGTATTGTAGAGTCTGGGAGGGGCTTCCCTCCCGCCCCCTGGAAAATAGTTATGCATGTGATGTGTGCCTAGGGGGTCACCCTCACTCTACCCTTTTCAGATTGGAAATCAGGTAAAACAGAGTTGCTGGGATGTGTCATAGACTTGAAGAGTGTTATCTACTCCAAATCTGGGAAAGGAAATACAGTTGTTTTTTCCAGTTTCTTTCCCTTTCATGCTTTGAAAATGGGATATGACTAGCCTATGGCAGCATGTGCCTGTGGATGCACAATTCTCTGGCTTGATTCTTGGAAGGCCTTTTTCTGTCCCTCCCTGGGGGTCATTTGTATCTCTGGTTCCTGCTCCCAGAGTCATAAAGTGGGAGCCCCCATTTATTAATTGGGTTGGGACTGGGGAGGGGGTCGGCGGGGGACTCTTTAGTGCGGCAGGCAGGGGTCTTCCCGAATGAGCCCATTAGCCAGCCCCAATGGCAGCTGAAATGGGGCTGCAGCCAAGTCCTCTTCGTTTCAAAAACCCTCCATCGCCTGCAGCAGATCAGAACAAGGCCTGCGGGAGCCCTTAGCTTCTGATTGCAGCTGTGAGGAAGGACAAAACAATTTATAGGAAGCCAAGTAGCTCCTGTCTCACTCTCTTCCTTTCTGACTTTGGGGAGGGGGAAGAGTGGGTTGTGGTGTTTCCTTCCACCATAGCTTCTTACCAGGCATATGTGTTCTAGAGTAGGAGAAGACAGAGTGAGTGTGTGTGCGTGCTTTGATTGGACATTTATGGTGATGCTCTGAATCTGTTTACACATGTCCACACACGTTGTATTAGATAAGCAGCCACTACTTATAGGGGCTCTCTAGGGCAAAGCCAAATGTGTGCTCAGACTCTTAAACAGTTTGGGGTGTGTGTTGTGAGGGAGCATGCTTATTATACTCTTTCCTGCACATTACCTGCCTTGCCTCCTATCTGCTTTATCAATATTCATGGTTAGAGTTAGATCACCATCTTAATATTCTTTGTCATAGAAGGAATTTGACACTTAAAAGAAGGCTTCCTAACTCACTTGTTTGTCCCTTAGTTCAGCTAGCATGAGGAAGACAGGAATCTGCAGGGGAGCTTCTTACTGCATTGGGCTAGAAGAGAAGGTTCTCAGGGCAGGAATGTCTCACTTCCTGATGGAAAGACACCAGTGTTTTCTCCCTTATAGAATTATAAATGGCCAGAGCTAGAAAGAGACCCTAGAGATCGCCTAACTCAACCTCTCAGTTTACAGAGCAGGGAACCAAGTTCTTAGAGAGGGAAGTGCCTTGCCCACAGTTTCCCAGTGAGGTAGCTAGTGGCATCGGGCCAAGGTTGGAATCCAAGAAGCCAAAATGCTAACCAGAATTTTAGTCTGAGTATAGAGCCCCCGACTTTCAGATCACTGATTCCTGAGAGCCATGAGCTTCCTTAGGACAGGAAGGTAGGGCTGTGAGGTTTTGAGGGGGGAGGGACAGATTGAGGGGGAAAAGGTAAATATGAAAATATTGGTAGAAAAAAACTTGAGAAAAGTCTTTATATATTTTTACCTCAAAGACTAACTTTTCAAAGACCTCTATATTATACAAGTGTAATTTTTATTTAGAGTCAAGGGTTCCGATTCCTTGGAAAGCAAGTGACAGTCATGGGTAAAAATCCTAATGCTGTCAGAGTTACCCCAAAGTTCAAGGAACACTTTGCTACCATCTCTGGGGGTGTGATAGTCAGAAGACCCTCAGAGGCAATGTGAGGAATTTACCCTACATCTCAATTCAGGCTTCTTTGTATTTATTATACAATACAGCTGTACTAAAAAGCGAAATCAGAAGGACGAGAGAAACAAAACACATCTCACCTGCTGGAAAACTAAGGGAAGTCACTGAATGAGAGGAGGAGGGATTATAGAACTCCACGTAAAACGGGATATTCTCTGAGATTAAAGGGAAATTGGGGGTGGGGAACTCTACTCCCCTGCACCCCCCCTTTTTTTGGGGGGGGGTAGTTCTGAGTTGTTGGTTCTCTCCTTCGATGGGGCAGAAAGAAGGTGGAGTGGTGCTCCACAGTGACCTAAGCCCTAAATAGTGTACCCAGTGGGCTGGCGGGCTCAGCAGGTTCTAAAGCCATCTTACTCTGGTGCTCAGATCCCTTCCCCTCTTTGGACCTCCCCCAGATGTATCTACAAGTAGCTTCCGATACTTATGCATATGTGCCTGGGAGCCGCTGGTGATCAGAGAGGGAATGCTGAAGAGTCCCTAAGCTGGAAGCAGAATCTTGGAGGGAGAAAGGCACCACTCAGGTGCCTAGAGATAGAGTTATGGGTTCAGGTCAGAGGGGCAGCGGGTCTGCAAAATGAACATTGTCTGCTGATGACAAAGAAATAGATCCTAGCACAAAGCCTTCATGTTTTCTCCATCTCACCCTAACTGACAGCATAGGAGGAATAGGGAGTTGGTCTCCATGCATATTTATCTTTATCTAGGGCAGCAGTTTCCAACCGGTGTGCTGCAAACATGCAATGCCTGACTGTTTAATCAGGGACACTGACCTCTTTGCTCTTAGATTGTAAAATTAAAAAAAAAAAAAAAAAAGACAACAGCCAACACAACAATAGCCATTTGATGTGAATGAATCAACATTATATCGCTTTTTTGGGTCAGATTGGCAAAGGATGTATTTTTTTGGTATGCTAAAGAATTTTAGTAATTAGTTTATGTGTGCCAGGAGATGAAAAGGCTTAAAAATCGCTGACCAGAGAATGAATGAATGATGGACCTACGTGCTCAAATTCCATCATGTCTGCTGTCCTGCAAACATCTTTTCTGTCTCATTGGACCTTTTCTTTTTTGCCTCCGGGCCCTTCTTGAAGAAGCTGTTTTGGACAAAAGGAGCCTTGAGTTCAAGCTGATGATCTGATCTAAAACTAAATGGCCTCCTCCAGTCACCTTCTTGCATTAACTTTGCTTTCACCTTGAACCTTTATTGCCCTTTATAATTCTGAGTTTCACAGCTTCTATTTCTATTGAATCCTTAACTTAAATATAGGAACCATGGTTTTTGTTTTATCAGACTGGGCACTGGTTCCCTGGAGGTAGGACTCTTAGGACAGTTAAAACTCTGGGAACATACTTAAGGTTCATGAATCCTTCTGGGCTTCCTGTTTAGGTTGAAGGGAATTAGGATAATGGTGACTGTCACCATCACTGTTAACCTCCTAAAGCCAAGCTCCTGGTAAAAGACCAGAGACCTTCTTTGGTGTCTAGTCCCTTGTCTCATGTCTAATATAACCTGTCATTTTCTTTTGCAGGTGGCAGTAGCAGCAGGAGGGATGGCCCCTGAGGAATTTGGCGAAGCCCATCAGTCACGTGATATCCGAAGCCCTGGCAAATTCAATGTCTTTCACAGACTCAAGCCAGGTAGGGATCTAAGGTCAATCAGAGGCCACAGGCCTGTTTTTGTAAGGGTCTAACACACACACACACACACACACACACACACACATTTTCTTACTGGCAAAGATTTCCGGAGCTTTTTGTTTGACCCTATTACGGTATCCTACCTCTGATTAACAATTTCTCCCTCCTGGATAGAGTAGGTAACCCCCTTTATTAGCATCAGCAGTCATTTCATTCCCATTCTTTCCTCAAGGCCAGCTGTGCTAATGGATATTCCTCTATGGTGGGATGCTGATGTCAGTTACTCTCAGCCTCTCCTCTGTAACACCTGCTCCACTCACCCACCACCTCATGTGCACACATAGCCCTGCTTTCTTTTTCCCAATAAGCTATTTTCTCTCCCTTTATTCCAAGTCAGGATAGGGCAGTGCTGTCCATTCTTACTGCATCTCATCAGCTTCTCCACCTCCTTCCAGGTTAGATGGGAGATCACCTATCCAAACACTGTGCTAGACACTAGGAGGCTGCTTCTCTCCATCCTCAATGCCCAGAACTGGGCAGGTCACCAGCCTCCAGTCCTCACCTCCACCTTCCTGCTGCCAGGTAGGTGTGCTCCTCTCCCTGCCCCCCAACCCCAAACAGGGTTATGTTTCTCCCATATTTCTCTCTATTGTCCAATATCTTTAATGAGAGGAAGCCCTTAGTGACTTAATTCTTTGCCTAATCTTCAGTGAGAACTTCCTGTTAAGTCTCCTTCCCCTTTCTGTAGTTCAGAACCATTTTTCCCATTTAGTGGGTGTGGGAACAAGTGACCAGTAAACAGACAGTATTTGACACTGGAAAGGAAAAGTCCACTTGGGATTAGAAGTCTGAAGCTCCAGATGTGCATTCTGCCCAGTGGCCTGGCATTCTTAGAAGGTATCTGGATCTTTGAAGGAAAGTGTTTTACCTGGTGTCCATTCCAGAGGGCAAGGATCTCAGCCTCTGAGGAGTCTGTACTCATCCTCACACCTCCCCAGGGAGTGGAGAATGGATTGCTGTAAGGCAGAACCCACCACTAGGTGATACTTTGTCTTGAGCTCAGGTGGCAGCTCTTGTCTGGCACCTGTAGAATTGACAGGTGCCAGAGCCTCTCCTGCCATTGGAGGTAATATCAGTTTACCCTTTTGACCTTAGGCCTCCTCTCTCAGCGGTGCCTCTTTCACACTTGCAATCCAGGCAACACAGGCAGCAGGCTTCATTAAACAAGTGCCAGTTCTGGGTAAGGTGCGCCCTCCCCTTGAGTTGGAGTTAGGATGGGGTGGATGGAGGAATAGGCATGCTCCTGGGTAAAAGACCAGAGACCCTCTGGTTAGAAAGCAGGAAATGCTCCCCGGAAGTGGTCAAGCAGTAAATATGCATGAGGTACCTTGATGGCACAGAGAACACTAACATTTATAACACTGCCCACCAATCTGTCTATCTGGCTGATGCCCCAAAGCTGTTGGGCCACTTGGGCAGCTGCAGTCTTGGTTTCTGCCACACGAGGGTGCTGCTGACCAATTAAATCTCCTGCCCCTTAGCAGATAGGACTTGGGCAACAGTGGGTACCCTTTCTCCAACACAGAGGTCAGAAAGGCCCCAAGAGGGCCTGAGAATGGGACCTAAGAAACCAAAAGAATTCTAAGTACCACTTGTTCTTCCTTAAAGATGGCCTGAGACCTTGGACACTGTCCTAGTGACCTGATTCTCAGTACATTCCCAGCTGAACTTGGGAAGCCCCCCTAGCTATAGGCGCTGAACAACTTGTATAGGTGCTTCTCTCCCTCAGAGTGTAGCATCCTCTAGCCATCCACTCCACTGTCTCCCTGCTTCTAAGACAGTCACTTTTTAGCTCGGAGGGTGGGGCTACCTGTGCTTTTCAGAGAAAAAAATTTTTTTTTACAATTGTTTTAAGAGAAGTAGCTTTGTTAGTGAGAGAGCGTTGGTGAGAGGACCTAGAAGACAGACAGTGGGAAAGTTCAGCCTTCTGTTCCCCCAGCACAAACCTCAAGATGGTCTGATAGTCATTTGCAGCCTGAGTGGGTGGAGGATACCCCAGGACACCCCAGGGCTCTGGGCCAGAAAAGGTGTCAGAAAGCAGTATGGGGAAGGAGGCTGCTTTGGCCCATGAGCCTCATACTGACCTCACACCATGTAATGGCTCTGCTAGGGATTCAAGGGGCCATGGAGCCCTTATGGGGAGGAGGCTCCACACAATTGCGCCTCAGTCTCTATGAGCCCTTCCAGGCTGAACAGGCTAAGGGAGATGACAGAGGTTCTGCTCCTCCCTCCTACCCCCATGCCCGAGGGCCCCTCCCCAGGAGGACAGCTTGATTAAACAGTCGGTGCTGCTGGAATTACTGCACAGCTGGCGCTCCCCCCAGCACCCCGAGCAGAGCAGCAGCGCAGATTAAAATCTCCAATTAGCGTTAAAGTGAAGTGAGGAGGTACTGAGGCTGCCAAGGAGGCCAGGCGGGGGCCCTGAGTCGGCAAACCACCCCCATTCCTGCCTGGATTCTGAGTGCCACCCCAGTCATCCCTTCTTTCCTAGCTCCTCTCTCAACAGCTCTTGGTGCCCGTTAGCTTTGCATTGCCTGGAGCCAGAGGACTTTACCAGGAAGGGAGGGGGGTGTGTAGTGGAGGGGAGGGGGTATGGGGGTACATGCTGACAAAATGCTGAGGACATAATAAGTGTGGAAGAGAATGAGAGTTATCACTGCTCCTCGAGGGAGATACCCTACTCACAGCCTGCCAGGTAGCCGGGTCAAGGTGCCTTCCCAATACTGCTGTTCCTTTCTGCCTAGAGAAAGGGCAAACACAAGTCTTTTCAGACCCTCTTACCTTATAAAGTCCCAACACAGTTATTCATCCTTGTATATTTTATCCTATCTGACCCATTTGCTCCCACCCAGATTATGGCTCCTTCCTCCCTCCCTCCATTCTTCTCTCAGTTTTCCTGTGGGCAGGAGTAGGCACCGCCTGGCTTGGGAACATTGCCATGCCCTGCCACCTGGGTCCCAGTCGCCTCTTCTTTTCTTTGCAATGTCGGAAAGAGCAGTGATATGCCAAGAATGGAGGCCTCAGACTCTCCCAACCCCTGAACATCACACCCCCACCTAAGGGCCTTCTATCATTTACACTTCTGCCCTTCACTCACTCAGCCCAGAAGGAGGGCAGCACAGCTAGCCATGCCCTTTGACTTCCCTCTGCCCCTTTAAGGGAAATGGAAGTGGGTACCCAGCTGATTGAACCTACTCACACCTCCAGAAATTAGACATCAGGGCACAGTGCCACCCTCCCAGGCTGGCACATGCTACCCTGGCAGAGGTTCAAATAGTACCCCCCCACTGCCATACCCCCACTCCTATGTCTTCCTCTTCTCTCTCCCTCGTTCTTCTCTCTCTCTCTCTTTTTTTCTCAGCTCAAAACACAGCTGAGCCTTAGGGGGTGGGGGGGCCAAGCTGGGGCAAGAGGGATGGAGAGCTCCAATAGCACGTTTTCACCTGCCATTTAATTGGATGTATTTTTAATTAATGGGACCTCAGGGACCAACATGAGACAATCTGATCTCTGAATAGGGACAGGGGAGGGATCGGGTAAGGGAGGAGGATTGGGCCACTGGGTGCGGTTACCAGGAACCCAGGCCCATCAATCACTGGCCACTTTGCGTTCTGGCATGGAGAATAGTGAGGTGGAGGAAGAGGGGAGGCACTGAGGAGCGCCAGGATTTACCCCCAACTGCCGGGAGCTTCAAAAAGGATGGAACTGTACCGGTTGACTCAGGCCTGGGGCCCAAAATTGCAGCCAGAATATTAGGTAAGGCTGTTTTCTTGCTCCCGGAATTTTGTCCAGTTGGGCTTGTCCCAGTGAGTGCTATAACATGAAGTGAAAGGAAGGTGGGGACAGAACTTGAAGAGAGGACAAGAGTTAGGGGCCATAGAGCCAGAGACTGTGGTGAGAGAGAGGATAAGGGCAGGGTTCAGAGATATTTCTGTACGTTTAGACATGAAATAAGTGCCATGGAGATTACATGCAAAACAGCATGCAAATGAGGTCTGTGCCTTTGGGGTATGAATCATAGAACCTTACTGTTGCAAGGAAGAGAACTTGGAGCTCATCTTGCTGAACTCTTCATTTTATAGTGGTGGAAACAGAGCCAGAGATGGGAAATCGGTTGAATCCTATCCTGGTGTTTTGTGTTCCTGGATTTGGAGAGTTTCTGGAAACACGGGGAAAGGTAGAGTGTGGGGAGGAAAGTCAAAGGAGGAGTGTCAGCAGGATATCACTCTACTGCTTGGAGTCTCTTGTCTCTGGCCCCTGGGTCTTGGAAGCAACTCAGGGGAGGAAGGCAGGTGCACTACTCCGGGACGTTTCCCTTATCCAGCCTATTCCAAAGATTATCTTATGTATCCCCTTGCTTCCAAGCAGACAGATCCCACTCCACCCCCACTTCCATGGGATTTCACCATATTTTATAAGGTCCACAGAGAAAGAAATGCACCAACTACCTCAGTTCCTTGACCTAGAAATAAATCCCTCAATGATGACTAAATATTGAGGGGTTTTTTTGTTTTGTTTGTTTTTGTTTTTTATCACAAGTTTCCCTGCTGCAATATAAGCTACTAGAGAAAATTAAGCTCCCCCTTCAAAAAAAAAAAAAAAAAAGTCCTGAGGAGTGGTCTTACACCTGTTATCCATGTCTAAGCCGAGAACAGAGATGGAAATGAAGCTGCGGGCTCTGAGGCTGTCAGAAATGCCCCTGCCCTGTATTCATGTGGTGCCACGGCCCCAGAGCTCTCAGCTGGGCCCATCTGGCTCTGTGTGGTTTTGGCCACACTGGAGAAAAGGGCACCTGTCCTGCTGCCCTGTCCCCGCCTCCTCTTCTTCTCTGTTCAGGCACAGGGTTGAGGAGGGAGAGCAGGATGGAGAAAAGGGACTTTCCGCAGGTTACTAGGGGTGGTTTTTCCTGGCATCTTCTTCCTTCCTCAAAACATTAAACATTCTTTGTTTTCTGCTTCATGAGACTAAGTTGGGGTCAGGGCAAGAATGGGCAGAGAGCTTGGAAAGCAGTGTGGGTAGAAACTTGGTCATACCCTCCAGGTCCTTAACACCTTCCCCACTCCCAGAATTATCTTCTCCTCTATCTCAGTCCCCATTTCATATCCTCAGAAGCCCTGGGCAGGAGCAGGATGTTCCTCTCTAAGTGTCCCAGCCTCACCCTGCCCTATCCTTAGACCCTCAGGACCACCTTCTTGGCTGTCTGATTCTCTTCCTTCTCTACTGCCAGCAAGTTAAGAAGGGCCCCCCTCAAATCCCCTAAACAGCCTGGAAAGAATCCTTCCAGCTCCCCCACTGCTTCTGAGGGCTGCAGGGGGTAGGGGGAGAGGAGGAGAACCGTGCCAGGGATTTGGAAAGGGAGATTTTCTTGGGGAGATCAGGAAGAAGCCTGAAAATGGGGAGGAGATGGGGAAAATTTGGGTACTAAGAGGCCTGTAGTCCCTCTTGTAAAGCTGACTGCTAACGCAGGGCAGGCTGTTCATACTGAATATTTTTCTGAGGATTTATTAGGGTGGCTCCTGTTTCCAGAGCCTTGGTTCTCCTCTGAAACACAGCAGTGGGAAAGGCAGCCGGCTCTGCTTCAGCACAGAGCACCTGCCTGAGGTCTCTCGCACTCCTCTGCTCACTCATCTCAGTGGGTATGTGCGCTGCAGGTTCCTAGCAGTACAGAATGGGGCTCTGGGACCCTTCGGGTGCATGTCTGCTTGGCTGGAGCAGCGGGAGGGAGAAGGCTGCTGGCAGCTCAGCTGAGCTCAAGGTTTTGGTGACTCATAGCGGTGCCGGGGTGGGGTAGGGGGGCGGCGCAGGCTCATGAAAACAGCAGGGGGAAGGGGGCCCAGGCCTGTGAGGGCTCTCTTTTGCCTGTTTCTCCCCACTCTGAGCTCTGCGGATAAAGGTCTCTTATCTGGATTGTGGGGCCTCGGAGAGGCCCTAGCTATGAAGGAAGAGAGGGAAATGGGAAAGAGAACAGGAGAAGCTGAGCATCCCAGTGAGAAGCTTCAGTGAAGCAAGAATAGGCGGGGCCATTTATTCTTGCTCTTGTTGTAACCATTGGCAGCACAGAAGGTACTGGGCATCCACATGTGCTAGACAGCTCAGGGCTCCTGGAATCATCCAGAAGAGGGGCTTCCCAGGCAGACAAAGCTCCTTCTTCCAGCCCTCACTTGCCTGCTCAGAACTCTTGGTACCCAGCTGACACCACATGACTTGGGAATTTATGTTTTTTAAAAACATTATTATAACACTACTTGGTCTCTGTACTCTCTTCCCTGGAAATAGGCACCATGATCCTCAAAGGTGCTGATTCTCTCCCTCTCTCCTTTTTTCTCTCTCTCCCTCCCTCTCTCTTACAGGCCAGGTTGGCAGTGTGCATCTTCTCCATCTTTTCTGAATCGGGGGAATGATAGGGTGCTATATTTGCGATCACAACATCAGGAAGGGGCCAGGAGATGGACCAAGAGGACCAGTCATGCCTTTGACCACAGTGCGAGAGGCCTTGTTCAGCAAAGGTAAGCAAGGATCCAAATACATAATTACTATCCTCCCTCTAAACTCAGAGAAGGATGGGCTAAGAGGAGGGGACTTCTCCAACAGAGTCCAAGGACTCATCTGCCTATTTCTATTGCTTTCTTTGCTGGTGACTCTGCTTGTTGCTGGGGAGAGGGGCTGTGCTGGGATGCTCCTGAAGCTCCAGAGATGGATTTGGTTTGAGATAGGAAGAGACCGACTGCCCTTTATGTAGGAACGTGGGACTAGCTCCACTCCCCAGCTCTCCTGACAGCATCAGGAGCTCTGGTATAATGGTAGTGCTGTGAGGGGGTGCACCAGGTGCGGTGAGATGTAAGAAGGAGTGAGAGAGAGAAATAGAAGACTCACTCCTCAATACCATATGCTTCTCCTCTTTCTCAAACCTCTCCTTAGCCCTTCTCATCGTCCACCTCCCTTCATTCAGCTCCACTCCTGGCCATTTCATCCCCTCCAAGTCCAATCTAAGGACTTGGTGTAAGTAGTTGCCTGTTCCCTATACTTTTCTCCCTCTTGTTCTCCTTCTCACCTCCCAACACTCACTCAAGAGTTATCCTACTTGAACTCTTCCCACCAGGATCTGAATTCAGAGTCCCTAGTCCCTGCTACTCCCCGAACTCTGAGACTGCCACTCTGAAACTGACCCATCAACACTCATCCTCTCCACAAGGATAGCCAGGCCAAGACTGGTATGTCCACTGTAGGGCCCTGACCCGAAGCAGAGGGCAGCCAGGGGTACTGTGGAGCCCGGCCCTAAATGCATGTATGCCTGTGCATTGGGCACACTGGTTTATTAGTGTTATTTCAGCATTGTGATGCAGAGAGAGTAAGTGTAACAGCTGCTCCTTGCTTGCAGTGTTTATTGTTACCTAGAGACAACCTCCTGGCTTTTTCCCAGCTCCCCCTCCCCCTAGCCCAGCCCCCTCCTTGCCAACAGTCCTATTCTCCCCACACTGATAGGAAATTTATAGCTTGCCCATACCATGCCTTTAACCCTCTCCTATCCATAGGATAGGTGGTGAAGGAAGCCAAAGTGAACAGTGGGTATGCTTGGCCCCAGAAGGACAGAATAGTGTAAGGAGGAGGGAAAGATGGAGAAGGGGTGGGGTAAGACTTCCCTTCCCCAGTCTGCATCCAAACTCAGGCTTCATTTGCCCTCCTGGCTCTCCTGTTGAGAGAAAGAGCTTTAGACCTAGGATCCCAACATCCTTCTCACATGATTATTCTCTTCTCCGGGCATCTCTAAGGCCCACAGTTGGACTGCCTGGTCCTGGGCAAGTTCAGCGAGGCAGTACTGAAATAGGAGGAATAAATTCTGAGTGGCAGAACCCAGCCCCTCCTTTCTATAGAGATGTCATGTAAAGACAGACAAGAGCGCTGGCATGAGGGATGCCGGCCAGACCTCCACGGCTAGGTAGATGTCAAACGCAAAGCTGGCTGCGGAGCCTGGTAGGAAAAACTGCCACCTTAACTTCACCTGTTCCCGGCACTGAGATCCCGAGGGGCTCCCAGGCCATCTTCCAAGCTGGTCTCCTTGGTCTGGTTAGACTTTACTTTCTGCTTTTCTTCCTGGCCCATTTTCTCTTTGGTTTGATACTTTGGGGCAGACCCACGAGGCCAGAGGGACTGAAGTGTCTTAGTCATGGCCTCTCAGAACTGGGGAAGGAGAAGCTCCTCTCACCCCTCTGACCTAGACCTCTCCTGGAGGGCACCAGATCAGCTGTTTACCAGCTCCACTGAAAACCGGGGGAAGAATCAGATTTTAGCAGGAGGGTTTGCGGTTAGATATCTGGAAAAACTCATGGGATACAAGGCTTCAGAACGGGCCTACTTCTCTTCAGAGGTTTTGCTTCTGCCTGGATGGATTTAAGTCTTTATCTACTACCCAAGGGGATTTGGAAGAACAGGGTTACTTTTCTGGGGCTTCTCAGAAAATCTTCACTGCAATCTTCACACAGCACACCCCTTTTCAGTCCTTCTAAATGTAGTATGTGTTGCCCTGGCTGTTTTGGCTCAGTGGATAGAGCATCAGCCTGTGGACTGAGGAGTCCCGGGTTCAATTCCGGTCAGGGGCACATGCCCAGGTTGTGGGCTTGATCCCCAGTTGGGGGCATGCAGGAGGCAGGTTCTCTCTCATCATTGATGTGTCTGTCTCTCTCTCCCTCTCCCTTCCTCTCTCAAATTAATAAAAATATGTTTAAAAAATAAATGTGCCAAGCCAAAACCGGTTTGGCTCAGTGGTAGAGCGTCGGTCTGCGGACTGAAAGGTCCCAGGTTCGATTCCGGTCAAGGGCACGTACCTTGGTTGTGGGCAGATCCCCAGTAGGGGGTGTGCAAGAGGCAGCTGATCGATGACTCTCTCTCATCGAAGTTTCTAACTCTCTATCTCTCTCCCTTCCTCTCTGTACAAAATCAATAAAATATATATATTTAAAAAAAAAAAAAAAATGTGCCGAAACCGGTTTGGCTCAGTGGATAGAGCATTAGCCTGCGGACTGAAAGGTCCTGGGTTCGATTCCGGTCAAGGGCATGTACCTTGGTTGCTGGCACATCCCCAGTGGGGGTGTGCAAGAGGCAGCTGATCAATGATTCTCTCTCATCGATGTTTCTAACTCTCTATTCCTCTCTGTAAAAAAATCAATAAAAATATATTTTAAAAAAATAAAAATTAAAAATAAATAAATGTAATATGTGTTAAGCAGACAGCCTTGAGTTCCAATGATAGTGCTGCCATTTATAACTGTGCCACTTTGGTGAGTCACTTAGCCACTTTGAGCCCTATTTTCCTTGTCTGAAATGCATATGAACAACCTCTTAAGGTTGTGGAGAGAATATAGTGAAATAATATGTGTAAAGCACCTAGGACAGTACCTGATACTCATTCAAAAAGGGTAGATGCAATAGTGTCTATTACTTTTATCGAGTCAGCATTGCTTCAAACACTCCATGATTATAGTCCTATATGTGTATATGCATATTCTAGGAAGAATGTCCATACTTTTCTTCATGAAACCAGGGTTGGCAGTCTTCTGGAAAGTCCCAATCCCTTGACTCATAATCCCCAGTAAGTCAGTTCCCCCATTCCCATTCCTCTCAAGCCAGGGGCATCTTACACAGTGTTCTGCCTGGAGCACATCTTTGACTCGGGTAGAGCTGGGAGAGACAGCCATTAGGGTAGCTGGCAACATCTAGTGTTCACCAGGCACCTTATAGTATAAGGACATTTACCCACATAAGCTCTTTTGATACCCAGAACATCCCAGGAAAGTGAACTGTCATTTATTGAGTGCCTGCATTGTGCTGGGTGTGTATTTTTAAACTGCTTCAAGTCTATAGAATATTTCATTATCTTGATAGGCCATGATTTATAAGGCTCATCTCCTATTTTTAAACTGATAAGAACAGATACTACACTAGATCTTAGCCAAAAGGCCGAGAAGTGATCATCTCCTATTTTTAATTATTTAGATATTTTTACTGTTTTAAATAATACCACAACAAACATCCTAACACACAAAACTTCATGCATTTTTTTATAGTAAATTCCAAGAAGTGGAATTATTGGGTCAACAGATACAAATGGCTCCCCATGGTTATGATCATTTTATTGATATACCCTAATGAGAATAATATTTTTTAATTTTTCTCTTTGGAATCCTGCAATGGAAACACAAGGGCAACCTCTTCTTCCTTCTATACCCAGCAGAGACATTAATAATCTATCATAGCTTTTTTTTAATTGAGGTAATTATAGATTCACATGCAGTTATAAGAAACAATACATTTTTAAAAGATCCTGCCCTGACAGGTTTGGCTCAGTAGATAGAGTGGTGGCCTTCGGACTCAAGGGTCCCAGGTTAGATTCTGGTCAAGGGCATGTACCTTGGTTGCGGACATATACCCAGTAGGGAGAGTGCAGGAGGCAGTTGGTCGATGTTTCTTTCTCATTGATGTTTCTAACTCTATCCTTCTCCCTTCCTCTCTATAAAAAAATCAATAAAATATATTAAAAAGAAATAAAATAAGAGATCCCTTATACATGTTTCCTACTTTCACCCAACAGTAATACTTTGCAAGACTACATACAGTATATCATAACCAAAACATTGACATTGATACAATCCACCAGTCTTATTTAATCAGTTTTACTTGTTCGTACGTGTGTGTTTGTGTGTGTACTATGTAATTTTATTACCTGTATAAATTTGAATATCTATCACTATAGTCAGGATACTGAACAGTTTCAATACCACAAGTATTCCTCATGTTGCCCTTTTATTGTATAATCATGCCCTCCTCAGACCCTAGCAAACACTAATCTTATCTTCCAATTCTAAAATTTTGTCACTTCAAAAATGGAGTTATACACTACGCAATTTTTTAGGATTTGCCTTTTTCACTCAGCATGATTCCATCTATGTTTTTATGTGTATCAATAGCTTGGTCCTTTTATTTACTTCATGATGTGGATGTACCACAGTTTAACGATTCACCTGTTAAAGAATACTTTCCCCAGCAGGAATGGCTCAATTGGGGGATCAGCCTGTGCACCAAAAGTTCAATTCTCGGTCAGGGCACACACCTGGGTTTCCCATTCAGTTCCTGTTGGGGTATGTGGGCTTCCCTACATACTGATCAGCTGATCACTGTTTCTCTCTCACATCGATGTCTGTCTCTCTCTCTCTCTCTCTCTCTCTCTCTCTCTCTCTCTCTCTCTCTCTCTCTCTTTCTCTCTCTCACTCACTCTCTCAGCATGTCCACAAGTGAGGATTAAAAAAAAAAAAAAAAAAAAGGAATGAAGTAGCTCATCTTACTTGGTGTGCTGAGTGTTTTATATTCAGAGTTATTAAGCTTCTTGATCTTTCAGACGTGGCACTATTATTTCCATTTCATAGACTAGGAAAAATGAGGCTCATAGTAAGTTATTTTCCCACTATCACATTCTATTAAATGGCAAAGAAGATATCTTGGAACCCAAGATAATAGGGCTCTTTTGTTACACCAGACTTTCTCAGACCTTGACCAAGGTTGCTGGGAAAAGGGAGTGTTAGAAGAGAGATGTTGGAGGCAGGAAGAACACTGGAGCATCTTGGGTCAGTTCAGGTCGTCACAGCTAACTTTGGTTCATAGGTTAGAAGAGAGGCAGTGTCATTGAGTGGGGACCGTAAGGCATGTGTCTTTGAAATTGTTTTCCCTTTGCCAGGGAAGAACAAGGCTGAAGTGGACGGAGCCCACCGGCCATCTGCCCACAGACCCGAGACCTGGAATGGGAGAGGGAGGATCCACCCTTTGGTTGTCTATGAGAGAATGAGGAGGCAAGATACTCCTTGGAAATATGAAGTTGAATATATTTCTTCATAGGTCTAAGGAAAATGAGGACTATGACAAAAAGTGAGCTCTCTATGCCCTAACTGGTTTGGCTCCGTGGACAGAGCGTCGGCTGTGGACTGAAAGGTCCCAGGTTCGATTCTAGTCAAGGGCATGTTCCTTGGTTTCGGGCACATCCCCAGTAGGAGGTATGCAAGAGGCAGCTGATCGATGTTTCTCTTTCATCAGTGCTTCTCTCTATCCCTCTCCCTTCCTCTCTGTAAAAAATCAATAAAATATGTTTGTTTTTTAAAAGTGAGCTCTCTATTCTGGAGGAGTAAGGGAGATGTAGCACCGTTTTATTTGGTTGTGGTGAGGTTTCCACATGTACTACACCTGGGGCAGTCTCAGTGCCTGGAACAAGGTGCAGGGGGAAAATGGGGTGGGAGGTAAAACATCAGTCCAGTGTTTAGTCCTGACTTCACCACTGCTCTTCCCCTCACACTAAGTCAGGAGTTGCAGAAATCATTTGGTCTGACCACAGCCTCTGGTCACTGGTTGGAACTGACAGGGAGAAACCTGAGTTGGCTCAGACATGATGGGTGGCAGAGATGCCACCTTGCAGGAGAGAAGGTTTGGCTCCTCTCTCGGGGGCTGTATCTGGTAAAAGGCTGTCTCCTCCCACCTCTTGCTGGAACTGGCTCTTTTATAGTTGATGTTACTATTGCTCCCTTGGCCCTATTGTAGTGATTGTGGACTCATAATAATTTCCCCTGTCTACTTATGGCTCCAGAACCGGGCTGACTGCACACACCACTCTTCTCCATTTCCCTTGGCCCATCAAAAATGGCACATGTCCTCACAGTGGCGCCCGCCATCCTTACCAAGTAATTCCAGCCATGGGAGGAAAACACGAAGGCCTTCAGGATTTATAGGGACTATACTGCATTGAAACAACCAGAGATATCCATTCTGCATCTGCCTTTTGATTGGAAGTTCTTAGACACAAGGGAGACCACTCTTGACTAGCTCTTATCTCCAGAGATTCCTGGCTGTCGGAGGTCCTGGCGTGGCCTGGAGAGCTCTCTTCCCTCGCAGCCAAGATGGTTCCTAACCAGGAAATCTCAGGGCCCCTGCTTACTCCCTTTCTTTGGCTGCCTCTCTATGCCAGGTCCCCTTCTCTCCTGTCACCACTCCCTTCCCATTCCTCCTTTCTCCTCTCTCTCTCAGCAAGTTTTTTATGTGATTACAGGCACTGCATGGTAATTAGTGCTAAACTCATTTGCACAACTACAGTTAATTGGCTACAACAATTAATTAATGTGTTGGAAATTTGGCACTGGAAAAAAAAAGTTTGTCATCAAAATAAGGGCAAAAAATTGTAGAGTGAGGTACCCATAAAAATTGAGGGCAGGCTTCAAAAGCCCAGCTGGGCCTCAAACTTCAGGCTGGCCTCAGATGCCTTCCCATTCTCAACTTCAACACATTTTCCTTCTTCCTCTTTCATTTTTTTCCTCTTCCCTTTTCCCCTCTATTTCTCTTCTCTTCTCTCTCTCTCTTTACAACTTAAGCAAACTCATTTCCCTGATAAAATATAGCATGACTAATGGCTAGAGCATGTAAAAATCATTGGGAAAATGTCCTTGGAAGACGAATGCATTTTCAGCAGAATAATTAACTTAATTAACAAATTCACATGCATATTCATCAGGCTATTAATGTCTTCTCGGCTCAGCTTGATGAACATTGCGGTAATAACCATCTCATTTACATACTGCATTCTACTGCGATCCAAAACAGAGACAACATACAGGCATATACACACACACATATACTTGCACAAATACACACAACATGCTTGGGCTGCTTTGATTTCCAGGTTGGCTGTGAGGGAGTGTGTGAGTGTGTCTGTGTGTAGGAACCCCGACTGGGTGGTATGATCTTTAGAGGGTCATGAGTGAGGTGGGGTAGTGATGCCTGTATGTGGATTTAAGAAAACAAATTCATTCATATTCTCTCTCTCTCTCTCTCTCTCTCTCTCTCTCTCTCTCTCTCTCTCTCCCTCCCTCCCTCCCTCCCTCCCTCCCTCCCTCCCTCCCTCTCTCTCTCTCTCATTCTGCCTCTTTCCTTGTTTCCTTTCCCCTGTGTCATTTTCCTTTCTTGCGCCCCCCACCCCTCAGTCTCTCTAGGGAAAAACTTGGTATCTGTGCCAACTTTTTCTCCCCTCCCCTCCTCCCTTTCTCTCCTCCTTCCCTTCTTGCAACTGCTGCCAGCCGGCATCAGCACCGAATTGCCATCTCCTTGAGCTCTCTGTGGAGCAATCTCAGAGAGCAGTAAGGTGTGACGCGGGGCTCTGCCGGCTTCGCAGCACCGCCTGCGGAAAGAGCGCAGGATGGCGGAGGAAGATTAAGAGAAATCTCGAGCAGGGCTCCGCTGCCATTGGTGTGTGCAAATGCCGAGGAGGAAGGGAGAGGGAGAGCAAGGAGGGGGGTGTAGAACGGGCGGGGTGGTGGTTGTGGGGAGACCAGCAGCTGTCGGCCTAATTCTTCTAACACTCTGCTTGTGGTCATATTAGAAAAACAGATTATGCCCCTCGGTGCCACTCACTTATACTTGACACACGTTAATGTTCTATATCTCCATTCTCTGGTCTTGACAACAATGGACTTCAGGTCAAGGAGGATGGGGGTCTGGGTGGCCAAGGGGCACAAACGATTCTACTCCCCATTCTCTCCTGACCTCCAACCCAGTCTGTACTAGTCCTTTAGAAAGCAAGCCTGGACCAGGATTCGCACCCCTTGCCATCATTTGGCCCTGCTTTTTGCAGCCCCTGGGAAGGTGCGAGGTCAGAGGACACCTGGAAGCCCTTTTCCCTGAAGAGTCACTGCTCCTTTAGGGCGAGGACCGCTAGCCTTTCTGTGGGCCCTCCCCCGCAAATCAGAAGTTGGAGGTCAGAGAACGAGGTCATGATAGTGCTCCATGAGAAGGTTACAGAGAAGTCATAAGCAAAACAAGGCCAGGATTGTTTCTGGGTCGCTATGGTAACCAGGTTCCCTCCTCCTGGCAGGAAGGGAGGGCTGCCTGAGGCCTTCCTCCTTCCACCAATCCTGAAGGCTGTAAAGGCGGAGTTTGCTAAGGCCTGGGGAATCTGGGAGGACAACCAACCATTCCCAGCAGCCTGCCTGCCAGGCCACAGCCCTTTGACTTCCACCTTCCCTACCCTCTCACCCCAAAATCCAAAGGAGGCTTTTCCTCAGTGCCTCGTCCTCTATGGAGACCTGTTGCTTAGCAACCACTCGTGCCTTCTTCCTAATAACTTGCAGGGATTGTGAGATATAATATGTCTCTATATTCAGTTTCCCTTCCCTGTCTATTTATATTTAATAACCAAAGTCCTGTCTTGGGTTCCTTTGGCGCCTGTTTTAGAGGGAGTAAGCTGCATCCTGAATTATACCTGAGGAAGAACTTCCAAACAGGGAAGAGGGGGAGAAAACACAGGAGTAGATAGGGAAGCTGTGGAATCTTTTTTTTTTTTTAAGTGTAGGTGGTGGTGGGGCGGGGGGGGGTGGTATTTAGAACTTGGAATGTGGGGAGGGGATGTGCACAGGGATTCCCAAGGGTCTGTTCAGGACCTGGAGTCTAGACCCTAACAGCTGCTTCCTAGTTGACCTTTTCCACTCCCACACCCTGGCCTGCCCCTCCTTCCTGAACTTC
Source organism: Pipistrellus kuhlii (assembly GCF_014108245.1). Taxonomy (NCBI): domain Eukaryota; kingdom Metazoa; phylum Chordata; class Mammalia; order Chiroptera; family Vespertilionidae; genus Pipistrellus; species Pipistrellus kuhlii. The sequence goes on along the minus strand of NW_023425537.1, from coordinate 4,486,353 downwards.
CAGTCTAGAGCCCTCTCATGTTTCTGTCTGTGGGAGGCCTGTCCCTCTGAGAATGTCTAGTTTCCTAGTGTTTGTATGTTGGTATCCAGGAAGGGGCTGTGTCAGTATATGTCCAACAAGACCTGTGTATCTCCCAGTTTTCCAGTCAGTCAGGAAACCTGAATCTGAGCCTGTGATCCTGGTATTCACTTATTTTATCCTTGGTTGACTCATCGGCAGATCAGTAATAATAATAATGGCCCTGGCCAGTATGTTCAGTCATTAGAGTGTCGGCCCATGGACAAAGGGCCTTGGGTTTGACTCCTGGTCAAGGGCATGTACCTCGGTTGCAGGTTTGATCCTCAGCCCTGGTCAGGTGCATGTAAGAGGCAACCAATCAGCATGACTCTCTCTCACATTGATGTTTCTCTCCCTCCCCCCTCCCTCCCTTTCACTCTCTCTAAAAATCTGTGGAGCCCAGCTGGTGTGGCTCATTTGGTTGAGCATTGTCCCAGGCACCAGGAGGTTGCTGGTTTGATTCCCAGTCAGGGCACATACCTGGGTTGCCAGCTAGATCCTTGGTAAGGGGCGTGCAAAAGCAGCTGATTGATGTGATTTTTCTCACCGATGTTTTTTCTCTCCTTTTCCCTTCCTCTCTCTGAAATAAAAAAAATATATGTATTTTTAAAAGTCAATGAGAAAAATATCTTCAGATGAGGATTAACAACAATAAAAATAATAATAAATTATAATAGTAGACTTTAGTGAGATAAGTTTAAAATAATATGTAAAAGGAAACACTCTGAAAAATGTCAAATTTAACTAAAATATTATTTTAAGGCCTGAAAAAGGTTTGACTGCTGGGAAGAGGAAGGCATCATGAATCCAGCCTGGCCTTAGATTTAGGGATGCTGTTAGTTTTTTGGCCAGAGGGGTATGATTATTGGCCTCCGGTTGGTGGGGTGGGGAGCTATCTTTCAAAATCAATCACAAAGCTGTCTCGGGAGAGTGGCACACAGTGTCCCCATATCTTCCCCACCTCCAGTCCCAAACTCTGACCACTAGTGTTCAGTAGCCCTGCTGATAACCCACCCTGGGCCCTCCATCCTGGGTCAGCACCTTCACTGCATGCATGCTAGCTCACAGACTGCACAGTTTCACCCTCATACCCCCCTTCTCAGCGCCTCCTCCAACCCAGCCTTCTGTGTGAGACAGATGGGGTGTCTGTGATGGAAAAGGCTCTGGGCTCTACGCCGCCTTGGGTGGGCAGCCCGCCTCCCCATCTCCCCACTGCTCCCCCTCTCCCTACCTAAGACACTCAGATTCACCCCGGGCAATTTTGGGAGCTCCTGAGGATTCCAACTCTCCTACTTCTCAGACTCAGCCCCAGAAGCAAGGCCAGAATGGAATCTTTCTAAGACCTAGACCCCAGCTCCTCTTCATGGAAGACCAATACAAAGAGGAATTAGGTTTGGGAATGGGAGGGCTCCATGTGAAGGGACTGATGTGAAGAGGCAGGGAAATGCCCAGAGTCTGTCACTGAGGACTGATGGCTGGGGTTTGGGGCCTGAGTTGAGAGAGAAGGCTGAGCCTCAGCAACTCCTTTGTTCCAAAAATCTGGGGTCCCTGAAGGGAGGCTTAGCTTGGGGAGGGGGAGAAAGAGAACTAACATTACAGAGCACCAACTGTGAGCCAGGCATGATGCCAGAGTCTTTCCATACCTGTAGTCACAACTAGCAGGTGAGGAGTCAGGATGAATAGGTGTCTCGTGAGCTTTCTCTCTCGGCAGAGTTGAACCATCTCTCGGCAGAGTTGACCACCTCCTCCGCTGATGTCACTGCCAATACTCCTACCACTCTGGCTGCTCTTTCTCTGTCTCCTTTGCAAGCTCATCCTTAACTCCTTACACTCGGCCAAGTCCCCCGACTGTGTACTCTCATGGTACTACATATCCTTTCAGAGCACTTAGCACAGTTGTTTCACACTTATTTGTGCAGCCATGGAAATAATTATCCTGTTTCCCCCACCAGGTGGAAAGTTCCACGAGGACAATGACCATGTCTGTCTGTGTTCACCGGTGTGCTCCCATTGCCCAGTGCAGTGCCTGGCAGAAAGCAGCTGTTTGGTAAATATTTGTTGAATGAATGAATAAATGACAAAATGGTATCTCTGTCCTAAACTCAACTTCTTAGCCGCTCTCTCACTCCAGAGCTAACTCACCCCCAATGTGTGCACCAGGGAACAGGGTGCCTGCAGGTCATCTCATTCCGGTAAAAAGCCTTCAGGACAGGACTAGTCCCAGTTCCAAGGTATGGTATGGGGCTCTGCCCTCCTAACACCTGGCCCTGCCCGTCTGTTCTCTAACTTCTCCAGGGATTGAGAGAATTCAAAATCCCACCAACTTCTCCCCATACAGGGCCTGAAATCCTCATGAGCTGGAAGGGAGGCGTTCTATCGGAGAAGGTTGTCCCTCTTTTCTACCTTAGTTGGGATTGCAGAGACCCCTCTGCCACCCCTCTGTTTGCTTCTGTCTTCTTCCCCTGGACTTGAGGGAAGGGGTTGGTTTGAACAAGTGGGAGCGATACATGGTAAAGCCGGCCAAGCTGCTTGTTTGTTGACAGAGCTGGTGATAAGCCTCTGCCAAGGGACTGGGGCAGAGGAACACAGGACCCAACAGCCTCAAGTCCTTTGGGACTAGACCCTCGGAAGCAGGGAGTGGATTTGTCTGGGAAGTGGCCAGTCTTCAGCCCAGGCCTTCATCTGCACCTTTCTGCTGCCCCTGCCGTCTGACCTCAAAATTAAAGTGAGGTCAGCCCCTTGCTCTCCCTGGCCACTCCCTGTCTTAGCCAATGCCCAGCCCAGAACATCTCTTCCGCCCAGCTGAGCACTAATGTCTAGGTCTCACAGCTGCTCTCATTCAGTGCCCTTATCCTGACAGTGCCTCTCAGCACTCAGGTATCTGGGGTCATAGATCTAGAATCCACTCCAGACTGTTTCTCTGACCCTACCTGTTCTCTGGGCCCCTAATGAAGTAGGTCAACACAGGCTGTGGGCCAAGTCCTTGTGTCCTCATCAAAGACAACATCTGTCTCCTCAAAGATGATAATTCTTCAGGGAAGGAGATGAGACAGGCACAGGAGAGAAACCTCCATCCTGCCCGGGCCCTCACCCCAGATTCCATTGCAGGCACAGATTGAGGGTGAGGGCCAAGACAGAAACAGAGGCCTACACTCACACATGCCCCTGCACAGGCCTTCATGCCTCTGAGCCCCAAATATGTGGGCCCCTCCTGGGCTCACCCAGCTACCTGTGCTGCTGCTGCTGCTGCCAAGCCAGCCTTCTTTTATTCATGCGTTGTTTTATTGCTGGCAAATGCTGCTGCTTGCTGCTGTTAGAGGCGTTCCTGCCAAATCCATCCCAACATCTTGGCCTGGCATCAGGGCGGCATGCTAATGTGGAAATTTAAAGAGCCGCTCAGTTTTAAATCGGAATTTTAAATGAGCAGCAATGCTCCTGAGGGACCTAGGCAAAATTGAACAGTATCTGATCCACCCTTCCTACTCCCACTCCCGTAGAATCACCCTACGTTCTCCCCTCTGCTCCCCTTGACTTGGACATTAGATGAGGGAGCACTTGGACACTAGGGCAGTGGTCAGCAAACTCATTAGTTAACAGAGCCAAATATCAACAGTACAACGATTGACATTTCTTTTGAGAGCCAAATTTTTAAAACAACTTCTAATGCCACTTCTTCAAAATAGACTCGCCCAGGCCGTGGTATTTTGTGGGAGAGCCACACTCAAGGGGCCAAAGAGCCGCATGTGGCTCGTGAGCCGCAGTTTGCCGATCCCGGCACTAGGGCAAGAAAGAGTTGGTATAAAATGGAGTCCTCTAGGCCAGTAATGGGCTGAGATTCCCGGACTCAGGACCAAGGAAGGAATCCACTGCTTGCTATCATGGGAAAATGGAGGCAGGGACTCTCTACACAAAGGAGGAGAGCTGGGGATGGTGAAATTGATGTGCCTCCCCCACTTTCCATTTTACCAGGAAACAAGAAGAGAAGGCCCAGAGCAGAGAAGGGGGAAGGTGGAATTCCATGAAGACACTCATGTGCAACACGCAGTTCTGTGGACTGGGATATGTGCACACAGCTGTGCATGCAGGTCAGGATGTTTGCTGAGGCGTCCTGTAGCACATCCACACGCAGCCCCCACATCACCTATGTGTGCAGAGAAATTATTCATATATGCAGGGCAGTCTTTCTTCCCATATCCAGGCCCCGGAGCAAGCTGATTTCTGTAAGTTGCTAGCCTGAACTGTGCTCCAGGTTTTCCCATAAATCCTAATGCACTAACTTTCCCACTCCTGGCACCTACGGAGTCCGCCATGGTGGTGACAGAGCCCCACAGCAGCTCTGGGGCACTGAAACTCACGTTGTGGCTATGATATGGTGTCTTCTCTGGTGGCTATCAGATGACAGGCTCCGATCTCTCATCTGGGAGAGGTTGCCATGCTTTCAGAGGGAAGAATGGGCTAATGGGAGATGAGAAAGGCAGTGCTGTACCTGTCTGTGACCCCCTTTCTTCTTTACCTCTCTCCAGGAAACAGATGGCCCCTCATTATACAAAAAACAAAAAACAAAACACATATTGTGCCCTGGCTGGTTGCTCAGTGGTTAGAGCGTCATCTCATGGACCAAAGGGTCGAGAGTTTGATTCCTTGTCAGGGGCACGTACCTCGGTTGCAGCTTTGATCCCTGGCCCTGTCGGGGCACATGCAGGAGACAAGCAATTGATGTGTCTGTTTCTCTCTCTTTCCTTTTCTCCCTCCCTCCCTTCCTCTCCTCCCCTCCATCCTTCCACTCTCTAAAAATCAATGAAAGAAAATATCCTCGGGTAAGGATTTTAAAAAAATGAAGAAGAAGAAAACATATTGAGTGCCTACCCTCCAGGAGACAATGTGCTTAGTTTAGCACAGTGCCTCACAGTTTTCTGGGCTGGGTTGATGACAGCCCCAAGAATCTGGATGGACCCTCAGCCATCCCATTGGAGGATCCACAGTAACTTGCATGGCAACCTCAGCCGCACCAGTGTAAGGCTGCCAGAGAATGCTCCCTGACCTTCCCCAGGATTCCTCCTTCCTCAGAGAAGGAGCCAGCTCCTTTATGGGCTGGTGTGGCTGCCAGCCAAGAGGCTTAGGGCAGGCCTGGGGCATGCAGCTGGCAGCTGCCCACCAGATCCCCAAGGAGCACCTTCCTCCCCCACTCCACAGCCCCATTCAGATGGCCCCTGGGCTGCAGGGAGTTAGAGCTCCCTGCTCCCCATTTCCAGAGTAAACCTCAAGCTGGAAAGCTCATCATCTTCCTTTCTACTGTAACCTGTTCCAAGGCCCTCCACACAGGTCCTTCCAGGCAGGACCAAACAGTTAGTACAGTAGGGTTGAGCTGGGCCTAGGTAAGGGGCCTTGAGGAGTGAGAGGGGGGATAGAATTACAGGAGAAGTTCCTGAGGTCAAGCGACGGATGAGGAAGAACTCAATGGCAGTGAGATAGGATGGCAGGTGGGGGTGGAGACATGAAGTGAAGGGGCTAAGTGAATATGCCTCTCATCTAATTAGCAACATGTAAATTATATGCAAATAACCTCCTCTTTGTTTAGAGACCGCAAGGTCTATGCTTTTTGGAAGTAGGCTACAGAGGGACCACCAAGCAGTTTCTCTGAAACCCTCAGACATGGGGTACGAGGCTCAACATAGAGACCATGGTGCAGCCCTCGGGTTGTAGCTTCGCTGGGTGGACTCATTTTCCATAGGCCTCAGTTTCCCTCTGTGTGAGATGGACTGGATGGACTCCAAGGCTTCTATCCAGTACTGACAGTCTGGGTTCTCTGATCAGGAGCCCAGCCGGAGGAATTAATTTCATCCTGGGCTGGAAACTACTACTTAGCTCTCTTGCCCCTGCTGTCCATCTCGGCAGTTCTGTCATAATACCCTCCACATCCCAATGCACCTGCCATTGCAAACATGTGAACAGTTTCCTGAAGGCAATGTGCTCTCCTACTCAATGCCTTTACCCACACTATTTCCTCTGCTTGGAATATCCTTCCTGCTTTAGTCCCTTACCTGGCTAACTCCTTCTCTAATTCCAGCAACCTTACCTACGTTACCCTTCCACCTTTTGGACATTCCTATGTATTGTACCTTGTATTATTTCCCACTAGAGTGTGAATTCCTAAGGAGCAGTTACTAGGTTTTGTTCAAGATGGAATCTCCATGTTGGCCTGGTAGTTCCATTGGTTAGAGCATCATCTTGATACACCAAGGTTGTGGGTTTGATCCCCAGTCAGAGCACATACAAGAGTCAACCAATGAATGCATAAATAAGTATAACAACAAATCTCTCCCTCTTTCTCTCTCTCCCCCCCTCCTTCCCTCTCTCTCAAGTCAATAATAACAATAATAAAAAGACAAAATCTTTAATGTAAGTATATTCATTTCCCAAAGCTGAATAATAAATCACCATAACCTTGGTGTCTTAAAACAACAAATCTATTCTCACATTTCTGGAGGAAGGTAGTCCAACATCAGTTTCACTGCACCAAAATGAAGAGGTTGTCAGGACTCTGCATGCTCTCTCTGGAGGCTCTAAGGGAGAATCTGTTCTTTCAGCTTGTAGGGGCTGCTGGCAGCCTTTGCTTGCCGTTGCATCACCCCAATGTCTGCCTCTGTCTTCACTCCTCCTGCTACTCTTCTGTGCATCGTGTCCCTCTGCACTTCGGAAACGTGTGGCATTTAGATCCAGGCAAAGTAACCTCTCATCCCAAGATTCTTAGCTCAATCACATCTGCAAAAACCCTTTTCCAATATAAGGTAGCATTCACAGGTTCTGGGATTAGGAATGTAGACATATCTTTGGGAGCCATCATTAGACTACCAAAATAAGCAAAGGCACCTTTAAGTTTGTAAGCCAGACACCATGCATACATTTTACATTTTTCTCACTGCATTTAAGTCTCCCAATAACCCTGAAAGGTAGATAATAATGCCTCCACTTTACAGATGAAGAAGCTGAATGAGGCTCAGAGAGACTGAGTCACCTGTTCAAGCTCACTTAGCTGGTAAGTGGCAGAGCCAGGATTTGAAACCAGATGGGCTTGACTCCAAAGCCAGCATGGTTTTTGCCTCACCAAAAGCCTTCAAGCCCACCCCAGGCTCTGGCTCAAATTTCTGACCGGAGTGAATGTGCAGAAACAGAAAGAGAGGTGGACAAGGGAAGGAAAGATGAGGCTCAGCCTTCCTACTGGTATTGACTCAAGCTTCCTCTTGCCAAAGCCCTCATACCACCATCCCTAAACCTCCCCCACCACCTCTGACCCCTTGTTTAAGGCGCCTGGAATCTCCCCCAGTTTGCAGCTCCATGCCAACTACTGCTGCCCGGAGGGTGGCACAGCACCTGGACTTCAGGCAAAAGATCTATCCCAGAACCAGAGGGATCTCGGGGGTCCCTTCGTTTACCCCTCTGTCCATTTAGAGACCCACAGGACGGGGCAGACAGGGTCAGGGTAGTGGGCAGCAGAAGGGAAAATTGGCCATCTCTTCCCTTAGCTACCCTTTCTCCTCCCTTAACACCGTTTGTGTTGGGAAGTCCTCACTAAAGTCAGACCTTCCAGACACCACACTGCAATGAAAGCTGGCCAGAATCAGATTGCCCAAGACTGTCCAAACCATAAACCGAGATTTTTGGCTGAGTACCTTCACCTCTCTGGGCTGCTAATTCTTCATCTTTAAAAGGGGATCGATAACGATGATAATTATAATACCCATCTCACAGGGCTGCTGGGATAATAACAGTCCAGGAAAGAAGCGTCTAACTCACCAGGAGCAAGGGAGGATATTTTGTAACAGCCCCTCAGCCCTCCAGCCGAGGCCCTTTGTAGTGGGTAACACGGGCTCTGCTCACCTCAGCCAGTTTGGTCCGCCTTGCGCGCTAGACTGTGAACTCTTGGCAGGACCTTGTTCATTTTTAATCACCGCTCCTCCTCCCCATTGTCTAGCCCGTACTTGGGCACGTAGGATTGTAGGCTCGATGTATTAATATACTTGACAAACAAGTGAGGGCTCTGTCGGACCCGCAAGTCCCAGGAGGCACAGAGCCTAACTCCCCACCCACGCACCCACCCTTTTGGGCAGGACCCCTTTCCCCAGGGCTCCAGGAGTTGGCGGCGAGGAAAGGATGTTCTGCAGCTTTAAGATTCCTCTTGGGCGTCCCGGTTGCCAAGGCGCGGTTGTCAGGGGCCTGCTCCGAGCTGCGTCGGCCTCGGCTACCGGCTCCTCGCTTCCGCCGCTACAGCCGCCGCCGGCCGCGCCGGCTCCGCGCTCCGAACCGTCTGGCGGACTTGGCACCGGCCCCGGCTCCTCAGTGCCCCCGCGGTGCGTGGCAGGCTGCGGCTTCATTATCCTGATTGATTCCTCCTGCTCCCGGACACCGTGGGGCCCCCCGGCCCAGGAAGGGGGAAGAGGCGGCATCTGCGGGCCCGTCCTGGGCCCTCTCCAGCCGCTTCGCTCTTCGGGCTGCGGGCCCTCCGTGTCTGCTGCTGGCGTCTGGGCCAGGCAAGGAGGGAGGGCCAGGCCGGACTTTGCCCCCCCTCATCCCACCCCCCAAACCCGATGGGCAGGGAGAGCGCCTGGAAGGAGCGGAACTGTCTGGGGCTTAGTGCTGGGGACCAAGGTGCCAGTCCCGGGCCACAAATGCGGCCAGGGTTTCTGGTGGGCTTCTGTCTCGGGGCCTGCCCTCTGCAAACGCTTCGGGCCTTTCCCAGGAGGATGTGGAAGGCTTGTGAAGGGAGCACAGGGATAGGCTGAGAACTTCGAACTTCGGGAGAAGAAGCCATTGCCAAATGGGAAAGTTACATCTTTTTTTTTTTTAAATATATTTTATTGATTTTTTACAGAGAGGAAGAGAGAGGGATAGAGAGTTAGAAACATAGATGAGAAACATCGATCAGCTGCCTCCTGCACAACCCCTACTGGGGATGTGCCCACAACCAGGGTACATGCCCTGGGACCCTTGAGTCTGCAGGCTGACGCTCTATCCACTGAGCCAAACCGGTTTCGGGGAAAGGTGACATCTTTCAAGAACACTGATCACGTGGGCCAAGGCCCTATGGCACGTGTCTTATCACGTGCCTCCCAGGTTGCCTTAAGCACAGTTCTCAGGAGAAGCAGGGACAGGGATTGCCAAAACAACGGGACACAGCAAGGAGCTGAGCTTCAAGGAAGACCTGAGCCTCTGCAGTTAAAGAACCTGGGCCCAGCCGGCACCGGTTTGGCTCAATGGATAGAGCGTCGGCTTGGGGACTGAAGGGTCCCGGGTTCGATTCCGGTCAAGGGCATGTACCTTGGTTGCGGGCATATCCCCAGTAGGGGGTGTGCAAGAGGCAGCTGATTGATGACTATCTCTCTCCCTTCCTCTCTGTATAAAATCAATAAAAAATATTAAAAAAAAAAAAAAAAAAAAGAACCTGGGCCCAAATCTAGCAGGGGGTGTGGTCTGGTCACAAAATCGTGGCCCCTCCCCCACCTCCACCCCCAGGAAACCAAACACTGAGGTGAGGCCTCAGTGGAAAGAGCATCTGAGAATCTGGGATTGTCTTCCTAGTTCTGCCACCTGATTTCTGACCTGGACACGTCCCTTTACTATTCTTAGCCTTGGTTTACTCATTTGCAAAATGGGGTTAAGACCTCTCTGACAGTTGTCAATGGCGAAATGGGATAATGATGGCAGGGCCCTACCTACATTATCTGGCAAAAAGGAGAAAGGGGGATGAGAAGCAGGCTTCTATCTCTGCTGCTGTGTTGGGTACCCTCCTGTCTCCTTGAAGGAGGTAACTTTCCTCCAAATGCCTACATCCCTTTGAGTAGAAGATGACATGGAATCTTCCAGCCTCCACTGCTTCCCTGTCAGCATAGAGGGACAAAACTGCTGCCCGCCCCATTGGCATGGCGGGATTAATTTCTCCGTTCACACCAAGCTCTCCGCCGCTCCTGTCTGTCTGGCTCTGTGAGGCCTTCCGCTCTGTAAGCCCTGAGCACCTCCCTCTAGTGCCTCTGTCCTGTCCTGTTCAAGGGTCAGGCCTGGGAAACGTCCTATACACACGCGGCCCTTTTGGCTAACTCCAGCCTTTCGCTCCTGTCCGTTCTGGAAATGAGGGAGCTGGTGGGGAATTTGAGGCCAGTCTTTCCAGACGTGTGGCAATCTTGTTTGTGAACATGACCTGGACCACTCAGGCAACCAAGTGCCTATTTCTAGGTCTGTTTCCTCATCTATGAGTTAACGGATTTATTCTTCCAACTAGTATTCCTGGGTGACCGCATTGGGGCTGCCCAGGGCACCCAGCAGGTGGGAGTGCAGGAGCCAGAGGGGGAGGGAAGAACTGCACTCAAACCACAGATCCTCTGTGTGTGTGTGTGAGTGTGAGTGTGTGTGTGTGTGTGAGTGTGTGTGTGTGTGAGTGTGTGTGTGAGTGTGTGTGTGTGTGAGTGTGAGTGTGTGTGTGAGTGTGTGTGTGTGTGTGAGTGTGTGTGTGTGTGAGTGTGTGTGTGTGTGTGTGTGAGTGTGTGTGTGTGTGTGTGTGTGTGTGTGTGTGTGGCGGGGGGAGGGGGCGTGGGGAAATAGACACACATGTCAGCCCCTTCAATACAAGGGTATTTGCTGCTGGAGGACCTTCCAGATTCTAGAACATTCCAGTGTTATGATGCTTTCCCCCTTTTTCTCGAACATAGCAGATTCTTGCCTTGGACTCTTCAGCCAGGGGCTAATTGCTTTCCTGAGGGAAAAGGTTATAAATTTTAGTCTGGAGCTTTTGTTCATTTCATTTTGTTAGAATTATTTATTTTTAATACAATTATGTGTTATTTTTATATTCAACGTAAGAACACAATAAAAAAACATTACCAATTGTCCTGGCCAGTTTGGTTAAGTGGATAGAGCATCAGCCTGTGGACTGAAAGTTCCCGGGTTTGATTTTGGTCAGGGGCACCTGCCCGGGTTGCAGGCTCGATCCCCAGTAGGGGGTGTGTAGGAGGCATCCTTGATATTTCTGTCTTTCCCTCCCCCTTCCTCTCTGAAATCAATCAAAATATATTTAAAAAACAAAACAAAACATTAACAGTTGAGTGGGGCAGATGTCAGGGAGGAATTTTTTTCTTCGGTGACCAAAGGGAGGTCAGCACATGTATCGAGGCACATCATGCCCTTGATTAATGTGGCCCTGTGAGTGGCTTCCTCAGCCGACCTACTGGCCTGGCTGTCCACCCTCCCCAACCCCCCCTACTAACCTGCCTCATCATCAGCACCTGTAGGCCTGGGCGTCACTTCCTCTTTATACAAATCACATGAGACCCTCCCTTCGCTGTGGCTGCTCTAGGCAGAAGAGGGAGCCACAGCCGCCTAGTGGCTGCCAGGGAAGCTGGCAGGAAGGGGCATCTCCGCCAGACGTCTCCTGGGAAACAGTGAGCTCCCCGGAGAAGGGACATTTGGAAATAAAATCCCTGCCACCGCGTGTTTGTATGTGTGTTGGGGCGGGAGAGGGAGTTAAGAAGCCTCCCCAGCCCCCTCTGCTCCTCTCTCTTCAGGGAAAACCTCTCAGCAGCTCTTCTCGCTCCCCAAACTCCAGCCCCCTCCCCAGGAGCAGCGTAGGCTCTGCTGGGGCTGGGTGACAACCCTTCAGATGTGTGCAGGGGGAGGAGAGCACAGGACTGAGCCAGAGGCCAATGTCCCGGCTGCCCTGCCTCACCCTGTGTCCCGGCAGTCTACTCCCTCGCTGAGTCCTGGGTTCCCCATTGTTCTTAGCACATAGGGGTTCCTCCACGGGACCGAGAATACAGTGGGGCCACGTTAGGTTATTTTTGGCACTGGGAGCAGATTCCTGGTAGGAGCTAATGATTCCTTGTGTGACCTTGACCGGCCACGTAAAGCAGCCTCAGCCCTCACCTGCCCGTCCATTCATTCGGGTGTTTGTGGGTGCTTAGGGGGAGTGACATCTACCCTTGGAGGGCTCCCAGATTGCCCAGCTTTCCCGTGAGAGGCACTGCAGCCCTCTCCATGCCGTCCTGTGCCAGAGGCCAGTGCACCACCTTCCTCCCAGGACACCCCCTTTCACAGGAAGCTGGAGGGAGGGCCCTGGCACCTTGTCTTCCCATCGCACGCAGAGCCAACTGATGGATGGAAGAAGCCATTGGGCCTCCTGGGGAATGGAAATGGGGGTCCCTCCTCCTCCCCTCACACACACACCTGGCTCCCTTTGCTCTCCCTTGCTGTGAGGGACCGAGACCCCACTGCCAGCCTGACCTACCTTCCCCTGAAAGCAAGCGGCCGCCTCCCAGCTGCAGTGCCCCTCCCAACCCCACTTCCTAGATCCCCCTTCTCGAGAGATCCCGCCCCCCAGGCAGAGTGAAGTTTGCTGAGAGGGCTTTCCATGTAGGACACAAGCCCACAATGTTCGGAGGCGATAGAGGAGCTGCAGGGAGAAGGAGGGGAGTGGGGAGGAGGGATGGGGGGAGAGGGTTGTGCTGCAGAAACCCTGGAGGTCCAAGGCTTCAGGTGTCCTTTTAGGAGGAGACATGGACTGGCCCTCATGGCCTGGTTTGACCTTGTGGCTTCTCAGCCCTAGGGCTGTCCCTGGGAGACAGGCCAGTGAGCTGGGGGTGGGAGAGAAGGTGGAGCAGGGAGCAAGGGGAGGGAGAAGCTGCAGACGTGGGGCGGGGAGAGGCTGTCACCTCTCCTGGGCACCTACTGTGTGCCAGGCAGACTCTGTCCCCATTTTACCTGGGTTGTCTCGTCCCGTTCTCACCCCAGCCTTGTGCCAGCGTTATCTATTCTGCTCTGACAGAGAAGGAAACTGAGACTCAGGGGTGTTATGTAACTTGCCAAGGTCACACAGCTTGTCAGGAGTGAAGCCAGCATCCCAGCCCAGGTCTGTCTGCCTCCAGTGGGTTCTCTGCTGCCAGCACGTCCTCCTCCTGGAAAAGCAGGTCTGGAGTTGGGGTTTTCAGTCAGAACTCATCAGGCTCCCCAGAGGCAAATCCATTGTCATCTGCCCTCCTCCTCCTCACCCATCTGCCAGGCGAGTCGCAGGTGAGCCCCCTGCCAAGGCCCCTGCCCCAGCCCCAGGTGCCAGCTCCGCTGAGCCTGGCTCCCCGCCCCTCCCTGGTGCCCCCAAGGTGGCTCTGAGGTCACCCCGCCCCCCGGTGCCTCCACTTCTGCCTTTCCAGGTCACGGGAAGCGCAGGAAAAGCAGGAAGAGAGGGGAGGTCACTTGAAGGTTGGAAGCAGGGGCTCTGGTCTCCCACAAAGGATTGGGGGTCCTGGTTATCTCCTTCCATCCCAACGAACCCTTTCCTCACCCCCTCCCTCCTCCCCAGAGGCAGCCAGAGCTTTGCTTAGTTAATGAAATACAAAAGGAGGAATCGGGGTGGGGGTGGCTCCGGAGCTCTGGAAAGCGAGGGAGAGAGGAAAAGTTGGGCCTCTTCCAAAGAGTTAATGTTCCACAGTATGATCGATTAGGTGTCAGATGTAATTTCAAACCAATACAAGATGAATGGCATAATTTTCCCTCTCTCATTTTAGACAGAATTAAGAATCCATTAGCTAACACAAATTTTTGGCAAGTTTAATAGGAGCTCAAATCTACATTCAGAGGAAACGCTCCCCAACGCCTGTTTCAGGATTTTCCTCCTCCGGCCTGCGGCCGCCGAAGTCCTCCTGTCCTCCCGGCCCTCACAGCCCTCTGTTCTCGGCCCCCTCCACGCAGCCCCCGCTCCCTTCCCCGTCCCCCTCCACGCTCCTCCTCAGCCCGGCCGAGATTAACTGGCCTGACCCCTCTCACAAAGGCCGGGCCTGCCCACCATTGTCTTCCATGGCAGTGGGTGGGGGAGAGGGGCGGAGGGGCTGGCATGGGCCCAGGGAACAGGGGAGGCTGCTGAATTGGCCCCAGGCTCCAGACAAACCCCAGGGAGAGGGGTGAATTGATTGGGGCTTTGGGGCCGTTTGAGGCTCAGCGACTCATCAGTATTACCCCCAGAGTAGTTCTTGTTCTTAGACAAAGCATTACCTAATTCATAAGGGGGACTGCACCCCCTTCTTTCTCTTACATTTGCATATAGTCACACAGCAAACAGAGAGAGAGAGAGAGAGAGAGAGAGAGCGCAAAAACAACAGCAACCTGTCCATTTTACAGATTGGGAAATTGAGGCTCAGGGGGGTTGATTGGAGTCAGCTGGGTCCTTGGCTCTGCTCCTTGCTTACTAGGGCCCTAAGGCTTTTCCTCCGGGTCTCAGTGTTTTCATCTATAAAATGGGAAGAACATGTTAAAGCCGGTTTGGCTCAGTGGATAGAGCTTCGGTCTGCGGACTGAAAGGTCCCAGGTTCGATTCCGGTCAAGGGCATGTACCTGGGTTTCAGGCACATCCCCAGTGGGGGAGTACAGGCTGATCGATGATTCTCTCTCATCGATGTTTCTAACTCTCTGTCGCTCTCTCTTCCTCTCTGTAAAAAAATCAATAAAATATATTTTAAAAAATAAAATGGGAAGAACATTAGTACAAGGTACAAGTGATAAAGCTCTTGGTAAAGGAGAATCCCCATGACTGTCCGTCCAGGTAGAGGTGCCAAATGTCCACTCCGAACCAGCCTCTGCCCTCCAAGCTCACGGCCTGTGGGAGAGACACAGGAGCACGGAGCCCTGCCCTGGAAGGAAGAGAAGCTGGAATAATGGTGACGGCCACTTCCCCTTCCTGGGCACTTACCCTGCGCCAAGTGTGGGAACCGATGCCGTACGTACAGTAATTCATGTACTCTTCGCACAGATACTATTATTTTTTACCCCCACTGTCACATCAGGAAACAGGCACAAACAGGCGAAGGACCTTGCCTGAGGCCACCCAGCTGGGTAGGGAGTGGCAGCGTTAGAATCCCACCCCAGGCAGCCGGGGCCCATGGCTTTTAACCCGAGGCTGAGCAGAGGTAAAGGCTGGGATGGAGGAACACCCCACTCTGGGGCCTGGGGAGGCTTCGCCAAGGACAGGCTTCAATGAGGAGTTTACCATTTCACTGGGCAAGGAGAAAGCATTCCAGACACCCTTTGGAGCAGTGGCTGCCAGCCGGTGGTTTGTGAGGCCCAAAAAGTTGGCGACCGCTGTCCAGGCCATGAGGACAGCGTGTACAAAGGCACCGAAAGAAGTCTCAGGCCTGACCCGTGTGGCTCAATGGATTGGGTATCATCCCATGCAGCAAAAAGGTTACCGGTTTGATCCTGTCGGGGCACATGCTCAGGCTGTGAGCTCCAGCCCCAGTAGGGGGCGTGCAGGAAGTAGCTGATCCATCATCAGTGTTTTTCTTTCTCCCTCTCCCTTTCTCTCTCTCTAGAAATCAATAAAAACATATTTTTTTAAAAACGTCTTAGCATAGGGGATAGTAAGTGATACGCTGTTACAATCAAAACATGGGGTTCAGCCCTAACCGGTTTGGCTCAGTGGATAGAGTGTTGGCCTGTGGACTCAAGGGTCCCAAGTTCGAGTCCGGTCAAGGGCATGTGCCTTGGTTGCGGGCACATCCCCAGTGGAGGGTGTGCAGGAGGCAGCTGATTGATGTTTCTCATTGATGTTTGTAACTCTCTCTCTCTCTCCCTTCCTCTCTGTAAAAAAATCAATAAAATAAAACAAAACACATGGGGTTCATGTGGAGGATGGCAGAAAACAAGGCTGGATGGGCAGGCCATGTGCTTCATTGGAACAATTCTGCTCTAAAAAGTATACCGTCTAACTCCTACAAGCAGCCTTGCTTGCTGTGCTCATACTGATAGGTAGAACTATTGCCTTCTTCCTTCATTACAATAACCACACAAAGAAGGTACTGTTACCCTATTTTTCAGATGAGTAGCGGAGGCTCAGGGATATTAAGGAACGTGCCTAAAAGACTCAGCTAGAAAGTGACAGAGCTGAGCATCAAATCCATGTCTGACCCAAGAGCCCAAACTCTTTTTTTAAATAATATATTTTATTGAGTTTTTACAGAAAGGAAGAGAGAGTTAGAAACATTGATGAGAGAGAAACATCCATCAGCCCTTGACCGGAATTGAAGCCAGGACCCTTCAGTCCACAGGCCGACGCTCTATCTACTGGATGCCCTCCAGGGTTGAAGTGTGAGAACTAAGGGTGGGGAATAGTCAGGGTCTGGTCAGGGCAAAGCAGAAGGAGAGAAGGAGGAGGGATAAGTGTATAGATCAGGGAGTTGGTGAAGAGGTAGAGATGAGTGGACCATGTGCCTAGGCAGGAAAGAAAAGAAGACCGAGGGGGAAGAGAGGGACGGGAGAGAAAGAAATCCAGGCACCCATGAGCTGGACCCCAGGGCAGATTCATTTTGAAGGCGGAGCAGGTAGCTTTGCTTTGAAATCGGTGTGGGGTGTAAAAGAGCATTGCCAATGGTGACCCCGAGTTTCGGGCTTAGGAAACCAGTAGAGTGAGGAGCTGGAGTCCTGGGGAGGGAGGGGCGCGGGCCTGAGGGACTCGGAGAGGAGGTTATAACAATTGGCTTTTTAAAAAAATAGATATTTTATTGGTTTTTTACAGAGAGGAAGAGAGAGGGGTAGAGAGTTAGAAACACTGATGAGAGAGAAACATCCATCAGCTGCCCCCTGCATACCTCCTACTGGGGATGTGCCCGAAACCAAAGGTACATGCCCTTGACCGGAATCGAACCTGGGACCCTTGAGTCCGCAGGCCGATGCTCTACCCACTGAGCCAAACCCGTTAGGCCACATTGGCGTTTGGACTTGGATTCTAACCCTCCCTGTTGGTGTTGCAGACCTCAGCCCATCTCCAGGGAGCTGCGTGCGAAGACGGATGGAAACAGACCTGACCCACTTAAGGTGCTGGGAGAGCATTTGATCTTCTCTCTTTCCTCTTCCTTCCTGACCTTCCACCTGAGGCAGCTCTGAGCCAGGAGCCCCGGAGAGGGACTGTGGCAGCGGAGAGCGGGGCTGTGGCGGGCATTGCTCCCAGCCGTCTGAGCCCTGCAGCGGGGAGAGGAGACGGGGACAGGCTGAGCTCCCGGGCCTGGCCTGCGGGCAGCCTGCGCGTGTGCCTCTGCCTTCTCTGGGGGCCGGAGGCCTGACTCCTCCGCATTTGGGGTTGGCAGAGGATGATCTCTGAGCCAGCTCTCCCCAAACCAGTGGGAGATTCTAGGAAGTCTTTAATTACCGCCTCGGAGTGGATGCTAGGTTAATGCGATGATTCGAAAGGTATGTTTTTCAATTACATTTAACGGAAAGATTTATAGTCAAGTAAAATATAATTAGGAGGCTGCCAGCAGACAGGCCTCCTGAGAGGAAGAAAGAGAGAAGAGACAGACCCCTAATGGGGCAGGTTGGAGCCTAGGCTAGGGGACCAGCTTACCCCACCCCCCCTCGGAAGATGTCAAAGCATCATCAATTCAGCCTTCAAACACACGGACGAAGGAGCCGCCCCGCACCGGGCCCAGGCTTTCCTGTGGGAACAGAACAAACGCTGCGTCCTGACCCTCAGAGAGCTTACAGCCCAGCAGGAGAGGCCGACAGGTCACGAGGCAGCCATCCAGGGCGGTGCAGCAGAGGAGACGCAGAAGCTGAGCTAAGAACCACCGGCAGCCTCTTTGGGGAAAGGCTTCGGAAAAGGTTTCACTTGAGCGTGAGGGGACAGACAGAATGGAGGGATGAAAAGGAGCCAGGCAAGAGAAGAATGGGAGGGAGGTGTGGGCATCGGCGGGGCCAAGAAAAGAGCCCAGGCCCTGGGGTCGGGAGGTGGTCTTAGTGCTCACAGGGAGGAAAGAAGGGCGAGTGAGGCTGGGGCACGGAGCAGGAGAGGCAGAGGCAGAAAATGACCCTGCGGAGGGAGGCAGGGGTCAGATCCAGCGGGTAAGGAGTTTGGGTTTATTCTCTGTGCTAAGGAAGCCAGTACGGAGTTTAAAGCAGGTAGTGAAAGGCCTGGCTTCTGCTGAAACCGGTTTGGCTCAGTGGACGCGCCTGCAGACTGGGAGGTCCCAGGTTCGATTCAGGTCAAGGGCACGTACCTTGGTTGCGGGCACATCCCCAGTAGGGGGCGTGCAGGAGGCGGCTGGTCGATGTTTCTGGCTCTCTATTCCTCTCCCTTTCTCTCTGTGAAAAATCAATAAAATATGTTATAAAAAAAAAAGGTCTGGCTTCCACGTTTAAAGGCTTTCCTCGATGCTACGAGAGAATGAGTCAGAGGAGGTGAGAGCAGAGACTCAGAAGAGTGGTGATGTGTTCTGGTGTAGGGGGAGGCAGTGAGAAAGGAAGAGGGGCCTGGACTTGGGGTACGTACTGGAGAGAGAACCAGTGGTCCTTGGAGAGAGAGTGAGTGGTTGTGGAGAGAGGGAGAACTGGAGGCCATGCCCAGGTCTTGGGCTTGAGGAGCTGGGCTGGTGCTGCTGTCTATGGGAAAGGGGGAAGCCAAGGGGAGAAATGGGTGGAGAAGGCGAGCAGCCTGGGCCCTTTCTGGACTTGTGGGCCGGGAGGCGCCATCACGGGAGTCCGCGTCCCACACAAGAAAAACCAAAAGGTTCAGCGCAAGGAGCCCAAGAGCCGGGTGACCACCCGAGGCTGTTGGTCAGGCTGTCCAGGTTTCTGGCCAAAGGCACCAACCCACCTTCAACCAAGTGGTGCCGAAGAGGTTGCTCATGAGTGGCACCAACTGGCCGCCCCTGGCCCTTTCCCGGATGATCCAAAAACAAAGCCCCCTGGCCAGGAAGGCAAAGCTGCTGTGGTTGTAGGGACTGTAACAGATGATGTGTGTGTCCGGGACCCACCCCTAGCCACACCCTCAAGGCTGGGGCCCAGATCCTCACCTCCGACCGGCTGGCCATAGACTCCCCTAGGGCTGTGGCACCCACCGTCCTGCTCGCTGGTCCTCTAAAGGCTGGGGGTGCACATGGTCCCTGGAGCCCCTCACAGCCGCACCAGGCCCTCTGGGAGCTCCAGGGCCGGCCAAGGGGCGAGCCAAGGCCACAAACACCAATCCTAGCGCCCACCTCGTTATTCACCAGTTTGGATGCTGAAACACAAGGAGCTCAGACTCGGAATGGAGACCCTGTAGGCCGGGGCCTCCCTGGGCTGAAGGATGGCCATCTGGATGTCCCGCCACCAGAGGGTGCCCTCTCATCGCCCCTCTCTTGCTTCCCAGCCTGTCCTTGAGCTGTTTCACATGTCTGACTTCCATTCCTCCTGCCGCACGTAGGAGTGTGTGCCTCTTGAATGTGGAGAGAGAACTCTGTCTAAATCCTGAAATTCCAGCGCTGCATTCACACTGTGCTCCCATTCACAGAGCACCCGCCGTGGGTCAGAGCCTGAGCTGGACACTTTGGCGATGATATTCCATCTGACCCTGCCCATCGCTCTTACCACAGTATGAACACGGATGGTGACCCCTCTCTTCAGCCGGGTCCTTTACATAAATTGTCGTGTTTCCGTCTCACTGAGAAATAACCCGCCCACGGTCGCAGAGCCCGTTGGCATTGAGAGGAGGGTGAGACATCTAGGATTGCTCCCCACAGGAGCCTCTCTGGGGGAAGCGGCCTGCCTGTGTGTGGGAGGGAGGGGCCATGCGATGCCTGTCTCCCCCCCCTCCTGCCCCCCGTCCTTCCCAGATGAAGCGCAGAGGCTGCATCCTCTTCCCAGACTTCCCTGGGTGCGGAGGGCGGACTCCCGGTGCCAGCCGCAGGGCCTGCACTGGGCCTGCACTGTGCCAGGGTAGCCTGCCCACTTGTCGGGGAGGGAGCAGTTGTCATAGGAGCTCCCTGGTGTCACAGGAGGGAAGTGCCCACCCACGGAACGAGGGAGGGAGGGAGGGCGATTCTTGCCTCCCCACCCTCTGGGAATGCCTTAGGTGTTTGCGTGTACGTGTGTGCATTTGTGTGTGCATTTGTGCGGGGACCGGCCTGCAAAGGCCAATTTGTACCCGTGTGCAAGCCAGGACAGGCCTGCCTCCATGCATCCCCTCAGGATGTGCGTGTACCAGGTGATGGTTACTTGGTCATCTGGGCCTCACACGCGTGTGCCTGTAAGTGGAGCTCTCGCAGGATGGAAAGGACCTGGCCCCGGAGTTGAATTCTGAGCTCAGCTCCCCACCTCTCCCTGCCTGTCTCCAGCTCCCCCCACCTCCTCCCATGCCGGGCAGAATGCCCTCAGCCTGTGCCGGCTGGCACACATGCCACATGGTGCCTGGTGCGTCTGGGCAAGGATGACGCCCCCAGGCCCGGCTGGGACACTAAGCCACCCGCTGCCTCCCCCACCTCCAGGACGGAACGTCCCCATCCTGTCCCCTTTCTCAGCCAGGGACACAGGGAGCAGGCAGGGACACGGCACAGACAGATACAAACACACAGATGCAACCAGAGACGCCCACAGGCTGTGCCCCAGAGACACAGACACAGGCATTCACGCAGGCGCGGGTACACTCACACACACTCTCACACAAACATTACACACACCGAGGACCGTGGGCAGCCACCACAGAGCCCAGCAGAAGTGGAGACGTCTGGCTCCCACCCAGCCGGTTAGGCAAACCCACCAGGTGTACCTGCTCGTGGTGCGGAAACCAGGCTGTACTCCTTACAGGAGATTGAGACCTGGGGTAAGTGGTGGGTAAGAAAGAAGGAATGGAGGAGAGAGAATAGGAGGAGTTGTGTGAAGAATTTTATAGGTAAATGAGAGAGAGAGAGAGAGAGAGAGAGAGAGAGAGAGAGAGACAGAGAGACAGAGAGACAGACAGAGAGACAGAGAGACAGAGAGACAGAGAGACAGAGGGACAGAGGGACAGAGGGACAGAGAGAGGATACCAAGATACCAAGGGGAACTAAGGAATGCCTGAGCAAAGAGCAGGCTCAAGGATTTATCCATCTTTGCCCTTCAGGGCCAGAAATTGGAAGAGTTTGGCAAATGAGGGGCCCTGGATGTGTGCTTCCTGGTGGCTTCCAACCATCCCTTTCAGGTACCCCTTGCCCTGGAGGGCCTCACAATAAAGGGGGAAGGAGACAGACACCAAGAACACCTGCCGTGACCCTGCAAATCGCTCCCCATCTGGTTTCTTATCCCAGTTTGCATTGGGCAAGTGCACATCAGTGTTGATCTGGATTTGTTCTGGGGATTGCAGGGGTTTAGTGATTGCTTAACGCTCATCCACAAGATTGGATTATGGGTTCCCATCTCCCTCTCTTGAGATGAAACTCCCCTCAGGTGGGGTTGCCTAGTAGGAATGCTCTCCCCCCATCAGCCCCTTAGTGGTGAAATTTATGGAACATGCGTAATGCCGACATTCCTGACCTGGGGTGGGGGGTAACCAGGACCAAAGAGCTTATCATCTAACTAGGCAAGAGGGGAAACGGGAAGATGAGGGAGAACAACAAGACAAAAGGGGAGGTGAAGATGGACGAAAGAAGGAAGGGAAGAGGGAATCTGGAGAAAGAGGAAGGAGGAGAGTGGAAATGCAGATGGCAGGAGCAAGAGAGGGCACGAGTGACCCAGACAGACTCCGGTGTCCAGGAAAAGGGCAGGGGAATATGCCAGGTGGAGCAAATGGCTTCCTTGATTGTTAGGGGCCCGGAGTAGCCTGGAAGCCCACCTGGTCCTGCAGCTGCTCAAAATCACACCCTCCCCCAGAGCTTCGGGCAGAAAGACCCTGTGGGCCAGCAGCTGCCCCAGCACAGAAGGGGGTGGTCAGTCTGTGTGTACGCTTTCCTCGGGGTTGGGATGGGAAGAGTGGGTGCCTTTGGGGCTGTTGCCACCTCTTTGTATGTGGGCAAAGGCAGGGAGAGACTCATCTGTAGGTGTTCAATGGAGAGTAGATGCTGGGTGACTGGAGTGCAGTCATAGGAAGAAGAAAGGCAGAAGGAATGGGGTTAGTAAAAAAGAAAGAATTCTGGCTCTCCTGTCCTGGCTGGGTAGCTCAGTAATTAGAGCATCATCCCAATCTGCCAAGGTTGCAAGTTTCCCCGCTCAGGGCACAAGCAAAAATCAACCTATGAAGGCATCAATAAGTGGAACAACCAATCGATCTTTCTCTCTCAATCAATAAATAAAAATTCAAAACAATTCTGGGGCCTCCTAATTAGTCTCCCTCTTTTTTTTCTACCAAGAGGGAAAGAAGCCAAGCCTGGGATACAAGCTGGATATCTATATCTCAGTGTCCCTGTCTATGGTGTAATGAAAGTTCCAATTTCATAGTGGGGGTGGGGGAGGAGAGATGATTATTAACTTAAGTAAAATGCTTAAGGCAGTTGCTGATGCATAGTAAGTTCCAAAGATAAGTTAGCTTCCCTGGTGTTGTATCTTGGTCTTGCACTGGGATTAGTGCGGAACTATTTCTTCGTGTTTATTAACTAGACCTTCTTTTCTGGAGTGTAGAGGGGAAGCCCACGCTCAGAAATGCAACAGGGTCTAGGGAACGAGGTACCACCAGGGGCTGTCGGGAATGCTGTCCTGGATTCCAGAGAAAAGCTGGAGCTGGACTCCACCCTCGTCAGCGCAGGTGTGGACATGTGGGCCATTCCTTCTAGACTGTTCTCCCAACTACACCCCCTCCCCCGTTTCTACTTATCCTGCTCCTTCCCCTTCCTCTTCCTTCGCAGGAATCTGGTTGGGAGGAAAGGAATTCCCTCACTCCTTAGAGGCAGAGACGCCCCGCCCTGCACAGGCGCAAGGATGGTCTCGGTCTGGAGGTCAGGGAAGCATGAGGGGTGGCAGGGCAGCCCCATGTCCTCCACTCCCCCCAGCTCCTGTCTCATCACTGTCACCATTCAATCATAGCAGATGGGCTGCAGCTGTGAGCGCCAGCCCGGCACACAGGCTGGTCCGTGCCACTTGGGAGAGAAGGAAGAGAAAGGGAGGAGGGAAGGAGGCGGAAGGAAGGGAAGAGGGAGAGAGGAAAGGGACAGAGAGGAGGAGGAGGAGGAGGAAAAGGAAGCCAGTGGAAGAAGAGGAAAATGGCTGGAAGAAAAAGGAGACTTGGTACCTTTGATGCCTCTCACTTCCCAGCAGGAGAGCAGAGGCCAGGGCTGGGCTCACGAGCTGGGCAGTGCCAGGCGAGATGGGCATATGCCCCTGATTACTACCAGGACTGCAGGCCAAGCCTCCGCAGCCGCCGCGGCCTCATAAATCAGGTTTTAAGTAGCAACCACATGGACATCTCCCAGCTGAGAGCCTGGCCTCTGCCCGCCCGGCGAGGGCAGCCCTGGCGTGGGGCAGGTGCCAAGCCAGGGCACAGGAAGGAGCTGGCCATCCAGGCTTGGTGGGGAGGAGGTGGGCTCTTATTCTGGCCAAACCAGGGATGGGGCGGCTCCTGCCAATAGGGAGTGGGTAAGAAGGTGACACGTGGCTGGCAGTGGGGTCAGGCCCCCGTGGAGGCCCCTAGACCCTGTCCACTTCCGGGGGAAAGCTGCTTACAGATGAGGGGGTGAGGGCTGCTACTGACCCCCACCCCCCTCCCAATCAGGGACTGAGGCTGCGCCGTGAGGCCGGCGGAGTGCCCTGCGCTGGGCCCCTGAGGCTGCGGCTCCAGGGTGGGCAGGAGGGGCCTCCCCGCTCCCAGCTCAGGCCCAGCTCGGGCCCAGCAGCCGGCAGAGCCCGGGAATGAGTAAGCGCCTGAGCCCGGGGCCAGCTCTGCGTTCTGCTCTCAGGAGTGGGGGGGTTGGTCTGAGAGGGGCCGTGGATCTGTGTGGTGGACACTTAGGGGCTGTCTGTGGGTGCCGGGAAGGAAGGTCTATTCTGACAGACAGCCCTCCACATCCTCCTTTTTAAGGTCTCTGCCCCACACACCCCGCCCTGAGCCCGGGTTCTCTCCTCAATTCCACAGCCCATCCCGAACCCACGCTGGGCGCCCCTCCTCCTGGGGAAGGGGGGTGGGAAGGGGAAGGGGAAGGGGAAGGGGAAGGGGGCGGGGGTCCCGGCCCTGGAACCGCGGGCAGCGCCGGGGGTGGGGCGCCCGCATCTCCTCCCGGGTGAACAGATGTCTCGGAATTTTAGATGTGCTCTCCGCCCTCCTCGCAGTCACCCCTCCCCCCAGCTGGCACCGGCGGTGGCACGGCGCCCTCCCCGCCCCGCTCCACGGCGGAACGGGCTGACGGATGGGGAGCGCCGGGCCGAGGCGGGGAGGCCGCGCGGTGGCCGCGTCCCGGAGGCTCCGGCGCCCAGAGAACCGGGCGCGCTGGCCCTCTCCCTCCTCCTCGGCCTCCCCCGCCTCCCGCACCTCTGCCCGCGCCCGCGCCCCGGACCTCGGGTCCCCGTCCCTCCCGGGCCCGGCCCCACCCCACAGCCCGCCCGGCCGCCGCGTCTACGCAGACCCTGCGCGCTTCGCCACGGCCACTCCTCCTGGCAACTCGGCCGGCAGGCTCCCCTCCAGAGACCCCTCCCCCGCATTCCGGGCCCCCGCCCCCCGCTGGCCGCCTGCCTCCGCTCCCTGTGCAGAAACCCCGAGTTAATCCGGAACACGAGGCGGGCAGCGGGGAGGGCGCACCGGGATTAGGGAGGACGCGGGGCTCCCGGGCGCAGCGGCACCCAGATTCCTAATCGCCGCTAATTAACGAGCAATCCGGCTCCGCGGACCCCGGCCCGGGCCGGGGCCGGGCGGGAGGCGGCTGGCAGGCCTGGCCTGGGCGGTGCCAACGCCTCCCCCGCCCCCCCGCCCGCATTCCGGGGTAACAGGCGTTTGCTACCCGGCGGGCGCGTGCCAGGAGCGGTTGGCAGGCTGGAGTGGGCACAGTCACCGCGAACACAGATGTCCCTGCGCTCGCTCCTCGGGTATGAATGCTGTCAGCTCCAGGCTGAGGCGCCGAGCAGACAGACAGCCCACAGACAGAGCCGCAGACAGACTGACAGACAGAGCGGCGGTCTGCAGGACCCCAAACAGAGATTTCTTCCCTGGGCGGAAAAAAAATTGAAGGAAAATAAGAAAGGCTGCCACTGATTGGGGGGACATGTCTGAACCCCAAGAGTGGCCCTTGCGCCTTCACCCCTCCCTGGTTGCCTGCCTCGGCTTTGACTGTCCCCCCCACAGCCCTACAGCGGCGCCCCAACTTCACGGGCCGGTCCTTGCACCCAGAGCCCCCACGTCTGGGGGTCTGCTCCCTCGCGCAGGACCCAGAATCCCCGTCTCTCCCCAATGCCACCGAGGTGCGGGCCCAGTGCTCTAGAATCTGAGGCCCCCCATTCCCGAACTCTCCCGCCTGGGCCAGGGGTGCCCAGGGCCCCCGCCTTGCAGCGCCCTATGCATTAGAAGGGAGAGTGGGTGCTGTCCGCTTCCCCAGAATGGAGAGCCCCACCAGCCTGGCAACCGGCCAAAAGCACAGCCGCCCCCTTTGAATGGGGGTGCCAGAAGGTCAAGCCGCCTGACCCGGGCCCTTTCCCGCCTCCTGCCAGCGGCAGTTCCCATCCGAGCGCCACCCGCCGCCTCCGCGCCTCTGGCCGCCCTGGGCTGCAGAGCGAGCTGGTGGCCACTGGGCATCTGCGCGGGGCTGGGCACCGAGAGCCGCTGAGCCCGGGCCTCCCGGGCAGCCCTGCTGGCGGCGCGGCCAGGCGGGCCGAGGGCGCGGAGCCACCCTCACGTCGGAGGGAAGGCACCGAGGGCTTTGGGTTGGGTTGTGGATGGTTGGGCTGAGTTTTTACCTCTCTCTCTCTCTCTCTCTCTCTCTCTCTCTCTCTCTCTCTCTCTCTCTCTCTCTCTCTCTCTCATCTCTTTTAAAGAAAAAGCCCCCATCCTGTGTCATCATTTTTATGGGATCTGCAATTCTGGCAAAAATCTGTCTTTAATTTAGCTGTCCATATAAAAATCCTCACTGTATAATAATGAACAGATGCCATGGAATTTAAGCTGGAGCGGCGGCTCCTCCCCGCCTCCCCCCTCGCGCCTGGCACCGGGCACCGGGCACCGGCTGAGTGGCACAGACTGGCACCATGGCACGGGCGGAGGGCGGCCTGGGCCCGGCGCCAGGGCGTGGAGGTGGGGAAGGGGTGTCCGGGCGCCCCGCTCGGCCAGGCGGGAGCTGCTTCGGGGAGAACGGTCTGAGAGATTGTCCTGATTTCCCACAAATGATCAGTAGCCAAGGGTTTGGGTCTGGTTTTGCTTCGGGATTTTGTGGCTCTTCTCGGATTCTTCTTCTTTTTTTTTTTTTAAGCACCGCCCTCCCCCCAAATGTAAACCCAAATGTTGTCGGTGTTTTAATTGAGATGTTTCTAACCCTTCCTTTGCCCGGCGCCCGGGCCTCGGCTTCGGAGCGCGGCGAGCAGAGCGCGGTTCGCAGCACCCGGGATGCGCCCGCCTCCCCGGCCCGCGGCCTCCCCGGCCCGCGCCCGCGCCTCCGGGGCTCTGAGGCCGCCCCCCGGGGCCGGGGGCCCGCTGCCCTCCGGAGCGCTGTCCCGCGTGGCACCTGACTGGGGACGGAGGAGAGGAAGGCGAGGCGGAAAACCCCCCGCCCCGCGCCTTGCGCTCTGTTCCCCAGGGGAGAGGACCAACTCCTCCAGTCCGCCGTGCCTGCGCCTGGCCGCGGGTCCGCGGGTCCGAGGGCAGCCCGCTCTGGGATGGAGGGGCTGGCTCTGAGCCCCCACCCCTGGCCCCCGCCTTTAATGCCACTCTGGCGAGAACAGATGTCCCAGGCCGGGCTGGCTGCCCAGACCCCGCCCAGCTGTGCCCTTGGCGAAGGCTTGGCTGCGGTGGGGACTGGCACGCGGGTCCCAGAAGGACCCGGGCGCTCCCCGGGCTCTGGTGGGGCCAGACCTCGCAGTCACGGCCTTCCGGCCAGCGCGGCCTCGGCGGGAGGGAGGCCGCATCCTCCCGGAAAGAAAGACGCGTTCCCCATTCACTTCATTCCCCAAAGGGGAAGGAGACTCCGACAGGGGCGGGAGAGGCCGAGAGGAAGGTTGGACTAACTGGACACCAGGCCGCCACCCGCAGCCCAGCCTGTCGGGGAGCCGCCCAGCCTGTCCGGGAGCCGGAGCTGCCTTCTGCTGGCGCTGGCAGAGGAGTTGGCAGCGACAGGACCACACGGGGGGGGGGGGCGGGCACATCTGGGCAGCTTCTCCACCCAATGCCATGCCCAGCTCCCTGGCACAGCCGCGACTAGTGACTAGGGGTTTCCTCGCCCTCTCCCATCAGCTCCCCAGTTTTCCCAGCCCTTGGCATTTCTCCCACCCCACCCCCAGAAACCCGTTGCTCACCTTGGGTTTCTCCTGCTGCTCCCAGGTGGGGGGGGCGGCTTTAGGGTGGAGAAAGTTTACAAGAGCAGCTCAGCCCCCCTGGGTGTCTGTGCCCTTTCTGACCGCTTCTCACCCAGGAAAAACGTCCAGAATTTTTAAAGAAACCGCTTCCGAATTTGGAAGGGGGGCAGGGCTTTAAGATCTCTCCTAGCCCAGGTGGTCCCCTCCCCTCTGAGCCTGTGGCCAGTGCCTGGGGGACCCAGCCCTCGAGAAAGAAAAGCCACGGGGAGCTGGGAAGCCTGTTCTGACAGCCGAGGCCTCTCGCCCCTTCCCACGCCTGGGGAACACAGCTTTCTCCCTGGGGAGCAGGAGCAGGCCTGGGGGGGGGGGCTGGCTGACCCTGCTGCACATGGGGAACCTGGGAGTGAGTCGAGGCCAAGGCTGGGCGGGCCTGGCCTGCACATCTTCCCGCTTTCCGTGAGAACGGAACCATGGAATCTAGAGCTATCCTTCCGTGTCAATGCCCCTCCAATCAACAGGCAACTTTTCAGATTCTGGGGAAAAGAAGAAAACAAAGGTCACCCAAGAGGGAACGAAATCCCAACCTTGTGCCCACAGGCTTGTGAGCTTTCCCGTAGAAGGAAAACCAGGAGAGAGAGAGGAGCAACCCATGGAGTCAACCCAAGCGCCTGGGGAGATCCAGGGCTCCCTGTTGCTGGCTCCCATTGGGCTGTTTACTGGGTCACTGATGGGGCTGGGGCCAGGAGGGCATGCCGTGGCCTTCCCGGCTGGAAAGGAGGGAAGGGGAGAGGGGAGAAGCAGCAATGGCACTTCCCACCTTCCTTCTGGATGGACAAATGGCTTGAACTCTCGAAGACGTCTCTGTTTCCCTGTCATTTCCAAACGCTGCGCTTTAGGTGGGGGTGGGGAAACCAAGGGGAAGACGCCCTCTTGGCGGGTCTGGGCTCCAGCCCAGGGGTGGGCTGAGCCAGTAGGTGCCCCCTGGAGGTCCCTGCTGCTTGGGCTGGGGCCAGGAGGGCATCCCACCTATCCCCTCCCTTCCACCACTCCGGCCCCTTTCTGCCATCCTCCCCTTCTGTTCCCGAGCCTCTCCCTGAGTGTGCACACAGGCCAGCAAGAGGAGAGAACTGCGAGGGGGAGTTTGGGGCCTTGTGTCCGCACACATCTTCTTCTCGTGCTCATCTCACCATCTTGCCAGGGAAGCTGAGCTTGGTGAGGAGGGCAAGGGGAGGGTAGAGTGCAGCCAGAGTGCAGGCAGTGTGGGGGGGAGGGTCAGGAATTGGAGGAAAGGCCCAGGCACTCAGGATCCCCACCCCCAAAAGGGGTCCAGGCGCGCCCCCACCCCTCCAATGTGACCACAGACACAATGGCCCAAGAGCCATCGGCATCCCTTGAAAAGGGGCTGGAGTCAGGCTTTGGAAATGGAGCTGAGCTGTGTGGAGCAGCATGAAGAGCAAAGCTGAGGAGTCTGTAGTCTGACCAGGCGGGCCAGGTGGAGGGTCTTTACTTCCAGCCCCAAGCCGCCTGGTGCTGGAGGATTGTGGGAACCGGTGGAGCGGGAGAGGGGCTCAGTTCACCAGGCTCTGGATGGAGGCTGTGCTGCTTTTTCCGCCAGTTGCCCCTACCAGGCCTTGGCGCCCCTACCCCCCATGAGCTGAGCAGATTTGGGTCTAGGATGAGCTCCTTGCTCCGTATTCCACACAAAATGTGGGGGAGAAGGAAGGTGGGTCAACTCCTTTCTCCCAAGAATGGGGGTGATTCAGAGATCGGTAAGAGTCCTTTTCACTACCTCCAGGGGCAGATTCAGGCGATGAGGGCCCAGTTTTTATCTCACTCCAGAGAGACGATCTTATGAGAATTCTAGAAAAGGCAGTGGATCTTTTTAAAAGTACAGGGACATTCTCCGGAAAATGGGAACAATTCCTGAAGGTCGTTGGGAAGGGCCTCTGGCGGTTTGGTGCTCCTGGCGCGACGTCCCTCCGCGGAGGGAAGACGCGAAGCTGCAGCACAGTCAGCACCGGAGCTGGGACAGCTCCCACTTTGGGCGCCGCTCCTTCAGCACCGTCCGGAGGTGGAGGAGGGAGGGCGCGTCTCTACTGAGCGTGTTTGGGGTGGTCACTTAGGGGGGACGCCCAGCTGAAGGTCAGTATAATACGATCCACCCGTTTGCATTTGGGGTTTTCTCCTTCCACTACCTTTGTTCTCCCCACTGTGTCAGGGTGCTGTCATTTGGGGATCTGGGAAGCCTCAGCACGCCAGGACCTCAAGCCCCAAACCCACACACACTGCGGCCCCCACTGCGGTTCTAAAACAAGAAACAATGTTTTTAAAAAGAGAATTGATGTGAGCAGCGTGAGAGACAGCTGGGTGCCGGTTTCCCTAAGCGTCCTCAGGCTTTCTTTGGGAGAAGGGTCTTTGAGACCTGGCCCCCTTTCCAGATATACCAGGGGTCCCGTGGGCGCCCGGTGCTTTTTGGACGGAGAATCCTTTCAGGGAAGTCAGAGGCTACCATGTCCGGGGTGGGGGAGCCGAGGGCAAGACATCCTCCTCCGAGGGGCCCTCCTCCGCCTCCCTGGGCTGAGGACGCATCAGGCAGGAAGCGGGCTGCGAACCGGCGGGCTCCACTGCCCTGCCTGGGAAGCGCAGAGCTGGGTCCGGCTCCACTCTTCCTGGTGGGCGCCTAGGCTGAGGCATCCTCTGGAGTTCTGGAGTGTTCCGTCAGCCTCATCAGCACCCCTACAGATCTCAACATTCCCCGGAGTCCACTGAACACAAATTTAAGACGGAAAAGATTCCCTCCATTCATATTCCACCCTCATGACCTTCTAATTTTTTAAAATAAATTAAAAAGAGCCATGTCTGGCTTACATGGTTGTCTGTTGATCCCCGCACACTTGTTTTTGTTGCCACAGTGCGCAGAGGGTTGTCAAATAACTGGCTGCTCCCAACTCGGTCACTTTTCAGTGATAAAATAATAATAATAATAATAATAATAATAATAATAATTTGTTTCCCATGGAGGTGCGCGGTGTGCATGTTTGGGAGCTGAAGGAGTGTAAGGAGATGAGTGCAATGCTTTGTGCTGGGCGTGTGTGTGTGTGTGTGTGTGTGTGTGTGTGTGTAGGGTCTGGGAGGCACAGTGAGTATCGCTGTTTGGGTGCCCCGTTGCTGGGTGTGCGGGATCTCCAGGGTGGGAATCCCACCAGGAGGGCCAGGGCCCCTGTGTCTGGCTCTGCACAGCCACTGGACTGTCCACCCAGAGCCCCAGCTCAGTCCCTGGAATGAAACGAGGCCACCATGAGAAACCGGTCTGGGCTTTGCATCTCATTTACATAAATATTTATTAATCGTCATGAAACTGAACAGAAACACGCAATGCACTTCGGGTGTCCGACGGGAGTTGAATCTTCGCTACAAGAGGATGGTGAAATTGCGTGTGGGTGTGCGGGTGGGTGAGTGGGTGTGTCGCCTGCGGGTTTGCATTTTGCACCGTGTGTTGGGATGCCTGATCTCCTGCCTCCGGTGGGGAGAGGGTCTTCTTTTGCCCCTTTTTTTTGGGGGGGGAAGAGCTTCCAGAAGGAGCCCTCAGCCCTCTCCCTGCCCACCTGCCAGCCTGAGCCCAGAGGACAGACAACTCGGACAGAAACCCCTTCTCCGGCCACCGGAATCAATCGCTGGGCGCTGGCGCCTCCGGGGGCACAGTCGGGCGGGGCGGGGCTGCCCCCAGATCCTGGCCTCCAGTCTCCCCACCACAGGAAGGGGTGCAGGTGCCCGAGGGGAGGGGAGCCACGGGGCTCTCCTCCCCCTGCCCCCGGACGCCAGCGCCCGGCCCGAGTGTGCGTGAGGTGTGGTGTGCGTGTGTAGTCTCTCATGCAAACCCTCCCTCCCCAAACCGACCCCCCAACAGTTTGCCATTCCATTCAAATTTGGAAACAGGTTTTGTTTAAAAAAAACAACCAAAAAAAAAAAACAAAAACAACCCAGCATGACGCACAACGGGTTCGGGGCGGGGGGAGGGCAGTGGCACTGGGGCCCCAAATCTCCGAGTCTCTGATTGTAAGAACCTGGGGAGGGAGCTGGCGCCGCCGGCCCCACCTCACCAAAGTGCACAGATCCGCGCTGGGGGCGCCACCCGCGGCCGGGAGGGGCCTCCCAGGGCCGGGCCGGGCCGCTAGGCTCCGTCAGAGCCTCCTTGCATAGATATTTGTGTCTTTTTATTATTATTGGTAGTAGTATTTTTTAGCCTTTTATTGCTTCTAGAAGTTCTTACTGCGTTTTCTCTCCGATCCGGACTTGGCATTCGGCCTCCGTCGCCTCTTAGCCTTTTTTTTTTTTTTTTTTTTTTTTTTTGTAGGTTTGTTTGTTTTTGTTTAAAAAAGGGGAAAGGGGGACATGGATTCTAGATACAAATTGTCTTGGCTTCTCTCTTTCCTCTCGATCCACATTCCCTCCCGCCAAAATGAACATCACGAAACGCTGAGACTAAGGATTGGGGTGAAGGCGACCCAGGTCCAGGCTGGGGCCGCCTGGCTTCTGGCCTCGTTAGGAAAAGAGGGGGCGCCCGGCTCCGCTCTGCCTCGGCAGCTCCGTGCCCGTTTGAAAAGTAACAACAACGATGAGAGGGGGGAACTATCCCACAGCTCAGCTGCCCCCCTTCTAACCCCGGGGATCTGCAGGGAAAGGGGAGAGGGTAACCTAAGGATAAGGGGGGTGTCTCCAGGTCAGTGCCCTAAGGGAACCCCTGGGGAGGAACTCCCTGGGCGAGAGGAGGAGGGGGGAGCCCCTTGGGGAGAGAGAAGGCGAGTCCCCTGGGGAAAGCGAGGCCCCGGGAGGGCCCCCCGCTGCCCAGAGGACAGTGCCGCCCCAGAACCGGGGGACCCGCGGCCCGCACCCCGCGCCGCCTGGCGCCCTGGGGGCGCCCCCGCGCTCAAGGGGCTGGGGACGGGGCGCGGGCCAAGGCCAAAGAAAAAAAAGGAAGGGGCGGCCCCGAGGTCTCAGTTATGGAAAAACGCGTTGAGCTCCTCGTACATGGGGCCCCGGTCGTGGTGCAGGTGCATATCGTAGGACAGGAGATTCTCCGAGTGGACGCCCCCGCGCACGGCGGACGCACCGAAGACCAGCCCGTGGCCCGCGGGCCGCGAGCCGGGCAGCGCGGAGTAGTGCATAGAGTAGTGGTAGCTCTTCTCGTGGTCGGGCGACGAGTCCTGCTTGAGCGAGAAGTTGCCGTTGAGGCAGAGCGGCGGGCTGAGCGGGCCCTCGTATTCGGAGCTGGTGTAGTCCGGGCTGGCGCCGCCGCCGCCGCCCGCCGCCGCGTACAGCGTCTCGTAGGCGGCGGCGCAGTAGCCGTGGGTCCGCAGGGCGTGCGCCGCGCCGCCGCCCAGGCCGCCCGCCGCCTGGCACTGCGCGCCCGCCAGGCGCGAGCAGGGGTACGGGTAGGGGTGCATGGCGAACGGGCCCCCGGAGCCGTGGAAGCGGCCCGCGCCGTCCGCGCCCTGCTCCGTGAGGAAGTTGCGCGAGTTGAGCTGCAGGCAGCCGGCCACCAGGTTGGTGGTGGGCTGCGACAGGCCCTTGCACAGCGTCTGCACGTAGGACACCAGGTCGGGGCGCTTGCCCGAGCGCAGGATCTCCGAGAGCGCCCAGATGTAGTTCTTGGCCAGGCGCAGCGTCTCGATCTTGGACAGCTTCTGCGTCTTGGAGTAGCAGGGCACCACCTTGCGCAGGTTGTCCAGCGCCGCGTTCAGGTCGTGCATGCGGTTCCGCTCGCGCGCGTTCGCCTTCTGCCGCCGCAGCTTGGAGCGCTCCAGGCGCGCCTTGGTCATCTTGCGCTTCTTGGGCCCGCGCTTCTTGGGCCGCTCGCCCTCGGCCTCCTCCAGCCCTTCCTCCTCCTCCTCGTCCTCCTCCTCCTCGCCCGCCAGCTCGCCTTCCTCCTTCACCTCGGCCAGCGCGGCGTCCGGCGCCTCCTCGGCCCGCAGAGGCCCCGGCTTGGCGGCCCGCGCGGGCCCCGGAGCGCCCGGCCCCGGCGGCGGCGGCGGCGGCGCGTCGCCCTTGTCGCTCCTCGGCTCGTCGTCGTCGCCGTCGCCCCAGCTGGCGAACTTGGGCACGTCCGAGAGCAGGCCGGGCTCGCTGAACAGGCGGGTCAGCATGGTGCCTGGGGGCGCCCGCGGGCGGAGGGAGACAGAGCGCAGAGTGAGGGGCGCGCCCGGGTCAGAGCCCTCCCCGCCCCACTGCCCCCCAGTCCCGGGCGGGCTCCCCGCCAGGGCCCCGGACGCCCCCTCCTCCGCCCGCCCCGCCCGGAGCCGCCCAGCCCGGCCCGCCGGCCGCCCGATCCCGGCCCAGGCCCGGCTGCCCGCGCTGGGCCCCGGCTGCCCCCCGCGCCCCGGTCTTCTCGGGGGCCGGGCGGGGGCCGGGCCGGGGCTCCGGGGAAGGGCGATCTCGCCGGGGAGGCGGCGCTCCGGCCCCAGAGCCTCCCGGCTGCCGGCGGGGAGGAGGGCTGGGCGGCCGCCGGCGGGGACCGCTGCCCGCTCAGGCCCCGGCGCCCCGGCCCCGCCGGCCCCCCCCACCCCTCGGCCCCCCAATTCCATTTGCAACTTGGCCGCGCGCCGCCCCCAGCCGGGCCCCCACCCCCGCAGCCCGGCTCCCGGGGCGGAGCGCCGGCTCCTCAGGCCGCGCGGCCCGGGCTCCGGCGGCTCCCGCGGCTCTGGGCGGCTCGGACCCGGCACCGGGCGCGGGGAGGGGACCCGGAGGCCCGCCCGCCATCTCCCCTGCGGCCGGGGACCCCCTGCCCCCCGCCAGACGGCCTCCCTCCCACATCGCTCTCCTGATCTCGTTGTGTTTTCGGGGTTGATGGGGGAAAATCCAAATCTATCCCTCTCTCTCTCTCTCTCTCTCTCTCTCTCTCTCTCTCTCTCTCTCTCTCTAACGGGGAAGGTCGCAGGTTCCTCCGGGAGGACCGACCCCGGGTGGTCCCGTCTCAGCCTCCGCGGCCGCCGGGCGATCTGCGCCCTCCCCGGCCCCTCGCCGGGCCGCCCCCTCCCAAGCCCCCAGCGGCAGCCCTGGGGGCGCGGGACCCCGGGCGCCTCCGCCGCCCACCCCGCGAGAGGCCGTCCCCAGGAGGGGGGGTCGGGGGACCCTCCGGTGGCCGGAGCCGCCCCCCCTCCGCCGGCGGGTCGGACCCGGCTCTCTCTCGGACAACTTACCTCGGAGAGGAGTCCGGGGGAGAGGGGAGGGGAGGGGAGGGGGCCAGAGAGAGAGGGGGAGCCGGGATCCTCTCGCCTATTTCATTGTTCCCCCATCTTCAGGGAGCGGGGCAGCGGCTCCTCCAGGCGGCGGGCACCGGCGTCTTCAGAGCGCCATGCGAACCGCGGAGCGAGTGTGGCATCTCTACCAGGCGGGGTACCAGCCTCTATGCCAGGCCATATGGGCTTGGCACGTCACGGGCAGCAGCTATCACATGAGAGACGGTGATTGGCATGCGTCTGCATTGGGGGAGAGCCGGCTCCCCCGGGACCCGCCGCCATCTGTCACTCTCTACTCCAAAAAAAAAAAAAAAAAAAAAATTAAATAAATAAAGGAAATAAATAAATATCTCTGCTGCCCTCCCCTCTCCGCCCAAAGCAGGGGAAGCAGGGATTGAGAGGGAGGGGGAGGAATTGCCCCCCCATAGAGCCCCCACATGGGAACAATGGGGTGGCAGGACTGGAAATGGGAGGGGGGGTGGCCCCGAATTCCATGCTTCCTCTGGGGTCCTGCTCTGCCCATCTTTCCCCTCGCAGGCCCCCAAAGGTGGGTCAGGGACCAGACCCTCAAGTCCTGAGAAGGGACTTCTGTGCTTGCCACCCCCAGGAGAGTCCCCTTGGCTACGAGGGGACAGCTGGGGCCCCTCCCAGGGTGGCTGTGGGGGGCGTCCCTGGCCCAAGCCCCATAGGTAGGTGTTGGCACCATGCCATCCCTCATCCCTGTCTGCCCCTCCCCCACCCACCCTCACGCGCACACAACATATGTGGCTGAACGAAATTCAAACCCAGGGAAAGACAGAGAAAAGGGAAGACTCGCCTGGATGTCTGAGCCGCTGCATGGGCGTGTGTGTGTCTGTGGGGACGTGTGTGTGTATCTGTGGAGTCAGCTGATGGGAGAGGCTTCCTCGCGTGTCTGGGGCATGTTATGTTGGGGTGGAGTAGCAAGGAATCCAGGGATGAGCCTCTGCACCCGCCATCTGGGGGTGGGGGAGAGGGTCTCAGTCTGGATTCCTAACCCAGAAACCCCTCACTCCTCCCCGACACCATCCCCTCCCCCTGCTAGACAGGCGGCCATCCCACCAGCATCTTCCTCTCCTGGCCTCTGACCCCCGTATGGGGGGGGCGGGGGCTGGCCTGGGAATGGCCTAAAGTTCTCGGAGGAGACTCAA
Source organism: Pipistrellus kuhlii (assembly GCF_014108245.1). NCBI lineage: Eukaryota > Metazoa > Chordata > Mammalia > Chiroptera > Vespertilionidae > Pipistrellus > Pipistrellus kuhlii. The sequence continues at coordinate 4,450,721 of NW_023425537.1, read as the reverse complement.
GCCTTCTCTCCCTGCAAAAAGTAAAAATAAATACAAAATACTGAAAGCACGGAAGCCAAGTGCAGCAGTTCCGAGTGACCAAGGGCAGGTGGGTCAGACAGGTGTCTTGATAAGAAAGGGAGGACATTGCTGTGTTATATTACAGCTCACCTTTCACCCTACCCTCTCACTGGCTCTCACCGGGCCAGACACAGATGCAAATGGCATGGGTTGAGGGAGGTAACTTCACACACACACACACACACACACACACTCACACACACACCTGTTCCTCACTCTGGTGGGGAAAATGTGTACACACCCTACTCAGGTAGATACCTGTGTGTGAGCGGGCCATCAGAGCCAGGCGTAGCGAGCCCCCTGCCCACACTCTGATTCAGGCATCTGTGTGTCAGCCCCACATTTCCCGTCCTTCTCCCCGCCCTCCAGATTACACATGCCCAGACGATTTGATTTCAATTCTACCTTAACCACACACACACACACACACACACACACGCACGCACACACACGCACACACACACGCACACGCACACACACACACTTTGATGGTGACCGTGTGCCAGGCTCTGTGTGGGGCAAAGGGGGGACTTCACCCTCAGTCCGGACAGACTTTGTTTCCTCCCTCTAGGAGCCTTGGAGGGCTCTTGGGCTGTAAGGACCCCGAGCCGGTGCTTGGTAGAGGAGCTTGGCTCTAAAAGGAGGCACATCCATTGGGGAAGGAGGCCTTGGAGAAGGAAAAGGAGAAGGAGGAGGAGGAGGAGGGGCTGGTGCCATCGGAGGAGGCTCTCCTAGGCTCTGGATGGGAACCATAAGGAGCCTCAGAAAAACAGGGCTGGCGTGGCTTGGTGGTTGAGCATCGACCTATGAACCAGGAGGTCACAATACAGTTCAATTCCCATCAGGGCACATGTCCGGGTTGTGGGCTTAATCCCCACTGTGCCGGCATATAGGAGGCAGCCAATCGATGATCATCTCCCATCATTGATGTTCCTTTTTTTTTAATGTATTTTTTAAAATTTATGTCAGAGAGGAAGGGAGAGGAAGAGAGATAGAAACATGTTCCTGCACGCCCCCAACTGGGAACCAAGCCCACAGCGGCAGGTGCCCTTGACCAGAATGGAAAGTGGGACCCTTCAGTCTGCAGGCCAACACTCTCTCCACTGAGCCAAACCAGCTAGGGCCTATCACTGATGTTTCCATATTTCTCTCCCTCTCCCTTCCTTTCTGAAATCAATACAAAATAAATATTTTTTAAATCCCAATTGAATAATAATAATAATAATAATAATAATAATAATAATAATAAACAAGTCCCAACTCCTTTCAGCGGCCCATGGAGGGGAGCTGACCTGCCTAGGAACACCCAGGCGGAGAGCAGAAGCGGGGGCTGGACTCCCAGCCCTACTCCTTCTACATCCCACAGTCCTCAGCGGTCTCCCCGGGAGAAGCTGATGGTGAGCTTGCTCCGCCCATGGGTGTGGGTCTGGGACGTAGAACCCTGCCTATAGCAGCCGGGCTGGGGCATTCTGGCCACTGCGGAGAGGGAAGGAGGATGGGCCTGAGGAGGGGCGGAGCTTTACTGCCCCAAGGGGCGGAGTCTCCAATCCGGACACGGGGCCCTACTCCAGCCCCCACAGTTGTATGGCATTCTGGTGGCCTGACATGCTTTGGGCTCTGGTTCCTGGCCAAGCCCTCTTTCCCCAGCTTTCCAGAAGGCTGAGTGCCTGGAGCAAGTCCCGTCACATCTCGCAGCCTCCATTTCCCCGTCTATAAAATGGGTAATTGTGCTGCACCTCCTAGGGCGGTGGTGGGCATTAAACGGGATGATGTATGTAATGAGGTCAGCACAGGGCCAGCGACAGTGAGGCTTCAGAAATGCCAGCGCTCCTTTTTATTGAAGCGCCTTGTAAACGGTAAACGCTTTACAATATTAGTTTCGTGCACACACACACACACACACACACACACCCCACACACATGTGGGATGCTTTATAGGGTGCTTTTAGAATGGCTCTGTAGGAACTGGGTTTCTGTTGGGTTCATGGGTGAATGAACAGGTGAGTAAGTGAATCTCCATAGAACTTGCAGGTGGCAAGTATCATTCTTGGGGTAGAAAGATACCCAGTGACCCCTTCTTTGGACATTGAGGTCGGGTCTAGTCTCCCACGCCCCACCCCGCTCCAGGCAGGGGCAAAGGGCAGGACGTTGCTTGGGGTAGGGGAGCCCCAGCAGCTGCTCCTGTCCGCTGTCACCTGCGGACGGGCTGGGCCCCGGAGAAGAGGGGGGAATGTAGGGAGGGGGGCGCAGGAGCACAGACCTTCCTCCCTCCCGCCTGCTGCCTGCCCTGTCTTTTCTTCCTTCAGAAAAATGGAACAAGTTTTTCTCACTCAACACATTTCAACTTTATTTAGAAGAGACAATAAAAACCCGGGAAAGTGGAGCAGAGGGACGTGTGGGATGCGCAGACAGGCTGGAGGCACAACACACGGCACGTGCCCGGCGCCCGGTGCCGGCCCTCTGCGCCCTCCGCCCGGACGGGCCGGGGACACAGGGACTGGGACACGGGCCGGCGGTGGAGGAGGAGGAGGAGGAGGAGGAGCGGGCACAGGATGCCATCTGCTCCTCCCTGGCACCGGGAGGGAGTGGAGAGGCCTGGGCCTCCCGGCCTCTGAGGGGAAAGGCCTGGGGCCACAGCCAGGCCTGGAGACCCACCTCCGCTGCCCACCCTCCTCCCCGGGGGGGGGGGCGCTGGGAGCCAGGTCTGAGGTCCCCATGGGGTCACAGCCCATCCCAGGGTAGGCCACAGTCTGGGCACCTAAAATGGCGCCTGAGGGGGGGCGGCGGCCATTTTGTGCAGCCGGGGCCTGGGGGCGGGGCATGAGGAGGGGCGGGACCAGGGGCGGGGCCTGTTGATGGGGCAGGGGCGGGGCCTGTTGATGGGGCAGGGGCGGGACCAGGGGCGGGGCCTGTTGATGGGGCAGGGGCAGGGGCAGGGGCGGGACCAGGGGATCTGGGCTGGGGCGGAGCCTGGGGGCAGGACCGGGGGCGGGGCCTGGGCGGGGTTGAGGGGCGGGGCAGAGCCTGGGGGAGGGGGGGTCAGGGGGTAGGGGTCAGGGGGTTGGGGCAGTCTCGGGCTTGGCGGGCTGGAAGGGGGTGGTTGCAGGGGGGTAGGGCGGGAGGGGCCGGTGGGGGCAGGAGGGCTCTGTGCGGGGGCGGGCCGGGCGGGCGGAGGCGGGCATTCCTCCGCAGTCCGGGGGAATCTCGCTCGGGCCCGGGCTGCTGTTCTGTGAACCGCTCATTGCCCTCCGGCTCCACCAAAATAAACAGCCGCCACCTCTGCAAGGCTCCGCCGCCTCCCTGAGAGGACGGGCGGGGCGGCGCGGGAGGAGCCCCCCCCAGCGGGGCAGGTGGAGGAGAAGCCGGCCCTCGCCGGGCCGAGTCCACAGCCTCTCCGGGGCCTCCCGCGGGGCGGGCCAGGGGCTGGGGGGGGCGGCCTGCTCTCCCACCCCCCCGCCGGTGTGGGGGGCAGGCGGGGTCTGGAGACCCTCGGCTGCGCTCCTGGCAATGGCTGTGCTGGGGGGAGGGGGCCGGCTGGCACTGCCCAGACGGTGCCGGTGCCTGCTCCATCGTTGGGGATGCTGGAAGCCTCCACCTGAAGGGCAGGAGCGCCTGCCCCCTCCCCATCCCCGGCCCCACCTCGAGTCCTCATGGACGTCGGGGGAGGGGGACCTGCCGCTCCTCCCGGCTCCGGTGGGCACTGCCCCGCTGCCCCCTCCCCCGCCGCCGCAGTGCCGGAGCGGCGGGCATGCCAGATGGCGGGGCTGCGAACGCGGCGACGTTGCCGGGAGGTGAGGGCTGGCACGAGCGATGTGCGGCTGCGTGCCTGGTGGTGCCACCGGGGAGGGGGAGGGGAGGGCCAGCGAGGTGCAGCCCCCTCCTCCCGCCGACCTCCGGGCCTTACCTCCGGGCCTGACCCCCAGCAGGACCTCCTGGACTTCCCGGCCCTTCCTTTGCTTCTCTCCCTGGTCTAGGCCCCACCCAAAGGTGGGCCAGGTGTGGTGTGGAGATTCCTGGTCAAACTCCTGCTGCACCTTTTTTTTTTTTTTTTTTTAATATATATTTTATTGATTTTTCACAGAGAGGAAGGTAGAGGAATAGGGAGTTAGAAACATCCATCAGCTGCCTCTTGCACACCCCCTACTGGGGATGTGCCGGCAACCAAGGTACAAGCCCTTGACCGGAATCGAACCTGGGACCTTTCAGTCCGCAGGCCAATGCTCTATCCACTGAGCCAAACGGTTTCGGCTCCTGCTGCACCCTTGACGTTCTTCCCCCCCAACCCAGGACAAAGGGAGCGGGAGTAAACCTCCTGGTCCTTCAGCAGAGCTAGCCCCCTTGGGAGTATTCCCTTGCTCCCAAAGTGGAGTGGCCTTTGCCTCATAACCTCTGACTCTGGCTTCTGAGACCCGTTTTTCTGATAGAGGTTCCTTTCCTGGTGGGTGCTGGTCCCTGAGTCTCCCTTTTGTCAATCGGTTCCTGGATGGACACCACCTCCTGGGAGCCTTCCCGGACTGCCCCGGGCAGGGCAGCCCCAGCACTGCCACCCTTGTGAAGGATCACTTACCCATCTGCCTCCCTGACTTCCCCAGGGTGTGGATATCTCTCAATAGTCCAGTGTTGCACAGGCCGGATGAGTTGGTGCTTGTGTTATTGCCTGGCTGGTTGAGGGTTTGGGGTACTCTGGAGAACCTCCTTCAGCAGTTCAGCCCAGAGCCCCCTCGCCTCCTGCCTTTTGCACAAATTTCAGTTTGGGGAGGTGGACTTGGATGGGGGTGGGGGTCACAGATTCCTCCCAGTGGCCATCAGAGGAAGGGCTTGGGGCATGAAGGCTGAGGTCACACAGGCACCATGGTGTCTCCTCACAGGTGCTTCCTGCCCAGCTGGAGACCCGGGGGCGAGACAGGGGCCGCCTCTGCTGACCCCTGTTTGGGTCCATGCCTCTCAGCAGACAGGCGCCCCTCTCCTTCCTGCCCCGCCCCCCTTCCCCCTGCATGGGGCGAAAGAACCCCCTGAGGGGTAGGGCGGTGAGGTCCAGGTCCAAGACTGAGTCTCACTCCAGCTGCTGTTCTTTGCTGATGCTACTCCCCAAAGCTACCTCCGTATCCCAGAACCCCTCTGTCGATGGGCCTGGCGCCCCTCCTCTGGAAGGCACCTTTAAGGCTCCCAGAACCCCTAGAATCAAGCCGTGCGCCGTAGGGACACCCCTGACCTGGCTGCTGTCCGACTCTCCCTGGACAGTTACCCCAGTCTTTTTTTCTCTACTTTTCTTTTTAAATATATTTTATTGATTTTTTTACAGAGAGGAAGGGAGAGGGACAGAGAGCTAGAAACATTGACTAGCTGCCCCCTGTACACCCCCTCCAGGGATGTGCCCGCAACCGATGTACATGCCCCTGACCGGAATCGAACCTGGGACCCTTCAGTCCGCAGACTGATGCTCTGTCCACTGAGCCAAACTGGTTTCGGCAGTTACCCCAGTCTTGACCTCTGCCCCTCAGCTGCTCTACCTGCATCCACGTCCACAGCCTCATGCCTGTGAGCCTTTATCAGGTTGTCCCCTCCGCCTGAGCCATGCCCTCCCCACCCTTTCCCACCTTGTAAGCTGAAACGTCACCTCCTCTAGGAAGTCTCTCTGGATTAGATGCCCCTCCCTTGCACACCTCATAGGTCATGACCTTTGCACACCTCATAGGTCATGACCTTTGCACACCTCATAGGTCATGACCTTTGCACACCTCATAGGTCATGACCTTTGCACACCTCATAGGTCATGACCTTTGCACACCTCATAGGTCATGACCTTTGCACACCTCATAGGTCATGACATCTGACCCACCCTGACAGCCTCTTCCTGGAAGGCAGGAACGAGGCCCAGAGCCCGGCACATAGAGTGTCTTCAACAAGCGGCCGTGGTACCGAGGCCTCTGCCACTGTCTGAGGAGGTGCCAGTTCTCCCCAGAAAGGGAAGGCTGCAGCCAGGGCAGGACACCCACCTGCCCACAGGAGCCCCTCCTCCGCCATCAGCCTCCCGGCAATCCCAGCGCTGACTGACGTGGAAGTCGGGCTTCCGGTCTGTAAAATGGGCCACTGTGTTAAAGGAGCCAACAGGTGTGAAGATGCTGCCTCAGCCCAGGCCCCATCCAGACATGGCTGATCCCGCCCAATGTTCCCGATTGACTTTATGTCTTAACATTTGTGCCTGGGGTTCTGTTCATTGCCACCTCTTTGTTCTGCCTTTCTTGTCCGTTTTGCAAGTGAGCAGTCGGGGTGTGCTGCCCCTGTCCCCACCCGGAGTCCACACCAGAAGGCAGTCACACCAAGGGGTAGTGCAAGGTGTCCCAACAGTTCTGGGCTTAGCAGGGGGCCACCGTGGTCTAACCGAGTGGCCCTATGCTTCCTCACCTGTGAAATGGGAGCAGTGACCGCTGCCCGCCTGCTCCTCTCCCCCAGCACTGACAGGGGGACCGGAAGGACAGCCAGGCCCAGCCGGCGTGGGTCAGGGGTTGAGCATCAACCTAGGAACCAGAAGATCACAGGTGGATTCCCAGTCAGGACACCTGCCGGTTGTGGGCTCCACCCCCAGTGGGGGTCACGCAGGAAGTGATCCATCAGGACAGGGGGTCACAGTTTAAGCAGAGACCTCCCGGCTCAGCCCCTGGGAGAACGGAGCCCAGGACAGTGTGAATGAGACTCAGCCACTGCCTCCCTGCTTCCCCACCCTGAGGGGCCGAGGTGGGTATGGGAGGGGAGGGAACAGTCTAGGGGTGGGAGCATCAGGGACCAGCACCCCATTTTAGAGAAACCGGAGCTCAGAGGGGAGCGGCCTGCCTGGGGTCCCCCAATAACTGAGCTGGGACTGGAAATTAGGACCCCGAGTCCTACTCCGGGGTCTTGCTGGCCCGGGGCTGCAGAGCCCTCTGTCACAGTGTGGTCTGTGACCCATAGTGACTGGTGAGCACCATCTGTGCCGGCCCTGGCTTCACAGACACCCCCACTCCAGTCTCATCACAGCCTTGACGGTGGGGTTGCTATTTCCTCCACCTAAACACAAGGCATTGAGGCTCCGAGGGGCTGAGGTTATGGCTAAGGCCAACATCACACAGCTAGTACGTGGCAGAGCCTGCTCTGAACCAAGCTCTGGCTCTGAATCTACATGCTCTTATTCATTATGACAAACTGTGCTCCTTTCTCCAAAACCCCATGATCTCCGCCCTGTGGGACCAGCACACTCGGAAAAAGAGAGGGAAGGAGTGCCCCTGGAAGGACTGATGCATAAGGCCTGGCCTCTGTCTGTGGAAGCCCCCAAGGCACAGGAGCCAGCGCCCCTTGGTCTCTGCAGTTGGGTTGATGGCTGGGTGGGGGATCCCTGCCTACAGGGAGGGGCAGTCACAGTAAACATGAGGTTCCTCTGCTCTGCATCTCCCTTCCCTCAGCGTCTCCAGGGGTCTGCCTCTGCACTGCAGGCCCAGCGAGGCGCTTCCTCCACCAGGAAGTCCTCCCGGGTGTCTGCTAAGAAAATGCCACTTTCTCCTCGGGCCCTTGGCACCACGTGGAGCACCTGGGGCTGGATAGGCCAGCTGGAACCCCTGCTCCACCACGTGATCACTGGCCTGTTCTGTTCTGTCTGTAGAATGGGTACAAGGAGCCCCGACTCACAGAACCTGTGCGAGGATTCCAAGCGAGCAGTTGTCCTACGAGGGTGCACCTGGCACCAAGCGGGACCTGCCCCTCTCTCCTTCTCCTCCAGCTTTCTCCCTGTTTTCTCCTCCCCCTCCACCCACCCCCTCCACCACCCCCCTCCCCCGCCGCGTGCCTGGCACTGAGCCCAGCGCAGCCTGACTTCCCGCCGCCGGGCTCCCTCCGCCCGCGCCCCGCGCCCCGCGCCCCGGGGCCGCGCCGCCTCCCGGCCGCCGCCTCGCGCCCGGAGCCCGGAGCCCGGCGTGGGCCCAAGGTCGCCTCTGGGAAACGGGTGCAGCAGGCGGCTCCGAGGTGGGGCCGGGGCCGCGGCGGCGGCGGCGGGAAGAGAACGCTGCCCCTTTAAGGTGCCACCGCCGCGTGGCAGGGAGACAGCTTGTGCCAGCCCCATCCCGCGCGCCGCTCGCAACAAGAAACACAATGCATAGCAATCAGGCCCGCCTGGAGCCGTGCCACGCGCGGGGCGGGCGGGCGGGCGGGGCGGGGGCCCGGGGGGCGCCGGGGTCGCGACCCCCGACCGGCACCTCGGGGCGGCGGTCCGGCTGGGCCGGGCGCTCCCCGCGGGCGGCCCCGCGCCCGGGCCCGGCGCCCCCCGCGCCCCCGCCCGCCCCGCCCCGCCCCGCGCTCCCTACAAAGTTCATTCCCACTAACTCTTTTCCAGGCCACTTCCCCCTCGCATCTGACAATCCGGGGCCCCTCATCCTCCCAGTAATCACTCCACTGCACTAATTGCACATGCAAATATGCAAATGCGTATTAATTAATTACTATACTAATTAGTTCTGTGGTATTTGCGAGTAATAAATCATTGGATGGGAGCGAGGAAGCTGGAGACCTGGCCCATTTTCATTCTGCATAAAATTTTAATGGTCTCTCTGGCTGATCCGGGACGGCGGCGCGCAGAGCGGCTCTTAAAGGGCCAGCGGCGGCGGGCAGGGGCGGGGGCGGGAGCGCGGGGAGACTCCGGGGTCGGCGCCCTGGGCGGGTTTGGGATGCTGCCCCAGACCTGGCAGGGGTCTGCTTTTATCCCGCCCCTGTGTCCTTCTGAGGCTTCCAAGGAGAGAATCCGGTGGGGAGGAGGAGGCTGAGCTCGGCTTCTTTAAGAAAGGAAAGAGGGCAAGGAGCCGTGAGAGGCCAAAGCCAAGGCCTTGGGGCAGGGGGGAGGGGGAGGGAAACAGAAGTGAGGTCTCCACCTGCTGGATGGCAGAGGCTACCGAGGCACCGGACAGGCCCAGCTCCGCTCTCACCCCTGTCTGTCCGGAGGGGAAGGAAGTTACTAGGCTGTCCTGGATGCCCCAGTCCTTTCTTGTCTCTGGTGGTGGCCTCCCAGGCTCGGGGTGCCTCCAGCTTTCCCTTTCCACATGATCAGACTGCCGCCCCGCCCCCATGGGCACCAGCTGGCACCCTGGCAGAGCAGTCCTGGGCTTGAGTGGGCCCCCGGGACCCGCGTTATTTCCAGGAGGTAGTCAGGACCTGGGCAGAGGGAGGAGGCTGGCTGCTGTGCAGGGCCATTGACTCACAGAGGCAGGGGCGTGCCTCCTGATGGTGCCCAAAGCAGAGCTAAGGGGATGCCAAAGGAGGGCGCACTGAGCAAGTGGAGGCTGCAGACCTGCCCTGAGCCCAGATCCCCAACCCCAGGGTCTCCAGTCTGGGTCTGCTCACCCCTGCCACCCTCTGCCATCAACAAGCCCCTGGGTGGAGCAGAGCCCAGGAGCAGCAGTGCTGGGGGGGGGGGGGGGGCGGGGAGGGGGCAGATGATAGTAACAGCAACTAACAATGCTATGGATTCAGGCAAACACCTACTTAGCTGGGGAACTCTTCCAGAGCGCTAGGTGTCTCCCCATTGTGGGTTCTGGTATAGTCCCCATTTTAGGGACGAAGACATGGGAGCACAAAAAGGTAAGAGCCAAGGTCACTCAGCTGGGAGTCGTGGAGTGGGCTTTGACCCCAGACAGTCCAGCTCTGGCACTTTTCCACCACCCTCTGCCACCTGCCTTTCCGCCACCGTGTCCTCAGCACCTGCTGAGAGCCGGGCCTGATGCTAAGGACTTCACAGTTCATGGGCAGTGTCAAGTTCAACCCGTACGACACCCAGGAGGTAGCTTCTGGGATTCTCCCCATTATAAAGCTGGGGAGCCCAAGGCCCAGAACTGCTCTGGGCACAGGGAGGGTACGGCCGGCAGGCTCTCTGATGCCTCCCCATCACCATGGGGGTGGGGCAGGAAAGGTTAGCCCCTACGGACTAGAGAACAAGAGAAGAAATGGAAGGATTTCATTAGACAGACTGTGGGAGGAACTTACTGATTATTTTTTTTTAATGTGTTTATTGATTTTTGAGAGAGAGGAAAGGAGAGGGATAGAGAGATAGAAAAATGGAAAAGAGAGAAACATCATTGACTGTCTGCCTCCTAACCGCCCTCCACAGGGGATCAAGCCCACAACCCTGAGCATGTGCCTTGACCAGGAATCGAACCGGCGGCCTCTTGGGATGATGCTCAACCGCTGAGCTATACCGACTGGGCAGAACTTAATTCTTAAGAGGCAGGGGCTCCTGGAGTTGGAGTGTGTGTAAGCTTTCCCTTCTTTCCCCAGAAGCAGGCTGGGGGAGGGCGTGGCTACCAGAGGAGGGAGGGGTGGGGTGAAGGGATGGGGGAGGTGGTGGAAGAGAGGCCCAGAATGAGAAAACCCAGTCAGAACCATACAACGCAGGAATCCTAGTTGGTTTTCTTCTTAATTTTGTCCCCAATACTACTACCTACCCCCTGAAAATCTCCTGCACACCCCCACCCCACGATTTACTACCTGGGGGACCCAGGAGATCCAGCAGGGGGCAGGAAGATAATATTGTCACTTTGTAAGCACTTCCTGTGTGCCAGGCACTGTATATGCACACACTTGTTTAATTCTCATAATTCTGTAATTATCCCTATTTTATCAACGGAGACAATCGAAGGAAAGAGAGGTTAAGTTACTTGCCCAAAGTCATGAAGCTAGTAAGTGGGAGGCCGGGATTTGAACGCCTGACCTGGTGTGCTTTACCATCCTACTTCCCCTTTTCTATGGATCTCCTTGTGCCTACAGGGGCATGGCAAAGTTGACCCCTTGCCCTGAGGAGTCAGGGATCACAATACCAGCAGGACTTTTCCACCTGAGTGCCTTTGGAATTTGCAGATGGAAAGAGAAGGAACATGGCTGTGGCCCTGGCAGGTGTGGCTCAGTGGGTTGGGCGGCGTCCTGTGCACTGAAGAGTTGTCAGTTCGATTTGTGGTCAAGGCACAGGCTCAGGGGGCATAAAGGAGGTAGCAGATCGATGTTTCTCTCTCTCTCTCTAGCCCTTCTTCTCTAAAAAATCAATAAAATAATAAATAAATAAAAAGAACATGCCTGTCCCGCCAGGTGGGTCTTTGTGGTGCCTTCTGTACGAGGGAGGTGGGCACAGTGACTGTTCTGGAGGCCTGCATCCCTCCTCTCATTATCCTGGGGATGGGTGTGTGGGCATCTCCCCAGCCCACCCTTGGGAGAACAGCAGAGTCGGGGGGTTGTTAGCATGTGTCAGGGGGACCACCCTGACATGGGGATTGAGATTCCAGCACTCTGTGGGATGAGCCCCGAGTCCCCTTACCTCCTCTAGGGATTCTAGACACCCTCATCTCCCCAGAACTAAAGCGACCTTAGACACCTACCTCTGGGCCTGGGAGACTAGGTATGTGTGTGTGTGTGGGGGGGGGAAGACGGGGGGGTGGGGGTGGGATGGGGGGGACTGTAGGGCCTGGGTAGGGACGGCCTTTAGGCTGCAGCCCACTAGGTAAGAAAACCCATCCTCACCTCTCCACTCCACCGAAACCCAAAGAAGCTGGGTTCCTCAGGGTTTCCCCCAAGCCCACCCACTTCCCTGGAAAATGGGGGCAAGCTGGGGACTTGGGGGGAGGAGGCAGGAGGGGAGGCTGGCGGCTCCGAGCTTCTCCATGCAGCCCTCAGGGCCGGTGCCTGGGCAGGAGGAGGGGGCAGAGCAGCTGCTGGCGATTTATTAAGCAGTCACGGAAAAATTGGTTTATAAATTAACAGCTGTTTTAACTTTAGGGCCCCTTCTTCAGGGAATGGAAGCAGCCGACTGGACCGGGATTGGAGTGTGTGTGAGGCTGGTGGAGGGGGTGGGAGGCGGCGGGCTCTGGCAGCTGGCATTCTTCAGGGGCAGCCTCAGCTGGCACCTCTGGGGGCACCAGGCAGTGGCCAGAGCAGGGAGTCTCCAGGTGCCCGTGGCTGAGGCTGCCCGGGCTGTGGGCTGCTGGCTTGTTCGTTCTTCTCAGCAACACCCCACCTGGGGGCGCCAGAAAGCAGAGAAACCGCTGTCCTCGTATCTGCCACCAGAGGGCAGCCTAGGCACATTGATTTCTGCTTCCCACCACCCCGCTTCCGCCGTCCCCAGATGAGTCCAAAGGAGGCTGGGCAAGAGAGAAACCCCCTCCAACGCTGAGCAAGGGAGAAGGTGGGGCGGTACATGCAGGCAATCTTCCACTTCCCCACCCTGAATGTATTAAAGGCAGCAGTGAAGAGGGAGAGCTCTGGGTCAGACTGTCTGTGTTTGAACCCAGGCTGTGGGTCTAGGCAAAAGATTCTGAGCCTCACCCTAACCGGTTTGGCTCAGTGGATAGGGCGTCAGCCTGCAGACTCAAGGGTCCCAGGGTCGGTTCCAGTCAAGGGCATGTACCTTGGTTGCGGGCACATCCCCAGCAGGAGGTGAGCAGGAGGCAGCTGATGGATGTTTCTCTCTCACTGATGTTTCTAACTCTATCCCTCTCCCTTCCTCTCTGTAAAAAATCAATAAAATATATTTTTAAAAGAAGATTCTTGGCCTCATTTGCCTCATCTGTAAAATGGAATGATACTAATAAAGTAATCTTATCTAATAAAGAGGGAATATGCAAATTGACCATTACCCTGTAACAAGATGGCTGCACCCACAGTGGAGGCAGGGATTCCATAACACAACATGGCTGTGCCCACAGCAGAGCGGGGATCCCGTAACACAGAGGACTGTGCCCACGGTGGAGGCCAAGTTCCCGTAATGAGCCTTAGCGAGCAATCAACAGGGACCTGAGGCTGAGCTCCCAACCTGGTGGGGCTTGACAGGGTTGGGGCTGGTCTGTTCTGGATCTAGCCCAATGGGGATGGGGCCACTGGGTCTGGGTCTCGCTTGATTTTGAGGTGCATATGGGTGGGCAGGAACTTGACTCTGGTTCCCATGGTGTGCCCCGGACCTGGACAGAAGGAAGATTTTCATATACATTTTACTAATTTTCTTTCATCTCAGACACTTCTATTATAGAGAAAAGCCAAATAGCAATATTAAAATATTTCCTCTAGCCGAAACCGGTTTGGCTCAATGGATGGAGTGTCAGCCTGTAGACTGAAAGGTCCCAGGTTCGATTCCAGTCAAGAGCATGTACCTTGGTTGCGGGCACATCCCCAGAAGGGAGTGTGCAAGAGGCAGCTGATGGATGATTCTTTCTCATTGATGTTTCTAACTCTCTATCCCTCTCTCTTCCTCTCTGTAAAAAATCAATAAAATATATTTTAAAAATAAATAAATAAAACATTTCCTCTAATTAATTCCCCTTTAATGCCCACAAATTTCATGCACCGGGCCACCACCAGTGTGTATATAAAGGGCCTAGCCCAGTGCCCAGCAGAGAGTAAGTGCCTCTGTATATGCATTGTAGTCAATGTCTTTTACTTACGTATTCATCCATTCATTCATTTCCCAATCCATCCCCTCCACAGCATGCAGTGCCTACTGTATTCTGGGCACTATGGCAGGCAGATGATGGTGCAAAGACAGATGGTGGGAAGGATATGTCTCAAAATAGTGTGCTAAGACTAATGCTACACCCGGTGAGGGGAGGGGCGGTTGATTTGCATGGGGCAAAAGAGAATGTTTTTGGGTGATGAAAATGCTCTATATCTGAATTGTGATCGTGGTTATATGCTATAAATTTTCCAAAAACTCATAGAAATGTATATTTAAGATTGGTACATTTTATTGTATATAAATTCTAACTCAATAAAGTTGTGTGTGTGTGTGTCTGTGTGTGTGTGTGTGTTTAAAGCACCCAATGGGAATTTATTGAATGAGCAAAAGGATGAATGAATGAGTGTGTGAGTGGAAGTCTCGGATGACTGCCTGCCTGTCCTGGAGCCACCACTGTCCCTGCTGAAAGGGTACCCTGTCCACTCCTCCCCACCATCCCCCCATTGCCCACCACCACCACCAGGGTCAGGGAAAGACGCCCCAGTGCGCCCAGCTAGTGCTCCCCAGCTTCTCTAAGTTTGCTTCCAGGGCTTCCTGGGGCATCCCTTCCAGCTGCCTCATGCCAACCCAGCCAGCTGTGTTCAACTCAGTCGTGCCAAGGTCATGGGTGTGATGCCTAACTACGGTCTCAAAGTGCCAGCAGGTCAGCCCAAACTCTAGCCGGCTCTGCCACCTGCTGGCTATTCTCAGACTGCATCCTTAGAGCTGGAACTTTCTTGATGACCTACCTGGAGCCCTGTACTGGGCTGGGGCGAGTGTGTGTGTGTGTGTGTGTGTTCATGCAATTGATTCAGCTCTGATTCCTAGTGACCCTATGAATGAATGATGTTCACAATGTCCTGTTCTTTTTTTTTTTCTTTTTTAAATATATTTTATTGACTTTTTACAGAGAGCTAGAATCGTTGATGAGAGAGAATCATCCACCAGCTGCCTCCTGTACAACCTCTACTGGGGATGTGCCCGCAACCAAGGTACATGCCCTTGACTGGAATCGAACTTGGGACCCTTCAGTCCGCAGGCCAACGCTCTATCCACTGAGCCAAACCGGTTTCGGCTGTCCTGTTCTTTTTTAAAAATATATTTTATTGATTTTTTTTTTACAGAGAGGAAGGGAGAGGGATAGAGAATTAGAAACATTGATGAGAGAGAAACATCAATCATCTGCCCCCTGCATACCCACTACTGGGGATGTGCCTGCAACCAAGGTACATGCCCTTGACCAGAATCAAACCTGGGACCCTTCAGTCTGCAGGCCGATGCTCTATCCACTGAGCCAAACCGGTTAGGGCCAGCTCCCCAGTTTATATTCAGTCCATGAGACTGTGTCTTGCTTGGGGGAAGGAATAGAATGTTCCTGATTGTCCATTCTCCCCATAGAGAAACAGGGCAAAGGGCTCCTGCCACCCTCCCTCATTCACCTTCCAGAGACAGTTAATGCAGCCCCTCTCCTGTGCCAGGCACTGGTGGCCAGCACCAGGCAGTGATGTGAAGAGAAACTGTGCGCTCATCATAGTGTGCTCAGGCCCTGGCCGAAGGGGCTGGGTTGTTTGGGCGTCGTCCTGTGCACCAAAAGGTTGCTGGTTCGATTCCCAGTAGGTTCCGGATAGGGGGTTGTGGTTCCATGTTTCTCTCTTTTCGTCTCCCTTCCTCTCTCTCTAAAACATCAATTTAAAAATCTTTTTTAAAATAGTGTGCTTTGCCCTAACCGGTTTGGCTCAGTGGATAGAGCATCAGCCTGTGGACTGAAGGGTCCCAGGTTAGATTCTGATCAAGGGTATGTACCTTGGTTGCAGGCACATCCCAGGAGGGGGCGTACAGGAAGCAGCTGATTGATGTTTCTCTCTCATCGATGTTTCTAACTATCTCCCTTTCTCTCTGTAAAAAAAAAAATCAATAAAACATATTTTAAAAAAATAGTGAGCATACACCTATTGTACATCAATAGTCAGCCTGTGATAAGACTCTTTTGTCAGTTCGAGTAGGAAGATCCAAAGTTCAACTAGTTAAGTCAAACAAGGCCTTGAATTTGTTCCTTGGGCCTAATCGACTGTGCTTCTAACTCAAGAATAATACCCAAAGAGTGCATATTCTTTTTACATCTCATTTGCATATGATTAATTCTAAGTCAAAGAGAATGCAGGTCACCCTGGCCCCTTGGTTCTCAGCCCCTCGGATGCGCCTGACACAGGCTCCCCTCCCTTCCCCTCCCCGCCCCTCCCCACTCTCCCTGCCGCTCCCCAAGCCTCCCCCAGCTCCCAGAAGTCCTGTTCCCTTCCTCTGTCGCCCACGCAGCCCCCACCACCTGACCGCCCACCTGAAAAACTTTCCCCAAGTTCTCGAGAAGTCGCGTAGGATCCAGGAGAGAGAAAAAAATCAAAGTAATAAAACCTCATTTAATTCCTGGCGGAGGGCAGAGCTGTGAGCTGCAATTATCTTAATGCTGAGCTATTTTTGTTCTCTCTCCATCTCTGTCTCCTGCCTCTCTGTCGTGATGCTTTCTCTTCCTCCCTTTGTCTCTCCATCTCTCACATGGGTTTTCTCTCTCTTTTCACCTTTTTTCTACTTCCCCCTTCCTCTCTCTCTCTCTCTCTCTCTCTCTCTCTCTCTCTCTCTCTCTCTCTCTCCCTCTCCCTCTCTCCCCTCCTATCTCTGTCATCCTTCCTTCCCTTCCTCCTCCTCCCTGTCTGTCTGTCCCTGTGCTTGTACCTGTCAGCTAGGCCTGCCGACCCCTCTTAACCCCAGGGTTTAGCAGCCAGAGCCGTGGGTGCCAGAAAGGCTGGGGAAGAGGGTGCAGACCCTCCCCTCCATCCCAAACGCTCCATCTCCCAGGCCGGGCTGCGAGGGAAGTCTCCCTTCCCAGCTGCCCAGCCTGGGTCAGGGGTCCGGGGCCTTTCCTGCTGCTGGCCTCCCAGGCTCTGAGGCCATTGGCAGAGCCTCCACAAACAAGTCCTCCCGGCTCACATGAGCCGCAGCCGTGTGGTCCCCAATCTCAGCTCTCATGGGCTCCAAGGTGCAACTAGTGGTGACCCCCCCTTGTCCCTGACCTCTCATCGCCTGCCCAGCTGCCCTCTGACCCCTTTATCCCACCTCAGGCTCCTCCCACCCGCCAGCACTGGAGGCCACCAGCCCCTCACCCTCCCCGGCCGGCCCAGCGGCCACTCGGATTACTGCCTGGCCTGACCGGTCATGTTCCTCTGACTTTCAGAACCTCCTTATTTACCCTCGCAAGGTGCTGCCAAACTGGCCTTTGCCACTCCCCGCCACACCCCATCTGGAAGGGGGTTTGGGCCAGGCCAGGGGCTGCCAGAGATGCCCACACCCCTGGGCCAGCAGCCTGGCATCCGGCTGTTTCCCAACAAGCATATAAGTCAACAAACACAGCCGGACCCGAGCCAGGCCCGGGGTTGAGGGGTGTGGAGCTGAGCAGCCAGAGCTTTCGGGTCAGAGAGCAAAAGCTCTGTCCTCCTGCCACTCTCACCCCCAGAGCGAACACTGACTCTGGGGCACAACATGCCCCTGACCCCAATGCCAGGCCTCCTCAGGCCTCCTGTCCCCGGCTCAGCCTCTGCCGGGACCGGCAGCCAGGGCTACAGTGGAAAAGTTGCTGGAGGTGCGGGGAGGGCTGCTGACTGATGCGGACCTGCATGCGGCCAGGGAGAACGTGGCCAACACAAACAGAACCCAGGCAGATGCGCACCAGGTACGCTTCTACACACGCACCCGGTGGGCCCAGAGAGAGGCATTCGGACCCTCACCCACAGGCCTGCAGAGCGAAACATGGCTCCTGCAGACGCCCAGGGCCTGGACAGATCCACAGGGACAGTGCACCTGCAGGGCCAGGGGCCTCCTCTTTGCCCCTCTAACACACACAGAGAGAGAGAGAGAGAGAGAGAGAGAGAGAGAGAGAGAGAGAGAGAGAGAGAGAGAGAGGGAGAGAGCGCGAGGGAAGGGCTCACACCTCAGAAATGAGCACACCCCTCTCCCCTCCGCTGTGTTCTGGAACGCACAGAACTCACACGTGATAGCACGTGTGTACAGCCCAGGCAGCCCCCCAACACCCCCAGCTCTGTGCCCCTGGGCTGGTTCTGCCTCCCTCCCATTCGGTCTGGGGAGAAAAGGCAGGAGACACGTGAAGACACCGCCTCGTACAGGATCACACCCCATCCCTCCCCTGCCCCGGCTGGAGCTGCGGATCCAGCGCCCCCCTGTGAGCTGGCACACCCATGCTCATCACCTTGACAGCCTCTGACAGCCTCCCCCTCACCCACACCCTCCCTCACACACTCACAGCCCACCCACTCCCTGCCACTCACACTGCATCCGTGACACTCTGACACACTTACAGACTAGCATGCACCCCCCACCACACACACACACACACACACACACACACACACTCCCCGGCTATAGGCACTCACACTCTCACTCCCTGCAGGATGACTGACACGTGTCCTCCCACGCACCCCCCCACACACACTCCCTCTCTTTCCAGGACACCCCCATTCCCAGCGTGACATGCTGGGGGCACTCTCCCCGCAAAACTCCAAGTGCCCAGGCCACGTAGGGGTTAAAGCCAGAGTCCCCGCTGAACCTCTGCCCCCCCCCCCCCCCCCCAGTTCCCCCCTCAGCCTCCCACTTCATCCTCCCCGCTGGACTCCATCAATAATGCAGCTTCAAGTTCTGGGGAGACGGCAGGGGGCCCCCAGCCTGCTCCCCGGCCTGGTCACACCCCTCTACCCCCCCCACCACCCACCCCCCACCCCTCCCCGGCCCGGGGAGAACTCGCTTCTGGGCGCTCATTGGCCGCGGCCCCCTGAGCCCGCCCCCAGCCCCGGCGCCAGTGCCAGGTGAGCGCCGGGCGGACCGCGGGGCGGGGGGCGGGGAGGGGAGGGGAGAGGCGGGGAGGGAGGCCGGGGCGGGGAGACTCCGGAGGGAGAGGGAGGTAGAGGCAGCGCGGGGCGGCAGAGGCTCACCGGCGGCTCCGGGAGCGAGGGGAGGAGGAGCGCGGGGCGCGGGGAGCGGCACCGGGGCCGGGGCGCGCGGATCCCGGGCCGGAGAGCGGGCGGGCGGCGGCGACCCTCCTCCCGGTGCCCTCGCCGGGGTTTGGCCAGAGCGCACACTCCTCCTCCTCCTCCTCCTCCTCCTCCTCCTCCTCCTCCTCCTCCTCCTCCTCCTCCTCCTCCTCCTCCTCCTCCTCCTCCTCTTCCTTCTCCTCCTCTCCCCCTCGCACCCCCCGCACCGCCCGGAGCAGCGGCCGCCGAGCGGGAGCGCCGCCGGGACCGGAGTCCGCACCCCTGCCGCCGCCCCCCTGCCGCCATGGACCCCAAGGACCGCAAGAAGATCCAGTTCTCCGTGCCCGCGCCGCCCGGCCAGCTGGACCCCCGCCAGGTGGAGATGGTAAGGGGCGCCCCCACCCGGCAGCACCCCCCCACATACACCCGCACCCGCACCCGGCTCCCCTGCGCCCCGCGCCGCGGGGTCCGCTGGGCTGGGGCCGGGGGTGCGGAGAGCCCCGCGCCGTCTCCGCCCGGCGGGGCTGAAGTTCACTGAGACACGTGCAACTTTCCGGGGGCCCCATCCCCACCCCGCGCCCCAGAACTCCGGGAGAGGCGGCCCGGGCCGCCCCGGGAGGGGACTGTCCCCCGGACCCTGCACAGGGTCCTCCCAACCAGCCACCGCCCGCCCCCCGGGCCCGGCCGGTCAGAGTGACCAACCTGGCCTCCTGTCCCCGGACCTAGAGCGGAGCCCCCGGCCCCGCTGTCCCATCCTGTCTGCTTTGGGGGGGGGGTCCCCCGAGCCTCCTGCTGTCAGGCCCCGGACGGAGCCACCACATGGGCGGGGTGACCCCTCATCCCAGGAGCCTGACCTGTCCACAGGGACTGCTGGGGCTGGGAGGGCCTCCCTGGAGGCTGGAGGCCTCGGAAGGTGGGGAGGGGGCAGGAGGGAGAGGACGCCCCCCCCCCCCCCCCCCCCCGCAGCCTGGCCCATTCACTTGTTGCTCAGTCGCACTGGGCCCTAACGGGGCAGGGAGCCGGGCCACGCCGTTTTGGGGGAGACAGGGGCCATGGCTCCCGCGGGGCCCAGGCCCGCAGCTCTGGGTGTGCAGGGCAGAGCGGGAGCTTGGCAGGGGAGGTGGCAGCCACAGCTTCATTCACCTGGTTCTCTGTGGCTCTCCCTGGAGCTCGGAGGGACCTAATTAACTGACAGTTGGTCTGATTGCCACGCTTGGCGGGGGCAGTGCCCGGGCGGGCTCTGTGCCCCCTCCACCCCACGCCCTCACTATTTATTCTGCGTGGCTCAGGTACTGAGGAGGCGACTCTTCATTTTGTTTTCTGTTTTGTTTGTGTGTGTGGTTTTTGTTGCTGTTGTTTATGATGTCGACAATCTCACTGGATTTCTTCTTTTCTTTTTAACTTTTGAAAAAAAGTATATTTGATTTCAGAGAGGAGGAGAGAGAGAAACGTCAATGATGGGAGAGAACCCTGGGGATCGAGCCCACAGCCCCGGCCATGTGCTCTAGCCAGAATGGGACCCGAGACCCTTCAGTCTGCAGGCCGACGCTCTATCCACTGAGCCAGACAGGCTAGGGCTGTGGTTGTTTATGACGGACCAAGAGTTCCACAGCCTGAGAGAGATTGCCAGAGGGGCCCAGACAGAGGCCCCCAGAAATACCCACCCGCAGGCCCCTGTGGTCTGCAGCTCAGGCCCGCACTGAGCCTCGGTGCCCGCAGTGCCCGGCTCAGCCTCCCTCTGCAGCTGGATCCAGTTTCTCGGGAGCCCTTGAGCTGACCTTAGGTGGGCAGGGCCACGTGGTGCCATGGCCCATGGCGCACCACCGCCAGCTTCGGTTCCCCAGGCCCGAAGTCTTAAAAAAAAAAAAAGGGGGAGAGGAAGGGCCTTATAGGGCAGGTAGAAAGGGAGATGCCCACTGTGGAGTAGCCATGGAGTGGGATGGGCAAGGCAGAGAGTCAGGGACAGGTTTTTCTCTCATTCTTCCTCTGCCTCGATGTGTGCTGTGTGGCCTTGGGCACGCTGCTAAACCTCTCTGAGCCTTGGGTTTTCACCTGAGTGGAATGTGAGGGTTGGGTGAGCTATGGAGCTCCTGTCAGCTCTGACAGGCTTTGATGCAAAGGTTCCCGGGGGACTCCGAAGCACAGTTTGTTCCCGGCTGACTGAGGGGGGTGGGGGGGAGAAGGACGGGGAGTGCAGGGGGAGGCCTGCAGGTGTCGGCCCCGTCCTCCCTCCTCCCCCCACCTCTTTCTTCACCTCCTCAGATCCGGCGCCGGAGACCCACCCCTGCCATGCTGTTCCGGCTCTCTGAGCACTCCTCACCAGGTGGGCCCCCTCCCGCCCTCCCCGGCCGGCCCCACCCCAACTCTGGTGCCGTCTCGGGGCCCTTGCCAAAGGCCAGGAGGAGGCGATGGAGCGGGAGGGTGGGGAGCGGGTAAAGTCTGGGAGCCCAGCTCTCCCCGGTTCATTTGTTGACAGGCACCTCCCAACACCGGGAAGGAAAGGGCACACTTTCCCGCTCCTGGGCCTGGCCCTCTGGGGAGAGTAATTCCGATTCCTTTTCTCTCTTCCCCCTCCTTCCTCCTCCCTGTTCCTCCTCCCTGCGCTCCCGGATGGCCTTCCTCAGAGGAGGAGGCCTCCCCGCACCAGGTGAGTCTCCGGGGCCGCTGGGAGGAGGGATGGGTGGGCTGGCGGGGATGACTTCCCTGCTGAGGCCGGGTACCACCCAAGAGGACACATTAGCATATCAATCAGCATTTCAGTCAGCACCTCGGGCGGGAATGCCCGGAGCCCGGTGTGTAGTGTAGCAGATCCTCCTCGGCCCTGGTGTTTGCTCAGCCTGGGGTGAGGCCTCCAGGACCTAGGCTCCCCGCCCTGAGCCAGGCCACAGCTCTAAGGAGGCCCCTCCAAAGCCGTGGGGTGCCCTCAGCCCGGGGCAGGACCTGAGGGGCACCCAGACCCATCAGCAGAGGCTAGACCAGCTGCCCCGGTTGCTATGGGGGGGATGGGTGCAGGGAGGGGGCAGGGAAGGGTGAGCCTCTTTAACCTGGCACTTTCCTGGGCAGAGAGCCTCCGGAGAGGGGCACCACCTCAAATCGAAGAGATCCAACCCCTGTGCCTACACGCCCCCGTCGCTGAAAGGTACTGTCCCCCACCCATCCATCAGTCCGGCCGCCCTGTGGCCCCCGGCACTGGCTGACCCGGGGAGGGAGGTGAAGTGTTGAGCTTCTGTCAGTGGGTGTGGGGGGTGTTTGTCTTGTGTTCCCCCAAGCCCTACTTAGAGACCAATTCGGTCCTAATTTGTCTTGTGCAAAAGAAGGTGCCCAGCCTAGCCGGTTTGGCATCGGCCTGGGGACTGAAGGGTGCCAGGTTCCATTCTGGTCAAGGGCACGTACTTGGGCTGAAGGATTCTCCCCGGCCTGGGCCCTCGTCAGGGCACATGCAGGAGGCAACCAATTGATATGTTTCTCTCACATCGATATTTCTCTCTGTCTTTCCCTTTCTCTTCCACTTTCTCTAAAAATCAATTAAAAATGATCAACGGTTGAAGATTTAAAAATGAAGGCGTCCAGAGGCTGGGAAGGGTGCCTGTGGGGGCGGGGGGAGAAGAGGTGACCTAAGATAACAAGTGGGCACCTATGGGAGGTACTGAGCTGCAAACTCCCCTTTGCAGGTGCCGCCGTCCCCCCTTTACCCCCCCCCCCCCAAAGGGCACCTCCTCCTCTGGCTGCACCCTCACTCCCCTCTCCCGTTCACTACCATCCGCCCAGGTCTGCACCCAGGGCCTCTCCCCGCTTCTCCTTTCTGTGTTAGAAGGCAGGCCCCTCTCTAGCCCAGCACCGAGTGAGATTTGGCTCCTCCCCTCAAAGGGTCAGGGAGTTACAGAGCAGAGGATGTCTCCCTCTGCATTTGAAGGATGAATAGGAATTCACCTGGCTGGTCAGGCCCGGGCCAGCATTCCAGGAAGAGGGCGTGTGGAGGGGAGGAGGTGTGAAATCGCCTGCCACCTGGCCGGAAGTGGACAGCTGTGGGAGATACACCTGGAGGGGCGGAGTGGAGTGCGGGCAGGTCCTTGCTCAGCCTTAGGAGGCCTTCCCACGCCCCCCTCCACTCCGGCCTGGGCCCTTCCTGCCTGGCGGCCCCCTCCTCCCACGGACAGAGGAGGAGGACCGAGGAGGAGGACCGGAAGGGTGTGGGAAGGGTGCAGAGCTCCCTCCTGGCGGGTTTAATGAATTCCCAGCTCTAGCCTAGGGCCACCGCACACCTGTCCGCCGCTTGCCGGGGTTGGGAGCAGGAGGAGAGGCCGGGAGGAGAGGAGAGACGGGCAGGGGCCCCTCCTCTTCCGTCAGGACAGGAAGATGAGGGGACAGCCAGCTGCAGTGTGGTCCAGCCCCGGGAAGGACTGCCCGCCTGCAGGGACGTGGGGAAGCTGCCCCCGGAAGCAGCAGTGGGGTGTGGGTGGCATCTTCTGAGGAGAGAATAGAAGCCGGCTCTCCGCCCTGCCCTGGGCTGTGGGGGCGGCGGGTGGAGACGAGGCAGAGCCATCCCGTGTGCTCCTGCCTGTGAGCACGAGGCAGAGGCTGGGGAAGAGGGTGGGCCACGGCTCGCTGGCATTCTGCACTGGCCAGAGACTGCCCCCAACCCCCCGGCCCCCCGGCCCCCCGGCCCTCTGGACCGCGCCTTGGGAGAGCCAGAGTGGGGAGAAGCAGGGTAGTGGGATGGGCCAGGACAGGGGCGGGCAGGCCAGGGTCTGTGCTGGGGACCGTTGAGTTTAACAGGGAGACCTGTGGGGGGTGGGTTTCAGAGCCCTGGTGATGGAGACAGAAAGGAGACCAGTGGGAGGGGGAGACCCGAGAGCCCTGAGAGGCTCAGGCCCGGGCGCCGAGCACGCGGAGGCCCACGGTGCCAGACTGGCTCTGCGCACCCCGATTGTTGTCTCTCTGGCTCACGAACTGAGCTCACCTCCTCCAGCTCGGGGAGAGGGAGGCTGCTGGAGCTGCCGCCTCCTCTCCTCCCTCCTCCCCTCCCTCCAGCCCTCAGAGGACCCTCTGTACCTGAAGGGCACTGTTTTGGAGGCTTCCACCCCTTTCTGGGCAAGAGAATGCCCCTAACAGGGTCGGGTTTGCAGGGGAGACGCCCAGGCCCCTGGGAGAGGGCGGCCAGCACTGAGTCTTGGCGTGAGGGGGTCTCTCCCAGGCCCGGCCCTCACACTTGGCTCAGGCCAGAGCTTTGCCTCGCGTCCCCAAGGCCAGGGCAGGGCGATTTATTGTGCTTTTATTGCCCGGGGAGCTCGCCCAGAGCCAGCGGGAGGCCCCGGGCTGGGCGGGGCAGCACACACACAATGCACCCTCTGTGCCTGTCCCCGAGTTGGCAGGACTGCGGTGCCCTGCTCACTGCACCGGAGGTTTCCAGCCTGGATCTGCCCCTCTGGGCTTTCTGAGGGAGGGGCTGCCTGCAGACCAAGAGGGAACTGTGGTAACCCCAGCCCTCAGCTCACCAGCCTCTTGTCTGTGGGCTGGGAGTTCAGTGACCCCAATGCCCTGAAACCCCACCAGCTCCTGGCCTCCGGTGGCCTCTGCCCCAGCTGCGGCTCACCGTGTCCCCTCATCCTCTGCCATCCTCCCAGAACCCCCCAGCCCTCGCCCCTTTCTCCGAACCACCTGGCCCTTTCCATCTTCTGGAAATGTGTCTCCAACTGCCCACACAGCTCCCTTCCTAGGCCCAATCCCAGCAGGCCTTGGTGGTGCTGGGGGGGTGGGTGGTGTTTGCCGCTTTCTAGGTCACCACAGAGGGAGCTGGAAGCTTGGGGATGTGGGTCAAGATTGTGGGGGCCGCGTTGAGCACGCCACATCCCCAGGCACAGACTCACGGGCTGCAGACTGTCATGTCCGCGGTCTCAGGACTGTTCCTACCTCTGAGAGGCTGGGCAGAGGTACATGGAGTGGCACCTGCGATGGGGCAGTGCCAGGGGGTGTTGACCGAGCCCAACAATAGGGCGACAGGGGTGAGCAGGGAGCCCTAAGCCGGCTGGGCACGTCCCCAGGAACTGAAAGGGACAAATCCCCTGGGATTGTAGCTGCCGGACACTGTGTCCAGGTCCTTGGAAAAGCAAGCTCCCAGCCAGGGAATGTTAAGCTGCTGTTGTGCCCGCCTGGTCTTGTCCGGCTTGGTACCCTCTGGTCGGGGGCCAGCCTCTGGGGGGCCAGCACCTTTGAGCAGCTTAAGAGCCAAATCTGATCAAGCATCTACCCCCTGCTGCTTCAGCCCTGCTCCCAACAGCAGACTGACCTGTAGCCTTCAGCCTTTGACCTAGACCCCTGGGGGGAGGGGGAGCTCTGATGCAGCCCCATGAAAGGAGGCAGGGGCTGGCTCTTGGGCCCTGCTGACCCTGCCCTTCTGGATGTCCCCGTGGCAGCCGTGCAGCAGCGCATTGCCGAGTCTCACCTGCAATCCATCAGCAACCTGGGCGAGAACCAGGCCTCGGAGGAGGAGGATGAGCTTGGGGAGCTGCGGGAGCTGGGCTACCCAAGAGAGGAGGAAGAGGAGGAGGACGATGAAGAAGAGGAGGAGGAGGAGGACAGCCAGGCTGAAGTCCTGAAGGGCAGCAGGGGGCCTGGTAAGCTGAAGGGGCTGTGAGGCTGGGCCCCACCACCGTGGGCCAGGTGCAGTCCTCCTGAGTGCCCTAGGGCGCCCCCTCCCAGGCCACAGTTCCTCCCACGTGTAAAGTGCAATCACTACAGGGCCTCCCCATCCTCTCACCCCACAGGATACCTCACACTCAGCCTTTCCTGACACCTGGGGAGCTCACATCGACCCAGCCCCTCTCCCAATCAGCTTTTTCCCAATTTTCCTCTCTTCCCTGAGAATTAAGGCATGGCCACATGAATTTTGCACCTGGACCAAGGAAGGACTTCCCTTCCGTGGTGGTGAGGGGTAAGGAGATGCAGACATAGAGGACTAAGAGTGTCCAATGTCCCCATCACTTGCATTTCTGAACACGGGATGAGGTCTCTGTTGGGAGGCTGGTTAAATCCTCTTCTGGACTCTGTGACTGGTTCTCCTCTTTTATTTCCTAAGCTGGATGAGAGGGTGCCCTCTAGTGTCTAGATGGTGAATCTAGGATTCAAGAACCATCTGGTCAACCCCACCTCCAACCCCAGCTACCTGGGAAGAGAGGAGAGAGAGAGAGGCCTAAGACCCAGAAAGGGCCTCAGGGCCCCAACAATTTCCACAGAAGGCCCCAAGGCCCAGAGAATTTCTAGGCAGGACGACTCCAGACCTTCATGGCTGTTTGTCCTGTGCCCAGACATGGAAGGCTGCACCACATACATCTATTCCTCCAAGTGCACATGTATTTATGGGGATGAAGACGATTGATCACCCCTGCTTGATGTACCCAGGCTTTACACCCAAACACAATGTCTTGGGCCTTCTCTCTGCATCTCTGGCCATCAGGACGTCAGCCATGGGAGCGAAAGCGCTAGTTAAGTCAACTCCCACCGAAACCTCCAGAACAGGTGGAAAGAATAGAGGAGATTGTTCCCTCCAGAAATGCAACGGGGCAGTGGATTGAATGACAAGACTACTGAGGAGCTATATCAATTGCCACAGCTCCCAGAGTGGCTCCCCGGTGCCAGTGCTGGGTTAGGCAGGTATTACTTACCTTCTTATTTAAGATCATCTACACAATTTTGCTTTTGCCATCCCCTTCAGAGAGGTAATAAACTGAACTATCTAAGTCAGCGGTCACCAACCTTTCCTCACGGACCACTAGTTGGCGACCGCTGATCCAAGTCACATGGCTAGTCATTGGCAGAGCTGTCCTAGTCCACGGTTCTCTCCGCTACACCATGATGGCCTCAGAAAGCTTAGCCTCAGCCATCAGAGACTCGACTCCTGACCCAGGACAGTCAGGTGGACACTCAGAGTCTGGTTTCATCTTTTTCCCCCTCGTCCCCAGTTGGGCAGAAGACACCTTGCGGCCAGGGTCTGGAGGGGCCCTGGGAGCGTCCGCCCCCTCTGGATGAGCCCCAGAGAGATGGAAGCTCTGAGGACCAAGTGAGAGACCCCGCACCAAGTGGTGAGGCTTGGGAGTGGGGCTCCGGGAGGCGGAGCTGGGATCTTGGTAGGCGTGTTCAGGCCTTGAGTTCTTCTGCTTGTCTTGCAGAGCCTGGGGAAGACCCACAGCGCCCTGCCCACCCTGAGCCTGGCACATAGGCACTCAGCTCTGCATCTCCCAGAAGGAAGTGGAGGGGGCATCACTGTTCCGCAGAAACCCTCTATCCCTACCCTGTTTTCTACCCTTCCCCTCACTCGCTAGGGCTGCGGCTTCTGACTTCTAGAAGACTAAAGCTGGTCTGTGTTTGCTTGTTTGCCCACTTTTGGCTGATGCCCAGAGTCCTGGGCACTTGCTGCCTGATGCCTACGCCTGCCAGTTATCCCCCTATTCACCCAGTGGGATGTAGGATGCGAGAGAAATTGCTTGGAAAATCTAGTAATCGAGGGACAAAGGTCCATCCTTCACAATTCTACTTCCAGACCCTCTCCCTTGGGCACAGGAAAACCACAGGGCAGGACCCTAAGGTCTGAGGAAAGGGGGGTACAGAGAACCTGTAGGTGCCCTAGATCCTTCTCCGTCCCCTCCCCACCTATGGGGGACTCCCAGGCACCACCCGTCTTACTGGCTTCTTCCAGGGCTGAGGATTCAGGCACCCTTCTCCACCGTGTCTTCATTTTGGAAATCTTCCCCTATCACCCCTACTCCTTAGCCTGGGTGCCTGGAAGACGGACTGGCAGAGCCTGCTTTGTTGCGTTTTGTGTGTGCTTTGATGCCAGGAATGCCGCCTAGTATACATCCTGGGGGGAGGGGGCATATGTTGAGGGGAGCCAGGTTCTTCTGTCCTGTAGCTGCTCTGCCCCCTTCCCCTCTTCCCTGATTCCAGACCTGAACCGCTCCTTGCTGTAATAAATCTTTGTAAATAACTGTGCTGAGACTCCTTTTTTCAGGGAAAAGCAAAGGGAGGAGGTCCCCTCTTCATATGGAAGACCTGGTTGGTGTTCATCCAAGAGTCAGGGCCTTGCCCTAGACAGTTTAGCTCAATGGATAGAGTATTGGCCCTTGGACTGAAGGGTTCAATTCAGGTCAAGGGCACGTACCTCTGTTGCAGGCTGGATCCCTGGTCCCAGGTAAGATGTGTATGCAACCAACTGATGTGTGTCTCTCACATCGATGTTTCTTTCTCTTCTCTCTCTCCTCTCTTCCATTCTCTGTAAAAATCAATGGAAAAATATCCTTGGTTGAGGATTAAAAATAAATAAATTAAAATGTAAAAAAAAAAAAGAGCCAGGGCATTGACCCTACTGTCCAGTCCTCTAGTCTAGGAGTCCTTCCTCCAGAAAACAAGCTGGGGGTACCCTTAGGAATGATCACAGAAATTCTAGGTGCTGCTAGGGATGGCTGAAAGAGGCTGGGGAGGAAAGGAAACCTAAGTGTTTCAAGAGTAAATTGTGGACTTTTCCAAATCCTGTTCTCTGGGCATCACAGGCCTCTTTTCAGGAAGTTCCCCATTTCCCACTGTGCCAGGCCCATGTGGCCCAATGAAGTCCACACCCGGAGCTCCCTTCCCATTCCCCACGCCTAGGAAGACCCTCTGCACGTCTAACTTAAGCAGCAGCACCCGCTTCCGGCCCCTGGGCTGGGCTGGAGGGCTGGGGGCGGGGCTTCAGCTGTGCACGCCCCCGTGCGCTCTGCGGGGCGGACTCGGCGGCGGAAGTGGTGCCGTTGCGAGATCCCCTTCCGCTCTGAGGCGCCGCCGGGGCCGCGGTGCTGACTCGGCCGGGGCCGAAGAGCCGGGCCGGTGGCTGACATGCAGCAGGTGGGTCCAGCAGCGGTCTCTGGGGCTGGGTAGTGCCGCCGGGCTGTGTCTTGCTAGAGGATCCCGCCTTCCTGCCCGGCGTCCGTTCTTGGTTCCGTCCGACCCTGCCCACACCCCCCCGCGTCCCAGGTTCCGCCCCCTTCCTCTGCTCGGCCTCCCTCCGTCCCGAGCGGGTCGGAGGTCTCTGGCCCTCCTCGGCCCGCCCCCTCGAGAGGGCCTGGGGCAGGGGGTCGGGGCTCCCTCCAGAGCCCCCCTGTAGACTGTGAGGGAAGAGGCGAGGGGGACGGTATCTGGGTATGAAGGGCAGGAGCTGGATATGGGGAGGGGTCGGAGTTTCCTAAGGAGGGGGCAAAGATCTCCGCGTCCCGGTAGATCTGCGTCCGCCTGACATCCGGCCTCCACTTCCTTTGCAGTGACTTTCTGATTGACAAAGGAAGGGCCCTCTAAAGTATCTTGCTTGAGTTCTTACAGGTGCATAACAACAAGAACACTCACTCCTGACTGCATAGTTAACACGTGCCCTCCTCCCATTTGGGGGTTCCTCCCGGTCAGCAGCTCCTTGTTTTCTTCCTGCTGCTCTGGAAGTGCTGGTTTGCTCCAGCCCCTCACCCTGTCACTGAGTTTGGATGGTCTCATCTACTCCCAGGACTTGAGCGTCACACCACTCACATACCCGGAAGGCGCCCAGACTTACAACTTCCGGGCAGCCCTCCCTGCAGCCCCCAGATGTGGCCACCCAGCTGCCTGCCAGCATGGCAGCTCCACTTCAGCTGGAGCACACTGCGCTTGAACTTGAAGGGCCTTTTCCCCTGCAGACTCATTCTCCCTCGGCCACACCCCATCCTAGCGGGAAAAACTTGGGCAATATCTTAGTTTCTCTTCTCCCTCAATTCCCACGTCTAAGGAGACCTAGCCCAGTGAACTTTCTTCTTTTCTGTTGCCACCTTTGTTGGAGTGTTTCTCATCGGATGATCGCAGTGGCTTCCCAGCAACTTCCAGTCCTGGCTGCCTGCACCCACTCTCCAAACTGTAACTCTTGTGATCTTTTTATTTATTTAATTAAAAAATATATATATTTTATTGCATTTTTTTTACAGAGAGGAAGGGAGAGGGATAGAGGGTTACAAACATTGATGAGGGAGAAACCGATCAGCTGCCTCCTGCACACCCTCCCCAACTGGGGATGTGCCCGCAACCAAGGTACATGCCCTTGACCGGAATCAACCTGGGACCCTTCAGTCCGCAGGCCGACAGCCAAATCGGTTTCGGCTTGTCATCCTTTTAAAACACAAGTCTCCTAGTGTCACCACCTTGCTTAACACCCTTTGATGGCTTCCCGTTACCTGTGGGAAAGGCTGAGTTCCTAGCGCAGTTTGCAGTGCCCTCTATGATCTGAGTCTCCTATGTGCACCCTGAGGTGCAGTAATATGGCGCCGCAGGCTGCACTTGCTCACACCTTGCTATTTCCTGTCTCTGTTTTTTGCATTCACCAGCCCCTCTACCTAGGAAGCCTCTTATCTGCCAGGCTACCTTCTACTTATCCGTCAGAGTGCTCTGCTCAGGGAGCACCACTCCTGGATCACCCTTCCCCCAGCCCCCAAGACTAAATACTCCTCCTCTATGTCCCTGCAGCACCCGGTCCATAAGGGCATAGTGATTGAGAATGCAAACTCCTGAATCAGGCTTCTTGGGCCCTGATACTGTTTTGTGATCTTGAAGTGTGTGCCTCCGTTTTCTCATCTGTAAAATGGGAGTTAGTAATGTGCCTCCTCACAGAACCACTGGGAGGATTAAATGAAATAACGTGTGTAGAGGGCTTAACACAGCAAGCCTACGAGTGCTCAATAACTGTTATCTGTTATTGTTTATGTAAAAACCACACAGAGCAGTGGTTATGGCTTTTCATTTCATAAGCTGCCGGAGGGCAGTTGGTGTGGCTCACTTTCTCTGTCGCAGAGCCGGAAAGCTTGGCTTTTTTGTCGGGAAGTTAGATACTGTGGTGGAGGGAATTGGGGGCCGGAGCTGGATTTATCGAGTGAGGATTTCAGAGTGAAAAAGACCCAGACCCCATGTCTGTCTGCTCAGTCAGTGAACTTGGAAATGGATGTTACATGGCAAGCGTGAGTTGTAGAGAAGTGTGCACAGAGCTCGGGAACCCAAGGCAGAGAAAGGCCAAGGATGATTTTGACAATTAATGGGGCGGGGAGGGCGGTGGTGGGAACTCTGTTGTGCTCAGAATGGAGAGCGGGGTCCTCTAAACAGTTCTTGTGGGGGAGAGGATGCTGGGCTGGGCAGAGGGCTGAGATTGGGGATTCTTTTTCCGGATTGGCCATGAGGAAGGACCCCTTGGGTTAGGAGCCTGCTAGAGACCTGGTACCAGGAATTTGGGGGCAAGCCCCCGGGGGAGGCTCCGGCTGTGGGCAGGGCCTGTGCTGGAGACCAGAGGCGGGGCCTTTGCTCAGGGTGTTTTGCTGGCCCGGAATGCTCATCCTCCTTGCCTCCAGGAATAGATGCCCGGATTCTTCAAGGCCGAGGTCAGATGGCTGCTCCTCCCTGTGGCTTTCCCAACCTCATGCCCTCGAGCCTGGGTCAGATGCTCCTTTTTCTGTTCCTCTTCTCTAAAAGTGCTGATCACAGCGTAGCACTGTTTATTATTTATCCGTCAGCCTCCCTCACCAGACCAGGCGCTGCCGAGTGTCCCCTGGGACCAGCCGAGTCTGGCACATGGTAGGCGCTAGCGTGTGTGCGCTGCATTAATTCGGGCTCTCACACACTTGGACTTGTGCAGGTTAGACAAAAATCCTGTGTATCTGACCGCTCCTGCTTGTTCTAGAGAGTGGCAGAGATTGTTGGCTCCATTTTACAGATGAAGAAGTTGAGACTTGGCAGCTAAGGTTAAGGTCACTCATTATGGACTTAAGAGCTACCTCCTGACTCCAGGTCCATGGTTGTGTTCTCAGAGTTCTGGCCCCCAGAACAGTAGCCACATTATCGGGACAAGGGTCAGGGAGGCCATCACATCTGATCGATTGTGTATCCGCATTGTGAGCTTTTTCCGGCTGGGAAGTGACTGGTCCTGGCTTTTGTGTCATCAGGGCTGGTGCTGGGAGGAGTCTGAGGGGCCCCACCCCCGCCCCTGCAGGGGACCTTCCCCTGAGTGGGCTGATGGGGACTGTGATCTTTCCCGGAAGATGACTGGCCTTTTCCAGACTGACCTTGTTCTCTTTAGCCCCCGGTTTTATCCAACAACACTAAGGCGTGGGATAGGCCTGACTCATCAGCCCCCCCGAATCGGCCAGGGTCCTAGAATCTCGGAGCTGGGGGCATCCTGACATTCACAGGGCCTGGCGTGCGGAGGGGGCATGGGGCTGAGTGGGTCTCCGTTTGTTAGGGTTTTCCAGTGAACGTTCCGTCAGAACCTCCCGGCCGGGGAGGGGAGGGGACAGTGATGAATATAGTTTCTGTTTTGGTTCGACTTCCCCGTCCACTTCCCCTGAAGGAAGGGAAGGGAGAAACGGGACTCTGGCCTCGGCTTTGCTGTCTCACTTGTCACTGCTGCCGTGTCCTCTCTTTGAACTCCTCCTTGTCCAGGAAACTTCCCAAACCCCGGAGGGTGGGGCAGAGCTGGGCTGTCAGCGGGCGGAACCGAGGCGGAGGGCAGGGCCTCAGGAGAGCCTCGGCTGTGCCATCCCGGGCCAGCTCCCTGCCACCAGAGCCGTCCTCCGGCCCAGCAGCGCCGACGGGGCCCTCCGTTTGGGCACAAGTGCCGTGTGCTGGGCCTGCCTGCGCGTGCCTGGCCAGGGCCCCGCCTCTAACCCCGCACCCACGGCCCCAGTGGTAGTAATAGCTGCTGTTAATTAGGCACAGGCACTTTGCGTGTGTGACTTCTCATCCTTTTTAAGAGCTCTGTGATGTGGGCACTCTATTGCCCTGTCCCCGTTACTCAGATGGGAGGCCGAGCTTCAGAGGGTGAGGTGGCTAAGGGCCAGCCCCATAAAAGGCGGCCCTGGGTTTTTGTCTCGTGCCCTTCCCCCTGTGACGGGGTGGGCATTGCGGATCCGCAGGGTAGTGGACTGACGGGACATGTACCGTGGCCAGAGGGAGTGGCCTGGGCCTCAAGGTTCCAGAGACATGGCTGTGTGTAAGGGGAATGCTGAGCCGGAGTCCCGAGACCGGAGTGGGGAGGCCTGGGGAGAGGGCAGCTCTGCCTAGGAGGTGACATTTGGATGTTCTCATCAGTCAGAATGTCCCCCAGGGGGAGGATGTCCCCCAGAGCGAGAGGACAGGGGAGCAGAGGCACAGAGGAAGACCAGCCGCCATACGGTGTCCTGGGAGCAGTTAGTGATCAGGAGATTTTTGGGGTAGTGCTGTTATCTCCCCTGCTCCCCCCCCCCCCCCCCACCTAAGCAAGAGAAGGGGTTATGCTAGGGTCTTGCTCAGTCCTTCCTCCTTGACCTTTGCTCCCCAAGGAATTTAACTCACCTCTCCTTACCAGTCCAGGCTCAGGGAGCGGCCGCCCTGCCTGCGGGGGATCCAGGAAACCAGTTCTTGCCGGCTCGTGGGGCGGCGTGTAGGCCCCGGACCAGGCGGGACACCAGCAGCCGGGTTCTGGGGAGGTGGTCTGGGCTTGGCAGGGTGTGCCTGTGCCCCTGGAGGGAAGCGTGTCATAGCCCTTCAACACGTTCCCCCAGGGCCTGCTGTGAGCCCGGTGCCCGCTGGTCCTGGGCGGGCAGCAGTGGGCAGAGCCTGGGGGACCCTGCTGTCCTGACGTTTGCATTCCAGGGGGAGAAGACAGGCCCACACACAGACCGCTGAGCATGTAGGTCTGGGGCGGCAAGTGCTGCGGAGAGCTAGGTTTTAACAAAGGCCTTTTGGGGTGATTTTATTACACCTCGATATAGTGTAATAAGCCTCCCCGCCCACACACACACACACACACACACCTGAAGGGCTTTGCAAAGCTCCTGCCTTCTAGATGTCAGCCCTAGGAGGTAGCAATCGTTGCCTTTTTTATTTTATTTTATTTTATTTTTATTTTTAAAAAAATATATTTTATTGATATTGTACAGAGAGGAAGGGAGAGAGATAGAGAGTTAGAAACATCCATGAGAGAGAGCCATTGATCAGCCGCCTCTTGCACACCACCTACTGGGGATATGTCCGCAACCAAGGTACATGCCCCTGACCGGAATCGAACCCGGGACCCTTCAGTTCCCAAGCCGACGCTCTATCCATTGAGCCAAACCGGTCTCGGCTCATTGCCTTTTTTATTGTGGTGAAGTCCGCACTAACCACTTGAGCCGTTCCTAAGTGTGTGGTTCTGTGGCGTTAGGCACAGCGGGTCCTCAGAGGTTCATCCTGTCTTTAGAAGCACAGTGTTGCCGTAGGAACTTACCTCCTGTTCCTATCCATGGCCCGGGGTAAGATCAGTCCCGTTACCTGCAGTTTCCCTTAAAGTCACAGAGCCTTCCGAGGATAGGTGAGGCCTTGCCGTATTGTATTGTTGCCTTTATGTAATGCAGCTGAAGAAACCGAATCTCAGCAGTGATATTTGGCCCAGATCACACAGCTAGCTCAGGGCGGACTGAGATTTGAACCTAGATCTCAGAGTCCAGGTCTCTTTCCGGGTGTCAGCTGCCTGCTGTTATCTGCTGGGAGCCCCGGGCCCCACCCAAGGCTCCCGAGGCGCTGGCAGGACGAGCGGTTCCTGGGGGGTCGGGGTGAGGTGGAGTGAGGGCTTAGCTTTCCACCTTGCCCAGAGACCTGATTTGCCCCTTTCCCCCACCCCTCTTTCCCTTCCAAGCTAGGATGATAAAACCCCCAATTTCCTCCCTCCCTCCGTCCCGCCTCTCCCTAAGCCTTAGCAGCTCAGCTTCTGCAAACACAGGGTGAATATCAAGCCGGCAGCCAACGCCGGCGACTCCTTCACGCCACGCGTGCTGTTCCGCTGCGGCAGCGCCTCGGAGGGCGATTGGGGGCTGGGGACAGCAGGCGGTGGGCTTGGGAGGGAGGTGCCGCTCGCAGGGGCCTGGGTGGCAGCCCTGCTGGCTCCAGCCTCACAGCACTCCTGCCCGCCTCCCCCATCAGGGGCTGGGCCTGTGGCGCGGAGGCCACGCCTGGCTGTCCTGCCACCTCCGCCCTCAGGGCCCAGGCCGGAGAACAGTGCTCTGGGGACCCTGGCGGGCAGGTCAGGGCCAAGGCAGTCTCCACCTCTCAGACTGACGGGTCTGCGGGGGCGCGAAGGCCCGTGGGCAGCTCCTGAGTGAGCGTGCCAAGGGGTGACCCCAGAGTTTGTAGAAGTCTGCGGGTGAGGCTCTCTGTGGCCACTCTTTTTCTATTTCCTATAGGGCGGTTCCAAGTAGGGATTTTCTTATTTATTTTCGTTTCTCTTTATTTATTTATTTATTTATTTTCGTTTCTCTTGCTTAAAAAAGGGAGGTTTTAAAAAAACAAACCACAGGGCTTTTTTCTTGGTGAGAAGGACTTGCCCAGAGTTACCCGGGATTGGTGGCTGGCCCTAGTAAGCCTCCGCTGCTGGTTCCGTTACAAGCTCTCACTTGTTTGGACTCGGAGCTGCGTTCGTGGGGGAGGGAGATCATAGGAGGAGACTCTGGGCGGCCTCCCCGCCCTCACTTCAGACCCCCCCAGGCTTGGCTTCCTCGCACCCTTGTGTCTGCAGCTCCAGGCTCCCCAACACCTCTGCTCTCAGCCCTCGTCTGTGTCTCTCGCTTCGTCGGGATGTCTGGATGTGTCAGTGCCATTGCCACTCGGAGCGCTTCTCACACCCAAGCTGCTGCCACCCGAGTCCTGTCCCCAGGGAGGGGAGGAGGGAGGAAGCCGAGGGGAAAGATAGACAGACAGGCAGGCAGACAGACAGACACAGGAGCAGCCTGGGAGTAGGGAAGCCACAGTGCCCTGCAGTGAGGCAGGGAAGAGGGAGAGAGACACAGTGCAGGCAGACAGAGAAGACAAGCAGAGAGGCTCAGGAGAAAAGGAGAGAAGGGAGGAGAAAAGACTCGGATGGGAGAGAGATGGGGAGGAGGACCCAGAGGGGCGGCAGCATATGGGCAGGGAGAGGGGGTACAGGACACTTACAAAGCGAAGACAGACAGGAAAGGGGCGAGATGGAGACAGGTCTGACAGGAGACGGAGGGCCATTAGAGACGCGGAAATGTCACTGCCCTGGAGCCGCGGCCCTGCCACGGTGAGGGATGCGCTGCGGTGCCGGCTGGCACCGGGCCCCGCTGATGGATGCTGCGGGTGCCATTGCCAGCGCCTGTCACATCCGTCCTCGGTCCCCTCCCAGAGCCGTGCCCGGCTTTCCCGCAGTACCTGCAGAGGAGCCTGCTATGGGGTCCCCGAGAGTGTGGTACTGGGGGGTGGCCTGGGGCTGGAGCCTCAGCTGGGAGCCGTCCCTGGGGCTTGCTCAGAACCTCCTGCCGGCCACAAACGGGGCTTGTTCTGGACCTCGGAGATTGAGAGGGCTGTGGCAGGCAGGAGATCCAGCTAACGTTTAGGCCGGGAAACAGCGAATCGGGAGGAAGACTGCTGAGCTCTTGTCTTCCCGGGTCAGGGACAGACATCCAGGGCTCTCCTCCCACTGGCCCCCAGTCTGTCCCCCGGTGCTGCCGGTGAGCAGACTCAGGGAGACTGAGCAAGTCCGACAAGCTCAGGCCCCGCTGCGCTGAGTCAGCTCCTCTCCGGCTCTAGACGGAACCTTTTCTCCCCCCCAGGAGCAGCCTCTGAGCTCCTGGCAGCACATTGGTGGAGCAGCGGTCTTAGGCCTGAGGGCTGCCATGGGGATGCCCCAGGGAGGGGGTGCCCCGGCCCTTTTTATCTCTGGGGTTCATAAGAACGCCAGCCGCATGGTGCACAGGCAGTGAAGGGATGGCTATGTCCACCACCTCTGAGAGGCGCCGTCTCCTCTGCAGATGGGGAAGAGCCAGCCTGCCTCTGGGGGCCACGGCCACGGCCACGGCCACGGCCGCCGTTGTGCAGGCTGCGGGGCTCCTGGGCAGGGCTGGTTCTTCTCGTTGGGGTTTGCCCCGGTCCTCTCTGCCGCGGAGCACGTTGCTGAGGGCCAGGAGCCCCTGTGGGTCGCCCACTTAGGCACCCATCGGTCACTGAGCACCACCTAGGTGCCAGGCCTCGTGCGGGGCTCCAGGAGGCACAGTGACCACGTCAGGGCGAGGCCCTGCCCCCGTGGAGTTTGCAGAACAAGAAAGAAGGCGTTTCAGACAGCGAGGAGCCCACTGAGGAGGGGCCCACTGACACTGACCGGGGCAGGGGCGGGAGGCTCCGAGGAGAGGGCTCGACGTGCCCCGTGGAGGGGCTGGGAGGACAGCCCACTCAGCAGCGGAGAGCGAGGCCCGAGGCCCGGGTGGGCCCGGGTGGGCCCGGGTGGGCGGTGAGGCGAGGACCCCGGAGAGGAGCCTGGCAGGACCCCCCGCGGGGCCTGGGCTGCAGGGCCGTGAGGAGGGCGCCACTCTCCCTCGGACCGGGGGCGCCCCGCGGTGGAGGGTTGCAGGCTGGCCATGGCGGGTGGGCGGGATGTGGGAAGGCTTTCTCTGGCTGCTGTGGGGAAGGGGCGGTTGCCAGGTGAGAGGCAGCCTGGGACACCCGTTAGGAGCCAGGGGCAGTGTCCATTGAGAGACGTGGTGGTTGGGCCTCAGAAGGGGATGGAGGGGGGAGCAGAAGGGACGGAGATGACCTCCCTCCACACCCCAGAGCCCCGGGAGCCTCTGCTCCAGGAAGGCCCTCCCAGTTGCCAGGACGAGGGGGTGGGAGGGTAGGCCCGGCTCCTGGGAGGGCATGTGGCTTTGTGCTTGGAAAACAAAGAACAGAGCTTGGGCCCTCTTCTTCCGGGGCGGGGGGAGTGCCGGCCAGAGGGGCCGCTGTTGACACCAGAGGCTGAACCTCGAGGCTGGGCTGGGCTGGGCTGGGCAGGAGCTGGCTACGGCCCCACACACCAGGGAGGACCCCAGAGCCCTCCGAGGGTGAACCCGGGCCGCTGGGCTTGGCAGGGGCGGGAGGGAGGAAGAGGCAGTGAGAGGGGTGATCACACCTCTGAGCCTGGAAGCCCGGCTGCTGGGAGGGGTTTGGGCAGAGAGGGCCCTGGCGGGGGGGCTGGGAGGGGGTGTGTGTGTCAGAGGTTTGGGGGAGTGGGTGGGCGCCTGGGGCTGTGTGTGAAGGTGAAGGAAGGTAAGGGATCTCCAGGACCCGGGGATGCTTGGCCTGACCCAGTCCCCCCCTCCCCTCCGCCTCCCCCTGCAGCTGTGCGGCTGAGGCCCACCCTCCCCGCCTTGAGGCGGGGCCCACCAGGATGAACAAGCTGCCCAGGGATCCGTCCTGCGACCTGGAGCGCAGCCTGCCCGCCGTGGCCTCCCTCAGCTCCTCCCTGTCCCACAAGCAGAGCCTCTCCTCGCACTTCTTCCTGCCGCCGCCCGAGAAGCGCCAGGCCATCTCCGACGTGCGCCGCACCTTCTGCCTCTTCGTCACCTTCGACCTGCTCTTCATCTCCCTGCTCTGGATCATCGAGCTGAACGTGAGTGGCCGGAGGTGGGGGCACGAGCCGTGCTGGGGGGCCCTGGGGTTTGAACCTCCCGCTTTCTACGAAGGAGAGACCCCACCATCGAAACCTGTCTTCTTTCTGCCCTACGTTGCTTTCTGGCTCCGTTCATTCACTCAGCAAACATTCCTTGAGCCATCGCTGTGTTCCAGGCACTGTGTTAACGCAGAGGGTACGGGGGGGCCACACCGGTGTAAGCTCCCAGTTCTCGGTGACTCCCCACTCTCCCTCCCTGTTTGGACCCTCCAGGACCCTCCGGTTGGGCCTCTCAGGGTTCGGTGAGATGCCACCAGCGGCCGGAGACAAAGTGCCTCTCTGTAGGGCCCGCCCCGCCCGTTGGCAGCTGGCGTGGGGCCTGGTCTCTGGGCGCTGACAGGGCAGAGCGGGGCCTGACGCAGAGGCAGGGGCAGCAGGAGCAGGGCCTCCCGGACTCGGGCTGGTCCCAGCGCCTCCGTGTTTACTGTGACCTCTCTGCGCCTCCCCTCGTGTCCGCGAAGTGAGGGTGCTGGACGGCAGACGCCCGTCCTGTGGGTCTCCAGCTCAGGTGACAGGAGAAGGAGGACTTTGTTGACAGAAGCGGGGAGTTTGGAGAAGGGGCTGGTTGAAGGGTGAGGAGCATGTGGAGCCGGAGGGCAGCCAGGGCTCGGAGGCGGCTGTCCTTTGCCCTCGGAGATGAGCTGGCCCCTTCCTCACGGACCCGGGGCACCATCTTCCTGATGAGGAGCCGAGGCCCAGCGAGGCCCCGGGTGGTTCAGAGAGCTTCCAAGGCCTTAGCGCTCTTCCTTGTGAAGGTCCATCCGGCGTCAGAGCAAGCACTGCGCTTCCCCCACATCCTTCCTCAGGGTTAAGTGCCTGCCAGGCAGGAGTTGGAGGTGTGCTGGTGGTGGTACTTCGGAGATGACCTGGCTGAATCGGCCGTGATCCGCGGCCATCGTTAGGTGGATGAGGGAGTTCTTGCTCCATTGAGTCCGAATGTGATGAACATGTTTAGGAGGCTGGGTTTAGCTGTAAGCAGAGCTAACACAATGCTTCCCTTGGGAGACACTTGAAGTTTTATTAATTTTCAGTTTTGTAGTTTTATTTCCTATTTTGGCGCACGCATCTTTTCAGTTTTCTAACAGACTGTGTGGCCCAGTGGCTACAAGGCCCCGGCAGGGTCATGGGGTCTTGCTGCCAGAGACTGGCACTCGGCTCTCCTGAGTCCGGGTGCAGTTGGTGCAGGCAGGTGCCCGGGCAGAGGGAGAGTTCTCTGTAAAGAGAACAAGTGGATGCCCAGCTGGTGTGGCTCAGTGTGTCGACCTATGAACCAGGAAGTCATGGCTTGATTCCCAGTTGGACACAGGCCTATGTTGTGGGCTCAGTCCCCAATGTGGGGAGTGCAGGAGGCAACCGATCAATGATTCTCTCTCATCGTTGATGTTTCGATTCTCTCTCCCTCTCCCTTCCTCTCTGAAATCAATAAGAATATATTTTAAATAAAAAGAGAGAGCGCTGAGTGAAATAAGCCAGTCAATGAAAGAAAAACACCACATGATCTCACTCATTTATGGATAATAAAGAACATTATAAACTGATGAACAAAAAGATAGATACAGAGACATTAAAGCAACAAACAGACTGTCAAATTACAGCGGGGAGGGGAGGGAGATCTGGGGGAGATTAGAGATCAACCGAAGGACTTGTATGCATGCATATGAACATAACCAATGGACGCAAAACTCTGGGGAGGGAGGGCATGTATGGGAGTGGGGGGGGGGGCAATGGTAAGATATGTGTACATATAATACCTTAATAAAAAAGAGAGAGAGAGAGAGAGAGAGGAAGAGAGAGAGAGAGAAGGTGGAGGACAGAGCTTGAGGGATAGCAACTGTTAGGGGTGAGGGGCTGTGGAGCCCAAGAGGGAGCAGATGAGGAGGAAGAAGAGGGCAGGGCCTGGGTAGGGTGGGGTGAGGTGTCACGCCAGGCATGGGGGTGTTGAACTCCACAGAGATCTGGTTGGGGGGGTTTCTAACATCAGTGGGGGGCAGGGGGCTGTCCAACCTGCTGGCTCCCTGTCTCAGCACCAGAATCACCAGGAAGCTTTATAAAGATTCCAGATGTTCCGCTTACCCTAAGATTCAGACTCCGTGGTCTGAACATCTGTATCTCTAACCAGCTTCCCGCCCCCGAACCTGCCAGACATTAGAAGCCCTGGCCCTGCTCTCGGCGGTGGCGGCCTCCCCCTCAGGCAGCAGCCTGGCTCCGACATCTGTCCGGACCCCTCTCGCACTTGCCGAGGTCTCGGGGTCCCATTGAAAGTGTGTGGGGGCTACGGCAGGGACAGGGTGAGGACAAGTCTGCTCACTCCGCGCCATCCTCTCCAGCAGCGTGATGGATTTTGCCCATTAAGCACAAACCTAATCAATTGATTTGCCACCTGGGGCTCCGTCTGACACCACTGCCCACCCCCCGCCCCCATCACCCAGATGGATGGTTGGCTGGGAAGATGGAGCACCGGAGTGGTGGGAGGGAGATGAAATTACGTGCGGCCGGCTCTAAGCAGCCCTACCTGCCGGCCAGCCCACCCACAGCACAGGGCCCAGGGCCCAGGCCTCCACCGGTACCCCTGCCGGGCGGTGTGCCCACATCACCAGGGCCTGACCCCTGCCTGCCTGGGCTGCCTGGTCCTTAGGGAGAGGGCACTAGTGCTGGGGTGCCAGGCCTTTGGCTGAGCCCCCTTGGTGCCTCAGGGACCCCCCCCCCCCCGGGGCGGTGGCTTAGCATCCACAGCCTCTCCTCCAGGTTCTTCCTCTCCCCTCCCCATCCTAGGTGGGGAGGGGCAGCCGGGTCTGAGTGCTGCCTGTAGAGCTGTTCGTATCTTCCTCTTCCCCTTCCAGACCAACACAGGGATCCGGAAGAACCTGGAGCAGGAGATCATCCACTACAGATTTAAAACCTCCTTCTTCGACATCTTTGTGAGTGAGCCGAGGCTCCCAGGAGCAGAGAGGGAGCGGGGACACCACTCTGGCTAGACTCTTCTTACCGCGGCACGTTCTGACCTGAGCAGGGAGACTTGGCTCCCACCCTCAGGGGGTCCTCCGTCTTTAAAGGGGCTCCTGAGTGAGTCCCCACCTTCAGAGGCCCCCAGTGGGGGAGACGGGGGGTGGGGGGGGGCGGTGCTAAGACTTGGGTCCAAGGTCATATCCAAGTTGTCCCCAGAGAAGCACTGGCTCAGCTGTTCTCTCCCAAGGCGTGCGCACCCATGCGGGGGAGCCTGGGTGCCGGGCTGGCGGGGAGGGGAGCCTGCAGCAGGGGAAGGGGCACTGGCTTGCCTGAGATGGCTCCCCACCCCCGCCCCCAGGTCCTGGCCTTCTTCCGCTTCTCCGGGCTGCTCCTGGGCTACGCGGTGCTGCGGCTCCGGCACTGGTGGGTGATTGCGGTAAGACCCTCTGTCCCGGCAGCTCTGGGCCCGGGGGGCTGGTGCAGGGGCCCAGGTGGAGGGGCTCACTCCCCAGCCTCTGTGTTCCCTCTCTCCTTCCTCCCTCCCCCTGGACAGGTCACCACGCTGGTGTCCAGTGCCTTCCTCATTGTCAAGGTCATCCTCTCGGAGGTCAGTGGCTCGGGGTCTGGCTGGTCTGGTGGGCATCTGGCCTGAGGGATGGGCTTCTCCTAAGAAGGGGCCATTGCTCTGACTTTGGGGATCGGAGTGGGGGTGAGGGGTAACCTCTCCTTTGATACTCCAAGAAATAGTTTATTTTAAATATATATACTTTTACTGATTTTAGAGAGAGAAGAAGGGAGAGGAATAGAGAGATAGAACAATTGATGAGTGAGAAACATCAATCAGCTGCCTCCCGCACACCCCCTACATGGGATCAAGCCCACAGCCTGGACATGTGCCCTGACCAGGAATCAAACCAGTGACCTTTGGTTCATGGGTCGATGCTCAATCACTGAGCCACACTGGCCAGGCCCCAAGGAATCACCTTCACCGGCTTTCCCCCTTGCCCCCTACAGCCCCAAGAACAGAAAGTTCTTCCTCCAGCCTAACCTCAGTCTATCCTGCTGTAGAATTCCTTCCTTCATCTCAGAGCATGAGCCACAGAGGGTCCCCAAGCAGGGGGTGTGCCAGAGGGGGCAGTCCCAGGAGGGGGCCTGCTCGGGGAGGGGTGCCCCCGCCGTGGAGCTCAGCGCCCTCTCTCCACAGCTGCTCAGCAAAGGGGCCTTCGGCTACCTGCTCCCCATCGTGTCCTTTGTCCTCGCCTGGCTGGAGACCTGGTTCCTTGACTTCAAGGTCCTCCCCCAGGAGGCTGAGGAGGAGCGATGTGAGTGACGGGGGTGAGGGGGGCAGCGGGGTCACGCCAGCCCCGGGGAGGAGAAGTTCGGGCCTCAGAGCCAGTCCTGAGCTCTCTTGCCACCTGAGTAGCTCCCAGGAGCCTAAGCGTAGCCCGGGGCAGGGGGGCCGGGCTGCTGGCCTGTGGCTGCTGTGGGACAAGGGCTGCCGTGTCTGCTCTCCCAGGGTACCTTGCTGCCCAGGCCGCTGTCGCCCGAGGACCCCTACTCTTCTCCGGAGCTCTTTCCGAGGGCCAGTTCTATTCACCCCCAGAATCCTTTGCAGGTGAGGGCCGGTGGGTGGGGACCTGCCTACAGGAAGGGGCGTTGTGGAGGCGGGTAAGCTGGGGCTGCTCGTTCTATTCCTTCTATGGCCTCCCTGGGAAAGCCAGCTCCCTCTCCCACACAGCGCCCCCCTCCCCCCAATCCTGCATTTGCACCTGAGCCCGCCCCCTCCCGCACTCTGCCCCCACCTCCCATTGTCATCTGTGCTGTTCTCTGCAGGGTCTGACAGCGAATCAGACGAGGAGGCTGCCGGGAAGAAGAGCTTCTCTGCCCAGGTGCTTGGCTGCCCACCCACCTCCCTTTGGATGGCACCACAGAGAAGGGCCAGTCCGGGCTCAGCCAGGGTGGGCAGGGCTTCCCAGCAGAGCGTGGGCCTCAGCAGCTTGAATGCTAGTCCGCGCCCATTTGAGTGTCAGCCCCATTGCTGTCAGGCCCACTGGTCTGCCTCGTGTGTGTGTGTGTGGGGGGGGGGGGGGGGCGTGAGGAACAGCGTACTCCCAGCTCCTGCCCCAGGACCCCTCAGGGCCTGGGAGAGCAGCGCACACCCCCGTGTCCAGCTGGTCAGGCTCCCGGGAGAGGGGTGTGAGTGTCCAGGGAAAGAACCAGCCACCAGCAAAGTGGGTCCAGGCCCCTGGCTGACCCCTCCACCGCCCCGCCCCGCCCCGCCCCGCCCAGGAGAGGGAGTACATCCACCAGGGGCGGGAGGCCATGGCCGTGGTGGACCAGATCTTGGCCCAGGAGGAGAACTGGAAGTTCGAGAAGAATAATGTAAGAAGCCGCTCCCCCCCCCCCCCCCCCCCCCCCGTGCGGGGAGTTTCCCTCCCTTTTCTGAGCCTGAGAGGAAGCCCGGGGATTACCTGGTGGAGCCCTGTCCCTGCCCAGGAGCGGGAGAGGGGGCTGGGCTGGGGGCGGCCTCTTGGCAGGCGGTCCGGCTGGATTGGATGTTTCCATGGCCGCTGCGTGTGCGCCCCCCTAATACCCCCCACTAACCTCCTCACCCCGTCCTCCTCTCCCTGCTGCCCTGCTCTCTGGGCTCAGCTTTGAAGGGGAAGCCAGGCTTGTGTTTAACGATCAGACACCGTTACCTGAAAAGATGGCGGAGAGCTCGGAATCAGGGGAAACGTGCCCGTCCCTGTCTCTGGCCGGTGCCTCTGGCAGCCCTTTGGGGCCTGGAGACTCGGTTCTTCGTGGTCACGGCCACAGCTGTGCTCCTGCCTTTTAACTTGATATCCACAGCTTTTCCCTCCCTGTTGCCAGACACTTGTCAGAACCACTGTTTTTTACTCCTGGACTTTTCTGCCCTGAGCTGTTAGAAACCTCAAACACCCGTCTCCCCTTCCTGAGCCACCAGCCCATCCCGGCCCCCCGCCTCCCGGCCCCCTTCTGTCCCTCCCACAGGAATACGGGGACACCGTGTACACCATCGAGGTTCCCTTTCACGGCAAGACGTTCATCCTGAAGGTGAGGGAGGGAATCGGGTGTCCTGGCGGGTCCCGGAGCCGCTGGGACTCCAGGTTGGGGCGGAGGGGCCCGCTGGCAGGTGTCTCGCCACCAAGAGGGAAGGGCTGCGGTGCCCGAGCCCAGCTGGCACCACCCTGCCCTCTGCCCGCCCTGCCCAGACCTTCCTGCCCTGCCCGGCGGAGCTGGTGTACCAGGAGGTGATCCTGCAGCCGGAG
Organism: Pipistrellus kuhlii; assembly: GCF_014108245.1. Classification (NCBI taxonomy): domain Eukaryota; kingdom Metazoa; phylum Chordata; class Mammalia; order Chiroptera; family Vespertilionidae; genus Pipistrellus; species Pipistrellus kuhlii. The sequence goes on along the minus strand of NW_023425537.1, from coordinate 4,406,429 downwards.
CGGATGGTGCTCTGGAACAAGACGGTGACCGCCTGCCAGGTGAGCGGCCGGGGCCGAGGACACGGGGGTCAGGGCGATGCCCTGGCGTGGCCAGCTGCCCCAGGCGCCCCAGGCCATGCCATGGGACTGCTCTGTGCCTCAGGTTCCCCAGCTGTGACGTGGGGGTGAGGGCAGCAGTGTTAACGGGAGAGGGTTGGGAAAGTGGGCGCCTGGTCCAGGCCCCAGGAATGGCAGTGGCTGTTGGTAAAGGGACCTGAGCATGGAGGGGTGGAGGCGGGGCTGGGTCTCCTGGGATGGGCTGCACCTCACGTCCCCCTCACACCGCAGATCCTGCATCGAGTAGAAGACAACACCCTCGTTTCCTACGACGTGTCTGCGGGGGCCGCAGGCGGAGTGGTCTCCCCTCGGTGAGTGGCCACCACACCCCCTCCTCTCAGGCACTCCCTGCTGGTGCCCTTCATCTGGATCCTTGGCACCCCCTGACCTGACCCTCCCCCCCCCCCCCAGGGACTTTGTGAACGTCCGACGCATAGAGCGGCGCAGAGACAGATACCTGTCTTCCGGCATCGCTACCACCCACTGCGCCAAGCCCCCCACCCACAAATACGTCAGGTGAGCCGGCCTGGCCCCGGGGCCTCCCGGGCAGCCCCTCCCGGGCGGCGGTGAGGACAGGCGGGGACAGTGAGGACAGCGGGGACTCCTGCGGGGATCGCCTTCCTGTCCCCGTCCCTCTGGGCTCTGTCCTTCCCAGCCCTGATCCTGCTCATCCGCTGCTCGTGTGCCGGGGTCTGGGGGCGTCTCGTCTGCACCCACGCCACCCGCTCTGGGCAGACGGGGATCGGGCCACCCCGGGCGCCCCGAGCAGGAGATCCGAGTCCCCTCCCCCGTCCTCTGCGTCCCGATCCCTGGCGATCCCTGCCTGGCCTTCCTCCCGAGCTGAGGTCTGTTCCAGGCTCCCCAGGGCTCCCCGTCTGTCTAATCCTGGACTCCAGAGCCACGGGCGGCCTCGCCCAGTTACCGCTCCCCTCCTTCCTGAGCTCGCAGAGAGCACTCTCGATTGGGTATCAGGCTGGGCTCTGGGCTCAGCCGACCCGGACTTGTGGGTGACAGGCAGGCTGGTTTCCTCTCGGGGTGCCAGCCTCCTTATCCGTGGAGTGCGCTTAGGGCGCTCCGTGGAGCAGTGGGCAGGTTAAACGGGTGTGTGTGTATGTGTGTGTGATGTGAATACAGCCCCTGAGAGGGCGCCCCCTCCTGGAAGCCACCAGCACCCCTCTGTTCTCTGAACTGGGCAGGGGTGAGACGTGCAGGCCCGCCACCCTCACAGCTATTGCTGACCTAGGATGACGGGACGTGGTGGGGGCTGGGCGGGTGGGGGGTGCAGGCCTGGCAGCTGCCGTGGGAGTGTTTGAGCATCACAGGACCCGCAGATCCCTTCCCTCTTCCACCCACGTCCAAGGTGGGCCAGGAATGGAGGGGGCGAGTCAGGGGCCTCGCCTGGCTCCAGAGTCCCAGTGGTGCCTCTCTCCTCAGGGGCGAGAATGGTCCTGGGGGCTTCGTCGTGCTCAAGTCGGCTAGCAACCCCCGCGTCTGCACCTTCATCTGGATCCTCAACACAGATCTCAAGGTGCGGGGCCGGGGCTGCAGGCAGGCCCTGATGTGTGACCTCGGGGCTCCCTGCCCCCCCAGGCCTCCCCTCTTCTCCACCTCCGTCCTTACTCTTTGATTTGGCCCAGAGCCCCAAATCTCACTGCCCTGCGTAGCCGGAGGGCCTGTGCCTCTCGCTTCTTACCTCTGGCTCCTGAAGCCCTGAGGAGGAGTGGCTGGCTGCCAGCCTGGCCCCTCCCAGGTCTGTTTGGCTGGCTGGTGCCAGGACCTGGGCACAGGATGTTCTTCCTGCCAAGGGTGAGGGGGCGAGGGTGGCCTCGGTGCATTCCAGAGCTGCACCTGCATTCTGGCCCAGAGCACTCGCTGCTGGTGCCCTAGATGAGGGAGGAGCCCTGCCGAGAGCTAATCCCCATCTTCCCTCCCCTCCCCAGGGCCGCCTGCCCCGGTACCTCATCCACCAGAGCCTCGCAGCCACCATGTTTGAATTTGCCTTCCACCTGCGGCAGCGCGTCGGCGAGCTGGGGGCCCGGGCATAGCTGTGCCCCCCTGTCACCCTGCGGGCCAGGGTTCGGTCGCCACAGCCTCCAGAGCCAGAGGGGGCCGGCTGGGCTGCCCACAGAGGACCTGGCCTCAGGAGGACCAAGCAGAGCCCTCCCGTGGCATCCCCTGACCCCGAGCGGCCACGCTCCGCCGTGCCTGAGCCACGGCCGTGAGCAGGCTGTGGGTCAGCATCCAGACTCCGGGCTCTGCCACGGGGCAGGTGGAGTCTGTCCTGCTGATGTTTACATGGCGCCCTGCTCAGCCCGGGGCAGGGTCTGGAGCGGGAGCCTCAGACTTGGTGGGTGAGGGCCAGGACCCTGGGCAGGATGGAGCCGGTGCGGCCTCACCTGGTTCAGGTGCAGGAGCCCCTTCACCTGCCTGCTCCCAACACGCTTTGGGAATCGTTTAAAGGGTCTGGGACCTTTTTCCACATGTATTTGTGGGGGAGCGGGTGGCAGGTGGGGATGGTGGGTGCTGTCAGTGAACCCCTGCCTCTCCCAGGGTCTCTCCCTCTGCCCAGGGCCTCCTCGGGGACCTTTGTATTTTGAGCCAATTAAAAATATGAACTCACCAGGCCGGTTGAGTGTCAACCTATGAACCAGGAGGTCACGGTTGATTCCTGCCAGTGCACAGGCCCGGGTTGGGAGCTCGATCCCCAGTGTGGGGCGTGCTTGAGGCATCCAATCAGTGATTCCCTCTCATCCCTGATGTTTCAATCTCTCATTCTCCCTTCCTCTCAGAAATCAATAAAAATATATATATTTACAACAAAAACTAAAACTATGAACTCAAAAGGAAAAAAAGCAAGCCCTCCGGCTGGCTACTCACAGGGAAGGAGCGAGCCACCACGGTGGCCAGATCCAGGGCACATTGCTCACCCCCAGGAGCCAGTGGGATCCAGTTTCTGGACTCCTCCGCCCCAGCACACACACACACTTTCCTGAATGGCTCAACTGGGCAGATGACAGGGCAGAGAAAAATGCCCCACCCACCCCTGCCAGGCTTCCTGCGAGGAAGGTCAGGTTAAGGTCTCAGGTCCAGGATTTGGGAGGAGGTGGGAGAGGCCCAGCAGGCCCTTGCTGTTTCTGGTCCTGGAGGAGGGGTGTCTGGGCTTCCTGGTCACCAAGGCGCTGCTGGGATCTCTGCTCCATTCGTACGTACCCCCTGTGCCCGGCCACACAAGAGTCAGCCCAGGCGAGAGCCAGGGTGCTGCCCTCCCTGCTCCCTTCCTGCAGGCTCCCTAAGGAGCCACCTTGCATAGAGCCCGGGGCCCATCTCGGACCTGGCTGTGTCTGATCCGGGCCAGATCTGCATCAGAGCCTCCGTTTCCTGCTTTGTAAACACAAGCCTCACTATCATTACGTCATAGGGCTATTATGAGATTAAAGATGCCATGCTCAGGTATAGTGCCGCCTCAGTCATCAGGAGTATGCCATCCTGCCCCAGGTGGGTGCCAGCTGTCCCCACAGGCCCTCAGCTCCTGTCACTGCCTCTCCCTGTTCCTCCTCCCCCTTCCCTGCCCACCACCTGTGTGCCCGCTTACAGCCCAGCAGCCATCCTGTCCCCGTGACCAGGCGCAGGCCCTGCCCAGGTGGCACATTGGAGCTGGCAGGCCCCAGAGCTCTGGCCAGGCTGTTGTGACCAGGAGGGGAGGGGGATGTAGCTCAGAAAGGGGCAGGGACTGCCCCAGTGTCACATCTGTGATTGGCTTGATTGGCGCTAGAGCCAGGTCTGCTGACTGCCCCTCATGGGAGCCCCTGGATTGCCCCCGCACGCTGTTTTACCCCAGTTGGGGTGTTGGGAATAGAGCTGGAGGCCATGCCCACACCTAGCTCCACCCTGACGCTGGATTTGGGCGACCCCTCCTCTGACCACTGGCCATGGGGGAGGAGCCGGTTCCTGCCCAGCGCCAGGTGGGGAGTGAGCCGCCAGGATCCCTGCCACCGGCGTGCATACTCGGGATGTGTCCTCGAACCCAGGCCGAGGAGAGCAACGGGCCCGGGACCTGGCCGCCTGGTACAGAGCCCAGAGGGGCCTCTGTGCCTGCTCTGTTTACAGACAAGCCTCCGTCCTCCCTGGCTGAAGGGGAGGGGCGGGGCCGAGAGCAGGTGGCACGCGGCTGGGCATGTGCCTGGCCTCAGACAGTGTCCAGGGCATGCCAGGCACCTGGGGGCGTTGCACGGAAGACCCCTGCCCCTCCCGGAGTACCTTGCTCTCTTCGGAAGTTGACCTCTGACCTGGGGGCAGCCAACAGTCCAGGCCCCCCACCCCCATCCTGGGCCCGATGTTCCCCTATCAGAGTCTTGGCTCTTGTGGCATCTGACACCAGAGTGGCCGAAAATAGCCCTGGAGGAGTGGGGAGGGGCTATTTAAAGGCCGGGAAGGAGCAGGGGGAGCGAGGCTGACCATGGCCATGACTGAGCTGAGCTGCCAGGTGTCGGAGCAGGACTGCGAGCGCCGAGAGGCCTTCTGGGCCGAATGGAAGGACCTGAGCCTGTCCACGCGGCCCGAGGAAGGGTGAGTGCGGCCAGCTGGGGTCCCTCCTCCCCTCCCCAGCAGCACCCCTCCTGAGCCTTAGGAAGCCCGAGCACGAAGTTTCTCCGGGTGGGGCCACCCCTCCTGCACCCGCCGGGTCCCCTGCCCGGCCCTTAAGTGGACAGCAACGCTCAGGAGCTCAGTGTCCCCTCCCTCTCCCCCGCCCCCAGGTGCTCCCTGCATGAGGAGGATGCCCAGCGGCACGAGACCTACCACCGGCAGGGCCAGTGCCAGGCGCTGGTGCAGCGGTCCCCCTGGCTGGTGATGCGCCTGGGCGTCCTGGGCCAGGGGCTGCAGGAGTACCTGCTGCCGTACCAGCGCTCGCTGCCGCTGCCCATCTTCACCCCCACCAAGGTGGGCGCCGCCAAGGAGGAGCGGGAGGACACGCCCGTCCAGCTGCGCGAGCTGCTGGCCCTGGAGACCGCCCTGAGCGGCCAGTGCGCGGAGCGGCAGGACGTGGCGGAGATCACCAAGCAGCTGCCCCCCGTGGTGCCCGTCAGCAAGCCGGGCCCCCTGCGCCGCTCTCTGTCCCGCTCCATGTCCCAGGACGCCCAGAGAGGCTGAGAGCTGCCCTGTCCCCGCTTCGCTGGGCTGGGCCCTCCCTGGCTAGGACCACGGAGGGGAGCCGCTGGCCTCGGATGCTTTGTAGTTTGCCCGGAGTTGGGGGCTAGGAGAGGAGGGAGCCGGAGGCCGGGATGCCTGCGTTCCCAAAGGGAGGGGAGCAAAGACGGTGGGCACGGAGGGTGGGGAGCTAGGGCCAGCACAGCTGAGCAGCCCAGCCCAGGAGGAGGGAAAGAGGCGCCTGAGAGGGGTGACCCAGCTTCAGAGAAGGCCGAGGGGGAGGGGAAGGAGGTGGGAGTGCTCTGGGGAAGGCTTGGAGAAGAGCAGAGGGAGGAGGAGGTGACGAGGGCAGAGGCAGGGAGAGCCCCCAGCACCCTCTGTTAGCGCTGCAATAAATGCTCAGTCGTGTGCCAGTTTCATGTCTCTCCTTGTGGTTGGGGGGGGGCATCCATTGGGGTCACCCCCCCATGCTCACTGCTGGGAACTAAATATGGCAGAGCTAGTGGGTACATCTGAGCTAAATATGGCAGAGCTAGTGGGTACACCGATGTTGGGGTGGGGGGCGGGTAGAGCTGTAAACAGGGGGCTGTCTGTCCAGTCCCCCTTGGGTATGCTGACTCCGCTGTGCCATCCCCTGGCACAGGGCAGTGCCCAGGAGGCCAGCTGGCCTGCAGGGTTTGCTTGATCTCCTGGAAAACTGGCACTGCGACTGTCCTTGGCTGTGTCTCCGTGTGTGGACGTGGCCAGTGACCCCGAGGCTGACCTGCCTCGGCTCCCAATGCAGACAGGCAATCCTCGGCTGGGCTCAGGCGCTCCCCTGCCTCTGGCAGCCCAGGGTAGGTTGCTGGGGGTGGGGTGGGCAGCTGGGCTCAGGCGCTCCCCTGCCTCTGGCAGCCCAGGGTAGGTTTGGGCAGCTGGGATCAGGCGCTCCCCTGCCTCTGGCAGCCCAGGGTAGGTTGCTGGGGGTGGGGTGGGCGTAGGCTCCTGTCTGTGCCCCATGCAGCTGTGGTGGCATCTCCTGTTCCAAGCTGGCTGCTGGCGGTGCCAGGAGCAGGCCAGGGCATGCTAGCCTGCCCAGGGCAGGGACGCTGGGTGACCCACAGGGTCCCACTCCAGGACACCTCCAAGCCCGGCTCCAGCATCCCCTTCCTGCTGGGAGGTGAAGAGGAGGCCTGGCATCCCGGCCGCCTTGCCTGCCCCCTCCCCCAGAGGGCGCTGGCGGGGCTGGGGAGGGAGAGGGATCCGCAACCCCAGACCAGCGGGACCCCAGGTGCCTGGGCCCAGAGGCTGAGCCGCCCCCCCCCCCCCCCTCCCGCTCTCCCGCCCTCACCTGGCCCGCGCCCCGACGGGACCGGAACGTCCTGAGCCTTCCGCCCTCGCGGTCCCGGATAAGTGGCTCGGCGCCCGCAGGCCGTCCGGGAGGGGCGCTGCCCCGGCTAAGTGCATTAGCGCGGCCCGCGCGCCTATCGCGGCCCCATCGGGGCCCGGGGCGCAGGGCGGAGGCCGGGACGGACTGTGCTGTCCGCGGTGGGGGGTGGGGAGGGGCGCCCGGGGGCGGGGGAGCGGGGGCGGGGGGGCGGGGGAGGGGGCGGCATGTACGGAGGAGAGGCCTGCAGCGGGGAGTGGGGGTGCCCTTGCTACGGAAAGGGTGACTGTTGGACGGGGCGTCCCAGGGAAGGGGAGCCTGGCGGTGGGCTGGGCCCTGGATGGAGAGGGGCCTGGAGAGGGGGCCGATGCAGAAGAGAAGGGGCGGCGGGCCGGGAAAAGGGGGTGCAAGGCTGTGAGGGCTGCGGGGGGCCGCGGGGGGCTGCAGGAGGCTGCGGGGCCGGGGTCGCAGGGCTGTGCCGTGGGAAACGGAGCTGCGGGCCCCGGGGCGGGACAGGTGGGCACAGCGTGCAGGGAGGGGAGGCGCGGGCGGGGGCGGGGGAGTCAGATGTCCCCGCGGGGCCGGCCCCCCCGCCCCCTGTCTGCGGCGGGGACGCTAAGGGAGACAGATGGGGGGGGAAAGGGGGGGCCCGGACGCTAAGGGAGACGGATGGGGTGGGGGGGACGCGGGCGCACGGCCCCGGGCGGTTTGCGCTCCGCCGGCCCGCCCCGCCCCCGAACAACCGGATGGGGCGCGGGTCCCGCCGCAGATAAAGGGGCTGCGCGGCCAGCAGGGCGCAGGGGCCTCGGAGGCAGCAGAGCATGGCACACCCCGGCCCCGCGGCGGGCGCAGCCCGGGCCTCGCACCCGGGCCTGGCGGAGGTGGCCTCGGCCTACCAGCGCTTCGAGCCCCGCGCCTACCTCCGCAACAACTACGCGCCCCCGCGGGGCGACCTGAGCCGCCCGGACGGCGTGGGGCCCTGGAAGCTGGGCTGCCTGGCGCGGACCTTCGCCACCGGTGAGCGCGGGGGCCTCAGGGGACCGGAGGCAGCGGGACCGGGGAGCGGGGAGCGGGAGGTGGAAACAGAAGAGGAAGGGGAGCGACGGGAGAGAGACCCGTGCACAGGGGTGCGGAGGGGAGGGGAGGATGCTCAGAGGTGAGAGGTGAGGTGGCAGGTGAGGGGCAGGGACCGGGAGGGACAGAGACAGAGACCGAAAGAAACAGAGACAGAGATTGGGGGGAGACAGAGACCCCGGGGAGAACCGGCCAGCACCCCAGGCTTCCCCCGCTTAGCACCCTGGAGGGCAGGTGCACTTACAGGGAAGCCCCTTCCTCAGGGTGTGTTGTCCAGGCTCTGGGGAGGCCTAGGGCCCCGAGCCAGTGCTTTTTCCAGATAAGAGACACACAGAGGGAGGGAGAGGAGGAGAGGAGGGAGGAGGGAGAAGCGGTGCCAGGCGGGCGCCAGGACCCTCTTCTCTGCCCCCTCCAGGTGAGGTGTCCGGGCGCACCCTCATCGACATCGGCTCGGGCCCCACCATATACCAGCTGCTCAGCGCCTGCGCCCACTTCGAGGACATCACCATGACAGACTTCCTGGAGGTGAACCGCCAGGAGCTGGGGCTCTGGCTGCGGGAAGAGCCCGGGGCCTTTGACTGGAGCGTGTACAGCCAGCACGTCTGCCTCATTGAGGACAAGGGGTAAGGGTCAGGGGCCAGGGGTCAGGGCAGGGGCCGCCCATGGAGTGTGCTTGCTGGGAAGGCAGCAGAGGACGGAGCCTGGGGCGCCCGGGCCCTGAGGACAGATCTCCTGTCCCCGCAGGGAGTCGTGGCAGGAGAAGGAGCGCCAGCTGCGGGCGAGGGTGCAGCGGGTCCTCCCGGTGGATGTGCACCAGCCCCAGCCCCTGGGCGCGGGGAGCGGGGCGCCCCTGCCCGCTGACGCCCTGGTCTCCACCTTCTGCCTGGAGGCAGTGAGCCCGGACCTTGCCAGCTTCCAGCGGGCCCTGGGCCACATCACCTCGCTGCTGAGGCCCGGGGGGCACCTCCTGCTCATCGGGGCCCTGGAGGAGTCCTGGTACCTGGCCGGGGAGGCCAGGCTGATGGTGGTGCCCCTGAGGGAGGGGGACGTGAGGGAGGCCCTGGTGCGCGGCGGCTACCAGGTGCGCGACCTCCGCACCTACACCATGCCCGCCCACCTCCGCACCGGCGTGGACGATGTCAAGGGCATCTTCTTTGCCTGGGCCCAGAAGGCGGGGGAGTGAGGCCCCCGTCACCCAGTGCCGCAGCCGTCAGATTCCCTGTTGCCTGAGGCGGCACCCAATAAAGACATGTCTGTCCTACTGCGTGTCCCTGCTGTCTGTGGCTCTCTGGGAAGCTGCAGGGGCCAGAGCTCTCTCTGGTGTTGTGGGGGTTGGGGGGGGGGGAGAGGAGGGAAGGGGAGGCACCACCCCAGCCTTCGTTTCCCAGAAGCTTCCATGAACTCAGATTTCTGTATCATGCATCTTCCCCAAACTAAGGAAGGCTTAGGTCAGAGGGACCTCAGCCAGCATCTGCTGTGTGCCAGGCACCCACTAGTCCAGGGGTCGGCAAACTGCGGCTCAAGAGCTACATGTGAGTCTCTGTTTGCCGCTCTGTTGACTAATGAGTTTGCCGACCCCTGTACTAGTCCATTGGTTCTCGCACTCAGCAGCAGGAACTGTTATCCTCTGTACAGGTGACACTCATAGCGGCTCAGACCAGAGGGGAGGAGGGGAAGGGAATTAGGAGACTGAAGTGGAACTAGCAAGGGGCAGGGGTACAGTCCGGGCACAAACAAGACCCGGGAAAGTGAGAGGAAGGAGAAGCACCAGCTCCCTCCGCCAGCTCCCCCGCAGCGGGACTGGGCTCTGTGGGCTCTGCTGTTGCTCCCTGTCTGGTCCCTGCCACCCCACCGCACAGACCTGGCAGAGACTCACCTGTCCGCTGCCTGCAGCCGGCAGTGCTTCCTCCTCCCCTCCAGCCCGTCCTCCTCTCACACCTGAGCTGAGTAAGGGCAGCTGAGGCTGGAAATGGTGTATTAAAGTCCCTGCTGCCCTCCGACCTTAAAATACCTCTCAGGATCAAAATAGATTACCTTGGGCCCCCAGGTCCCTGCAGTTGGAGTCCTGGCACAGTGCCCCCGCCCCCCGGAGGGACACGGCGAGCGCGGGGACCCTGAGTCCTGCTCCTGCTCCAATCACAGAGCCTGCCTCTGGATGGAAGTTTCTGGAGCTGCACATTCTATCCCTGTGGAGCAGGAATGGACGGGGACTGCCAGCAACTAGCGGGGTTCACCTTTGTCAGGGTGCAGGCAGGGTGTGGCCTCAGCCAGCCTCTCCCCCTGCTGAGGGCCAGGGCTCTGGCAAAAGGCTCAGCAGGCCAGGCACGGGGTGTGGGAGGGAGGCTGAGGGGCCCAGGGGATCCCCCATTTCCCTCCTCCCTCTGCCTCCCAAAGGGCTGGTTCTGGTTTTGGAGGGGGATCTTGAGTTGTGCGGGGACCCTTTGTGGTTTGCAGACAAACACATCCACCAACACATGCAGCCGGGACACACACACACACACACACACACACACACCCCCGCCAGGTCTCGGGCCTTGTGCAGAGGTGCTGCTCAATAAACGGTTACTGACGGCGACTGCACCCCTCATCCTGCCAGCCTCCCTCACGGTGGCACACTGCCTGCACTCACACTCAGTCCATGTATGTTCCCCTAACCCACACTCTGCCTGCTCCCCAGCATACACATTTATTTTTAAATTGTTATTGATTTTAGAGAGGAAGAGAGAGAAACGTCGATTTGCTGTTCCGTTTATTTATACATTCATTCGTTTTTTTTTCTTGATCGGGGACTGAACCCACAACCTTGGCACATGGGGACGACGCTTTCACCAAATGAGCTTTAAGCCCCATCAGGGCTTACAACACATACACACACTTTAAAACCACTCACACACAGCCCCCCCCCCCCCCACACACACGCCTCCACTCTCCACACTGCACCAGGCCGGGTTTACACACACTGCCCCACCCAGCATCCCGCACACCCAGGCCTGTGCCCACCAGTCCCAACTGCTTTGGCCTCTCAAGACCCCCACGGGGTGGAATGCATCGGCCTGGAAACAGGGCAGCCAAAGAGCAAGCGTCTAGCGCCACCTAGCGGTCCCCGGAGGATGCACGGGGTAACAGGAGGAAATCCCATGCATCCAAGGCCTGGTACCCTGTCTCCCAGCTGGACAGTTAGTCTCTGGCAACCACCAGGCGGGGAGGGGATGTGAGGAGGTGGCTGACGGGAAAGCAGGGGCAGCTCTCCTCTGGGCGGAGCTAAGAACACAGTTCAGTTCAGGAACCAGAGGGGCTGCCCATTCCCTAGCCCCAGAGGCCCAGAGGCCAGGCCCCAACACACTTATGCCTGTGAGGGCCATGTGGGGCGAGCGAGGTGGGTGATGGGCCTATGACATGATTCTGAGCCCACACCCTCCGCATCTAAGTTCAAAAGATAAATCATCGCAAGGGCTGGGGAGAAGAGGAGCCAGCAGGGGGCGGGCAGAGTCTCCATGAGGGCAGACTGGCTCCCAGGCCTTCAGTCCAGCTTCGATCCCTTCAGCAGGTACAGGCTGTCCTCTTCCAGGAAGCTGTGAGCAGAGAGGAAGGAGCCGCTGAAGCCCAGCCCCGAGGGCGCCCCCTGGTGGCGGGGCGGGATGAGCGCAGGCAAGCCGGCAGGGGCCCAAGCAGCCAGGAAGGGCACAAGGAAGGCGAGCCCCGGGCAGCGAGTACTCACCTGAAAAAGAGCACGTGGACGGGGATGGTGCTGATGTGCCAGATGGCGTGGGCATCCAGGACCCAGAAGAGGGGCGGGAAGTCCAGCAGCTCGAGCAGCGACAGCCCCTGCAGCAGCAGGACCACCGCCATGCACTTGCGCACGTGAGGCAGCTGCTGCCGGTTCCACAGGCACCAGGCCAGCCACCACACCAAGTTCACCAGGCCTGGGGGCGGGGAGGGGGGCGGGGGCTCACTCCCTGGACCTCTCCCCCCCACCAACAAGGCCTCCCCTGTCTCTGGGCCCTTTGACCCCAGGATCGCCTCTGACTCTCCCCCAGTCTCCCCTTTCTCCTACCCCAAATCTTCTCCCCTCCCCACCCACGGCTCTCTTAGAAACCCTTCTCTAGGAACAGCACCACCTCCGCCCCCCCGGCCAGCAGCTCCGTAGCTGTCCCCCCACCCCCACCCCCACCCCGGGTCCCCGCTCACCGATCGCCACGTTGGCCGCCAGGTTGTAGCCGTAGTCGAAGCGGACGAGGCTCAGGTAGGAGACGTGCGCCGTCAGCAGCAGCAGCAGGAGGGCCCGGAAGGCGCTGGCCACCGTTGGACGCTGCAGCCCCACGGTCCTGCCCGCCATCCAGAGCTGCTCAGGGGCGTTCCCGGGGGCATCGCTCACCCCAACATCAGCACATGGAAGCCACTGCCCCTCTCCCCCACCCACAGGCCAGCTGGGCAGCCCCCCCACCCCACCCGGGCCCGCAGCCGCCGTGGGCTCACCTGACACAGCACAGGTAGATGGAGTGGAGGATGACGGTGGAGGCGCAGAAATAGTCCATTTTCTGAGGACAGGGAGACAAGGGTGAGGGGCCTGCGGGAGGGGAGTGGGGGGTGGACGGGGCTGCTTGGAGGGCGGGACCCAGAGGGGGCCCACGGGGGATTGGGACCAGGAGGGGTGGCGGAGGGGCTGGTGTCTCCTGCTGCTTCACTTCTGAAGGTAAAGGACTGAGCATGTATGCACATCACACACCTCTAACACACTGCTCACGCAGGGACGCTTCGGCGGCAGTGGTGGAGGGTGCCTGCCGAGACTCCAGAGTAGGTGTGTCGAACTCAATCAGAGAAGGGGCCAAAATCTAAAATCCAGCCTAAATCGCGGGCCGAATGGTTTACTGAACAGTCATAAACTGTCATTGTGATGGAAACGCAGTGGAGTGCAGTGCGGGCCACATTGCAAGGCCTGGCGGGACGGATTTGGCCCGCGGGCCTTGTGTTTGACACGTGTGCTCCAGAGCATCGAGGCGAGCCTGGGGCGCAGGCAGCCGGAGCCCCAGGCTGTGGGCTCTGCGCCCCTTCGCGGCTGGGCGACCCAGGCCACGTGATCCCGCCTTCCCAGGGCTCAGCTGCCTCATCGGCTGAGAAGAGCCAAGCCCTGGCAGGTCTGGCTCAGTGGACAGAGCGTAGGCCCGTGGACGGAAGGTCCAGGGTTTGACTCTGATCAAGGGCACATGCCCAGGGCTTGATCCCCAGTGTGACGCGTGCAGGAGGCAGCTGATCAATGACTCTCTCATCATTGATGTTTCTCTCTCCCTCCCTCTCCCTTCCTCACTGAAATCAATAAAAAATATATTTTTTTAAAAAGAAGAGCCAATAACCATCACACCACCTCCAGGGCTGAGAGAGGCTCGGGTGCACTCACAGGTTTGCGGTGCCCAGCACGGAGGAGGCTCCCCCAGGGGAGTCAGCAGGAAGGCTGAGCGCCCGCCCCGCCCCACCCCTCCGGGCGCAGGGAGGGAGCGGGAGGGTGCTCACCTCGGTGAGGGCCGTGTCCTTGGTGTGGAAGACTGTGGACCAGAACCACGCATTGAGGGAGACCTGAGGAGGGAGGTGGCTGGTGAGCGTGGCACCCCAAGGTGGGGAAGACCCCCCAGAGGGCTCACACCCGTCTCGCTTTTGGGAAGAGACATGTGCTTCCACCTGCTCCTGGAGCCCCCCACACCAACCTGTACCCCTCCCCTCCCCCCTGGCCCAGCCCCCTCAGGCTCAGCTTCCCCACCCCCCCAACCCCCAAGGGAGTGGGGGTTGGAAGCCTCCACGGGTTTCTGGCTCAGCCTGGGAACCAGTCCCGGCCAAGTCCAAGTCCCTGGTTACTCAACCCTAAGACAACAGCCCCTGGGGGCGCCTCGCCTCCTCTCCCAACCGGCAGTGGAGCAGCCCCACCTGGGCCAGGGGAGCCGGTGACCTCAGCCTCTGGGGGCGGGAATGAAGTGGGTGGGGTGGAGGGGTGCGAGCCAGCTTGGGGTGTGTCTGGAGCGGCAAGCCAGGGAGGGAGATCGGGCAGATCCCACTGGGGCCAAGTCTCTGAGGAGGAGGCGGCTCCGCCAGCCGCCAGCCGGGCCCAGCTTCCTCCTGGTCGGGCTGGCCCGGTGGCAGCTGCCCCGAGTCTGGGAGAGGCCAGGAGCAGGGCTGGAGAGGCTGGGGTGGCCATGGGCCCCGGGGAGCAGTGGATGCCTTCTTCCTGGAAACTAACTACCAGGAGAGAGTACTCATCATCTGGCAAACGAGCCCTGGACCACGTGTGCTCGGTGCTGGCACTTCTTTGAGGGACCGCCATGTCCATGCAGGGGCCCCCATTACTGAGAGAAGGGTGGGCTGGGGCCGACATAGGTCCTTGGCCTGGGCGGAAGGGCTGGGAAATCAGTGACAACCAGTCAAAGGAAGCAGCAGCCGCCTGGGGGCAGGGAGGGAGGCGCTAGGGTGGGACAAGCCTGGCAGAGCTGGGGAAGGGCAGGGGCGGCTCACTTGGGGCCAGCGCCCAGGAAAACTGGCCGGGCAGGGGACGGAGGGAGCAGCTGAGAAGCCACTCCATCGGGCACCGCAGCGGGAAGCTGGGACAGGAGGATGGTCTCTCATGCCGGCCCCAGGGGGCTTCTGAGAATGACGAGGGGCCAGCTGGCTCTCCTTGTTCCTGTAGCAGCCTGTCCGGCCTGGGTTTCGGGCTGAATCTCGCTGTTTATGCTCAAGACCTGGGACAAGTGAGGCTGTGTGTGTTCCCCCTCCCTCTCCAGCCCTGCCGGCAGGTGGTGGTTCTAGGGCCGGCTGTTTCCCGTCCCAGCCCTCGGCTGCCCCTTCCCCGGAGACACGATCTGGAGGCTGGATGTGGGACAGAACAGGGTGGCTCCTGGGACGCTGCTCCCACAAAGCGTGATGCTCAGAGCCAGCGTGGGGAGAGGCGCAGGCTCAGGGCTGGGGACCCAGGGGGTCACGTGGGCCAGGTCTCCCAGGCAGGCCTGGCACGGGGACATCCTTGGGGAGAACGGCCCTGGAGCCAGTGTGAGTGGGAGGCGGAGGGGAAGGCAGAAGGGACTGGAAGCCGGCCAGGCCTCCTTGTAATCCGGCAGGAAGGGGGAGGTGACAAAAGACGGAGCTAAGTGGCGGTTGGAACACTGAGGGCAGGGCAGGGGAAGGGGGTTGCACAAGGCCAGGGCTGAGCTGTAGGGCACGGGGGTGGGGTGGTCCCCCGTTCAACTGCGTCTGTGCCCCTGAGAAGTCCCCTCTCCACTGGGTAGTGTCCCATTCTGGGGAGCTCCTCTTCAGGGAAGACAGTGCCATTAAGAATGAAGGCATAAGGCCCGACAGCCAGGGTTCAAATTCCAGCTCTGCATTCCCTCTGTGCCTTTGGACGGGTTATTTAGCCTGGCTGGGCCTCAGTGTGCTCATCTGTAAAGTGGGAATGATGATAGTGTTGACAAGGATTTAAGGAGTAATACAGGTGCAGGGTACAGCCCGGTGCCCGGGACAGGGTCCGACATGAGGTGTTGTCTCTCCCCACCTCCATGACCAGCTCGAGGCCCTCCCACCTCCCCGCAGACCAGACAGGCCCAGCCCGCCTCCCCCTCTCCCTACAGGCCAGGCAGGTCCAGGGGGAGAAGAGGCGTCTCCGCACAGCCGCCCCGGCCCGTCCCTCAGTGCCAGGCTGGGGGCAGGATGTCGGAGCCTTTACAGAGAGATGGGCCCTTGGTCCAAGTTCTGACTTAGCCCCTGAAGAGCAAACAGCTTCTCTGTGCCTCAGCGGCCTCACCTACAAAACAGGGTCAGTCATAGCGCTCGCTGCTCGAGGTCCTGAGGAGGATGTCTGCGAAACGGCCAGCACAGAGGGGCCGCTCAGGAAACGGCTGTTTCTTGTCGCCCGGTATACAATAGGTGCCACATAAATGTCAGCTTCCTCCATCATGCCCAGCAAGCTGAACCCCCACCATTTCCCTTGACCTAAGGTGACCAGATGTCCCGATTTTTAACAATTTGTCCCGCGTCCCGCGGCGTTTTAAAAAAATCGGGACAAATGGTTGAAAATCGGGACTGTCCCACCAAAAGCGGGACATCTGGTCCCCTTACCTTTACCTGACCCCATCTTCCTCTTCCTTAAGGGTCCCAGTGTCCCAGGTCAAACCACGGGTCTCTGATCCCAGGACACAGACACCTCAGCGATGGGAGGAGCCCCAGCCTCCTGGCTCCTGAGCTCCTATCCCACCAGGAGGCACTGAAGAGACACCAGTTCCCTCCCCTCAGCTGGTAACCAAGACTCAAGGGAGTGGACGGAGGGGCCGGACGCAGGAGGGAAAGCCCCGGAGATGTGAGTGTCCCGTTGTTCCTGGCCTCCTGAGCCCACTCCAGCAGGACGGGGAGGCCCAGGGGTGACTGGCCAATCAGAGGGACCAGGAGGAGGACGGGCCAGCCAGCAGGCGCCAAGAACTTCTTGTAAACATGGAGGGAGGGGAGGCCAGGGGCCGGTGCCAGAGCGGGTGGAAATGAAGGGGACGGGGAAGGCTGGGCGGAGGGAGAGCAGGAGACTGTTTCAGTCTGTTGGAAAATAAGAAAATTGAGACAAAAATATCACTGCCGTGACACTGGTTGGATGCCAAGCGAGCCAGATCCGTCAGGAATTCGACCCCTGTGCTAAGCCCCGGTGCTCGGGGCTGTCACTGACACCGCGGTGGTGGGAACAAGTGGGTCTTTAAATAGCTCGGTGTCTCAGAGGTGGGGGAGGCAGAATGTTAACTATGACGCCTGCTGCCATCCTGTCCCCCCTCCCCCCAGAGGCCACGGAGTCTCACCCCGGGCCTCACGCAGGGCAAGCCTGCCCCAGCCCCCTGCTGAGAGAGACGGGGGGGGGGGGGGGGGGGGGGGAGGCAGGCGGGGCAGGCGGAGGGGGGAGGAGGGGGGCTTTTTACTCCTTCCGAAAGGGTTGTTTGATTTCCTGCCATTGCCGGTCTTGCGGGCTCTTGTCTGATGGCTGGGAAGTCCCTCCTGAAGTCTAACCCTCATCCTGCTGCAGCCTCAGCCCGTCTCTTCTTGCATTTCCTCAGCAGGAGAAGAAGCACAGGCAGCCCCACCTCCACACGCCACCCTGCAGGTGGGCTTTCCTGGAACCCCACGCTCACCGCTACCCTGAGGTCCTGTCCCTGCGGGATGGCAGGGCAGGGATGGCAGGGCTCCCAGTGCCATCAAGTCACAGGTGTGTGGTGTGCAGAGCTCTAGGGGCTCCCCCACAGCCTGCCCGCAGCCCGGCAGGGCTCAGGCCTAAACTCAGCGCCTCATTAGCCCTGCTGGGGGCAGGGCCTCCTCATTTCCCAAAGGAAAAGATTAAGACCCCCCTCCCCCCAACATCTACCCTGGAGCAGGTGAGGGGCCTTCTTACCCCACCCCAACAGAAATCAGGAGCCCCACTGCTCAGAGGACCCAGCCCAGGCCGAAGTCCACCGCCACACCCTCCACACAGGCAGATCCCTCCCTCCTGCAAACACAGGACGAAAGATCAAGTATAAAATCCAAACTGGATCGTTAAAGGGAGCGTGGATGCTGACACTCCGTCCCTCAGGCCTACAGATGGCCTGGGGGGTTCCATGCCCTAGAACAGTGTTCTGTAGGGCGCCCCAAGACGCAGGCCCCCCGTGTCTGCCTCTCCCAACCTCACAGCACCTGCTCAGTCCCTGAGGGTCCCCGGATACTCCTGGGAAGCGTGACACCACGGCAAGGAGGCTGAGTGGCAGATGACAGTGGAATGGAAGACCTGAGAGCCAGGGAGATGCAGACAGGATTCCTGAAAGGACCACAAGGCTCGAAGACACGCTGGGACCCTCTGAGGTCACGGTTCGATTCCAGTCACATGCCCAGGTGGCTTCCCGATCACCAGTGTGGGGCCTGCAGGAGGCAGCCGATCAATGAGCCTCTCTCACCATTGATGTTTCTCTCTCTCTCCCTCTCCCTTCCTCTCTGAAATCAATAAAATACATATTAAAACCCGCTAGCCTCCTGCATTCACTTCTGCCCCCTCCAGTCTGTTCTCTGTACAGCAGCCAAAATGAGTTTTCCAAATCATCTACTCATGAAACGCCTTCTCTCTGATCCTCATTGCTTCCTGTTGCTTTGCAAGTCAAGACCTGAAGTGCCTGCCCTAAGGCAGCGGTTGCCAACCTTTCAGACCTCACAACCCACCATGGGTCCTCAGACCACCAGTTGGTGATTGCTGCGCCCAATGTACCCCCAGGCTCCTCATGGGCTGGCCCCGTCCACAGCCCACCTGCTCCCCAGGCTCACACCCCATTTCCTGGCTCCCTGCATGGCCGGCCTCCTGGCCATTTAGGTCCTCCTATAACCTGAGCTCTCTCCTGCCTGTGCACATTGAGTCTTCTCCATCGACAACGACTCCTCTTTTCCCTGAATTCACCTAGTTGGCATTTACTAACCACTCTGATCTTTCCTTGCCTGCCCCTTCCTCAGGGAAGCCTTCCCTGACTGTCCCATTCGGATCTAGCCCCTATCACATGGCCCTACAACACCTCTCACCCACTGACCTTCTACATTCACCTGTGGGATTGGTACCAGAGGGCAGGGAACATCTGCTTTTAGGCACATTTGGATCTCCAGCACCCGACAAAGTGAGTGGCCCACAGTAGGCTGCTTTTATGTCAGGAAGGTGAGTGAGTGGAGACTGTTTCCCTCAGGCTGACAGAGGCAGCTCTGACTAGTCACACGGTGGAGCTCAGAGCCTCCTCCGGATTCTCAGATGGAACGTATTTCGGCTTTCCCCTGGGTAGTCTAAGACCAGGCTGAGAGCTAAGGGAGAGCTGTGGCTGCCACTGCTTCCGGCGGGGGCTAGGGGTGAGATTGCTTCTTTCCAACATCTCCCTTCTCTGTCTGTCCATAGCCCTATGGGTGCTGTTAGTGGCTTCCTTCTGTAGGCAAGAATGAGGTTTCCCTCCTCTCTCCTTCCTCCCAAACAGCCCGGCCTGGGCCTCTGCTGGAAAGGCGAGGCCCCATTCAGCAACCCCCCCACCCCTTTGTCTTCCCAGGCCTGACCACCCCTCAACTGCAACTCTCGTCCTGGAAAACAGGGGGGAAGCACGGTGGGTAGGAGCCCTGCAGGGTGAGCGGGGATCTCAGGGCTTCTCTTTCCTAGACGAGGGTGTAAAGCGAGAATCCTGCCAGGCTACCTACCCAGGCGAAGGCCATGCAGGTGGGGTACATGGGAGAGGAGGCTGGCACAAAAGTGCGGTAGCGACAGAGCATCACCAGGCTGGCCAGCCCGTTCAGGAAAGAGGCCACGGCAGACGCTGGCTCTTGGAAGAACAGGAACCGGGAGAAGGGCCACTGAAAGAGGAACACAGGGAGGGGGCTGAGGGGCAAGCAACCCCCAGCTGGCCCCACCTATCTTGTGCGTGTGTGTGTGTGTGTGTGTGCGCGCGCGCGTGTTTAATTTAATAAATCTTTATTGTTCAGATTACTACAATAGTTTCTCTCCCACCTATCTTTGGCTTGCTGCACCAATAGTTCCTCAGCTGGGCCCTTAGCTCGGGACCTGGCCATAGCCTCTGGTTCTGTTCTGTTGAGTCAGTCACTCCCTCCCTGGCTGAGGGTCACCCCTCTATCCTGGCCAGCACTCGGCACTGTAAGCCTGGTCTCTGGGAAGACTGGGTGGCTCAGTATGGCATGGTAGAAACAGCATAGTCCTGCCATCCAGAAGACAGTGGCCCTCATCCCTCCTCTACCTCTGACCTCAGCCCTCTGAGCCACAGCTTACTCTGGGACAAACAGGGGAGAATAATTCTTGCCAACTACAGACTGGAACAAGATCACTATCGGATCATGCCCAGCCGGTAGCTCCGTGGTCGAGCATCAACTTATAAGGAGGTCACATGCCTGGGTTGTGGGCTGGACCCCAAGTTGGGGGCTTGCAGGAAGCGGCCGATTTGTGCTTCTCTCTCATCATTGATATTTTTAAAAAATTGGTATTGTCTAAAGTGTTAGATATGTCTCCTTTTTCCCCGATTGACGCCCCCATCATCATTGATATTTCTCTCTCTCTCTCCTTTTCTCTCTGAAATCAAGAAAAAAATATTTTAAAAATATCATTAGCATATCAAAAGGGCAGGACCCTGGTTTGATTTCAGGGTCCTCCCTAGGCAATCTGAGGGGTATTATGATCTTAATCCAGGCTCCTATTGAAGAAGCAAAGGAAAAGAAGCTGTGCTGAGCGAGGAGATGTGTCCTTGCAGCAAGGTGGGCATCCAACAACTCTCGGAAGCCCAGCACCACTCTCTGAGGAGACCCTAGATCTTATTCCAAACCCAGAGGCAGGACACATTGGTCCCACCCGATTCCCATATGAAAACCAGCATATTCTGAGAACAGGCACCTGTAACAAATACAGATCACCCCACCCTTCAGATGGTGTACTCCAACTGGGAGATGGGGTATATTAATCCCGCCACACCACCACCATCTCCCTCCCCAACCCTCCAACTTACCTTGCCATGGAACTGAGGCACTTTGTGGCCTTCCTGGAGGTAGAGGCCGACGGTAACCCACATACACTCATACTTACAGTCGTCCTGGCAGGTCCAGCCTGAAACAGACAAATGGGCCCAGTGAACCCCAGTACAGGAGGCACAGAGAGGGCCTGAACAGGGCCTAAACCTGAATGCAGGCCAACAGGGTCTGCATGTTGAAATCTCAAAATTCTAGGTTCCCGCTTGGATGGATAGGAGATGGGACATATACATAAGGAATGTGTGTGCTCACGTGGGTGGCGATGTATAGGGAGCAAACAGAGATGTTTCTTCTCTTCTCCTTTCTTTTTTTATTTTTAAATATATTTTTATTGATTTTTCATAAGAGGAAGGGAGAGGGATAGAGAGTCAGAAACATCGATGAGTTGCCTCCTGCACGCTCCCTGTTGGGAATGTGCCCGCAACCAAGGTACATGCCCTTGACCAGAATCGAACCTGGGGCCCTTCTGTCCGCAGGCCGACACTCTATCCACCGAGCCAAACCGGTTTCGGATTCTCTTCTCCTTTCACTCAAGACGAGGATCTTGGCATCTGACGAACTCATCTATGGATTCCTGATTTGTGCTGGCCTTTCCTGAACTCAGGGTTTGTTCTCACTCACAGGGGGGAGCACTTTGTCTCCTATAAAGACAAAGCCCAAATTCTTCAGTCTCACTTTTAAGGCCCCAAGTTGTCTTTCCAACTTTATTGCCCAATACTCCTTTTTATACATCCTGTTCCCTGAGTACACTAACCCTCTGGATGTGCCTTCATCTGCCCAGAGCCGCCACGCTCTGGTTCCTGTCTAGATTGGAGAGGGATAGGAAAGAGAACAAACTTGTCGTTAAACGGGCCAGAACTGGAAACTCTACAAACCACGTACTGGCTGTGTGACTTTGGGCAGGCACTTAACCTCTCTGAGCTCCCTATCTGTAAAATCAGAATCCACTTCAAAGGGTTGTAAAAATGGACTATTTTGACACCTGCCACACAGAAGGTGCCCACTATGGCCACAGGTCCAAATGTAATGTATCCCCCCCAGGAAGCCCTTCCTTCTCAAGAAGTTCTAAGATGATCAGTGACCCCAAACCCTCAATGCTAGAAAGGAATTTTTTCTCCCCTATATGGTCCTGTTGCTTAATCTAAAGATCCTTTATGGCCCTGACTGGTTTGGCTCAGTGGATAGAGGGACGTCCTATGGACTGAAAGGTCCCAGGTTCAATTCCGGTCAAGGGCATGCACCTTGGTTGTGGGCACACACCCAGTGGGGAGTGTGCAGGAGGCAGCTGATCGATGTTTCTCTCTCATCATTGTTTCTAACTCTCTAGCCCTCTCCCTTCCTCTCTGTAAAAGATCAATAAAACATATTTTTAAAGATCCTTTATGGCTAGAATCATCCTGCACCTTACACTTGAGAAGTTGGTCCCCATGGGGACTGTGAGCATGGAAGGGCAGGACCCTAGTTTGACTTCAGTGTCATTCCAGGGTCCTGTACTCTGAAGGATTAAATAAGTACCCGTTTGACTGAATAAATATAAAGTAAATGAGTTTCTGGAAAAAATAAAACTGAATGATGAGCCTCTCCTTATCCTGGGGCTCCGCTCACACTCACAACGAGCCCAGGGTTGGAAACGAAGGTCCAGACCCTGCAGAGTGGTATTTGCGTGGGTGAGAGGGAGGCGGGGCCAAGGCGAGGGGCGGGGCTCGAGGGGCGGGGCTTACCTGCTAGGCTCATGTAGATTGGCTGGCGGGAGCGGAAGTGGTTCAGCGCTTCCCCCGAGCAGTTCCGTTCCTCGCACCGCAGCACGCAGTCGCGGTACACCGGCTCGCGGTCGCCCTGGGAGCCGCTGGCGAGCGTGGCCACTCCGGCCAGCAGCACCAGCCGCGCGGCCTGCCCGGCCATCCTTCGCCTTGGCCCTCCGCCGGCGGAGGAGCTTAGGAGCCTTCACATCCGGGAGTCACCGGAAGTGCTTGGATTGTCTTCGTTTCTCCGCTGACGTCTGCTTCGTTTAAATAGAAAGTACCCGGATTTTCGTGGGCGTCTGCCCCGCCCCTTGTCATATGGTCATTTCCTTATAAAGAGGCGACTGGGTTGAGGGAAGGGGGACGCCAGGTGGATTAAGGCGCAAAGTAAAGCGGTCCTTTATCAGCCTCCATCTCACCGCTTCCCTGGGGTCTCTGTTTGAGGTCGGGCTGTTTTTCTGTCACCAGCCTCATTGGGTTTCACTTCCTAAATCATGTATCGTTTACCCTCGACCTTCCTCTCCATCTCCTCTGGCACCAGCACCAGCCCTGGTTGAAGACCATCTGTCACTTCTGTAGCCTCTCAAGGAGTCTCCCGCCTCCTCTTCCTCTCCCTCCACCCCGCGTCCCATTTCCAATAATTCAAATCTGACTCTCACTTTCCTTCGTAAAATTCTTCCCTGGCTCCCTGTTACCTCGGGATAAAAGGACCCCCCAAGAGACAGTAAAGCAACAAGCAGACTGCCAAATTACAGCGGGGAGGGTAGGGAGATCTGGGGGAGATAATAGATCAACTGAAGGACTTGTATACATGCATATAAGTACAACCAATGGACACTGGGGAGGGAGGGTATGAGTGGGAGGGTGGGGAATGGTAAGATATGCACACAGATAATAATTTAATTTAAAAAAATTAAAAAAGGACCCCCCAAGCCCTGCACGATATGGCCTCTGAGCACTGGTCTTCGTCACCCCCATACCCCAGGCCTACCTCCAAGGGCCATGTCTCTGCAGCCTCCTGGCTTTGTCTCGCTTGTTCCCGTCTTATTCTCACTCCTTTTCCTTCTGGTCTGGGTTCAAACACCCCTGCTGAGGGTGAGGACACGTGGGGGGTGATATGCCAGGCAGTGGTCTGTTTTCCCCAGGCAGGCGTGAAGAGCGAGTTGTTTGTTTTTAAATGAATGAGCAATGTAATTAAACGTAAGGTTTCGGGTGCAACTCCAGGGTTGTCAAGTCGCCAGCATGATTCAGAGCACACTGAACACAGGAGTGGTGTGATGCTTCAAGGAAAATGAAGAGGAGGACGTTAGGAATAGGATACTTGCCTTAGCATTCCCCCATCCTGCACTGCCACCAACACACACACTCACACTCACACACCCATCTCAATGAAGCAGGAAGCCTCTTAGTTAGTTGCATAATTAGTGTGTGTGTGTGTGTTAATGACTGATTTTCCTCCTCTCCTACTCTCTTCACCCTAACCCTAGTCAGCTTTTCTTTTTATCTTGGGAGGTGAAATGAGCAGGAAGTAAAATTGGATTGCATTCACATACACATTAAGCAAACATTTCCTGAGCCCTTACCTCCACCACAAGCCAGGCAAGACCCACTCCAGGAGGCACCATTCAGATTGTATTATATTTGTAGAGTGTCCCTGGAGTTGAGCATGGATTGGGAAGCTGAAATAAACAAAACAACCCCTCAGCCCTTCCAGGAGCTGATCAGAAACAATCAGGTGCTAATGCTACTTTGCACCTGCTAGACTAGTCCTTTTATAATACAGGATTCTCTCATTGAGAGAACTCCAAATTACTAAAAGGGTTTATTTTCATTTTTAAAAAAGTATATTTGAAAAGAAGGGAAAAGAAGGGAGAGGGAGGGGAATAGAAACATCAATGAGGAGAGAGGATCATTGATCGGCTGCCTTCTGCATGCCCCACACTGGGGATGTGCCCTGATGGGGAATTGAAACATGATCCTTGGTTCATAAGTTGATGATGCTCAACCACTGAGCCACACAAGTCAGGCACTATAAGTTTTGTTTTTTAAAAAATATATTTTATTGATTTTACACAGAGAGGAATTGAGAGGGATAGAGAGTTAGAAACGTCGATGAGAGAAAAACATCCACCAGCTGCCTCCTGCACCCCCACACTGGGGATGTGCCCGCAACCAAGGTATGTGCCCTTGACCAGAATAGAACCTAGGACCCTTCAGTCCGCAGGCCGACGCTCTATCCACTGAGCCAGCTGTTTATTTGTTTGTTTGTTTGTTTGTTTTGTGGGGTTTTTTGTTTGTTTTTTTAAACACTTTCAAGTTTCCAGTTTCGGAAACCTCATTCTATATTACATCAAACACATTAATATAATGTGGCAATATCCCACATTAAATAAAACTTATAAATGACTATATACAGTTGAGTTGCTGTTAATAGTTGACATATTGTTATATTGTATATACACTTAATAAAATATTAATTTTTATATTTTGGAGCTAACTTTAAAAATTAGCTTAGCAGTCTCAAACATTTCATAGGTTCTTGAAAACTCAAACCTACATTCCTGATGGGAAAAACAATCCAAAGGTCAGGGGGAGGGCGAGGGTGGAGATTTTTGTCCTGTGGTCCTGATGGGAGATGGGGTGTGCCCTCTCCAAGACCTCTCCTGTGGGTTTTCTCTCTCAGCACAGCCTGCATCTCTAGATCATCATGGGGCCTCTCCCTCTCCCAACTCTTCAATCCAAGGCCACCTCTTCCCAAAGAGCTTCTTCTGCTCCTGACTTCCCTATGCGAATCACAGCCTTCAAAGTCATCAATCCATTCCTTCAGCTCAGGCTTACTGAGCCCTACTGTGTGTCAGCCATTGCTGACAAAAAGAAAGACACATTAGAAATGGTTCCCAGTCTAAGGAGGAGAAAGACAAAGCAAACAGTTCAGTGTGCTGCAGGCTCATAGGCGAACTGACTATATTCTTAGAACAAAAACGGGGGGACACCTACAATGAAAGTTCTTCATTCACCAACGATGTGTTGCATTTACCAAGTGTGAGGCTCTGGATACAGGGTGATGATCAGGACGCTGTCCTTCTCATGGTCAGAGAAGGGAGACAGGCAACAAACAAGAATAAAACACTAAGATATTTTCACTAATGTAAGAGCATACTGGTTTGATCACCATATAGGATACTTTAGCACTTCAGACTATCAATTATACATCTCCCTTAAACCAGCAACTTGCACAAACCCTCTAACCACCAATTTTTCTCCTGGGTATATCTACACAAGTGCAAAGTGGTACAAGTACAAAGCTACTCGTGGCAACATGGTTGGTTATTTTCAATAGAAAAGGAAACAACAAAATGTATGTTGATAGGGAATGGATTGCATTAACTGAGAGAGATCCATTCAGTTACAATGGAATACTGAACAACAATAGGAATGGAGCAGATTTGTAATGCACTGACATGGGAAAATATTCATATTCTTGGTAAGTATGAAAAGCGAGATGTAGAATGGTATGTATGTAAATCATCGAACGACTGTCAAATTACAGGGAGAAGGCTGGGGAGTGTTGGGAAGAGGGGGAAAGAGATTAACCGAAGGACTTGTATGCAGGCATATAAGCACAACCAATGGACACAGGACACTGGGGGGTGAGATGAGGGCATGCGACAGGGAGGATGGGGGAAGGTCAATGGGGGGAAAAAAGGAGATATATGTACTACTATATGTAATACTTTTGAACAATAAAATGAAAGTGTGTGTGTGTGTGTTTATACATGTTACTTCATGTGACGAAAATAAGAGTACTTGGTGTTTGTTATTTTAGACGATATATCTAGAAAGACATAAGAAAGTGGAAATAGTTGTTGCCTCTGGACGGGAGTGAAACTGTGTCTGGGTTACAGGGAAGTAAGGGATACTTTTTATTCTTATACCTTTTAAATTTTGTACCATCTGTATATAACATCAATTAAAAAGAAAGAAAAATGTGTTTTGTTGTTGTTGTCATTTTTAATCCTCACCCAAAGATATTTTCCCATTGATTATTAGAGAGTGAAAGACAGAGGGTAAGGCAGAGAGAAATATCAATGCGAGAGAAATACATCGATTGGTTGCCTCCTGCACGCCCCCTACCAGGGCGGGGCCGGGAGGGCCTGTAACCAAACTGAGATTCAAGGCACATACCCTTGACCAGAATTGAACCTGGGATCCTTCTGTCTACAGGCCAACGCTCTATTCACTGAGCCAAACTGGCTAGGGTAGGAAAAAGTGTTTTTAAAAATTGTATATAGCCACAAGTGTTGAGTTAAATAATTGAGAGAGAGAGAGAGAGAGAGAGAGAGAGAGAGAGAGAGAGAGAGAGAGAGAGAGAGAGAAGGGAAAGTCTACCTTGAGTGGTCAGAGAAAGCCTTTTTGAAAAAGTAACAGTTTGAACCGAAACCTGCACGACCAGAAAGAACCGGCTCGGCAAAAACCTCAGGGCAGATTGTTGTAGGCTCAGTGGAGAGCCAGTGCAAAGGCCCCAAGGCAGAAACAAATTTGGTATCTTTACAAAACAAAAGAGAGGGGCAAGGTGAAAGGCTTAGGCAAGGGGAAGCCATTGGGAGGTGTTTTAGCCCTGGGGTGAACTGAATGATTTGATTTTTATTTAAAACATTTACTTTCACTGTTGAGGGGAAGAAGGAGGGGTGGCGGGGGAGCTGAAAGGGGAGGAGAGCAGCACTGGGAGATCAAAGACAGACAAGTGCTTCCTTCAAGGACAACTGATGGCTCTTAGACCAGCTGGTGGTGGCCCTCAGAAAGGCGTAAATACGTATTGGAAGAGAAATTAGTCGATCTTAAAGAATGTCTGCAAAGGGCGAGGAAAAAGAAAAAAACAATGTGGGTTCAGTGAGTAAAATTATTTGAAACTAGAATTGTCCCCAAAATCAGGTCATCGTGATTGCCATAGTTTTATGCTTCTAGAAGCTTCTTAGCGTTGGGGTGAGGGAAATTTTCCCCTTACTCTTTTAGTACTTGTGACTGGTGAAATAATTCAAAAGAGGTAGCTCAGTTGGTTAGAACATCGTTCCAATACATCAAGGTTTGGGGTTCAATCCCCAGTCAGGGCACAGACAGAAATCCACCAACGAATGCATACATATGTGGAACAACAAATGGATGTCCCTCCCTCCCTACATCCCTCTCTTCCTCTCTCTGTCTCTAAAATCAATAATATTTTTTAAAAGATATACAGCCTATTAACAAGAGAAAAAAATTAAGTTTTAATATGTGCCCATGAGGAATTCACATAAGCATGAAAATTCCAAAGACGATGGGTATCTATGCGATTTGGGGCCAAAGAAGGGGAGGTAGGCAATTCAGCAAGCATTTGGTAAACAAAGTCTTGCAGGGCTGCCTGGACACAATGGGACAAGGGTAATCTGGCACACAGGTTTTTGCCTGGGTCCCCTGCCTGCCACGCTTCATTCCCACTTGCTAAGGTGACGGTGCTAACCAAGGCGGCTTCCTAAGCAGGATCTCCCGTCTGACTCTGTGGACAGGCGAAGGGAAGGCAAAACAACACGTTCAGGATTTGTTGGGCTTTGACCGTTTTCAGCTCAAATCAACTGCCTGTTGGGGTGGTGCATTCTGGGTAAGACTTGTTCCCAACCCCCTACTCTCTCCTCTTCCTCAAATCAAAAGCCAGGAGATCCTCATTCAGAGCCCCAGAGGTATGTCGGGCGAAAGGGGCGTGGGCTCCGGATTCTGAAGGGCTAACCGGAGCGGGAGGAACCAGTGCTCGTGAAATAAAGAATTGGAAGTTTGGCAGAGGGATGGTTCAAGAGGGCTGTAAGGGGTCACTGCTCCTGACTCCAAATGGTGAGACTCAGTGACCAGAAACCATTCAATCAAACTCTTCGTATTTCAGACGACAAAGTGAAGGCTGTACAAGGCCACACAGTCCAGTGACACTTTTAGGGACGAGCTCCAGCACGTGGTTTGTTGCTGTGAATCCCCACCCGAGGATATTTTCCCATTGATTTTTAGAGAAAGTGGAAGGGATGGACACACACACACACACACACACACACACACACACACAGAGAGAGAGAGAGAGAGAGAGAGAGAGAGAGAGAGAGAGAGAGAGAGAGAGACTTCTGCAACCCAACTACATGCTCTTGCCCAGGAATCGAACCTGCGACCCTTGGGTGCATGGGCTGATGCTCTACCACGGAGCCAGTCCAGCCAGAGCTTCGCAAGGGCATGCTAAGTGGAGCACACACCCCTGCTAGCCTGTATGCACAGGCCAGCACGGAAGCGCATGCCCTTTATGTGCACGCATTAAAGCCAGGTGAGGCTGAGAGAACAGAGGTGTTGTTGTTGTTGCTAATCCTCACCCGAGGACATTTCCCCATTGATTTTTAGACACGGTGGAAGGCAGTGAGGGAGTGGGGAGAGAGAAGCATCGATGTGAGAGAGACACATTAATTGGTTGCCTCCCGCCCAACTGGAATGGGATTGAACTTGCCATCCAGGTATGTGCCCTTGACTGGGAATCAAACCCATGACCCATTGGTGCGAGCGCCGACGCTCTACCACTTAGCCATACTGGCCGGGGCCCAGAGTGATTTTTGTCTGGCAAAACAGCCTAGGGAGAGAGAAGGGTCTTGGGTCTGCACACCGAGATGGGGGTGAGAGGGACTGAGGGAGGCGGTCAGCATGTCCAGGGTCAGCTTGTCTGGCGAGCTCCCTTCTCAACCTTGGGACCGGGGCTAACCTTCAAGTTGCAAGGTTAAAAGGCCACTTTCTGGAAGAACAGATTTTCTTATCAAAACCTTCTCAGTTACTCCCCAGTGGCCCCAGGGAGGCCTGGTGCCCACTCCCTGCGGGCCCGCTCCCAGGAACTAGCTCCTACAATCCCACACACTGGGCCTGTGGGGCAGGCCCAGTGTGTGGCCTGGACCTCGGACTGTGAACCGCGAACCGTCTCCTCCCTTGTTCTGTTTGTTTTCAATCCTCTGACCCAGGCTGGCAGGTGAGGAAGGCAGAGGGAGGAGCCTCTGGTGCCACACACACGCACGCACGCACGCACGCACACACACATACACGCACAGGCACACACCACAGAGTCTCCTGAGGCCTCCAGTCTCAGGGGCTGGCCAATGATTGATTGGCATTTCACAGGCTGCTGGTTCCAGTCTTTTGATCCTCGGAGGTCACCTTCCCTAAGCCGGAGCCCCTTCCTGCCTCTCTATTGCCGGGGTCACCTCCACTGCCCGGAGGCCAGGACCTGTCTCCCAGAGGCCTTCCCGTGCGGATCTCCTGTATCTGTCCTCTGGCCCCTGGCTGGCTCCTCCCCGGTCCTTACTGGACTCTGCTGGCAAACTCAGGCTCCTCTACTCTAGCAACCACGCTGGTCCCCCCTCTCCCGCCCTCCGCCAGTGCCCTCCCCTCCCAGCCTTTGTCCCTCAGACATCCTCTTTCCCTGGCTCTCCTGCCAGGCCTGCTGGAGGGGCAACGGGAGGGGTGAAGCGAATCAGCAGCGCCCACCCCGCCCCCCTCCCTCTCCTCTTGTCAAACAGCAGACAAGGCTTTTCCCCTTCCTCCCCAGCTCTGAATGGGCTCATTCTCTCTGGGAGCCTCGGCCCTTGCTGAGCCTCCTCCCCAGAGCGTGAGTTCAGACCTCTGCTCCTCCCTGCCCCACTCCAGCCCGCTGGCCCTGCCCCCCTTGGCAGCCCACTCGGCCTGACCATTGTCCGTAGTTTGGGCTTCCCTCAGGGATCTGGGATGCAGAGAGGGTGGGCTGGGCTTGGCAGGAGAGGCGCGTGGGACCGGGTTAGTTTCCTGGATTTCTCCCAGGGCCCCCCTCTGGATCCCCTGCAGGGGCATGGGGTGAAGGGGGGTTCGGGGTACCCCTCATTCTGGCTCTGGAGTGAAATGGATGAAGCCAAAGCCTCATTCATGCCTCAGTCCCCATTGTCTGGGAACCTGAGGTTTCCTCGTCTGTAAAACAGACAATAACACCTGCCTGCTCTGGCTGTGGGACAGAGGGTGGCACAGAGTAGGGGGCCCAGTAAAGCTGTCATAGTAGCTTTCCTGGCTGGACCAGCCCTCCTAACTCAATGTCAGGGGGCTGGGGGACCCTAACACCTGATGGTCTCTTGAAGACAGAGCCAGGTCACTGTCTTCTTGCCCTGAAGGTCTGAGAGGCACAGGTCCTGGGCTGTGCGATAGGGGAGGGGAGGGGGTGATTTTGCTGGCGGTTCCAGTTTTTCCTCATTAGTCATGAGAGGGTCCTGGACAAATTGGTTAACTCGTTTGAGCCTGTTTCCTTGACCCTCACCTTCTCTAACTCTTAACTTGAACCCTGGAGAAAAGAGGGGTTTTGATGCCCACCCCAGAGGGCAGCTGTGTCTCCGTACACAGCAGGAGTTCTTGAACGTTTATTCAAGAAATAAATCCACCATCACCTTTACCCACTCTCACCCTTCCTGCACGTGATGTCATGAATCATTTCTATTCCACTCTATTTCTTTTTAAATTTATATTTATTGATTTGTGTGTGTGTGTGTGAGAGAGAGAGAGAGAGAGGAAGGAAGAAACACAGAACTATTGTTCCACCCATCAGTGTGCCCACTCATGGTTGACTCCTGCATGTGCCCTGACCAGGGATCAAATCCAGGGATCAATGCCCCAACCAACTAAGCTACCAGGCAAGGCATTCTGTTCTATTTCTTAAACAAACAAACAAATAAAAATTGTCTAAATTGGATTCTTGACGGACCTTCTAATAGAACCTGGCCTGTAGTTTGACTCTCACTGGTTAGAGCTGAGCATGCGTATTTTTGTATTCATCACTTTTGTATTCCTTTTCCCAAAAAGAAGCTCCCAAATTTCGTAACTCTCAGGCCCCACAAAACCTAGGTCCGCAGCAGTCTGCACTAACCCTGAGACCACTTATTGAGTCATTAATATGGGCAAGTACTATGCTGAGTGCTTCTGTAGCATCATCTTTTAACCCAACCTATAACACAGAATGCCAGGTGCCCTTTACAAGTGAGCAGCCAGACTAAGAGAGGGTCAGTCCCTTGCCTGAGGTCACACAGCTGACCTGTGGTGGAGTGGAAATTTGAACCCAGGTCTCTCTGATCCCAGAGCACCCTATTCTCCATGCCCCCTACTGTGAAAGTGCCCGCCTGTCACCATGCTAGCGAATTGCAGGCAGATTAAGAAAGGGCAGTGTCCAGCGCTGTCCGGTTAGCTCCATCGTCCAGATATGCCAAGCTTGCAGGTTAGATCTTCACTCAGGGCACATACAAGATCAATCAATGAATGCGTCAGTACTAGTAAGTGGAACAGCAAATCGATATTTCTCTCTCTTCCTCCCTCTCTCTCTGTTTTCCTCACTCCCTCTCTCTCAAATCAATAAACATTTTTTTACAGAAGAAGAAATACTAGCCCTAGCCAGTTTTGCTCAGTGGATAGAGCATCAGCCTTGGTTGCAGGCTCATCCCAGCCTAGGCCCTGGTCAGGGCTTGAGCAGGAGGCAACCAATTGATGTGTTTCTCTCACAATGATATTTCTCTCTGTCTTTCCTCCTTCTCTTCCACTCTCTCTAAAAATTAATGGGAAAATATCCTCGAGTGAGGATTTAAAAGAAAAAAAAGGAAGGAATGCTACTGTCCCTTCTTCAGTTCCCAGGCAGTGCCTCTGATCCCCACCCTGAGCCACACACGTGCCCTTGGCTGAGGCATTCCAACCAGAGTGACCAGATTTGGCAAATGAAAAGAAGGGTGCCCAGTTACATTAGCATTTCAGGTCAAAAAGGAATAACTTGCCAGTGTAAGCCGTAGTGGTATGTCCCGTGAAATGTTTTATTGGAATTTCCAACAAAAACATGCCTTCCTTCCAGTCCCCCAGCCCCAATACACCCCCCATTGGCCTTAAGTAATGGGTCAGGGGCTCCGGGTGGAAGGCAGGGAGGGGAGGTGGAATCTAGCTGCCAATGAAAGGTACCGGGCAAACAGGAACCCTTGGATGAATTGGTGCTGAATGCAAGAAACAAGAGGGGTGTTCTTCCAATGGGAGGTCCCTCTCTCCCCAAACTTGCAGACACTCTTAAAACCCTGCTTTTCAGGCTGGAAAGTATACCTAAAAGATTCGAGAAGGCAAGCCAGGGAGTCCCGGAAGCCACACACCCCTCCTCGGCTATTGAAGTTACTTAAGGACGGGGCGGGAAAACCATTATTTGATAATAAAACCGATGGGCACGTGACGGAGTAGGCTGCAAACTCGCCAGGAAAGTTTACGACGAAACCTGCGCCTCCAAGAGGAGGGCAGCCTAAGCCTGCGCCCCGGACTCCCGGGGGAGGGGCGCGATCGCCCCCGGGGCGTATCGGGGGCCGCAGGGGCGGGCGGGAAGGGCGGCGGGCGCCCCGGGGTCCGGGCCGGGCGGGAGGCGGCCGGGCCTGCGCGCAGTGAGAGCGGAGCGGCGGCCACGCCCCGGATCGCTGGAATGCGGTTGGAGGGGGCGGGGGGCCGGGAGCGGCGGCTCCCAATCACCGGCGGCGGCGGCGGCGGAGGCGGCTGGAGGAAGTGCAGAATGAAGTTGTGGAGCTGAGATTCCCCCGCGTCCGCCCGCTGAGCCGCCGCAGCCCCCGCCGCCGCCCGCCCCTTCGCGGGGCGCCCTCGGTGCGCAGCTCCGGCCCCGCGCCCGCCGCCCGCCCGCCGGTCCGCGGAGCCATGGGGCCCGCGCCGCGGTGAGGACAATGGGGCCGGCGGCCTGGTGCCGCTGGGGGCTCCTCCTCGCCCTCCTGCCCCCCGGGGCCGCGGGCACCCAAGGTGAGTCCGGGGGCGGGGGGCGGGGGCCGCGGCGGGACCCTGCAGCCCGGAGCCCCCCGGAGCCCCCGGGTGGGCGGCGGGAAGGGAGGAGGGGGCCGTCCGAGCTCCGGACCCGGAGTTTGGGGCTGTCCAGGCTCTCGGGGCGAAAGAAGGGGGATCTCCCGCCGCCCCATCCGGAGCCCGGCGCTCTCCAGACTCCGGATCGCGCCGGGAACTTGCCAGCAAAGTTCCCTGGACTTTCTCAGAGTTCTCCAGAGGGTGCGCGGCCCGCCGTGCGGTGGGGGTGTGAGTGTGAGTGAGTGTGTGTGTGTGAGAGAGTGTGTGCTGTGTGCGTGTGTGTATATGTGAGTGTGTGTATATGTGTGTGTATATGAGTGTGTGTGAGTGTTTGTGAGTGTGTGTATGTGTGTATATGAGTGTGTGCATGTGTGTATATGTGAGTGTGTGTATATGAGAGTGTGTGTGTGTGTGTGTGTGCGTGTGCATATGTGAGTGTGTGTATGTGTGTGTGTGAGTGTGTGTATATGTGAGTGTGTGTGTGAGTGTGAGTGTGTGAGAGTGTGTGCCTCTCCTGCACCCCCTCCAGCTCTCTCCCAGCCCCTCCAGTTGGCAGCCTCCGCCTCCGGACGGCCTGGCTGGATTCCTGGGGTCCCTCCAGCCCGGCCCCCGCCCCCCCTCTCCGGCCGCCGGGCTCCGGGACGCCGCTGCGGGTGTGGAGGGGGCAGTGGGGAGCCCGGAGGGGGGACCACCGCCCCGCGCAGGAGTCTGGGGTGGGGGTACGGGTGGAGGTCGGGGGGAGGGCGAGACGTTTGTTTTGAATCCGTTTCTTCGAGGCCGGCGCGGGGCCGGCGCCCTGTGGCCGGTGGAGAGCGGGACTGGGGCTCCGGGTCCGAGGCGGAACGTGGAGAGTTCCCCGGGGAATACCTGGGCGCTCGGTGCGGGAGGCTCAGTGCTGGGACCCGCTGGGCGTGTGCCGATGGGGGTGTGTGTGTGTGCCTTTCCCTCGTGCCGTGTGCGGGGAGGGGGATGGGGCGCCGTGTCCTGCCCCATGTGCCCATCTGCGGCAGGAACGATGGAACCTGGAAGCACACTGGGTGCCAGGCCCGCACATGGCGCTCTGCGTGCGCGCCCTCTTCATCCTCAGAACGGGCCCGGGAGGGGCCTGTGCCGTTCCCGTGCTCCAGTGGGCGCTGGGCTTAGGGGTCAGGCAGTGCGCCCCCTCGCCCCCCGCCTGTCCGTCCACCTGGAGCCACGGGAGACACTGCGCCCGCATGCCCAGTGGAGGGAAGGCACAGGAGCGGCCCTGGGAGCGGCGGGTGGTCCAGCGGGCCCTGTGTCTGGGGAAGGGGTGTGTCCTCTTGTCTGTGGCCGGAGGGCCCTCCGTCAGAGCACTGTGTGCTGTCTGAGGAGCCTCTGTGCCCGGGGCTCTTGAGTTGTGTGGTCTGTGTGTGTGTGTGTGTGTGTGTGTGTGTGTGTGTGTGTCTGGGCTTTGTGTTGCTAAACACAGAGTCTCTCTCTGCTGACTTGGGGACTCGGTGAACTCTGCCCTCTCTGGGAAGGTGCTGGGCCAGGGCTGCTGTAAACAGCGGGAGGTGGCTGGTCCCTCCCTCCCTCCCTGTTTCCCAGGCTGGCATCTTCACCCCTGACCTTCTGCCGCAAAGGGCGGGCCCAGGGGCTGTCCTCACCTGGGCTGAGTGAGTGGGGCAGGTGGGGAGTGGCGGGGGGGGGGGGGGGGGCTGCTGTGCTGGGGTCTGAGGGGTCAGTTCTGCAGTGACTGGGGACTCCCTCCGCCTTCCTACTCCTCAGGGTGCGCTGCTGGGTGCAGGGAGAGGTGCTGGGTGTGCTGGGCAGGGAGTGGTTAAAATGGTAGCGCACTGCCCAGCTGCCTCTACCCACCCCCATTACACCCCAGGACTGAGGGTAGGAACGTGGGGGGAGGGGAGATGGGAAAGTGCCAGGACTTTGATGAGACCTTCTCATAGTGTTCAGGTTTTGTGAAGTGCAGCAAACACACACACACACACACACACACACACACATATATATTGCAGAGCTCATATTTAATCCCTGTACTATTCTCCCAACACTCTCCTTCTTCCTTTGACCATACTTAGGGGAGGTAACCTCATTTCAATATCCACAATAAGACAGTTGAAAAGAGAGGATCGAATGCAAAAAGAAAACACATTCCATGCCAAACACAGAGCACCTTTTCTTTTCTCCGGAACTTCCCGTGCCTTCGCTTTTCAAAAACGCACGGCTGGCTTCGTCCGTGCCGGGTTCTTCTCGGTGGACAGGTCCATTCCGTCTGCAGCGACCCTGGGAAGTGGCTGCAGGAGGAGAAAACGGAAGCTCAGGGAAATGAAGCGACTTATCCAAGGCTTCCCAGCCCCCCCGCCATGTCCAGGGCATTTTGGGCTTCCAGCGAGGTGTTCCGAGTTGGTCAGTCTCATTCTCTTGGACAGGAGTGGGTTGAGCAAAGCCTCAGAGGTAGCCAGGGGGCCAGACTGGGGTAGAGGTACGACTCTGTTATCCAGGGGGACGAGCTTCCTTAGCCGGGCTATGGAAAATGGGGCTGAACGGGGCACCCCGCGCACCCCGGTCCCCTCTTGGCTTAGGAGTCATCGTTCCCTGTCCACCTCATGTCTGCCTTCCGCCTGGGCCTGCCCTCCTGCAATGGCAGGGCACTGAGGGCGGCAGAGGGGTGGAGGCCGGTGGGACCTGCAGGGCTGTGGAGAAGGAGACGGCTGCATTAGAAGCAAGAGGCACCAGGCTGAGGCTGGGGCTAAGGGAGCTGGTATCGGGTCCAGATAATTATGCCTGACCCTGGGTAGCTGGAATGATCTGGAAAAAGATGCCCGCCCTCTGCCTCTGGGAAGCCCCTCCGGGGTGACACCCCCATCTTTTGCAAGGCCAGCTTTCCTGTCTACCCTGGAGGAGAGAGGAGGTGGGGGAAGGGTGTGCTCTCGCTCAAGGAGCACGAGTGTTAGAGCCGATGTCTGTGTTGTCCCGGCTCTGTTTACCAAGCCTTGTCATGTTTACAAACTGCCTTTTGATTCATTTTCTCATTTAACTTCCCTGCAGAAAGCAAGAGTTGTTATTGTTTTATTACTCCCTCCTTATAGCTAAGTCCAAGGTCAGGAAATATTCACTGAGGGCCTACTCAGCCACAGGCACTGCTGGCCGTAGAGATGAACCTGATTTGGCCTCTACCCTGGAGGTCCAGGATATGCTCAGGGTCACAGGGTGAGCGGCCTGGCTGGGTTCTGGTCTGGTGACCCTGAGCCCAGGCCCCCTGCTATACTGGATGTGTGGTCGGTGGATCTGGGAGGGTGAGCTTTGGGAATGCAGGCCGTGTTCATGGAAGCCGAAGGAAGCACTGGCTGTCATGCTCGTGAGCAAGAGAAGCAGCAGAGCCTGAAGCCTGGCGGGGAGGAGAGAACCCATTTGAGGACACCCCCAGAGCTGGGACCAAACCCGGATCTTTGAAGTTTATGTGGAGGGACAGGTGGGAGGGACCTTGACCAGCCTCCTCTCAGCATTGGGATGGACACCATGACCTCAACTGGTCCCTTTGGTTTGGAGACTCTTGATTAGACTCCATCCATCCATCCACCCATCCATCCATCCATCCATCCACCCACCCATCCATCCACCCACCCACCCACCCATCCATCCACACATCCATCCATCCATCCACCCATCCATCCATCCACACATCCATCCATCCATCCATCCACCCATCCATCCATCCACCCACCCATCCATCCACACATCCATCCATCCACCCATCCACCTATCCACCAATCCTTCCATCAATCCATCCATCCATCCACCCAACCACCCACTCATCTATCCATCTCTCCCTCCACCATCCATCCATCCATCCATCCATCCAGCAAACACTGTGCTCACTGTGTGCCCTGCCCTATTTGTGGCTCGTAAGGGGCAGGTGTATGGAACAGGACCTCCTCCCCCTCTCCCAAGAAAATCCACGGGGGCTGAAGGCGGGGATGGAGGAGTGGGGAGCTGGTGAGTGATGAGGAGGAGGAGAGGAGGAAGGTCCTGGTGAAGGGGCAGGAGGGGGCAGTAAGGAAAGTTCTAGGAGGCCTTCTTGGCTTATGTCAGGGTGGCGTGTGCGTGCGAGGATTCGCACTCAGGCTTCCCACTCCCTGGGAGTGGGTCTCAGGGCACCAAGTTTACCGCCTGCTGCCAACACTTAGAAAGTCTTAATCGGCCTCAAATGAGCCACAAACAAATTCACTAGTGGGGTGGGGCTACTGCTCTTTCTGCTCCTGCCCAGCCCAGCAGCTCTGCCCTGCCTGGCACCTGCAGTGTTTTCAGGGCATCGGTAGAATTGTGCGGGGAGAATAACCCCCGTCCGCCTCAGTTTCCTTCTCTGCAAAGCAGAGGTCTCAGCCCCAGTCTCTGTAGGATGTTATGAAGCTCCCACCAGAGTGCCTGCCGAGCACACAGTAG
This sequence comes from Pipistrellus kuhlii, assembly GCF_014108245.1. Taxonomy (NCBI): domain Eukaryota; kingdom Metazoa; phylum Chordata; class Mammalia; order Chiroptera; family Vespertilionidae; genus Pipistrellus; species Pipistrellus kuhlii. The sequence goes on along the minus strand of NW_023425537.1, from coordinate 4,369,178 downwards.
GCCCTCAGCTGCTGCAGCTGTCCCCGCTGTTCCATTGTTGTTGTTTTTCTATTGCCTGGCTGCCACAGCTGGTGTCCTTTGGAAGCCGCCTTGGGCTGCGGGGTGTGTGTGTGTGTGTGTGTGTGTGTGTGTGTGTGTGCAGACGGCCCCTGGCCCAGCGCTGCTGGTCCCTGTCCCAGGCTTGGGCCGGGGCCTGGGGTCTGGGCCTGGAGACAGCTGTGACCACCCAGCAGCTGAAGCTGCGGAGGCTGGGGGAGGTCCAGGCAGCGGGCATTATTTTGGGCCTGGCCTGCCACCCGCTCCTGTTTCTTTTGGGAGCTGGAGGGGGAGGGACCCTTGGTTCTATTTCTGGGCCTCCCCTTCCTCTCTGCTCGCTTTCTTCCCTCTGCCCCAGGGCTGGGAACAGAGAGCACTCTGGATAGTCCTGGGAGGCTGAGGAAGCAATGGGGGGCAGGGTGGGGCTCGCCCCACAAGCTTTTGCCCGGCTTCCTGGAGGCCAGGGCTATTATTACCGCCCCCCCTTTCGGGATTTGGCCTCCAGCTCCCAGTGGATGGGAGAGCAGGAGCCCTGGGGTCGGGCCTCGAGGGCAACCACCCTGCGGGTCCCCTGAGTCCGCACGTAGCCTGTAGGAAGTGGATGGGGACCAGCAGGAATTCCCGGCAGCTCAGGCACCTGTGGGCCTGTGTACCTGGGGGTGCCCTCCGCCCACTCCCCCCTGGCACACCCTCCTGGGCAAGACGCACCAGGTGATTCATCTTCTTGCCGGAGCAGAAAAACAAGTTCAACTGGACAGTTTAATCTCCCCCCTGCTGGCAGGCACGGTGCCAGCGGCTGCCCCCAGCGTCCCCTCAGCAGGGGGAGTGGACCCCTCCTGTGTTTCTGGGCTCCGCGGGCATTTCTGGTTTCAGGGGCGCCAGCGGGGGTCCAGGTAGGCCCGGTGCTGGTTCGTCGTGATGCCCCTTGGCTGGTAGTTGGCCCCGGGCAGGCACACAGGGCTGACGTAGTGCTCTTGTGGCAGGAGTTTCGTGGCACAGATTGTGCCAGCTGCTTCTGGAGTCTTGCCCCGAGGAGGTGGCAAGGGTGAGGTACCGGAGGAGGAGCCTTCCGAGTAGCATCCTTCTGGCCCGGGATCCGCAGCCTGGGTCCGATGCCCATTGATGGGGTCTGATGCGCCCGCCTCTGCCTGGGGGAATTCTAGAGGTCCCCTCGGGGGCCAGGCCGCCGGTGGTCTCCATGCCCCCGCTATGACTCCCGCTGACCCTCCTTCCCCACTTTCTGGGTGGCATTGTGGGGGTGGGTATCTCTTGCCAGGAGGCTGGCACGTGGGTGGCATTGGAATGGGCCGGGGAGAATACCCGGAGTTGGCTGGCTTGGGGGAGAGACAGGGGGTATCCAGAGCGCTCATGATTCATCAGCACCTCCGTTGGGGGATTTCTTACCCTTTGGCCCCGAGTCGTGGCTATGGGACAAAGAGGCTTTCTTTGCACACAGCCCCCTGGATCGGGCGGGCAAGCTCCCTGAGGCTTACACAGCAGCGCCCTCGATGCTCAGAATGGGCTGAGTCAGATGGAGCCTCTCCCCTGAGGTCCCCCCTCTTCCCAAACTTGCAAACTTTCTTTTGCTGTTGCACCTTCTGCAGGTGCAGGGGACATGGGGAGGGGTCCTTGCCCAAGATGGCATGACTCTGGGGGACTGCGTGTGGAGGAGGCAGCCGGGGTGGGGAAGCTCCCTGCACAGGGCCCTCTGACCGCCTCCTCCCCCCGCCAGTGTGCACCGGCACAGACATGAAGCTGCGGCTCCCCGCTAGTCCTGAGACCCACCTGGACATGCTCCGCCACCTCTACCAGGGCTGCCAGGTGGTGCAGGGTAACCTGGAGCTCACCTACCTGCCTGGCAATGCCAGCCTCCTCTTCCTACAGGTGAGAACCAAGGGCAGCCCAGCCAGAGCCTGCCTCCAGCTGGGCCTCTGTTTCCTCGCGGGTGGTTCCTCACCTGGAAGTCCCTTCTGCTATCTAACCCCTGTCCCTTCCATCGCTAGACCAGCTGATTCCTTCTCTGTAACGTGGCTGGCCGTGGGCATCTCTAGGTGGAACGCATCTGTTCCTTTGCTAAATTCTTTTTAAAAATATATATTTTTTAATTAATTTCAGAGAGGAAGGGAGAGGGAGACAGAGAGATAGAAGCATCAATGATGAAAGCGAATAATTGATCAGCTGCCTCCTGCACACCCCACACTGGGGATCAAGCCTGCAACCTGGGCATGTGCCCTGACCAGGAATTGAACTGTGATCTCCTGGTTCATAGGTCAACACTCAACCACTGGGCAACACCGGCCAGGCCCTTTGCTAAATTCTTGCTCTCTTGCCGGCATGATCACCTCCCCCTGTCCAACTGCCCAGCCACTGTCCCTCTCCCACCCGGAGTAGTGGGAAATGTGGGTTCCAGGGCCAGTTCTGCCACTGACAAACCGTGCGAATGTGGCCTAGGTTCTTGTCTGCACTGGGTCTCAGTTTTCTTATCTGTATATTGGGAGCAATAGGCATGCTTTGACTCCCCCTCTTTGTAGATCAAATGGGGAATGTCTGTGCAAGGGTCATGAGCAGGGCAGTGGAAACCAGCCTGCTGAGCCTTTTCCACGCTGCCCTGGAGTGGGGTCAGGCATGCAGTGCGCAGATGGCATCTCGTCTGAGCCTTTCCTTTTATAGATGAAGAAACTGAGAAGCAGAGAGGGCGGGGCACCTGCTCCTGGCTTACGGAATGCCGGCCCCCCTCCCCAACCCCACCCCACCCCATTATCTTTCCTGATCGTACTGGAATCTGGTTTGGGGCGTGGCCTTGGTTTCCATTTCACACACGAAGAGAGCAGGACTGTTCAGTAGTGGATAGGGGCCTTGCCCAAGATCCCCGAGCACTTGGTAACCCCAAGGAGGCCTTGGAGGTGGCCGTGTGCCAGGACCCCGGCCTGCCTCAACCCCAACCTCCCCCGTGTCCTCCCAGGACATCCAGGAGGTGCAGGGCTACGTGCTCATCGCTCACAGCCAGGTGACCCAGGTCCCGCTGCAGAGGCTGCGGATCATCCGCGGCACCCAGCTCTTCGAGGACAACTACGCCCTGGCCGTGCTGGACAACGGAGCCCGGCCGGACAGCGCCAGCCCCGACGCCGGGGCCTCCCCGGGAGGGCTGCGGGAGCTGCAGCTGCGAAGCCTCACAGGTGGTCCCCCTCCCCCTGACATCGCCGGGTGACGGATGGAGAGCCGGCCGGGGCCCCTGCCGGCCAGGAACCTGCCTCCCCTAGGGGAGGTGTCCTTGTGAAGAACAGAAAAAGTCCCAGCTTGTTCCGGCCACGCAGGCTGACAGCGAGGATGCTGGGTGGTTTTGCCCACGTCTCGGCTGAGGGCCCGCGTGGGGAGCAACCTGTGCAACTGTGTGTGGGAGCCCCGGGGCTGACAGTGGCCCGAACCCTGCCTGCCAGCGGCTGTGCGTGCACTGATGCCATCTCAGTCAGGCCGCCGCCTCGCCAGGGAGCGGAGATGGCCTGCTCCCTCTGCAGATGGGAGAACAGGTTCACGGAGGATACGGGACTTACCTGCTCGAGGTGGCATAGCGAGTTAGTGCCGAGGCGGGGCTTCAGGCGCCACCATCTCTCCTTTTACAGCGAGCACCGAGCAGAGCTGGGAGGAGGAGGAGCGTCCCTGGGCATCTGGGCCCTGACACGGACACCCCCCTCCTCCCGGACCTCGGTTTGCTGTGTCTGTGGGGGCGATGGGGCGGGGATGGTCCTGGTGGGGCTAAAAGATGCGGAGGGGGTCCTCACTGTTCCCTGGGGACGCTGGGGCGGGAGCAGAAGCTGACAGACAGCTTGTTGTCCGTCCCACAGAGATCCTGAAGGGAGGGGTCTTGATCCAGCGGAACCCACAGCTCTGCCACCAGGACACGGTTCTGTGGAAGGACATCTTCCACAAGAACAACCAGCTGGCCCTCATGCAGATCGACACCAACCGCTCGCGGGCCTGTAAGCCGCTCCTCCCTGCCTGCAGCCTCCTCTTCCTCAGCGCTCTCCCCGCCCCCAACTCCGGGTTACACCCCAGCCCTGCACCGACACCACCCTCTTTCTTGGTGCCTCCTGCCATCTCTTCATCTCTGTCTCCCTTTGCTTCTTTTTCCTTCTTAATTTTTATTTATTGATTTTTAATATATATATATATATATATATATATATTATTGATTTTTTACAGAGAGGAAGGGAGAGGGATAGAGAGGTAGAAACATCGATGAGAGAGAAACATCGATCAGCTGCCTCCTGCACACCCCCTACAGGGGATGTGCCCGCAACCAAGGTACATGCTCTTGTCTGGAATTGAACCTGGGACCCTTGAGTCCGCAGGCCAACGCTCTATCCACTGAGCCAAACCAGTTAGGGCATATTTATTGATTTAAAAAATATATATATACTTCTATTGATTTCAGAGAGAGGAAGGGAGAGGGAGAGAGAGGGAGAGAGAGAGAAACATCAATGATGAAAGAGAATCATCCATCAGCTGCCTCCTGTGGGTCGAGACCTGACTGGGAATTGAACCCGAAACCTTGGCATTTTGGAAGCTTTCACCTTCCGAGCTCCCTGGCCAGGGCCTCCTGTTTCGCGATTGTGTCTCAACTTTTGGAGTCCCCTTTGCTCTCTTGGGACTCACCCTCTGTGCCTGCCGCCTCCTGGTCTCGGTCTCACTGCCTCTCTGTTCTCTCCCCAGGTAAACCCTGTTCTCCATCCTGTACCCATCCCCACTGCTGGGGAGAGAGTTCCCGGGACTGTCAGACCCGTGAGTCTCCGGGAGGCCGGGCCTGGGGGCGGGTGGGTGGGTTCCCTGGGGCAGGGACTCCCCCCAGAAGGTGATGCCGGTGAGGGTCTGGCGCCCAGGTGGCCGCCCAGCCCTCACCCTGCCCTCTGCCCGACAGTGACTCGAACCCTGTGTGCCAGCGGCTGTGCCCGCTGCAAGGGCTCCCTGCCCACCGACTGCTGCCACGAGCAGTGCGCTGCCGGCTGCACCGGCCCCAAGCACTCTGACTGCCTGGTATGTGCCCGCTGGGCCCCACCCCTCGGGGAGCTGGGGGAGGGGCACCCTGCCTGGTGCTGCCCTGCTGCCCCTGGCACGTCAGGGAAGGCAGCCCGGTGACCACCAGCCGCCTGTCCCCCCAGGCCTGCCTCCACTTCAACCACAGCGGCATCTGTGAGCTGCACTGCCCGGCGCTGGTCACCTACAACACCGACACCTTCGAGTCCATGCCCAACCCCGAGGGCCGCTACACCTTTGGTGCCAGCTGCGTGACCACCTGTCCCTGTGAGTGCCGTGGAGAGGCCGGGGAGGTTGGATCATGTAGATGGGAGCCTGTTGGGAGCCCCTCGGGCCTCCGGCAGCTGCGGAGCGGCAGAGAGGGCAGAAGCTAAGAGCTCCGTCTTGGGAGCCAGACCACTTCCTGGTCATGTGACCCTACTGTGTCTCAGTGTCCTCGTCTCTAAAACGGTGCAATAACAGCCCCCACCTCCTAAGGTGGCTATAAAGTTTGAACGAATGCAAAGACTGGCCCGGCCACTCACCAGCACAACGGCCCTGAGTCATTTACATAAAATCGAGCTTTGGTTTCCCTTTTGGCAAAGCGGGACTCTCACGGCGTCTGCCGTCCGGGTGTGTTGGGCGGAGCACGTGAGTGGTAGATGCTCAGACCTGTCCGGGGCCTCTCGGTCCCGGTTGATTCACTCGTGTTGTGCTCCCCGGGCTCGGGGACGCTGCTCAGGGTGGGGTGTGAGGGGCCGGGGCACAGGGACACACGATCCTGGTCTCCTCAGACAACTACCTGTCAACGGACGTGGGCTCCTGCACCCTGGTCTGTCCCCTGAACAACCAGGAGGTGACCGCCGAGGACGGAACCCAGCGGTGTGAGAAGTGCAGCAAGCCCTGTGCCCGAGGTACCCACCGCCCCCCAAACCTGCTGCGGTCCGGGCCCTCGGCGCACCCCGCCTGGCCTCGCCCGCTGTCCCCCCAGTCCCTCCTGGGACTCAGTCCTTGTCTCCCACCGTCTCTGCCCGCTCCCCACCCCCCAGGTCAGTCCCACAGGCTCCCCCATATCTTGCTGGTGTGGGGAGAGGGCATGTGGCCCTAAGAGGGGACTGTGGGCAGGACCCAGGAGTCTGAGTTCCTGGTGCTGCATGGCGGGGGGTGGGGGGGTGGCTGGTCAGTCCCGTGGCCGGTCAGTCCCGTGGCCGGTCAGTCCCGTGGCCGGAGCTGAGTGGTCCTCACCTGCCCACTCCCACAGTGTGCTACGGGCTGGGCATGGAGCACCTGCGGGAGGCGAGGGCAGTCACCAGCGCCAACATCCAGGAGTTCGCTGGCTGCAAGAAGATCTTCGGGAGCCTGGCGTTTCTGCCAGAGAGCTTTGAGGGGTACGCGTACGCCGATTCGATTAAGGCGGGCACAGTGGTTGGAGACAGTATGGGGCAGTCACGGATTCCCGAGGACCCAGAGGCGGCAGCGTCTGGTGGGGGAGGGGGGCAGGAGACAGGTGGGGGCCTGGGATTCTGAGGGCGTGGGGACTCCTGGGAGGGGTGTTATTTCCACAAATGGCATGTTATCCGTGAACGTGCACTTGTGTGGCGGTCAGGCCGTCCAGGCCAAGCTACATTCTCCCTGACTTCATAGCAGCTTTATCTCCTAATAGCCCCAAACTGGAAATAACACTTTTGTGTATCAGGAGGTGAACAAATAGATGGTGGTCTGTCTGTACAGTGAAGTCCTCAGCAACAGAAAGAAACACATTGATTACATACATGCTCTCAAGAACATTATTGTAAGGGAAGTTAGGCAGACAAGACAGCCCACACTGTGTGGTTCTCTGTCTGTGAAGCTGCAGACCGGCCAGACCACCTGGTGCTAGCAATCCGAACAGTGTTAAAATGGAGCTGGAGCAATCCTTGGGCATTGTCTGCTCCTTCCTTTTGGGGGCTGGTGGTGAAGGTTCTGCCTCATTCTTTTTTTTTTTTTTTTAATATATATTTTATTTATTTTTACAGAGAGGAAGGGAGAGGGATAGAGAAACTAGAAACATCAATGAGAGAGAAACATCAATCAGCTGCCTCCTGCACACCCCCTACTGGGGATGTGCCCGCAACTAAGGTACATGCCCTTGACTGGAATCGAACCTGGGACCTTTCAGTCCACAGGCCAACGCTCTAGGCACTGAGCCAAACCCGGTTTCTGCAATTCTGCCTCATTCTTTCAAGAGCTGTGGAGCAGCTGGCAGCTAAGGGCCCAGGCCTGGGAGCCAGACTGCCTGGGTTTGAACAGTCCATGTGACCTTGCTGTGCCTTAGTTTCCTCATCTTTAAAATGGGGGCGCAGGTAGTTCCAACCTCATAAAGTGCTTGTAAAGTTTGAACGAGTTCATATGCCTCAGCTCTCAGAGCAGTGCCTGGCGCACACGGAGGGAGTGCTCCTGGAGGCCAGCTTTTTTGCCTGGAGCCTGGAGAGATCAGGGGTGTATTTGCCAGCTCCCCTATGGACCGATGGCTGCTTAGGTCCTTTCCAATTTTTGCTCTTACAGACAGCTCTGCCTTGTACGTGCCTCAGGGCCAGTATCCCTCCAGGCCGCATTCCTAGAAGCAGAATTTCTAGATCAAAGGACATAAATACTGTTTTGATGGGGCCCGGGAACAGCCGGGCTGAGCAGAGGGTTTAAGTGCGGTTATTAATAGAGGGGAGGGTGGGAGGGCGGCGGGGCCGCCCCAGGGGGCTGTGCTCCCGCCCTCCTGGCCCTGCTCACTCCTTCATCTTTCTCCTAGGGACCCCGCCTCCAACACCGCCCCCCTGGAGCCCAAGCAGCTCAGAGTGTTCGAGACCTTGGAGGAGATCACAGGTGGGCTCTGCCACACGCAGCTTGCTGGGAAGAGGCTGGGGGGGGGGGTCATCGTCCTGTCCCTACACCCTAGCCTCCCCCTGCGCCTGCAGGTTACCTGTACATCTCGGCGTGGCCGGACAGCATGCCTGACCTCAGCGTCTTCCAGAACCTGCAAGTGATCCGGGGTCGCGTCCTGCACGAGTGAGCACCCGGGGGGAGGACTACAGGGGGAGCTGGGAGACATGTGGGCACGGGGGCCTCCGGTTGCCCAGGGGCTCCTGGGGCAGCCTGTCTATGGGGACAGCGGTGAGGGCAGCCCTTGCCGGCGGGGAGGGGTCAGGGACGCGCTGCCCACCTGCAGCTGAGCTCGCCTCTCCCCCAGCGGCGCCTACTCGCTGACCCTGCAAGGCCTGGGCATCCGATGGCTGGGGCTGCGCTCGCTGCGGGAGCTGGGCAGCGGGCTGGCCCTCGTCCACCGCAATGCCCACCTCTGCTTTGTGCACACGGTGCCCTGGGAGCAGCTCTTCCGGAACCCTCACCAGGCCCTGCTCCACAGCGCCAACCGGCCGGAGGCCGAGTGCGGTAAGACGGGGCGCCCAGTGCTGCCCGCTCCCCGTCTGCCAGCGCGCAGTGCCCGTGGGTCCTCCTGGCAGCCCTCTGGGACTCGTGCAGACTGCCCGCCCTGGGGCGCCACCCTGACACAGCTCTGGCCGGCTTGACACCTTGGCATGGCTTCTAGCTGAGTCCTGCCTCACTCTAGCTGAGTCCCCACCCTGTTCCTGGGACCTCAGAGCTCTTCCCTCTCCCCGCATCGCCCAGGCCCCACCCCACCCCTCCCACCCAGAGCCACCCCACAGCCTCTTTCCCTGCCTCCCCTGGACCTGAGCCTCCCTAGGAGTCCCCTCTGACTCCCCCCTCTCACTGCAGTGGGTGAGGGCCAGGCCTGCTACCCGCTGTGCGCCCACGGGCACTGCTGGGGCCCGGGGCCCACCCAGTGCGTCAACTGCAGCCAGTTCCTCCGGGGCCAGGGGTGCGTGGAGGAGTGCCGAGTCCTGCAGGGGTATGCGGGGCAGAGCGGGGGGGGTGGGGTGGGGGGAGGGTGCACAGGAGCTCCTTCCAGACCCCCTCACCCACATCCCTCTCCCCCAGGCTCCCCAGGGAGTACGTGAAGGACAGGTACTGTCTGCCTTGCCACCCTGAGTGCCAGCCCCAGAATGGCTCAGCGACCTGCGTAGGATCGGTGAGGTCCTGGTGGGCTCAGAGCCGGGTGGAGGGAAGCAAGGGTTTGGGCAGACTGCCAGGGACCTGGCCAAGTGTGGAGAGACATCTGCGGAGAGAGCCTGAGCTCAGGCCTGAATGGCAGGGGGTGGACCGGCAGGAGGTGGAACAGCAGGGTGTGGACCAGCAGGGTGTGGAAGTGGGGTGGAACAGTGGGAGGTGGAACAGCAGGAGGGTGGAAGGAGACTCCATGCTGGGGACTGAGCTGGGTGATGGACCCTGAGACCCTTCAAACTGTGCAGAGATCCCGGGGAAGCCTGCATTCTTTTTAAAATATTTCTATTGACTTCTGAGGAGAAGGGAACCGGGAGAGAGAGAAACATCAGTGATGAGGGAGAATCACTCATTGGCCGCTTCCTGCATGTCCTGCACTGGGGATCAAGCCCAAATCCCGGCCTGTGCTCTGACTGGCAATCGAGCTGTGACCTCCTAGGTCGATGCTCAACCACTGAGCACGCTGGCCGGACGGAAGCCTGTGCTCTTGGCTGTGGCTGGGCCAGGGTGGCTGGTTAGCCTGTGGGCTGAGGCCTCGGACCACCGGGATCCACATGCAGGCCCTCCTTCCAGCCTCCCCGGCACAGCGAGCGCCATCCCAGTGCCTGTTTGCTTAGGGCAGAGGGAGAATCGATGGAAGGTGGGTTTGCACGGTGCCTGAGCCCGGGAAAGGCTGTCTACATGTTCGTTACTGTTGCTGCTTGCTGTTACACCTTAGACCCGTGGTCGGCAAACTCATTCGTCCACAGAGCCAAATATCCACAGTGCAACGTTTGAAATTTCTTTCGAGAGCCTAATTTTTAAAACTTAAACTTCTTTTAATGCCGCTTCTTCAACATAGACTCGCCCAGGCCGTGGTATTTTGTGGAAGAGCCACACTCAAAAGGGGCCAAAGAGCCGCATGTGGCTCGCGAGCCGCCGTTTGCTGACCACGGCCTTAGTGAATTCCCTTCCTTGGCTCTTCCAGTTCCTCATGTGAAGCCTGCAGCTCAGGGATCGAGCTTTGAAGCAGGGTGGGGAGTGGGGTGCGGGTGAGGGTGGGGCGGGCGGACCGGGTGAAGAGCAGGGGCAGTAGACACAGCGGGTGGAGGCTGGCCCAGTGCTGCTGAGTGGCTGTCAGAAGCTGGAAGGAGACTCGGGCGCCTCACCCTACACCAGCCCCTCATAGACCCCCTGTCTTCCCAGGAGGCTGACCAGTGCATGGCCTGCGCTCACTACAAGGACTCGCCCTTCTGCGTGGCGCGGTGCCCCAGTGGCGTGAAGCCCGACCTCTCCCTCATGCCCATCTGGAAGTTCCCCGATGAGGAGGGCACCTGCCAGCCGTGCCCCATCAACTGCACCCACTCGTGAGTCTGAGCGTGCTTTCCTGCAAAAAGGCGGGCTTTGTCCCAGGAGCCTCTGCGGGACAGCTCTGCTCTGCTGAAACCTGAGGCTTCATTTCACCCCCTTTCTGTCTGATCACAACAGTAACATGCTAAACATTTTTATGAAACATAAACTAGTGCTGCTAGCAGTTCTGTCTTCACTGTTAATCACGTGAGTGTTTCCCCTAGTTTTTATCTGTGTACATGCTTACATATATATTATTCTAACATGTTATACTCTCCAGTTGTTTTTATCTGTGCATTCTAACATATTATTATAACATGTTAGAATGCACAGATAAAAACATATATATATATGTGTGTGTGTGTGTGTGTGTATTATTGTTCTTCAGTTGTTTTTATCTGTACTCTATTTTTTATAAAAAATTTTTTTTTAAATATATTTTTATTCATTTCAGAGAGGAAGAGAGAGGGGAGAGAGACATAGAAGCACCAATGATGAGAGAGAATCATTGATTGGCTGCCTCCTGCATCAACCCAGGCCTGTGCCCTTGACTAGAATCAAACCCGGGACCCTGTGCCCTGAGGCTCTATCCACTGAGCCAGTGGTCAGCAAACTCCTTAGTCAACAGAGCCAAAATATCAACAGGACAACAATGGACATTTCTTTTGAGAGCCAAATTTTTAAAAAAATATATTTTATTGATTTTGTACAGAGAGGAAGGGAGAGAGAGAGTTAGAAACATCTATGAGAGAGAGTCATCAATCAGCTGCCTCTTGCACACCCCTATTGGGAATATGCCCGCAACCAAGGTACATGCCCTTGGCTGGAATCGAACCCGGGACCCTTCAGTCCCCAAGCCGACGCTCTATCCATTGAGCCAAACCGGTTTCAGCGAGAGCCAAATTTTTTAAACTTAAACTTCTTCTAAATAGGCTCACCTAAGTCGTGGTATTTTGTGGAAGAGCCATACTCAAAGGGCCAAAGAGCCGCATGTGGCTCACGAGCCGCGGTTTGCCAACCACTGTACTAAGCCAAACCAGCTAGGGCTTTTTTTTTTTTTTACCGAAGCGGTTTCGTAGACCATGCATCATACATATTGTTTGCAAATGGCTTTTCTTCACTTGACAAAATCTTGCAATGTTTTTTCATGTCCAAACACGGAGATCTACCCTATTCTCCCCCCTCCCCAAAGCTGTCTTTAATTACACATGAAATACGTGAATGCCTCCTTGTGACACATTTTCAGCAATTCAGAAGCACAAACACTGCAAAGCGAACGTGCCCTTTCGGTCCCTGCCCCTCTCCCCCTCCCTGGGGAGAACCCCCAGATCCACCGGGGGCGTGCCTCCTGCAGGCTTTCTCTGCACGGTCACATAAACATGCTGGGCTGAGTCATACAAGATTGCTGTTTTTGTAGGTCAAAGATGCTCAAGAAACAGCAATTTCAACTCCCATACAACCAGTTTGGGCTTTTGTGTGTGCACACTTCTTACTGTGAACGGGGTCAGCCTTAGGATACTGCCCTGCCCTCCCACCACCCGCTCTGTGTGCCCTGGAAGGCTCTCCTGTGACCGCACACGACCTGCCTCCTCTTGTGAACTGCTCGAGCGATAGCGTGGATGTAGAGTCATTTAACCATGTCCCTGCTTGAGGGATATTGATTAGGCTTTTTTATTTTTAGGATTTGATTGATTGATTGTTTTCTAGAGAGAGAAAGGAAAGGGGGGAGAGAGAGAGAGAGAGAGAGAGAGAGAGAGAGAGAGAGAGAGAAATATCCATGTAGTTGCATCACTGACTTATGCACGCAGTGGTTGCTTCTTGCCTGTGCCCTGATGGGAATAAAACGTACAACCTTGGTGTCTTGGGATGATACTCTGAACAACCGCGTTACCCGGCCAGGGCCTTTTATTTTTACTTTTGTTTTTGGGCAGTTGATTGCACGGGAGTGAACACCTTGGGCATGCCCCCCCGTGTTGGCATCTTTAGGGGACACCCTGAGCTGGGGGGGAGGGGGAGGACTGCTGTGACACAGAGTTCGTGCACAGGTGCCGCCGACTGCCCTCCGCAGAAGTGTGCCGGTTCACAGCCTTTCGGGGAGGGGGTGGCTGAGCTTGGGGACTCAGTGTCCTTTGGCGGCCCCCACAGGACACACCGCAGGAGGTGCAGGGGGACAGGGGCAGGGGGCTCCGGGCTGGAAGAGACCCCTTGTGGGGTGTAGGAGGATCACTGATGACCTTGAGCCCCGTTTCTGGCTCTGTCAAACGGGGGTGACCCCGCAGCCACACCTCCCCCCGGGGTTGCTGGGAGCTGGGGGAGCCCAGGAGGTGGCGCCCAGCTCGTTGACGGTCTCTCTCTCCTGCAGCTGCGTGGACCTGGACGAGAAGGGCTGCCCCGCCGAGCAGAGAGCCAGGTCAGCCTGGTCCCCGGGACACGCCCCTTGCTGCTCCCCAGTCCCCACCGGCCCCTGGGTGGTCACTGCTGAAGTGGGGGAGCTCCTGACATGACCCATGACCCTTCCCTGCCCCCTCTTCCCCTGCGGATCCTCCTTCCGATTGGTGTCAGCCGGTGGGTGGAGGACCTGCTCAGGTTGCTTGTGGCCTGAGAAACAGGAAAAGATGGCAGATTCCGGGTACCTCCCACCCCTGAGCAGCTGGACTTCTCCTCAGGGACCGGGGACCCCAGGTAGATGAGAGAGAGGGCAGCTGAGGAGGAGGAGGGGTGGACGCAGGCCTGGGAGCCAGGCCGAGAGGGGCAGGTGCGTCACCTGCCTCGGGGAAAGCAGCCACGTGGCTCGCGGGGAAAGTGTCGGAAAAGCCTCGGCTGTGCTTCCTGGAAGGTTCTGGCGTGGTGACTGTTAGTCAGCACCAAGCAGGGACACAGCACAGGGAGTGAGTCAGGCTCGGCTGGATCTGGAGGGCAGGGGCAGGGGCCCTCCCTCGCCAGCAGGCCGCAGTGGGGAGCTGGGGGAAGGGCTTTGGGGAGAACAAGGTCGGCGTGTGTCCTAGGCAGTCGTTTGTCTGAAGCAGGCGTCTTCAAACTACGGCCCTCGGGCCACATGCGGCCCGCAGAGGAGTCTGATCCGGCCCGCCAGGTTTTTTGGGCAGTGAGCGCAGCCGAGGTGTTACAGTAGGAATTAGTAGTTCATATAGTCCGGCCCTCCAGCTCTCTGAGGGGCTGTGATCTGGCCCCCACTTTAAAAAGTTTGAGGACGCCTGGAAGCAATGCCAGCCCCTGGCCAAGCAGGGGAGGGGGCAGGAGGGCAGTGAGGCGGGGCAGCGCCCAGGAGTGCCCGCTGCTCCGGCTGAGTCTGACAGGCGGTCGGTCCCACAGAGAAGGGGGTCCGGGCAGAGGGAGAGCGTGGGCACAGGTGGGAGTCGGGAGCCGTGGCCTGTGGGTGAGAAATGTGGCGGGAACATCAGAATCCCCGGTGCACATTCCTGGGCCGCACCCCGTTCCCACAGTCAGCATCTGGGGGTGGGGCTCCAGGCGTGTGCCTTCTAACAGGCTCCTTGCTGGTTTTTGTCGGGAAGTTTGAGAATCCTGGGCTAAGCCAGGAGCAACAGCATAGACCGGTGGTCAGCAAACTGCGGCTCGAGAGCCACAGGCGGCTCTTTGGCCCCTTGAGTGTGGCTCTTCCACAAAACACCGCGGCCTGGGCGAGCCTGTGTTGAAGAAGTGGCGTTAGAAGAAGTTTAAGTTTAAAAAATTTGGCTCTCCAAAGAAATTTCAATCGTCGTACTGTTGATATTTGGCTCTGTTGACGGATGAGTTTGCCGACCGCTGGCATAGACAGTTTGGAGAGGTGGGTGGTGAGCGCTTTGAATCGCTAGCTAGGAGTTTGGACTTGGTCCTGGAGGCAGTAGGGAGCCAAGGGGAAGAGAGGGTAGAGGTCTGTGGGTCACCCCCCCAAATTCCCTCTCCAAACCCCAGTGACCATGCGCCTCCATGGGCCCCTTCAGCCCTTCTGCCCCAGGCTGCTCCCCCATCCCTGACCTCGGCCCCCCTCCGCAGCCCTGTTACGTCCGTCATTGCCACGGTGGTGGGCATGCTGCTGTTCATGGTCATAGCCGTGGTCACCGGTGTCCTAATCAGGAGGCGGCGGCAGAAGATTCGCAAGTACACGATGCGGAGGCTGCTGCAGGAGACAGAGGTGACCCCCCCCCCCCCCCCCGCCTGCCTGGGGTCTGCGGCCCAGCCCCCCCAGGCAGCCCAGCCCCCCCAGGCACTGACAGGGTCACCCCCCCCCCCCCCAGCTGGTGGAGCCGCTGACCCCCAGCGGAGCGATGCCCAACCAGGCTCAGATGCGGATCCTCAAGGAGACGGAGCTGAGGAAGGTGAAGGTGCTTGGATCTGGAGCTTTTGGCACCGTCTACAAGGTCAGGGGCGGGGCCAAAGCTGGGGGGGCGGGGCCAAAGCTGGCCGGTCCCAGAGGGTGCATGGGCGGGGGGGGGGGGGGGGTAGGGGGGGGCGGCAAGGGGTCTGAGCTGGGGGCGGGGATGTTTGGTAGGGCAGTTACAGAGGCTGGAACAGGGGAAGGGATTGGTGAGCGGGGCTAAGTACTGAGGTTGTTGCTGAGTTGTGCGGTTGGCCTAGGGGAGGGGAAACACAGGAAGGACCTCCTTGGACACGCTGTTTCCTGCTCACATCCCCCTCTTCCCGCCCAGGGCATCTGGATCCCTGACGGGGAGAATGTGAAGATCCCAGTGGCCATCAAAGTTTTGAGGGAAAACACGTCTCCCAAAGCCAACAAAGAGATCCTGGACGTAGGTCCCTCCGCCCTCGCCAGCCGGGAGTGCGGGACGGGCCCTGGTTGCGGGCCTGGCCTCTGGGCTCCCTCTTCCCTGGGGTTTAAGGAGACACGTGCGTGACCCCCAAACCTGGATGCTCCCCCTCCCCCCCATTCTGCGGGCTGTGGCTCTGGTTGGTGTCAGATGGGGTGGGGGCCCCCAGTCACTCCTTGGCCCTCGGGAGGGGCGCGTGGTGGCTGGGGTGCATGGTGGTTGGGGTGTGTGGTCCCCCACACCCCCTCAGCGTGCCCCTGTGCCCCCAGGAAGCGTATGTGATGGCTGGTGTGGGCTCCCCGTACGTGTCCCGCCTCCTGGGCATCTGCCTGACCTCCACCGTGCAGCTGGTGACCCAGCTCATGCCCTACGGCTGCCTCCTGGACCACGTCCGGGAGCACCGCGGGCGCCTGGGCTCCCAGGACCTGCTCAACTGGTGTGTGCAGATCGCCAAGGTAGGCGCCGGGGGTCTGGGCGCCCCGAGAGCAAGCCTGCCCTCGCAGGGCCGGGAGGGAGCGGTCTCCTGGGAGAGCGTGGCTGGCGCCCGGTCAGCAAAGATGCTGATGCCTCCGACCCCAGGGGATGAGCTACCTGGAGGACGTGCGGCTCGTGCACAGGGACCTGGCTGCCCGGAACGTGCTGGTCAAGAGCCCCAACCACGTCAAGATCACGGACTTCGGGCTGGCGCGGCTGCTGGACATCGACGAGACGGAGTACCACGCGGATGGGGGCAAGGTGGGGTGGGGTCTGGGCCCCGGCTGCACCCTGAGAATGACCCCCCTCCCCCCAGTGACACACCTAATTCAAGGACTTCTCTCCTCTCCCAGGTGCCCATCAAGTGGATGGCGCTGGAGTCCATCCTCCGCCGACGGTTCACCCACCAGAGTGACGTGTGGAGCTACGGTGCGTGGTGGGCCGCACGGGGTGGGGTGACGGGAGCCACGGTCCTGTCCGCGGTGGGATGCTGGTGGAAGGATGAGGATGAATGGAGACGCGTCGGCATAAATGTGGGTCGGGAGGGAGGACCGCGGTGCTTCCACCTGCGAGGGGCTGTGCGTGCCCCAGGGGCTGGGGAAGGACTGAAGGTGGCTCCTGCCCTCCGGCTCCTGCCCCAGGGTGCCAGGCTCCTGGGCAGAAGCCTATGGGACTCGGATGCTAAAGCTCCTCCTGCTGCCCGTCTCTGCCCCAGGTGTGACCGTGTGGGAGCTGATGACGTTTGGGGCCAAACCTTACGACGGGATCCCGGCCCGGGAGATCCCTGACCTGCTGGAGAAGGGCGAGCGGCTGCCCCAGCCGCCCATCTGCACCATCGACGTCTACATGATCATGGTCAAATGTGCGTGGCGTGCGGGGCTGTGCGGCTGCCTGGAGGCCGGTGGGGGGGTTCTGGGTAGAGGCTGTACCAGGAACAGGGAAGGGGAGGCCAAGACAGAATGCATGTGGCCCAGAGGCCCCGCAGGTTACAGGAACCCCCATGGGGTCCCCTTCCCTTCACAGTCCAGTCCGGGGACGCTCCAGCTAGAAAGAGGCTTAGATGCAAAATGAAAAGGACAAACGTACAGAGTCTCAGAGTTGCTGGTACCCCGTCTCTGCCACCTGAGAGCTTTGGGCTGGGATCACTGGACCAGCACGGAGAGGGCGGGGGCGGGGCCGCACACTGGCACCCACGGGGGCTGAGCGGCTGGGCTTCCCCGCCCTCCAGGCTGGATGATCGACTCGGAGTGCCGGCCGCGGTTCCGGGAGCTGGTGGCCGAATTCTCCCGCATGGCCAGGGACCCGCAGCGCTTCGTGGTCATCCAGGTACCGGCCGTCCACCGCCTCCGGGGTCCCAGCCTCCCGGCCCGGCCCCTGGCCTGGCTCAGCGTGCCTCCTGCCCGGCACCCCCTGAGCCTTCCCCGGGGGCCCGCGCCCTGGGCTGGGGAGAGGCCACCACGCTGTCTCCCTCCTCCCCAGAACGAGGACCTGGGCCCCACCAGCCCCCTGGACAGCACCTTCTACCGGTCGCTGCTGGAGGACGAGGACATGGGGGACCTGGTGGACGCGGAGGAGTACCTGGTGCCCCAGCAAGGCTTCTTCTGCCCGGACCCCGCCCCGGGGGCGGGGGGCACCGCCCACCGCAGGCACCGCAGCTCCTCCACCCGGGTCAGTGCCCTTGGCCACGCCCCGGCGGGCGTGGTGACCTCTCCTGACCCTCATGGGCCACACCCCCACCCCCAACCACCGCCTCTCACGGAGACCCCATTTCCCTTAAGGATTCCTGCCTCCTTCCAACCCACGTCCCCGCTCCCCCCACGGTGGCTGTGCCGCACCCCAAAGGGACCTCTATTTATTTCCTGTGACCGTCACCTCCATAGTCTCCATCCCAGACCTGTGAATGACTCCGCCATGGTGACCCTCTCTCGTCCCCAGAGTGGCGGCGGTGGCGGTGACCTGACACTGGGGCTGGAGCCCCCCGAGGAGGAGCCCCCGAAGTCTCCGCTGGCCCCCTCCGAGGGGGCGGGCTCCGATGTGTTCGAGAGCGACTTGGGGATGGGGGCGGCCAAGGGGCTGCCGGGCCTCTCCCCCCACGACCCCAGCCCTCTCCAGCGGTACAGTGAGGACCCCACGCTACCCCTGCCCCCTGAGACCGATGGCTACGTCGCCCCCGCGGCCTGCAGTCCCCAGCCAGGTATGGAGTCCAGGCCGGAGGTGGGGGAGGTGGGGGCTGTGTCAGTGGCCGGGACACAGGGGTGTCTTTCCCTCACAAACCCCCCCTCTCGCCCTTCCAGAGTACGTGAACCAGCCCGAGGTTCGCCTGAAGCTCCCCTCCCCCCTCGAGGGCCCTCTGCCGCCGCCTCGACCTGCCAGTGCCACTCTGGAAAGGCCCAAGACGCTCTCACCCAAGACTCTGTCCCCGGGGAGGAACGGGGTTGTCAAAGACGTTTTTGCCTTTGGGGGTGCTGTGGAGAACCCCGAGTACTTGGCACCCCGTGGCAGGGCTGCCCCTCAGCCCCACCCCCCTCCCGCCTTCAGCCCGGCCTTTGACAACCTCTATTACTGGGACCAGGACCCGTCAGAGCGAGGCCCCCTGCCCAGCACCTTTGAAGGGACCCCGACGGCAGAGAACCCCGAGTACCTGGGCCTGGATGCGCCGGTGTGAGCAGAAGGCCGAGTCTGCTCAGGCCCAGCTGAACCCACAGGGAGACGGGGGAGGCCTGACTTCCGGCTGTGCCAGGACCAGGTGGGGAAAGGGCCTCAGACCGTATCAGCAGAGCCCGCCATGCCAGGCCCCTTCCTTCCTATTCCAACTCCGGGGTGGCTCAGAGGAGCTCAGCCTGGCTGGAAGAGGAGGCAGCATCCGAAGTGTCTTCAGTAATCTGGAGTCCTGTCCCAGCAGCGGACAATGGATGCCACAGCCACAATCTCCTCACCTGAGAGCAGCCCAGCCTGGCTCTCTCCTTCCACACCCCTGGCACTGGAGGACTCCGGGGAGCGGGGCCTCGGAGGGGAAGAGGCCCGAAAGAAGTGTCGAGGGCAAGAACTACCCATCCAGAGACTGTCTGAGCCCTCGCGCTGCCCGGAAGGAGGGACAGCAGCAGTGCCCAGGGCTAATCCTTGTACAGAGTGCTTTCTTTTTCTTTGTTTTGTTTTTACTTATGTTTTTTTGTGGGTTTTTTTTTAAAGAAAAGATAAAATAAGGACACGGGGGATAGGGTATTGTGGGGAAGGGGGGGTCCCTCAGGTTGGGGATGTCCTTTCTCCAAACCCACTTTCTCCATCTGCAAATACATTTTGGAAAACAGCTGGGCACCAGCCTAGGCCTGGTGCCATCCCTTATTGCTTGCCGCCTAACATACACTCAACTCATCTTTTCCCGAGGGAGCGACTAGTCATCTTCAAGAAGCTTGAATGAGAAGGCCGCCTTCCAACGTCCTGGCTTCTGGGTGGAGGGGGGTCTGGGAGTTGAGGATACTGAGCCCTTTGCCAACCGAATCGTTCTTGCTGAGAAGAACACAAATCCCTAAGGCCACCCACCATAATGAGATGGGGAGGAGGGAGCAGGGAGGAGAAGAGGCAGTGTTCACGGTGTCACTCATTTTCCTCACCTTGGCTATGAGAGGAGATCGCAGAGTCAGCAAACACCCGCCCACCCAGCACAGCCACCCGCTCCTCCCCCACACTCCCAGGCTGGACGTAACACACAGTAGTTGGCACAAGTGTTTGTAGTGCCAGTTTATTGCCAATCGCTGACAATGCCTGGGGCTAGTAGAAAATAAATTAGAACTACAGTGGCCTCTTGCAGATGGAGCGAGGCTGGAGCAGGGAGCAAGCTTTTGTGGACACTGGTCCCTGGAAGGGGTACAAGGAGAGGCTCTCCCACCCTCCAGGCCAACGGGAGTTTATTCCCTCCTGGTCCCCAAAGGGGCCACGTGGAGGCCAGGGTCTCAGCTACCTGGAGTCTACGTGAGGGGAAAGAGGCAGCAGGGTCTGGACTCTCAGCAGGACCAAAGGGGAGACCGAGGCTTGTATCCCAGAATGCAACAGGAACCTGGAATCCCATGGAGTCACAGGATGACGCAGGGAGGACGGCTGTTGGTGATCTTTTCTAGCGGTTCTCCGTTGCTGGCCCTTCGGATGGCCTCGATGAGCTGGAGGGCAGAGAGAGGGAACCGGATGATGGGCTGTGGGGGCATGGTGACACGGGGGCACTTCCAACATGGCAGATACTCACATCCTTCTCGTAAGGGAAGCCCCCATTCTCCAGCTTGGAGAACACCAGCTGTCCATTGATCTCGATCTCAAAGGCCCCTGGCATGAAACAAACCAGCGAATGAACGATAGGCAGGGGACAGGGCAAAGGTCAGGCGGTCCTGCACACTCAGACTTCGCACAGGCTTTCGCGTCCTCTCGGCATGTCCCTCTGGAGACCTGTAGCTCTTCAAGCCACTTCCCAACCCTGGGTGTCAAGCCAAAGGGACCCACAGGAGGCGTCCCAAGGGTGCCCCTTCTTGGAACATGAAGGGTTCCGTCCAAAACTGTACTTTCACAGTCTCCCCGGTTTTCCCTTTCACAGTCTCACCCACTACGGAAGGGGGGTCAGGTTGTCAGGACATTGCACTCAGGTGCCCGGTGCTGGTGGGCACGGAACAGCCGCCGCCAGGGACAGAGCGGTGTCGCGGGGCCTCAGAGCCCTGACTCGGCGGGTGCTCCGCGGCCTCACCTGTGCCCCCCAGGCGCGACTCGATCTCGATGCCGGGGTACTGCTCCTTCACGGCGCTCGCCAGCTCCAGGTAGGTCGCCTCAAAGCCGCAGGGTTCACTATGGGGAGACCGACCATACCGGCGTTCGCTTGGGTTTCGGGGTACGGACCGCCCGTGGACCCGCCCCCCTCCGGCCGGAACCGCCCGCCGGCGCCGCTCACCAGTACTCCACCACGATGCGGACCCCGCTGCCCGGCTCGATCTCCCCGCGATGGGGCGCTGCGGACACCGGCCCCACGTCCCCGCTCATCGCTGCCGGCCCCGCTCCCGCCGCTGCTTCCGGGTGTTACGTGACGCCGCGCGCACGTGACGGGGCGGGGCCACGCGTTCCGTCCGGGCGCCCCCTGCAGGCCGCGGTGCCGCTGCGCTAGGTTTGGCCCTGTCCTCGGCCAGGCGGCTCGCGGCTGGGCTGGCCGGGGCAGGCCACCTTCAGAGCGAGCTCGGGGGCTTGTCCTGCACCCGGTGTCCCCTGCACTTCTCGGCCATGACCCGCTTCTGGCTGGGAGGTTGCTTCTGCTTTTGATCTAATTAATGAAATATCTTTAAACGGCAAAGCGCTTCCCAGGAAGAGAATGTGGTGGAGCAAGGGGTCTCAGGACCCTGCGTTGGCCTATGGTATGGAGTAGTTGCCATTTCTCGCTAACATGTGCATGGCATTTTAAAACTCCCCATAGTCCCACCGAAACCGGTTTGGCTCAGCTGATAGAGCGTCGGCCTGAGGACTGAAAAGTCCCAGGTTCGATTCCAGTCAAGGGCATGTACCTCGGTTGCAGGCACATCCCCATTAGGGGGTGTGCAGGAGGCAGCTGATCGATGTTTCTCATTGATGTTTCTAACTATCCCTCTCCCTTCCTCTCTGTAAAAAAATCAATAAAAAATATATATTTTAAAAAACCAAACTCCTCATAGTCACACACTCAAGTATTTCTGGCTCTTAAACTCCAAACTGTGGATGTAACCTGGGGCAGTGACCACCTCTCGCCCTGCATCTGGGAACCATAGGCTTTGGGGCTCCCACTCCTGAGGCTCTCTGATCCCATCACGTGCCTCCAGCTCCTGCACCTCCCCTGTCATCCCAGCCTTACTATGGGCTGACACCACTGTTCCCATTTTTAGACTCTAGATATGGAAGCTGGGAAGGAGGTACTCCTGCGTCCTCCCTCCCTGGCATCCCACTGTAATATACGAACAGGTCACCCCCTCTAGCATCCCCAAACCATTCGTTTTAAAACAATGACATAGAGATTTGTGTATCCATGGCTACAATCAAATTATAGAACATTTCCATCAACCTCAAAAGGTCCCTCTTGTCTGCTTGCAGTCAATCCAGCTCTCAACTCCAGTCCTAGGCAACCACGGACATGCTTTCTGTCTATAAATTTGCCTTTTCTGGACATTTCATGTATTAAATGGAATGATAAAATATGTGGTCCTTCGCTCTGGCTTCTTTCATTCCGTGTACAGGTTCTGAGGTTCATCCATGCTGTAGCTGTACCAGTAGTTTGCTTCATTTTGTTGCTTGCTTTCCCATTTTACGAACATGCCACCTTTTGTTCATCTATTACAATTGATGGACATTTGAAAGTCCAGTTTTTGGCTATTTTGAATAATGCTTCTAAGAATGTTTATGTAATTGTCTTTGTGTTTTCATTTCTCTTGGGTAGATTCTAGGAATAGAATTGCATGGATTGCATGGACAGTTTATGTTTAACTTTTTAAGTAACTGCCAAATTGTTTTTCAAAGTAGCTGGACCATTTTACATTCCCACCAGCAATATATAAGGATTTGTTTCCCCATATCTCTGTCAACACTTGTCTGTCCCTTTGATTATAGTCATTCTGATGAGTGTGAGGTGATATATCATTATGGGTTTTGTTGTTGTTGTTAGTCCTCACTCAAAGATATTTTCTCATTGATTTTTAGAGAGACAGAGAAAGAGAAAATCGATATGAGAGACATGGATTGGTTGCCTCCCACTCGGACCCTGATGGGGCCTGGGGATTGAGCCTGGAACCCAAGTACTGAGCCTGCTACCCAGGTACATGCCCTCGACTAGAATCTAACCCAGAACCCTTCAGTCCACAGGCTGATACTCTCTCCACTGAGCCAAACTGGCCAGGCTCCTTGCGGCTTTAATTTGCATTTATCTGATGACAAATTATGTTGAGCAACTTTACTAGCCATTCATATATCTTGTCTGGAAAAACATCTACTCAAATATTTTGCCCATTTTTAATTGGGTTGTTTGTCTATTATTGATTTGTAAGAGTTCTTTATAGACTCTGGATACAAAGTCCCTAATCAGTTATATTTACTCCCAGTGTTTGACAAGGGGTGTGTGTGTGTGTGTGTGTTTATTTTCTGAATGGTGTCTGAAAGGCAAAAAATTTTAAATTTTTTTCACTTGTCACTTGTGCTTTTGCTGTTGTATTTGACGTACAGAGTCATAAAGATTTTCTCCCATGGTTTCTTCTAGAAGTTTTTTATTTTTAGCTCTCACACTTAGGTTGATCTATTTTGAATTAATTTGTGTACCTTGTGTGAGGTCAAGATCTAGATTCATCCTTTGCATGTGGATATTCAACTGTCCCAGAAGTATTTATTTATTTTATTTATTTTTTTAAAGTATATTTTATTGATTTTGTACAGAGAGGAAGGGAGAGAGATAGAGAGTTAGAAACATCGATGAGAGAGAGTCATCGATCAACTGCCTCTTGCACACCCCCTACTGGGGATATGCCCGCAACCAAGGTACATGCCCCTGACCGGAATTGAACCCGGGACCCTTCAGTCCCCAAGCCGACACTCTATCCATTGAGCCAAACCGGTTTCAGCACAGAAGTATTTATTGAAAAGACTAACCTTTCCCCCACATTGAATGGTCTTGGCACCTTTGTCAAAAATCAATTGACCAGAAATGTAAGGGTTTACATTTGGATTTTTGATTCTGTTTCATTGAGCTATAAATCTTTTCTTTCTTGTTTTTTTTTTAATTTGAAAATTCAGATACAATTTATACACAGTAAAATTCACCCTCTTGAGTGTTTGTGAGTCCTGACACACACAGTGGTATATCCATCATCCTGACCAAAATACAAATACGTAACAATCCATCACCTCCCACAAGTCCTTGTGCCCCTATGATCAACCCCACCTCCCCTCCCCAAACCCAGATCTGTTTTCTGTCTTTATAGTTCCACGCCCTCCAGAAATCCATATACATGGAGACTTACAGCACTCAGCCTCTGAGTCTGACTTCCCTCGCCAACCTATCCTTCAACACCCAGAGTGAACTTTCCAGAATAGATATCCTCGGTGCCTCTACGTAAGCCCAGATAGACCTTGCAGGGTCTGGCCTCTGTCCACAGTTCCTGCCGGTCTGGACAGACAGGATGGGTGGCTCTTAAACCAGGTTTACAGAACAACCACCCGAGGGCTTGTCAATACCATACATTCCTGTCTTGGCCCCAGAGACAGGTTCAGTGGGTGGGGAGGGGTACAGGGATCTGTTTTTTTGCACAAGCGGAGGAGGTGTGGAGGCAGGCGGTCCCAGGCCACACTGGGAAAAGCCCTGCTGAGTCCAAGCACTTGCTCCCCGTACCTTCCACACCCACCTTCTGGCCCCGCACAGCCTCCCCTCTGCTCCTCGTCACTTCCACGGAGGAGACTTC